>NC_068554.1:5024480-5681563 GCF_026212275.2 Microplitis demolitor | reverse complement strand
CTCGGACAGTCGATGAAGGAGCGAAAATTTTCCGGGAATTTCCGAGTTAACGGATGTACCTTCTTTTGGAAAAAGTAAATTATCGTGCATGCGATCTTAGATTACATGTATGCTTCATATATAAATATCTACAGACATACAAATGTATAGTATCAGGTGGGAGACAATGTAGTAGTGGGGGTTAAATTGAGGAAAAGCTTTGAGTTAATGATGCTGGAGTTAGCACGAGTGTGAATGTAGCAGACATCAAACAAATTTAAAATTATTAATAAATAGACTAAATAATTAATAAAACGAAATTTGAAAAAATGGGCATTTAAAAACTTCAAAAATTAATAAGTGCATTTTTTTTTTAATTTTATTTTTTCAATTATTTACTCTATTTATTTATAATTTTAAATTTGTCTGGTGTCTGCTACATTCACACTCATAAGTTAGCCAACATCTCAATTTTTGAATTTTATTCAAACCATGAATTATGAAAAAAAAAATATTTAAAAAAATTGCACTTTTTTTTTTTTTTTTAATTTTCTACATGTGCATATTTTTAGATTTTGTTTTTTTGTCATTTATCTGTTTAAAAAAAAATCCAAAAAATTTTGAACTGTCAGCTAACTTCAGGATCATTTGAGTTAATGGACTTCGACTGTCGAAAATTTTTTTATAAAATTTATTTTTTTAAATATTTGAATTTCGTAGATAAAAGTTGTATTAAAATTATTTTTTTCATTTTCTATGCATGGTAAAAATTAGCTACTAGATGGCGTTGCAGTAAAAAAATAATTAATGGTAACTGACACTCAAAGAATTAATAATTAACACTTAATATAAAAAAATATATATATTTAAAATAGATAACTTTTGTATAAAAATATTGAGCTTTCACTTTTACTTTTACTTCAAAAATGTGGTGTAATTTCTAGCACTATTAATATTCCTTCCAATTAAAAATGTGCGTTGATGATGAGGTTCCTCGGTAATAATTGGATAAGAACTCTCAGAATCAATTGAATTATAATCGACACGACGTGGAAATATTGGAGTGCCATTTAATCTTTTTCTTTGCAAATGAATACTTTGTAGAGCCAACAGTACCCAGAAGATTGATAGCCATATGTCTTTTCGAGTCCACAGATCATAATATCAATATGTATATATTAATATCAAGTAAGTATATTTACTCAAATAAATATGCTAAGTCAATATCTTTTGATTCATAATATAATATAGCATAATATTATTATATATTACCTTTGGATTGGAAGGGTGGATGAATAATAGCGACGTTAAATCCATGGATTGTAATCCTCCGTACAGTATTGATAATAATGTATTTGAGACTCGAGCCAATCCAGTAGTCAATCGGCAAAATAATTGCGAACGCGCCAATAAAAGCGCAACAAATAATATTCGAATTCGGGGAAAATATACAAAGTAATAATAGTACAATTATTATTATTGTTACGTAAATTATCCAAAATATTGTGTCATTGACTAATGGTAGTTGGCCATCTATAAATAATTTTAATTATCAATTAAAATTTTTTATATTAAAAAAAGTTGGAAAATCCAATCGTGCACAACTCGTCCATTCAAAAAGTCATCAATAGATAGCGCTTCTATATACCAGAAAGTATTAAAAGTAATGGCAGCTAAAATTTTTCATGAAATGCATGGTTTATGTTTTTATTAATTACTACAAGGCTTTTGCGCGCTGACGCGGATCCATAATTTTTTACTTCTTGTAATATTTTGATAACTACCTTCTACGCTCATCTTATGAAAAAGTCATTATTAAAAATATTGATTATGGATGCCTATTGTCCCTATTAGTTGCTAACATGACCAGCCATCACCATAGCAACTATTACCAAGACAAGAATTTCCATAGCAACCGTTACCATGCCAACAGTCTCCATAGCAACCGTTGCCATGACGGCTATTAGCGTCGACATAACACCAACTTTGTTAGGTTAGAGTAATAAACCAAAAGAATTTGAAAAGTGATTTTCAAAAGAGTTCTTCTATTTAAAAATTCAAGTGCAATAAAAAATAAAATAAATCAATGGGTTATGTATTTTTTTAGGCTTTGTGTTTACCGACATCAGTATATACTGATAGATATCACAGGTATTTTTATTACGTTGTATTTTTTTTTTCGATTTCAATCATTATTTTAAAGAAAAACGACTAAAAATTGTGTTCGTTTTGTTCATTAAAAATTATCTTTCAAATAGAAAGAATTTTACGTCAGTGAAAAAATCCGTCTTCTAGTCATTGTATAAGAAAATTAATTTGCTAAAACTTGTATGATAAAAAAATACCGTAAAATTAATTGTTCGCAAGTTACAGTAATTTCAAGTATGTAATTAGTGTGTAAGATAAAAAAAAGTAATCGCAGTATTTAAAACGGCTGTAACTTTTAAACAATTAGTTTTACGTATTTTTCTATTGAGATAAAAGTTGTAGTGAATTAAGTAAGCTTTCTAAAGATCATAAACAACGTACACTTATCTCCTGTAGTTACTGAGATACTCAGTAAATTAATAAATTATCTTACAAAAATTGCTCGTGCGATTGTTAAAAAAGTAACTCGTAATTGTAAATACTTATAAATTAATGCTCCGAGATAACAAGCGTGTAATCTAAATACGTTACGTACAAAATAAATATAAATATATGTACGATAAATGCAATTAGGTAAATATGGATCTTTAAAGCTGGTTTAGTCCGTGGGAGTTTTCTGGTCGTTCTGTTCGGGGTTTGTCACACATTTACATCCACACGCATAAAAAAGTGAGGGTGAGATCAGTCAGTATGGTGAGAAAGCACGACGGACCCTAGTAGGGGACTCGTCGTTTCCACATGAGTGGGCAGCATTGATAGAAGCCGCATACCCAACGAAATGTTTAGTTCTACTCTCTCTACATCTCTATTCCTGAATGATGATCATCCTGAGCTTGCGCAACTAAAACCTCAAGCTCAAGCTCATAAAAATTTACCCTCAGCTTTCATTACTTTCCTATAATTTAAAATGCCCTAAAACTCAAACCCAACTTTTGTCATCCTATTGAAATTTTCTAGCTCTTTCATTCAGTCCTAATTATATTTATCTTTCATACTGTCATTATTTACTTTATTATCTATAAAATAATACGTGCCTGGCATTCCTAAGTACGCTGTACTGGCCACCAAAGCACCGAGGAACAATGACGCTTGAAGAATTCCAATACATGGCATTCCTTTAATACACCAGAGTATTACCAGTAATAAACCCATTATTATTCCAATTATTATTGATAAATTTATTGTTACTATTAATTAAAATATTATTATTGTTATTATTATTATATTACTAAGTAATAATTTTATTAAAAAATTAAGTACTTACATTTGCTGTCCAATTCATTGTCTTGAAATATTGTATAGCCGACAATACCACCGGCTAAACATCCGAGTAAAAATAATTCCACTTCATAACGACGACGGGTTATGAATGTTAGAAATATTCCGAAAAATAGTACCGAGGCACAAAGTACTTTTGATATTGTTGTGTCTGTAATTGAATAATAAATTTATTTATTGAAGGAGTTGGATGAGTAATTGATGTATGGTTGAATATGATTACTTACTTAAATAATAACAAGACTTGTCATCAGAAAATGGAGTACAGGAGTAAGAAAATATTGGTACGTATGCTGATGAATGGTTTTTAAATGTTGCGATCATTACGTAAGCAGATCCTACTCCTGGGTATAAGCTGTAAATTCTTCGCATTGGTGACGTGTAAAATAATGTTGGTACCTAGAAATAATAAAATAATAATAATCAGTAAATTTAAATTTGAATTTTAAAATACAGTTCGCTGCCCGTCATAAGCCTCTTCCCTTCAATCGGGAGTTACTGACTCCAAACAGCTTCCCTACTTAACCACTTTTTTGAGTTTTGTACCAGACATCCCGTTATAAGCCTCCGTTAAAATTCTCTAAATTATAAACTAACAATAGCAACAAAATATCTAAATAAATTATGAAAATTTACTATCGATGTTTCGCGGAGAATAATTTAATCATTATTAAATAAAATATTATTTATTGTTCATAGTTGTAATCATTAATTACAATTAAAGCTTCTGTTACAATTTAAAAGTTTTATTGATCATTATGTTGATCAATAAAATTATTATTATCATTCCTGTAATTAATACCGTTGTCATTATAATTTTTTCCATTACAATTATTATTAGTGTAAAAAGATAAGTATTTATTTTAGCGCTATAAGCACTAGAAAAATTGGGATAGTGACGTATGTAACAAAACGTAAATATGACGTTCAAAATGATATAAAATAAAACAGGCTTATAACGAGTAGTCGAGAACAAAACTAAACGCACGGTAGGGAAGAATAAAATTTCAAGAAAAATTTTCCCTACGTCCCCTAGACCAGGCTTATAACGGGTAGTCGACTGTAGGCCAACTTAGATCTATTTTTTTTTAATTTCAGATACATGTTAATACCAATAGATCTACTCAGATTTATATAGATCTTGTTAGATCTAAAATTTAAAAAAATTTTTTTACTAAGTCACAAAATTTACTTCAAAATCAAACTTTCGAATTTTTTACAATTTATTGATTTTTTTTTTTGTCTTTCTCTGGGTAAATATATTAAGATCACAAATCTACTGAGATCTAAATAAAAAACTAGATTAAGATCTTTGTAGATCTAAATAATTTTTTTATATAGTTTTACTTTGAATTACAGTAGTATCTAAACTATTCAATTTACGGAAAAGTTGTCAGAAACTTTTTTGTAGAGAATTTTATTTCCTACAAAAATGTACTGATACATATTTGTCATATTTTCCATAGATAACTCGTAATTTAAGTTTAAAGATACTAGAATATTAATGCATCAGCATTGAATTCTTTTCAAGTTTTTTAAATCAAAATTGCAAGTTATTTATCAAAGATACGATATAATTGTATAGGAACAAATTTGTAGAGGACAAAATTTCCTACAAAAAATCATTCTGCAAATTTTTTCGTAGGCTTGATAATTTATGAGATATTGAAATTAGAAGTTTTATTTAAAAATTAAAAAAAAAAATAAATAAAAATAATAGATACCTTGTCACCATTTTTGACTATATTATCAACAGTAAGCATTTTAATGATAGTAGAAAAATATGTCTCATTACTAAAATCACTTTCGTCAGTATACAGACGATAAGCTTCATAAGTTATTAAATTTTTTTCGCATGGTAACTTTAATCCATTGATAAGAGAAACAGATGCTGGCTGCGAATCAATAATTACTGTGGAATTTGTCAATAATAATTTTTGATAAGGCGATACTTCGATATCAAATTCCATGTTACACCCTCCCGGAACTGGAGCTGATAAAAAAAATTATTAATAATAATTATTATTTCTAAAGATAAATTTATCGTAGAAGTAAAATTACCTTGTAAAGTATAAGCAGTGATAGCTATCAAGGCTGGTACAGTCTTATTATTATTATTTATCACATTTATTTGAGTGAATGATATAGCTTTCGAGTCTAACTGCAGCCCGATATTCGAGCCATTTATCTGCGTTATTTTATTTTGAGCATTTTGTATATCAAGTGTAAGATTTGTTTCTTGAGCATGTACTTGAATTATGATAAATGATAACTCAGGTGGAATGTTACTGATTAGTACTGAAGTTTTTTTTAAAGCTGATAAAATTGTTTTATTGTAAAACGCTTGGCCATTGTGATGCAAACTATTAACAGTATCTAGTGAAATTATTACTGAGTCTAAAATAAAATAATAATTTTTTTTTTTTGGTATTTACTTCAAAGAAATTATTTATGTAATAATTTACGTGAGTCTTCATTACGTAATTCGAGTTACATAAACTTTACTAAACTTTGAACTTAAAACTTTTTTAATTTTTTTTTTTTAAATATTTATTCAAAATATCTTCATATTTTTTTTTATTTGTAATTAAGTCAGTTACTAATTAAGACTTCAAATTATAAAATTACAAAAAATTCAGTATAATTAAAAAAAATACATGGAAATTTTTAGTAGATAGATAAAAGTTGCCTAGACTTTAATTTTAATTTTTAATTAAAGGAGAAAAAATTATTGGGCTCATTAATGATGAAAAAATTTCTTTGGTAAAAATATTTAAAAATTTAAAAATTTTAAATAAATATTTTATTTTTGTCTGATGGTTTTTTAAAATTAAAATTTAAAAAGTAAGAGATGAAATTTTTAAATTAATTAATAAAAGTTCTATGATAATTTTTTTTTACATTTAAAAATTTTCAACTTGCTATTTTTTAAAAATAATTATAATAATTAATATGAGTGTGAATGTAGTAGGCATCAAATAATTTATAAGAGTGTGAATGTAGTAGGCATCAAATAATTTATAAGTTTTAAATAATGAAATTTTAAAAAAAGCTCGCGCTGATTTTTTTATTATTTAAATCCGCATTTTTAAATTTTTATTCTCAAATTTTATTTATTAATTAAAAAATTTAAAAACTTTCTAATTATCAGTTACATTCACACTCATGTAATTAGTCCTTTTTAAAAAACAAAAAATTTCAAATTCTATTATTCAAATAATATTTTATTTACAAAAAAAAGAAATTAAATAAATTAATTTTGTAAATTTTAAATTCCCGCCAAAAACTTTTTTTTTTAAATTACCTGATTTTTTTATAAATATTTAATTGCAAATAATTTAAAATAAATAATTAATTAATTAATGTAATTACTGTAATAAATAATTCATCCATGTAAATAATGTACTAAATAATAAATGTTTTAAATAAAGCAAAAAGAATGCTAAAAACAAAATAAATTTTAATTTCCATACATTATAATAAATTACTTATTTTTTTAAGTAGATGATAAATTTTTATCACTAACAAGTTTTAATCTCATTATTTATTGTATGTATTTATAAAATTATTACTCAACTTCTATAATTAGACAATTTTTTAAAAACGAACCAATAAATTAAATTTAATTTCAAAAAATTATCAAATATTAATCATAGCAATTTTCGATCAATGAATTACTGATGATAATTAAAAATAATTATTATTTAAAGTATAAAATAATAAATAAAAACAAAAATAGGTTAGGTTACATACCCGGTTGAAAATCTTTAGTACAAACAATTCCAAATAAATAAAAACAAAACCCAATATTTAAATAAATTTTCATTATCACTTACAATATTTAAAAATTAATCACTTAATTAATAACAAAAAATAAAGCAAATTAATTACTGAGTAAATAAAGCGACCATACTGAGGAGTTAATGACAAGTGACGTTAAAAAATCAGCTGTAAAGTGACAGAGATTTGAACTGCGCGCGGGAACTCAGAATTTGAATTTTAAAAACTCCGTTCCTTAATTAAACAATAAAGTATTCAAAAATACTAATTATAATAATAATAAATAAGTAAAAATAATTTAATTAGTCAGTATAATTAATTATTAATGTAAATAAAGTAAAAATAAAATTTAAAAAAATTTCTAGTAGTATGAGTGGCAGTGTCGTGTAGAGGCGGGAATTTAATTTGAAATAAAAACGCCAGGTGTCAGTTGTGTAGTGGTAATATGGCGCCGGTGGATCAATGAAAAGTAGTATCTCGTAAACTCGGTAAATATTAGTAGTAAAATAATAATTAAATAGCAGTGAGTAAGGTGGTGTAATATGACAAGTGTTTAAAAGTGTTAAATGGGACATGGGAAAAGATCAGGAGCTGCTGGAGGCAGCAAGAAGTGGAAATGTTACAATTGTGGAAAAAATTCTTGGTCAACGAGCTCGAAGGAGTGGTCCATTGGCAAGGTGGGTGTTAACCCGTTTTTTTACCTACTAAATTAGTTGTTAACTTTATTTTTAATTATTTAATAAACTGGTCACTTATTTTATTTATTTGCTGGATGAGGTTTTAAAAGTTAAGTAGGAATTTTAAATTTAAAAAGTTAAGATCCAGGTCATCATCTGTCTCCACTTGTTTGCTGTAATGATTTTTTAGTTTCGTATAATATCAAGATCTGGGCAGACTCGTGACCTATATTAGGTGTTAATAATATATAATATTTATATAAAAATATGAAAAAAAATTTTTATTTATTTTTTTATTTTTATTGTTGTTATTATTTTTTTTTTGAGTGATGAAGTAGCATGGATTTAATTATTTGATAAATAATGAGCGTAATGATTTGGTAGAATGAACTGATAAGAAATGAAAATAACAAGGAAGGAAAGATATCAAGGCTGCTTGCTTGCAGGTATTTTATCAATGGAGTAATAACAATTGTAGATGTTATGAATCATTGTTGAACATTCATTGCTGAATTGCGTGTACCGGTACGATATATATCTAGTACACCAGGTTGAGTAAGCATCTGAGTAAGGACCCTATCAAATAATCATTTTGTTCAATAAAGTTATTCCGAGTATTTTTTAAATTCAAATTATAAATTATGTACGGTCACTTTTAATACTCGTTCGCAGAAATTATTTCGTTTAATTTATGTGTGAATGTAGTTGACAGTTGTCAATTTTTTAAATTTTGAATTGAGTGAATTAAATTTAAAAAATGCGCATTTATAAAATTCGAAAATCAGTATGTGAATTTTTTTATTTTTATATTTTTAATTATTTAATACGGTTATTTGTAATTTAAAATTTGTCATATATGCTATATTCACACTCATTTTAAATTTGAATTTTTTTTTACACTACTTCAAATATTTTAATTCAATTTTTTATTAATTATTTAATTTTTTAAAATTATTTATGACTTAAATGGAGTTTGAAATTTTATCATAAATTAGCTACGGAAATTTCTTTATAAGTATTCAAATTCTGCTTTTAATAATTTGTTTTTTATAATGGGAAAAAGTTATCACTTAAGTTCATTTTTTACTAAAGTGAGTCGAGTTCAAATCGAATAATTTGAAATTTCGAATGAGTCGTGACTTTCCGAATTATTTGTAACTTTTTGAATAACTCATTGATTTTAGATTATCCGAAAGTTTTTAAATTATTTTTAACTTTTCAAATTACTCAATTAAATAAAGAAAATTTTGATCAGCTTTCAAATATTTAATTTTTATTTAATGGAGCTCGTGTCCGAGCTCTATTTACCTCAGATAAAAATTTGAATTATATATTGGAAAAATTATTACAATTTCAAATCGTTTAAAAGAAAATTTTTGAATTATTATAAAAATTACGAGCAATTTTTAAATTCACAAATAATTCAAAAAATTCTAACTGCTAATATTGAGTAGTTCGATTTGATTCGATACGAATTTCTAAGTTCGAATTATTTGCACACTTCTATTTTTTACAGAATAATAAACTTGAAAAAACAAATTTATATATTTGCTAATAAAATATTTTCGAGTTTAAATAATTTAAAAAATTTCAGTCATTTATAATTAATTGAAAATTTTTTTTGGCGGAAAAATTTGAATAATTTAAAATTAAGTTTATCAACTGACTATTATAATAATTTTTAAATTAATTATTTAAGTCATGATTTATTTATTTACACGTATATTATTTTTTCCGCATCGCACGTTTTTCATTCAGTTCCGGCACGTGTTGACAGTTCAGTAACCTTTAAAACTACGTCACAATAACTGATAATAATAATAACAACAATAACAACAAAAATAATAATAACAATAAATAAATTAATTGTACCGTTTTTAAATTAATTAATACGAAAATAAATTTCGTTACTACAATAAACACCATTAATTAAAATGAAATTTATTTTTAAACTCAAGTACGCGGGATAGGAGTCTTTATTCAATTCAAGTATTCCACGAACGATACGACCTATTTATAAACTATCCATTATAGAACGTTCGTTTAATGAATTGAGTTTTAACAATTTAAATTTAATTGATTATACACAGAAAAAAAAACTTCTGTGAAAACAACATTTTGTCGAGTAATTAATCTATTTAAATTATTGCATTATCAATTTCATGTTTGGCGCGAAGCATCATTTTCTTCTATCTCTAGGGATAGTTCCAGAAATTGTGGTTTACCTGAAATTTTCCGCTGACATATCAACATCTATACGCGAAAAATTTCAGAAATTTGATCATCCAGTAAATTTTTTACTTTCCAACTTTTCTTTAATTGCACAAAAAAACTTCTTATCCTCAGGTACATAAATAAACTCAGGTTTCTTTGATTAAGAAAATTATTTTGAATGAAATTTTCAAATTTTTTCACCAAAAATATATTAGATCCAAAATTTCGAATACAATTATTCGAAAAGATGTTTTTTTCTTTGTATAAGTTTAATTTGTTGATTAAACACTTGTTGAGTTATTAAGTGTACCCAAGTATTGCAAATATAGATACAGAAATCTAAATAAAATAAAATAATAAATAATTTAGTAGCAGTAACCCAGGGAGAGATAATTCTGTGGATTTGCGCAATCGACTTGTCCGAACGTGACATCGATTGTACTGCCAAGAGGCTAAATCCGTTAAATAATTCATGAAATAAATTTGTACGTTATGTATACACTGCATTATTTTACAGTTTTGTGTAACACGTGCCCTGAGGATTAACAATTACATTATTTGGGTAATTTAATGACTATTAAATAGCAACACTAATATTTATCATTCAAATTAACATGTAAGTATGTAGTAAGTAATTGTACATGTGTTAATTTTTATGACTTAGACAGTTTAATATTCATTACTTTAATGATACTTGTTGTGTTAAATAATGAATAATAACGACTTATTTTAAATGCGGAAGTTGCTAATATACTGTTAGGCAGAAATTCCCTCTTGTGTAAAAGCACTTTAAGCAAAGGAGAAAAAAATTTTTTATGCCATTTTTTATTCACTTTGAGATTGTTAATTAATTCATACTTGTACTTGTTAATTTTCTGCTGGGGTTTTTTTTTTTTTGATACTAACAAACGACTTGAGAGAAAGTCAAGAGGCGTAGGTGGAAGAAAAAAATTTATTAGAACATTTATCTAAGTTACTGTATGTAGGCAAGATGGATACATGTCTCGGGTTATATATATTTTTTTACTGAGGAAACTATCGATTGATGCCTCAGCACCCTTAATGTATATACTTACTATATTTATTTCTTTTTGTACGAGCGATGTTTTGGAGTAAAAGTTTTTTTATAAAAACATTTATTTTTAACGGTAAAGTTTTTTATTTTAAGATCAAAAGAATGTTTTTTATTACAAAAATCTTTTTTTTATTGGAGCGTAGGGTAATTATTGTTGTATTTTTAGGTATTGCTATCAATGAGTAACTTCCGGTCTACTTTTCTTGAAAACTGAGAGATAACGAGAGACTTCTGAATGATCTGGAAATTTAAAAAAATGTCGATAATGTGAATTCAAAATGATACTGAAGTTAGCTGACGTTTAATAATTTTTGGATTAAAAAAAAATGATAAATTATGAAAAAAAAAATTTCTAAAAAATTTCACCAGTAGTTTTTAAAATTTTCTACAAGTGCATATTTTTAGAATTTTTGATTTCTTGAAAAAAAATCCGAAAATTTTTAATTGTCTGTTAACTTCAGGATCATAAATTTATTATACTGAAGTTAGTCGACATCTAATAGCTTTTGGATTTAAAAAAAAAAGATAAATAATGAAAAGAAAAATATTCTAAAAAAATGCACCCATAGTTTTTAAAATTTTCTACAAGTGCATATTCTTAGAATTTTTTTTTTTCGATTCGTTGAAAAAAAATTTGAAAACTTTTAATTGTCTATTAACTTTATGATCATAAATTTATGATATTGAGATGATAAATAATGAAAAAAAAAATATTCTAAAAAAATACACCTATAGTTTGTTTAATTTTCTACAAGCCCATATTTTTAGATTTTTTTTTTTATTTGTTCAAAAAAAAATTCGAAAATTTTTAATTGTCTGTTAACTTCAGAATCATAAATTTATGATACTGAAGTTAGTCGACGTCTAATAGTTTTTGGATTTAAAAAAAATGATAAATTATAAAAAAAAAAAATAATCCAAAAAATTGCATCAATAGTTTTATAAATTTTCTAAATGTGCATATTTTAGTTTTTTTTTTTCGTAATTGATTTGTTGAAAAAAAAAATCAAAAAATTATTAAAGGTCTGCTAACTTCAAGATCATAATAAATTTAATTGATTTTTATTATTTTAAAATTTTTATTCTAAAATCATTTTTTATATTTTGTAAACCAAAGTATCCATTCCAATTTACAAAAAAAAATTTTTTTCACAATTTTTACACCAAAGTAATCTAATAAAATTTTATTTAAAAATAAATGAATTACGAATATAATAATTACTTTTAACTTCATTACCACTAGTAAGTTACATCTTTTGAAAAAAAAAAAAAATAATCTTCCCTACGGTATCGTTAATTAAGTCCCTGTGCCTAAAAGACCACCGTGTCTTCAATTCATATTAAAACTTAAAGTCCAAGTGGATTCACATTAGAAAAAAAAAGTAAATTCAAAGTGAAAGCAGACTAAGAGTAAAAGTAAAAGTTGAAGACAACTCATATCCCTAGCCAGTTACTCTACTTCCATACTCTCATACACTAGTGACATATACAGGACCGATGTCCTTTTGCCAGACAATCTTCAGAGTTTAATTAAGAAACTCAGTGATAGAAGAGTGTGCGGGTGAAGCGATGAATGGAGAGTAAAATGTCCCCAACTTTTCTGTAGGGGATTTGCTATTTGCCATTTGCCCTTTTCTCTCTACTTGTTCACGTTCCCTTCATCCCTTCACACTAACCCATACAAATTCACCCACACAAGCATGTGCACACATGGACATTTGAACTCTTATCATAAAGTATACGCACTTAGAGGTGACACACACAAATAAATATCAAGATAACTCTGATGATGAAAAGTTTAACTACGTATGAGTGTATAAGTAGTTGGCTTTGCGAATCACAATCCAATGTACAGTAGACAGCCCTCTTATATCCAGCACAAATAACCAACCGGTAGTAGAACCACTACACAGTAAAACAGGGTAGAGGGTAAAAAAACAAACAAATATATATCTATATGTGTATAAAAAATAAGAGACGAAAAGAAAAGAGAGTGAAACTGGTTAAAGTTCTTATAGACTTTGCTCAAGTGTATAAGCACGTGCTGCTTCTACAGCATCACGTTTTTTTCTTTTTATTTCTTTTTCATCTTTATTTTTTATATACTCGTTTATTATAGTTTTTCAGTCTATTCTAACAGAATGATGTACTTGAGGATGCATTCATCGCGGTAACGTTTTGATGTTTCGTTCAATGGATCAGAGAAACGCCGCGGCCTTTGACTTGGATCTATTGGAAATCCTACTAATGAGATTTAGACTTTTTTATTGATACGATATAACTTTATGTGAGAAGAGATGAGATGTTTAGTTTGGTAGTTTTTATTTATTGAGTTTTTATATATTTTATTATTTTTTGAGTGTCATAAAATGATAGTAATATTTTCCTGGGGCGCTGAGTGCCAGAAATTGATAATAAAACCTTGAGTTTTTTTTATATTGCGGAAACGAGTGTTTGGTTTGTCATTAATCTTTTATCAATCATTGGGGATTTTAGTGATAAATATGGGGATAAATGAATAGGGAGGATAGTAATTGTGTAATCAATTTTGAAAATATATTTGGATTTATTTGTAGATGCTTTGTCATTTCCGTTATTAGAAAATTTTATTATTGATGACTTAATTATTGAAAAATGGATTTGGGCAAAAATTAGCCGTCTAAAAAAAATAGTCATGTAGAAAAAATTTTTTTCATTTAAAAAATGGCATAGGAAATGTAAATTAATTAATTTTCCATTAATTAAATTGATTAAAACATTTTTTAGGCGAATTCAAATTTGAAAAAATTCAGGTTGACCCCATTTGGCCCATGTTCATTTTTTTTCCTTGTAAATTTTTCTGGAATTATTTTTGCCGAAAATTCTATTATTTTAAAAACTTCAGGATGCCCATTTTACCTTTTCTTTAAATAATTTTTAGTCTTCAATAAATTTACTGTCATTCAAATTCGTAAGGAAATTATTTTAAATAAAAAAATTGAAGACAAAATAAATTGAGTATTTTTAGTTTATAAATTGAATATTAAAATTAATAATTAATCTTTGAATTAAGTTTTATAAATATACCATATCAATAATACTTAATAAATTAATTGTCAATAATTAAATTATCCCTGTTATTTTTTATTCTTCTAATGAAATATGTAATTAATTAAAATAATTCTTGAGCCAAGTACTTACATTTTATTCAATAGTTTTTTTTTTTGACTCATTCAATATACAGTCGACTTTCCGTTACTAGTCTGGTCTAGGGGAGGTAGGGGAAATTTTTCTTGAAATTTCAGTCTTCCCTACCGTGCGTTTAGTTTTGTTCTCGACTACCCGTTATAAGCCTGTTTTATTTTATATCATTTTAAACGTCATATTTACGTTTTGTTACATACGTCACTATCCCAATTTTTCTAGTGCTTATAGCGCTAAAATAAATACTTATCTTTTTACACTAATAATAATTGTAATGCAAAAAATCATAATGACAACGGTATTAATTACAGTAATGATAATAATAATTTTATTGATCAACATAATGATCAATAAAATTTTTAAATTGTAACAGAAGCTTTAATTGTAATTAATGATTACAACTATGAACAATAAATAATATTTTACTTAATAATGATTAAATTATTCTCCGCGAAACATCGATAGTAAATTTTCATAATTTATTTAGATATTTTGTTCGTATTGTCAGTTTATAATTTAGAGAATTTGAACGGAGGCTTATAACGGGATGTCTGGTACGAAACTCAAAAAAGTGGTTGTGGGGGAAGCTGTTTGGACTCAGTAACTCCCGATTGAAGGAAAGAGGATTATGAAGCAGGCTTATGATAGGTATTAAACTGTATTGTTAAAAAAAATTTTTTCTTAAAAATCCACAAATTTTGCTCGAAATTTTTATACATAATTTTTATCGGAACAAAATAATATTAATTATTATAACTATAAACTGAAAAAATTTTTTTTTCAATAAAATGAGCTAATAAAATAAATTAACATATGCCGGAAGTAATAAGATAAAATAAAAATATTTTACTCGTATCAAAGTAACGATGATTAAGAAAAGGGTCAAGAAACATAAGTTGTCAATTCTCCAGGGGCTGTTCCAGTCCCCAGTTATCCTACTAATATATATACATATATAACTTCTAGAGAACAGCAAAGTTTATATATAGGGGTGTATTGGATCTATATAACCGTGGACTTTGTTGGTTTGACGTAACAATAGTGTTTAACGAGGACATGTGTCAGACGTATAGGCTTCGTTAGCAGGTCGGTTGACGCGACCGAGAAGCTTTACCATTGCATTTACGTCGACACTACGGATTATCTCAACTCGTTTTGTTCCGTATTATCAATAATACTCTTCAAGCTTCAAAACATCATTTTCATTCAATTCTCAGCTTTTTCCTTTCTCACCATATTTATTTATTTATTTATTTATATACTTACTGCTTCTCGTCTATTTAAATACCAAATCGATGTCTATTGCGCGTACGTCTTTCCGCAACAACTCCAGTTTAGTGTGAGCAAACGTGAATACTTGATTGCGGAAATGAAGCGCCTGACAAACGGAAACTGACTGGTCTACGAATGAGTATATTCGCTGAATTAATTGGACGGTGTGAGATAGATTCTATTCAAAGTGGTCTGAAACAATTTCGTTGTTCCGTTAGTCGTTAAATTATTTACGATATTCTGTTGTTACAATTTAATTACATTATTAAATATTCATAAATTTATTTTATTTTTTTATTGCTTTCTAATAGATTTCATAGAAATCTATCTATTGCATTTGTCTTTTCAAAAAATTTCTCCATCGTCTAACCATAATTCATTGAGTAGGTTCCAAAAATACTATTGGTTCAAAAGTTTAGATATTTATGTATTATAGCGCGCTTTGTTACGATGACAATGTCTGCATTTCTAAACGCATTTTAATGAAACTTGACACACTTATTCTATGAATGATAAGCTCAGTTAAGTTCAAAGGTAAGCGAAATAGGTCAATTAGGTTTAAAATGGTGGCAATTTTTAATTTTCAAATTAACGAAGAACGCTACTTCCGCCGCTTTTTTTCTTAAATAATTTTTTAACGGAAACGTGTAGTCTTATTGGGTTAATAGGATGTCATAGCTGATAAAATGAGGTATATATATTTTTGTTTTTTATTAGGATAATTTCTCAAATTTTAATAAAGGTCCGAAACTACATGATTGATTTTTGATGGAAGTAAAAGACCTAGTACCCGATCAAGGAACTAGTACTCGATCACTTCATGAATTTCGATGTCTATATTTACTAAATTTTAGTAAATATATTGTAACGGGTTTTTCACCTCCGGGGATCTACCGGTGTGAAGTCCGAGTACACTTACTATTTGGCAACCTTGTTCAAAATTTTAAAGTTGGGCGCCAGGTGATTTTATAATCACCAAATAAACAATTATCAAAAATGAAAAATTTGCTTCAATTTCGGATTCTGAATGGCCTTTTTTTTTTATAGTCTTCGACGAGGTCCTGGAGCTAACGTGCAAGACGCCAGTGGTTACTCAGCTTTACATCATGCTGCGTTAAATGGCCATAAGTAAGTATTCAATTACTTTATCTATTTATCGATTTTAATTACTAAAAATTAATAATATTTTTTTTGTAATTATTTTAGAGAAATAGTGAAACTGCTATTGCAGTACGAAGCATCAACGAATGTAGTTGACGCCAAAGGATCATCACCTTTGCATTTGGCTGCTTGGGCTGGGGATGCTGATATCGTCAGATTACTTTTAAGCCAGGGTCCGTCTGTACCGAATGTCAATCTCACGGTAGGGATATTTTATTATTTTATTATTCTGTTTTTGGAAAATAGAATGTTAAATTTTTATATAAATTTATAAATAAAATTATTTATTGCAGACAAAAGACAATGAAACGGCGTTACATTGTGCAGCACAGTATGGACATACAGAAGTGGTGGCACAACTGCTGCAGTACGGATGTGATCCTAGTATCCGTAACAGCCGGGGCGAATCAGCACTTGATCTCGCTGCACAGTATGGCAGGTAAATATATTTTTTTTTTTTTAATAAAATTATTAATAAAAATAGAGAGGTTTTTATTCGACAAAAGTTATTTTTTTATTCTATTTAATCGCTACTTTAAATATTTGACTTTTATTAATTTTTATTTTCAGTGAAAATATAAAATAAAATTAATATTCGACCAGGCAAAATATAAATAAATATTTGATTTTATTTGCGAAATGAAATAAATGAAGTTTTTTTATTCTTAGAAAAATATGACGACTACCTAAAAATTTGATAAATTTTTTTTAACTTTATAAACTTTTTAGTGATTTTAGAACCCGCCATTTTATTTAATTCAAAATAAAATGTCGTTTACTTGCATGCTTGAATGCTAAATAATTTTCTAGGTTACGTTGCCTTACTTCTAATTTATATTTCCTATTAAAAAATAAATCCGATAAAATCAAAATTTATACATTCAACTTATTTATAGGATTTATTTTACACAGTTAGAAATTTTGTGTTAAATTCAACAAAATCGTGTTGCAAACAGTCTACACAAATTTTTGTGTTAATTCAACACATTGCGCTTGTGTTGATCTTTAACACAAATTTTATGTTAAATGAGTGAACACAAAATCTGTTATTTTGACAGAAAATTTTGGTAAATTTAACAGACTTTTCGTGTTAAAATTAACTAATAAATATAAACACATAACCTAACCAACTCAAGTACACTGATCTAACCTTAGTACGACTTTTGTCAATTTAGCAAACAATTAGTTCGATTTTCAGTGATTTTTCTAAAAAACGGAGCTATGAATTATCCTCCCGTAAAATGAGAATAGAAAAAATCATTGAACCTGATCATAAAAATATTAAAGTTATCTATGATTATATTTAATTGTAAATCAATTATAATCCAAGTTTTCTTGTAGACAATTCTGCTACAATGCTTTGATTGGTTATAGTAATGAAGAAACATGCGAAAGTGTTTAGCTAAACAACCCAAATTTAGTGTTAATTTTCGAATAACACAAGAAATGTCTGAAATTCCAGATTTTCTAATCATTTAACATAAAAAATTAGTCAAAGTAAAATAACACAAACGGTTTATGGTGAATTAACAGATTTGCGTTGAAAATCAACACAAAAAATTTAATCACTCTCATTAAGAAAAATGATTCAATCCATGCTAAATGTATGTCTATATAATAGTCGATTCAAATCATTTTTCTTAACCTTAACCAGGGCAAACAATTTTTTTATACTAATAAACAAAATTTCTAATTGTGTATTTAATTTTGTCGTAAAATCAAAAGTTTATTCGAAAAAACCTCAAAATTTACAAATTGATTGTATTTTACAAAAAAAAAACTTTAATAATTATGTTTTGCAGATTAGAAACGGTACAATTGATAGTGAGAACACATCCAGAACTCATCGAACCACTTCGTAATTCTTCCTCATCGCTAATCTTCCCTCACACACCACTGCATCTAGCTTCACGAAATGGCCACAGGTATGTAAAGCATACAGCATACACTACTACCAGTGGGTAGGCTACAATATAGTGAAGCTATACACTCAAAGTGCAATAGTGCCGATTAGAGCCAATCAGAGAGCACGGTATTGTATAATCCCATTCAACCGATATACGCCAGATACTCTCGATATACTGACTACCAACCCCTCAACCAACTACACAACAATCCCTCTATACTCAGCACTATATATACTCAGATCTATTCTATATTCAATACCGCGTGTTACTGGCCACGATTATATTGCAGATTCCCGGGAGTCTAGAGTACCATTTGGACCTGCTCTAAAACCAGCTTCTCCCTTTATCAATCCACCTAAACTCCAAATCTTCAATTCTGAATCAAACTCTCCCACTACAACCAGCGCCACCACAAACTATCAGCTCGGCATTAACGAATCCCATTACACGAAACGCTGAATACTAAGACATTGTCGTAGTTTCTGATCCATACAGAACACATCTTAATACGGGATTTAATTTTACAGATGATGAGCATCCTAACGGCAATTTGACATGTTTAATTCACCGTAAATACATTTGTTATTAAATTTAATACCTATTTTATCATTATTATTATAATTATAAATAATAACATCACTTCTTTTTAAATTCCCGCTATAAAAATTGAAAATTTTCAAAAAAATGGAAGATATTGATTTCGGCCCGAGTTTCGAATATCGAGTTTTCATCCGATCTCGATGTTTTGAGCTCCTAGGGAGCAATTTTGACTATTTCCGAGTGATGTTCGCCCGTCCATCCGTGTGTATATATGCAAGCTTTTTTTATCCGACGATATCTTTGGAACGAATCAACCGATTTGAATCTTCTTGGCGGCAATCAAAAGTACTCATTAAGACTTAGAACTTATTGGATTTCGGTTGATTTGTTCCGCAACCAATAATGACGTTTTCAAGTTCTCTGAGCTCAAAAACAGCGAGAACTTTTGAATTTGGCCCACGGGTTTGCCGCTTTTAAGATTTTTTTATATTAAATTATGCGTTAAAAAAAAAACTTGATATTTAATTCATTATTCAGCCTTTA
This sequence comes from Microplitis demolitor, assembly GCF_026212275.2. Classification (NCBI taxonomy): domain Eukaryota; kingdom Metazoa; phylum Arthropoda; class Insecta; order Hymenoptera; family Braconidae; genus Microplitis; species Microplitis demolitor. The sequence goes on along the minus strand of NC_068554.1, from coordinate 5,661,806 downwards.
ATTAACATTTTTTAAATTCATTTTATAATAATGTAATCTATGAATAATGGATTTAGTAAATAAAAAAAAATATAAGCTAATTAATTGAATTAAACCGAGCGAAAAAATAAACATGCGGTAAAAAGTTTTGAATTAAAAATAATTATCGTAAATTTTTAATAAACCGCTAATGCATGCAACCAAATAATAAATATACAATTATTTGGCTATTAATAAAGTAAATTTTACGTAAATTTAATAAATCTATAAATATTTATCTGCATTAGTAAAATAAACTATTATAATAATTTTGAATGGGCTTTTAAATGGCCGCTAAATCGTAACAGCCGCGAAACTACGGGTTACATCGTAATCGGGGTATAACCGCACCCGTTCCATTAAATTTTTACGTAAAACGTGTTTGGTAATCTGCCGTGATTGTTAAGCGACAGAGTGTAACCCGTAGGGAAAAAACTAAACGTTGAATTGTTGGCTGGAGGGAGAAGGGGAGGAATGTTACATAAGAGGAAAAGAGAAGGATACGGATTCTGGTGGAAGGATAAAGAGGGTTTTACGGGGAGTAGAGTGGGCAATAATCGTTTCAACAACGCCTCGACTATAATTCTATGATCGCATCGCGATACAGTTGGATGGCTGCCAGTGTATTTAGTTCCATTTGTTCACTCTTCAATTATATTGATTTTAAAAAAAGTTAAATCTTTTTATATTTATTATTATCAGATAAGTTTATCAATTATTGTTTACACATTTTTACACCATAACAAAACCGGTCCAAAAATAGACTTATTTCAAATCGATATAGTGTTAAAATTAATTCCCGCCTGTGCAGCGGTGTTATCTAACCGGTGTTAAAACGGTGTACATGCAAAGTCAATTAACTTCGATCGGAATATAATGGTGTAAGTATAGATATTTTAAGAACTACGAAACATGAAATAATGATAATATTTTAATAAAATTACGAAAAAGTTGGAAAACCGAAGCGTGCGAAACTCACTTGCTCATTTAAAAAGAAATCAACACAGAAAAAAAAATATCTTGAGTCAAGAAAATATTTTTGAAGACAAACGGTTTCGGGAACCAAGTCAAGATTTTCTTGAGCCAAGAGAATTTGTCTTGGTTAAAAAAAAGTCGTCTTGGTCGGAGAAGATTTCTACTTTATCTGAGAAAATTTAGGTCTCCAAAAAAATTTTCTTGAATCAAGAATATTTATCTTCAGTCGAGAATTTCTTTTTTTCTGTGAATAGATGGCTCTTTCATATGCAAGAAAATATTGAAAAAAATCTCGAACTTCGATCACTGGCTAGGCGTGGAGCTGAAAGAATTTTTCACACATAAAGTGTGAGGTCTTTCAGTCCTGAGATACGTCCCGTCGCCGGCTTTTGAATTTGATCTGGTTTAAAATTGTATTTGATTTTGATCTTAATTTGAATTTGACTCGACCGGATATGGGATTGCCCGATGCTTAATAAACATATACTTATATATACCTTAAAAAATAATAATGGTAAAAAAATGGCAGCTAAATTCTTTCATGAATTGCCAATTTTAAGTTTTTATCAATTATAATCAAACCAAAAGGATTTGAACAGTGATTTTCAAAAGGGTTCTTCTATTTAAAAATTCACGTGTAATAAAAAATAAAATTGATCAATCGGTTGTGTATTTTTTTAGTTATGTTTACCAACATCCGTACATACTGATAAATATCACAGGTTTTGTTTACATTTTCTTTTTGTTTCAATCTTTATTTTCAAAAAAAGCGTTTCGCAATTGAGTTGTGTAATTATCGTGCATTGAGATAAAATTAATTTTATTATCTATAAAATTAGAAATGTCACTTTTATTAAATTGATCAAATTGCTGAAATTTTTAATCACTTATCAAACTAAATATTTACGAACAATATTATAATTATTTTTATTATAACTCTGGTATTTTTCTTAAAGCAATATCTGATTTAAAGATGATAAATTATCTCATGTAATAATCTTTTCCAATTTTTGAGCAAGTCTGCTCTCAAGGTCGATAGGTGCTGTGTCTTTTTCTACTTATGTGTCTTGCTGCAGATACTTGTGACCAGATTTAAATTGCAAGCCTTACACAAGAAATGTGTGCGAGAATAAAACTCAATTCTGGAGGAAGACTAGTTCAAAATAGCTGCGCATGGCTTGCTCAAGATGTGCTCAAGGCTCAAAATTGACCTCGAACCTTGAGCAGATCTTGAGCAAGCCATGCGTAAATACTTACTATAAGTTACTAATGCAAGAAATGCGTCAGACACTTTTTCATTGCACCATGTTCAAGACGTCTTCAATATTCTTGCGTACGATACCATGAGCAAGACATACACAAATCTTGGCATAAGTTTCTTGATACACAATTTTGCGAAAGACATACGTAGAAAAAGACACTAGCAGCTAGGGGTCTTGCTCATGATACTTACTCCAGAATCTTGCTCAAACACGTGTTACTTGGATAATCATTGATAACTTAATTTTATTTTTCTCTGATTCAGTTTGCAAAGACTTGAATCACAAAAATTCGTTTCCCATAGTTTACCCAACAACATTAACATGTCATTAATTTTTGAAACAGTAGAAAAATTTTTTTTGTATTCGAAATGCAACTCGACTTCTGATACTTCAAAAACCAAATTACTTTTTTTTCAACACCCCTAATGGTGTCATTTTATCAGCATTTTCAGGGTTAAATTTACACTGGGATATCATATACTCACGTTAGATTTTTTCACAGTGTTTACACTAAATCATATTATAAGTAAATATATAAAGAAAAAAAGTTAAAGGGATAAATAATTATTTAAAGTGGGATCAGGGTTAGCCGCGAATAATCGTAGGCATGGAGGCGTGTGTTACAGAAAGGGAATATGAAGAGTCAGGTGGGGTAATGTCAATTATCGGATTCAATATCGCTGCTCTTGGTAAGCCAGTACAAATACCCCTATGGTACGGTAATAACAACATAGGTGGATGCGAATCGGATCTCTATCTCCTCTTGCCTCTTGCTCTTCGTATCCCTGGGTTTCCCAATCCTATATGCGATGGATCGCTGCTGTTGCGCTATACCACTACTGGTTGATTCACTGGCCCCCGGCGGCATTATATTCCATCCGCTGAATCTCCCTACTCGACATACATTCATCATGTCATGAGCTAACGGTGGCCATCACTGTACTTCAATGCTCTATTGCTAGTTACGTGTATCCCATGTTTATATTCACCGGAATCTACCCGTAGATACTCATCATTTATCACCGAGATCACTTATCACTCATCGTCGAGAAATGGATTATAAATAGAGCGATAATGGATTTTGGTTTCATGGGTATGGTTGGTTTATTTTTTAGGGCCGTTGTTGAAGTTCTGTTGGCATCGGGAGTTGACGTCAACACGAGAACTTCTGCTGGCACTGCGATGCACGAGGCTGCGCTTTGTGGAAAAATGGAAGTTGTGAGGACACTTTTGGACCGCGGAGTTGATTTGGGGATACGCGATGCAAGACACAATACGGTGCTGGATCTTCTGGGGCAGTTCCCGCCTCATGTTACTCATGATATTACTGCAGTTATTAAAAGTTTGTATTTACTATCATTTTTTATTTAATTATTTACGTTGAAGAATATCCATTTTTTCAAATTCAAAAGTCACTGAACTTTTTAATATGCATAGACTAAGGTAAAAGACCTAGTACCCGATCAGGGAACTAGTACCCGATCACTTCATGTATTTGTATCTCTATGTTTAGTAAAATTTAGTATATATAGATATATAAATACATGAGTGATTGAGCAGTAGGTGTCTTACCTTATACACAGTTAAAAATTTTGTGTATTTGTGTTAAAAAATCATTTGATTAAATTTTTTGTGTTGATTTTCAACACAGCATCTGTTAATTCAACACAAACCGTTTGTGTTATTTTACTTTGACTGATTTTTTATGTTAAATGATTAGAAAATCTGGAATTTAAGACATTTCTTGTGTTATTCGAAAATTAACACTAAATTTGTATTGTTTAGCTAAACGCTCCCGCGCGTTTCTTTATTACTATAAACAAGCAAAGCATTGTAGCAGCATTGTCTGCAAGAAAACTTGGATTATAATTGATTTACAATTAAATATAATCATAGATAATTTTAATATTTTTATGATCAGGTTCAATGATTTTTTTATTCTCATTTTACGGGAGGATAATTCATAGCTCCGTTTTTTAGAAAAATCACTGAAAATCGAACTAATTGTTTGCTAACTTGACAAAAGTCGTACTAAGGTTAGATCAGTGTACTTGAGTTGGTTAGGTTATGTGCTTATATTTATTAGCTAATTTTAACACGAAAAGTCTGTTAAATTTACACAGATTTTCTGTCAACATAACAGATTTTGTGTTCAATTATTTAACACGAAATTTGTGTTAAAGATCAACACAAACGCAATGTGTTGAATTAACACAAAATTTCTAACTGTGTAATTTAAAAATGAACTTTTTAGTTTCAAAAATTCCGTCAAAATTTGAAAAATTTTTCTGACAAATAAATAAAATTATTTTTACAGGACATCGATCGTCTTCCGGCGTGGAGAGTGACGCAGACAGCGAGCATCTTCCACGCACAAATGATACTCTGGGTAGCCCATATGACAATGCGCGCGAAGATCTTTCTCCAGCAGAAGGTTCGTCGCCAACGCAGTGGCAGTTTTATCACAAACCGCGGGACGAAGACCGCCGAGTATCCGGTACTTCAGTCATGTCCTTGTAAGTCTCATTAGTAAAACTTTAATTCACACTATCTACCGACCCACACATACTCACTCACACACACACACACACACCCACACTAAAAAGTATCATAAAACCCCAGGTACTATTTAATATTATATATTTAATGAACGAGTGTCTCGTAATTGTGCATCGTCCATAAAGATTTTCAGCAGTCGAGAACACCCCATACACTCACAAACACTCAGTAGTAATTCAGAAACAATTTTTCGAGAACTTAAATTATACTGTGATGATGATGTAGCTGGAGATGGATATGCCTCGCTCTTGTATATATTTTTTCCCATTTTTCTCGTATCTCAGCAGAAGCAGTAGCAGTTGCAGCCAAGCATGTTACGCTCAGTGAGCGCACTCTAAAATGAAAGAAGTCATATAAAAAGACAAGAGAGTACGTGAAGAAATGTCGAACAAAAATTTAAAAATGCCAGACAAAACTTAAAATTTTTTTACCTTTTTCTTTATTTTTATTACTCAGTATCTCTATTTTAACAACCCGGCGAATTCAAACTGACCTCGGCAGTAATATTTTCCAGAAAGACTCGATATATAGATATAGATGGGGTTTTGTAACAGGTCGGTCGGATAGCTGCCAGGTTTAATATACTAGATGTGGGCAAACAAAAGCACAGATGTAAACCCCGGTTGAAGTGAATGAGCTGCTGTATGTGGAAGTAAATGAAGAAAGCAGTGAATATCAGTACTAGTATTAGTGCCAGCAGTGGTTTGAGTTTTACTAGTAATGGTAGTCTGGGATTTAGTTGCTGAAGGAAAACGAAGAGAAACCCCGAGATTGAGCGAACCAACTGGTTGCCAGCCAGTGAGTGAGCGAGCAAGCAACCGAATGAATGAAAGAGACCGTAGGTTGTAAAGTGCAAAGGACGCAGTATAAAGGTGGTGATGTTGCTCCACCGCGTTAAGCACCGGTTGGGTTGGTTTAATTTTCCTGATGTAGGCAGTAGTCCTCACTGATGGTGGTCCGCTGGTTCATTCGCCTCGGGTCACCCTCCGGCAGCTCTGGCCCCTATTCTGGACTCTTATTCTCGGCAACCCCGCTCGCTACCATCAATGTTTGACGTTAGTCTTGTACACGCTTCTACCTAGTCTCGAGATGAATCCATCATGTTAAACAATGTAAATGTTAGCCCGTCTCAACGTTAAATTAATAACTGTTACACTTATAACTTAACTTATGCTCCCTTGTGGTCTTTCTTTACTTTCTTCCATATTAATCTCTTTATTATTGTTATTATTATTGTCATTATCATTATCTTGTAAAAGTTTCGACTGATGGATAAATTATTTGAGGACGTTCGTAAAAATATTTAGCTGTAATTAGTAAGGTCATTTTTGACCACGTCATGATTACAAGACAGTCCGCGAACCGTTCATAAAATGACGGACCGTCACAATTGTGGTGACATCTTACGAGCGCCTTTATAATTTTATATAAATTAAAGTTTTTAAACCGCCATTTTAATGAGAATATGGGGGAAAAAGTAAATTTTTCAATCATTTAAAAAAAAAGTAATTCGTTTCATCATCTAGCTGATTGTGACTGACAAAATTATTGATACCAAAAATCTGCGACAAAATATTTAATGACGGTCACGAATCATCTACACAGTTAGAAATTTTGTGTCAAATTCAACAAAATCGTGTTGCAAACAGTCTACACAAATTTTTGTGTTAATTCATCACATTGTGCTTGTGTTGATCTTTAACACAAATTTTATGTTAAATGATTGAACACAAAATCTGTTATTTTGACAGAAAATTTGTGTAAATTTAACAGACTTTTCGTGTTAAAATTAACTAATAAATATGAGCACATAACCTAACCAACTCAAGTACACTGATCTAACCTTAGTACAACTTTTGTGAATTTAGCAAAAAATTAGTTCGATTTTCAGTGATTTTTCTAAAAAACGGAGCTATGAATTATCCTCCCGTAAAATGAGAATAAAAAAATCATTGAACCTGATCATAAAAATATTAAAGTTATCTATAATTATATTTAATTGTAAATCAATTATAATCCAAGTTTCCTTGCAGACAATGCTGCTACAATGCTTTGCTTGTTTATAGTAATAAAGAAACGCGCGGGAGTATTTAGCTAAACAACCCAAATTTTGTGTTAATTTTCGAATAACACAAGAAATGTCTGAAATTCAAGATTTTCTAATCATTTAACATAAAAAATTAGTCAAAGTAAAATAACACAAACGGTTTGTGTTGAATTAACAGATTTCTGTGTTGAAAATCAACAAAAAATTTAACCAAATAATTTTAAACACAATTACACAAAATTTCTAACTGGGTAACTAGAAGTTACTGACCAAATTCGTGACAAAAAATTTTTTGGCGGTCATTTGTTATTTAAACAGACTCGTCGTTTAGGATCGGTCACAAGACAATCCGCTGACCGTTTTGTGACCGAAACCCAAAATGACAGTCATTCCGTATCAGTATTTGTAGTTAAATGGGTAGATATTTATAGATTGTAGTTTATAAAATATTCGAGGACATTACGTCGTTATTTCAGCAACGATTTTGATGGCAACTACTACTACGATGCTCCGGAATTACAAGTGACCGAAAGCTACTCGGATCCAAGTTCATTCTTCGACAGTGTCTTGATGTCAATGTCAGACACTCTCAACTCAATAAACACACTTGCAAGCTCCGATCAAACAACACCCGATGACAACAAACCTATTGACATTTATATCAACACACCAGTATCACCGCGAACACGGTATGCTGTTACGGCTTTAGCTACACATTTGCAGACGCTGATATATTATATGATATGAGGCTTGATATATTAGCAGGCTTCTTAGATATTTTATTTTATACATTACAAATACATGCTTACATACATTCATTATTATTTTTTTTCTAATTTAATTGTTAATTGTAATTGTGGTTATGGAGTTACTTTAATCGTAATAAATAATTAGTGACATGATGAGTAAATTGGGCTGGTTGTTTAGGGGCTCTGACAGCGGACTATATCAGACGCCACCGGCACCAAGGTGTACTGAGGGCAGCTACGTCTCTGAGGACCTGTCCTTGACATTGCCCCCGGGATTTACTGGCCGGGAGTCTGATCAATTGAGTGTCTCTTCTTCGTCAAGTATTGGAGGACCTAGCCCTCGGGACAGACGATGTTTACCTAATGATTCTGGTATTTCCGGAATTTACTTGCCCATGGCGCCGCTGTCTAGTTCACTTCATAGTCCTGCCTCTAATAGTAAAGTCTCGGTAAGTTTTTTTTTAATTAATAAATTTATTTATAAAAATAAAGTCAGCCAATAATTTTTTTACTTCATCGACTTCAAAAGTAGATTGTACATCATTTATCACTCTACAGATGGCGTTACTTTCAATTGGTTAAAAAAAATCGTTTATTAATTTATCGATAATAATTAAACAATAATTATTTTTTTTTTTTTTTCATTATTTATTTATTTATTTGATTTCAACAGGATATAATCCTCGATACAAATCAGCATTAGAGTATGCGTAGACATATAGTAAATTAACATGAAATATAATTTCTCTTTTTGAGGCAACATTTACAAAATACAAAGAGTTGTTTTGCAAGATTCGAATTTTAGTGAACTAAAAAATCCAAGTCGGTCATTAAACAATAATTACTTATAAGACAATATTTTATAGAGTCATGCTTTAGAGTTTTTATATATTTTTTTTTTGATTAATCAAATTGTATATGCGTATAATGAATGAACGCATAGATTTGCTGGATATTAAAATTAACCATTAAATTTTTTATTTTAAATGGGAAACTATTTCGATTAAATTGCACATTTTGATGACGAAGCGTCGGATGTGCTCTATTTTTATTAAAAAAGGGAGGAAAAGTGTCTGAGATACATACAAAAAAGTATATTTTTATGATTTTTTCTTTCAGGGTATCTTCTTTACTAAAATTCTTAAAATTTGTGACATTATTAAGCATCATTTCAAGAATATTCTCCTAAATTTTCATAAGAAAATATTGAAAACTAAGCCCGTGGTAGTGGGGAGAGACGAGTTACCTCAAAAAAAAAGTCTCCATGCTGTAGGCAGGATAACTCATGACTGCTTCATCTGAAATCAAAAACCCAAAAAAATTTCTTTAGTACATAAGTTTATCTCGGATTTGAACGAAGGATTTTTGTTTCAATAACTACTTATTTTTTAATTAAACAAAAGAAGCAATTTTTGGTAAAAATAAAAATTTTTTGATTGCACCTTTACCAAAAATTAAAAAAAAAATATTTTGTTTATTCCTCCGTTCAAATCCAAGATAAAATAATGTACTAAAGAAATCTTTTTGGTTTTTTTGATTTTAGATAAGGCAGTCGTGAGTTATCCTGCCTACCGCATGGACTTTTTTTTTAGGTGACTTGTCTCTCCCCACTACCACTGACTTATTTTTCAATATTTTTCTATGAAAATTTAACAAAATATTCTTCAAATAATGCTTAACAATGTCACAAATTTTAAGACTTTTAATAAAGAAAATACTGTGAAAAAAAAATCACAAAAATATCCTCTTTTTTTTGTATTTCAGGCCCCTTTACCCCTTAATAGTTAATGCCTTAATTTTCTATTCAAAATTTGACAATTTTATATTTTATGTGTAAAAAAATTTTTTACAGCCAACTCCACCAAAAAAACCTCCGAGAAGAAATTTATCGGTATCACCAACTCATTTGCAAACTCAGATGTCATTGTCAGCAGACTGTTCACTTGGTCCCAGTAATTACGAATATTTATTTCTTGCACGAAGTGGCGCTCGAAGTCACATTGATCTCGAACAATTACAAACTCGGCGAGATCAGCTTCGTCACGTAACCAGAAGCGTCGACCAATACGTAGACATGAAATCACGGTACAGCACATCAGAAGGTACCAATAGAAGACCAGACGTCGAACCAGTTGCTCTGACGGCAGTTTACGGCGACCGTTTGATAAAACTTCAAAATCCAAGACGGAAATTACGCAGACATTGCGAAAGAGCTTATGAAAATTATGACTTCGACAATAATGCGGCAGTAGATGAGTCACCGTGCAGTGAAACTTCCCACGACCGAACGTTTGTTTCAAATGCATTTCTTACTTTGAAATCCTCGCAAGAGAGTTTGCTGGATGACAGACGGGAAAACGGTGATGCACAAAACGAGAGCCAAATTATGGGAGATGGACGCGAAGCTACGGATAAAAGACTCAAGAGGGTTCAGATGCTTATTCCGACGAGTCCTACTCATTATATACAACCGCCTACTCCAGATCATCCTCCACCGTCCGCTCTGCAGGCAGAGAAGTCTATTCACGAACGAATTCGTCCACTCAGTCAGGTAAGTTTTAAAAACTTAAACTTATCATTTATTAATTAGCTTCTAATTTCCTTAAATGAAAAAAATATTCTTGAAAACAAACTTTCGTCATCCAATTAAACGGTAGCCGCTGTATCAATAATTAGGAACAAAAGTAAACTTAAAAAATATTTCACCCTCGATTTAACAAAATTCCTTGCATCGGTTTGTCATTCAAACGTCAAGATGCGAAAAAATTTCAAATGAAACCGTTAAATTGAGATAGACATCAGCGATGCAGTTTGACTTGAGTCATTTGGGCACAAAATTAGAATTCGGAAGAACATATATCCTGAGGTAGCATGAGAGAGGAATAGAGTAAAGTACAGAATACAGAATAGAGAGTAAGAGATCCAACGAATCACATTTAATATATAACCGGGTGTTTGATCTCTGATGCGATTTACAAGGAGTCTAGCTCCTCGACATGCTTAACCATCTCAATACCGTAGTGAGGGTTTCCTGTGTATGTCATCTTGTGATCGTTCTGCTGTGATCTACCATATACGTGACATTCTCCTTTTCCAGCTGGCAACAAGCACTGATGATGCTTCATGCCTCTGTACTTACTGCCTCTACACTCATACTTGCTCTTCCTTTAACTCTGCATCTACGTCTGCCTCAGCGGATTCTACTGCATATCCATATCATACTTTATACACTCAACTCCTTATATCCGTACTCGCTATACACAACCTATATATACTGGCATATAAACTTGACTCATATGCACCCGCAATCTTTCATGGGTCTTCTTACGCTTCATGGAATATCGCACAGTGAATATAACCTACGGATGGAGGAACACTCTCTCTATGTCTTCAAGGCTCTTAGATCCTTATACATTTCATATGTTCCCATGTCAAATATATGTATACATATTTAAATATAGTCACTGTAGATCATCCATCTGTTTGCATTTCTCTTTGAAGTTTTTCAGTTGCTTCCGATTCGATAAATTACTCAGAATGATAAAATATTTTGTAAATTACATTATAATTACTGTAAACTATATTATATATTTATTACACAGTTAGAAATTTTGTGTATTTGTGTTAAAAAATATTTGGTTAAATTTTTTGTTGATTTTCAACACAGAAATCTGTTAATTCACCATAAACCGTTTGTGTTATTTTACTTTGATTTTTTATGTTAAATGATTAGAAAATCTGGAATTTCAGACATTTCTTGTGTTACTCGAAAATTAACACTAAATTTGTGTTGTTTAGCTAAACACTCCCGCGCGTTTCTTTATTACTATAAACAAGCAAAGCATTGTAGCAGCATTGTCTGCAAGAAAACTTGAATTATAATTGATTTACAATTAAATATAATCATAGATAATTTTAATATTTTTATGATCAGGTTCAATGATTTTTTTATTCTCATTTTACGGGAGGATAATTCATAGCTCCGTTTTTTAGAAAAATTACTGAAAATCGAACTAATTGTTTGCTAAATTGACAAAAGTTGTACTAAGATTAGATCAGTGTACTTGAGTTGGTTAGGTTATGTGCTTATATTTATTAGTTAATTTTAACACGAAAAGTCTGTTGAATTTACCCAAATTTTCTGTCAAAATAAAAATTTTTATCTCGAGTCGAAATCTAAGGCGTACTTTGAACCTGAATGAGCATTGATAACCTAAATCAGACTTTTTAGAAACATAATCATTGTAAAAGCTTGAATAGAATCAACAGACTTATAAAGACATATATCGTGAAGCGAATGAGCTCAGTTTTTTTAATCGACTCTCTGTTTATCCCAGACTGCTTTTAGGTCCTATTCCACTTCTAGATATCAATAGACTGTTAAAATCCGTGGATCACTTGCAGCCAGTTTTTACTAACAGGATTTTTCTAAATTGACGCTCCGTTAGTTCCAGGCTATCTGTGGGACCCAATCCACCCTTGGGTATCATTAGCCTACGAGAGAAATAACTGAATCACTTGTATCAATTCTTCAGTAGTCCGCAAATTTAACAATTTTACCTTTTTGTAGTATTCCTAGCAAGTCCTCTCTTCTGTTAAGTCTAGTTACGTTCGTCTTACGATTTATGACTATGTAGGTGTAATTTAAGCCTTTGTAACTCTAAGTAGGTTCATTTCAAGTTTTTACAACGATTATGTCCTAAAAATTCTAATTTAGGCCGTGAATGCTCATTTAGGTTCAAAGTATGCCAAAGATTTCGACTCGGGATGTGTTCAGTTATTTAACATAAAATTAATGTTAATAATTAACACAAACGCACAATGTTGAAATTGACACAAGATTTCTAACTGTGTATATAAAATAGTATACATTAATTGGTACAATAATAAGAAATTGATAAATTTAATAAAAAGCTTGAGTTGGCTGCGCGAGCCAAAGGCCTTTGTGGCCAACAAATGAATTCCAGACGTTGCTTTCACTAAAAAAATTTAATTTGACATGTTTATACGATTATAAATCTTAAAAGGTATTTTCTTGGTGATATAATATTAAAAAAAAAAATTAATAAGTCGATAAGAGAGCTTGAAAGCTTTGAAGTAAATAGCGGGAATTTATTTTCGTGAACGTGACGCGGGAGAGCAATTTAAAACGTCAGAATCGAATAGAGATTCTCGTTACGTTTGAGAAATGTTACCAGAAGTGTCAGGATAGAAAATGGAAGATGCAAAAACGAGTGAGTTGAGTCGAGAATACCTAGTGTAGTCTAGTCTGTAGACTGTAGACAACCGAGTATAGACAACATGTGAAGAGAGATAAAGAGAAAGAGAGAGAGAGAGAGAGAGAGAGAGAGATAGTAAAGAGAATCTGAAGAAGAGAGTAGACAATTCAAGATGTATTTACGGAAAATACGCGTGTGAAGGAGAATTTGATGTAGGGTACGTGGATGGTTGGATTTCACCCGTCAACTTTCGCGTGTCCAACGAAGCGGCAGAACGCAAGACGTCGACACCCTTTGAATAATGAAGCCTTTCCTGCACTACACTCTGTCTCAGTACTTCTACTATAATAGTGTAATATATATGTATATATACATAGGTATATATTTCCCTTGAGTTTCTCAACCCGTTTATGTCATCTTTGCTCGTGAAATCAACAAATTTGTACCTGCGGTTTCGCCTCCATGTCTTTCTTAGTCACTAACTCACTCACTCACTTACTCGCATCTTTACACAGGCATCCTTATCCTTATTTCCAAAAATTTAATACACAACATCTGATGTAAGATCTGACTACTGTTTGCAAGATCTGCCTGTCTGCGTTTCTTATGAGCACTTTAGTTAAACAAGATTAAGAAAGACACCGGTTTAAATCACCGACTCACCATTTATCCTGTCAACAAACCTTTATAAATATATATATATATATATATGTAAATGTATGTGTACACTGAGCTTATTTGTTTACCTACACTAGCTTCGTATTTATCATGTAAAATATTTACGGTTGAGATGAACATTCGGCTCACATTTCCGCGCTTTTCATATTTGTACTCGATGTTTTTCCGTTTTATTATTATTTTTTTATTTATTTTTTTTTTTTTTTTTATCAGACCAAAGAGAACAGACCGCGAAAGAATTCCATTTCAATAAATTTGCATTGAAATCGCGTCAGTTTTTATTTCCCGACTGTATGAATTTCATTTTTACATTTTTACGTCTTTGTGTGTTTTTTTTTTTTTGGTAAAATTTTCGCGACTATTGAAATGGAAATTTTTTAGTTGTAATGTTACTATTAATACTCGCACTAATGGATAAAAAATCATTTTTTTTTTTTTTTTATTAAAAATATTAAAGTCCATTTAAAAAATAAATTTTTCTCTCTACTATTTTTTGAAAAAAAGTTGCGTGAATTTCTATACAAGCTGCAAATCAAATTTATTAATAAATTATTTTTTATAAAAGTTTTTACCCTCGTCGGGAATCGAACCTTGACCTCTTGAGGTCATTTGAAATTTTATATCTCCAATATCTCATTTATTAATTTATTTACTAAAAAAAAATAAGAAAAAAAAGTGAAAATTGAATGTTGCCTAAATTCTAAAGAGGTCAATATAATAAAAATGAAAAAAAAAAATCTAGCAATTATTTGAAGTTAGGACTCATTTAAATTTTGGCCATAAAAAATCTAAAAATTTTTTTTTTTATTTTCAAAAAAGAAAGTTTAAAAAAAATTTGCAAAAAAGGGATGCCCTATAAAAAACTTTTTTTTTAATGAAAAAATATGTGGGTAATTTGGTTTTTTTTTTTTTTTTTCAGTAAAAAGAACACGTACCTCAGAACGATCAAAATTCTTGTTTCGAAAGAATCCCGGTGTTTTTTTTAAATATCTCATAAAATATGCAGATTAAAGGAAAAAATCATAGGAACAATTTTGTAGGAAATTAAATTCTTGACAAAAAAGGTCACTTTCATTTTTTTATAAAATGTGTATTTACGAAGTTATTTTAAAAAACCTTTTTTAGATCTTATTAATTGATCATTTAAAGTCTTACGAATGTTAAAAGTAACGTTTTTTCTTAAATATAGACAACTTCGCAACTCGTAACATATCAATCATTAATGCTTGTTGTAGTTTCTATATATTTAAAAAAATGTTATTTTCAAAATTTGTAATCCTTAAAACGCTCAATTCAGATCTAAAAAAAGTTTTTTTAAAATATCTTCATAAATACACATTCTATAAAAAAAATGAATAAGACCTTTTTTGTCAAGAATTTAATTTCCTACAAAATTGTTCCTATGGTTTTTTCCTTTAATCTGCAAATTTCATGAGATATTTACAAAAAACTGCGATCGTATCGAAAAATGAACTTTGATCATTCTGAGCCACGTGTTCTTTTTACTTAAAAAAAAAAAAAAAAAAAACCGAATTCCCCACGAATTTGTTCATTAAAAAGAAGCGTTTTATACAGCGTCTGAAAAAATATTCTAGCAACCATCCTAAAATACAATAATCTGCTCCGCATCCACTCCACTAATTTCTTACAGTGAAAAAAATTAAAAAAAAAGTTCATAAATTAAAAAAAAAAATATTTTGAATTTTTAATGGCTACAAATACAATAATAATTACCAAAAAATTTTTTGATGCCGCGACAAAATAATTTTCCCAAAAATCATCAAACTCAATAATTAATATAATAATTTTTTTTAAAATAAATTATTAATAATTAATTAAGATAATTATTTGTTTACATACATAGTAAGTGTATGTAAAATCCGTAAATTATTTTAAAGGTATACAAACGTCGGTCACGTGACATGGAAACAGAAACGGACGACGATTTGTTACAATTTCAACCAAGTGGCTCATTAGACGCCTCAAGTGGTTCATTATCAAGCGTGTCCTTATCTGACAAAAGTATGTCCGCAGACAACGTCGAGGAGTACTTCGGTGACGTGCCGTTTGCAGGTAAACAGCAACAAACGCTTGGCTGCACCGCATGACGCTTTATGCCCTGGTGTACATGCATATTATCGTTATTTTGTTACTGTGTCCGTACACTTACAAATACAAACAAATGATTATATATTTATTCAACTCACTTGTGATTGAATATTTTTAATTTCACATGTGGCCAATGTTTCAATAACTACCACTTTTTATTTTTATTTATATATTTATTATTACGACGTAATATTTTTTACGATCTGATAATTCGGGAGTGAAAATAAATAGTAATAATTTATAAAATATTGTACGCTGGCGTTTTATTGACATTTTTAAAAATACAATAAACATATTAAATTGTATTTTAATGCGCAGTTTCAACAAGGGTTTGAGGTATTTCAATATTTCAATTATTATTATTATTATTAATATATACATTTATATATACATATATATATATAGAGGGCCAGATATTTATTTTATGCTACTGTAGTCATTGGCTTTTTATACACAGTTTATTTAAATTAATTAATTTTACTTTATTTAATTAAATATTTATATTTTTTTTTGTTTTCAAATTCAGAGGCTTATGTAATTGCGAATAATTGTTTTGTTTAATTTTATTGGACATCATTTTTTTATGTAATTTATATTTATATTATTATTATTATTATTATTATTATTATTATTATTATTATTATTATTATTATTATTATTATTATTATTATTAATTATTTTAATAATTACGCTCACTAAAAAAATTTGAGAATAGTAAAGATACGAAGGAAAGACGAAATTCAAATTAATGTAATTTGAATTGCGATTATTTGTATAGACATGGAAAAAATTTTTCAAAGCTCAAGAACCTCAGATGCGCTTCACTTAATTTCAGTTTGAAATGCGCTTTGGTAAATTTGTGTGAAAGAAATTTTGTGAAGTTTTGGGTCAGAAAATTTTGTAATTTTTGGGATTGAAATTTTTTTGACGGAAGATTTTTTTGAAAATTTTTTTGGGTTAATTTTATGCAAAGAATTTGAAAGCTTATGGTTTAATAAAATATTTTTTTTTTCCTATACGATTTTTTTGAAAAAAGTCATGAAAATTTGATGCAAATTTTAGTTTGTTTCATTCGAAATTTGGGAAGACGTAAACGGTTTAAAATGAAAACATTTAAAAAAAAAAAATTGAAGTAGAAAATTCAAATTTTTAGAAAGAAAATATGAAAATAAATTTTTAGAAATATATATAATACATGAGCGTAAAATTGAATGAATCCAAAAATTTCATTATTTATTTTGTAAAAAATAAATACGAAAATTTCAAGCTATTTCGTAAATTGATTTTGAGAACTACAAATTTTAAGCTTTGAAATAAAATTTTTTTTCTATTTCTATACAATTTTTTCCAATTACTATCAATAAAAAAAATTTCTATATTCAATTTTTTGATTTCAGTCAAAAAAATGAAATTTCAATTGAAAATAAATTTTTCCTATTAGTCGAACATCAAAAAATCATCAAATAATTAACCGAAATATAAATTGAATTATAATCACAATTTTTCAAAAATAACGTTTCCAAAGTTAAAATTCTCAAATTTTTTTTTTTAAATTTTTTCGTAGGCACTTATAGATACGTAGGATTAGAAAAAAAAGTTTATTGTTGAAATTCAACAATTTTTTAATTAGTCTGTGATTATGTAAATTTAATTATTAATATACTTTTATTCATTTTTTTAAATGCATATATAGTAAGATTAGATGACTATTTTAATAAAAAAAAAAAAAAAAATTATTTATAAATTATTATATTAACATAGAAATAAAAAATTAAATAAATTGTACATGATTGTAGTTAAAGCAAAAGTATTAGACCAAGTATTAGTTATTTAAACAGAATTATGCATAATAAAAAAAATCTTAACTAGTTACTAATTATTAAAAAGATATAAACAAATACACATATATTATATAATTATAAAAAAATTGACAGTTTATAGTGCATATTATAACACTATTATTTTGCCAATAAATATTGTGCCATTGTGTTTGCTGTGTCTTGATTTATTTTTCGGCTTTTTTTTTGGTCGCCCTGCTTTCACAATTTTATTTATTTATATAACACTTTTATTACATTTTTTTTGGAATATATTTATTATAGTAGCTAATATGGACGTGCCAAACCACGGACGTTCCCTAGACAGTAAGTTAAATAATAAATTTTTTTTTTTTTAATCAAATATCTGCACGTCATGACTTTTTTTTATTCACTCACCGCCATGTTCATTATCGTTTTTATCAAGATTTAATTATCATTCAATTGCATGAATCAGCGATTCGACAAAATGGCCACTGAATTTATTTTTACAACAAAATTTAATTACTAATTACAAGATTTTTTTTTTTTAATATAATCAATATATTTTTTAATATACAATTCATTTTTTTTTTTTAAATTCATTTACTTTCAAATTAATCTCATATTTGGAAGTGTAATAAAAATGAAACTAATTCAGAAATCGAGGTAATTTTTTTTCTGACAGCTCTGTACTACTTCAAAGTATGATTTTAATTATGCATTATTATTTAAATAATTATCATTTAATAATTATCAATAAATAAAAATGAGATATGACGGCTGTCATCCGCCATCTTGAAAAAATTATCCGCATCCTAATGTCGGTAAAATAGAAATACCCTATTAATTAATTTATCAATTGACTAAATTTTAATTAATTCTTATTATGAACATCTTTGTGAAAGAAAATTTGTTCTAAAAAGATTCCAAAAACGTTCGATGTTCGGAGTTTGAAAACTTGAGACAGATTAGAACTTTGAGTGTAACATTTTTTTAACATTTCGTTCCTCGTCTGGATAAATCTCTTGACTAAAATTTTCATAATTAAAATCCCTGGTGGATATTTTTCAGACTCTTTTCTGAAAAACTCTGAAAAAGTTTTTAGAATTGAATTTTTCAGAGAAAAGTCCGAAAAATTTCCATCAGGAATTATGAGTGAAAAACATTCTGTAGTACTGCTATTGCGCTGAAAGAGCTTCAAATTTTGATAATTATAACGGAATGTTCAAAAGACTTAAATTTTGATATTTCCATTGACGCAGGTGTTACAAGAATTGATGTTTTGCCCAATTTCTAAAAAAATTAAAATTTTGCAGTTACGAGATTTAGCCAGAAAGGGAACGATTTGAAATTTTGATAATAAAAAAAAAGTTTATCTAGAATTTTATATGAGTGGATTTTGAGTAAAAAAAAAATCTTTTTAAAAGACATTCCTCAAATTATTTTGACTTTATTATACCCTGGTCTAAAAGAAGTTTTCATTGGAACCAATAGGGGAATAAAAGTCAAAAAAAAAACGTTCATACAGTCGACTACCTGTCATAAGCCTGCCCTTCATAAGCCTCTTTCCCTCAATCGGGAGTTACTGAGTCCAAACAGCTTCCCCCACAACCACTTTTTTGAGTTTCGTACCAGACATCCCGTTATAAGCCTCCGTTAAAATTCTCTAAATTATAAACTAACAATACCAACAAAATATCTAAATAAATTATGAAAATTTACTATCGATGTTTCGCGGAGAATAATTTAATCATTATTAAGTAAAATATTATTTATTGTTCATAGTTGTAATCATTAATTACAATTAAAGCTTCTGTTACAATTTAAAAGTTTTATTGATCATTATGTTGATCAATAAAATTATTATTATCATTACTGTAATTAATACCGTTGTCATTATAATTTTTTGCATTACAATTATTATTAGTGTAAAAAGATAAGTATTTATTTTAGCGCTATAAGCACTAGAAAAATTGGAATAGTGACGTATGTAACAAAACGTAAATATGACGTTGAAAATGATATAAAATAAACACAGGCTTATAACGAGTAGTCGAGAACAAAACTAAACGCACGGTAGTGGAAGACTAAAATTTCAAGAAAAATTTCCCTTACCTCCCCTAGACCAGGCTTATAACTGGTAGTCGACTGTATAAAGTTTCAAATTAGAGTTTTTGAACTTTTTCCTTTTTCAGTCCAGGGTAAAATTTACCAAAACTACATTTTAAGAAACATGTCTTACAAACTTTCTTTTTTGACTGAAATTTTGGTCATAAATTCCTAAATAAACTTTTTTGAATATTAAAATTACAAAAGTTCCGCTCAAATTTCTAATCTGTCCCAAGTTTAGAAGTTCCAATGTCGAATTTATTTAGAACGAATTTTTTTACACGGGCAACAATATTTATTTTTTCACTTGTAAATTTTATTAACTTTTTTTTAAACAGTGGCCATGATGTTTAAGTAGACAAAAGTAATTAAAATAAATAAGGTAAGAAAATTAAAAAAAAAAATTGAGTAATAAATAAATAGCCAATTAAATAAAATGATATTGGCATACATACATATATATATATATATTTTAATAATAATATGTAATAATAAATACAATAGTAATCTCATGTATGATGTACACACGCTGAGTGAGCGTAGATAATTTACAATTGGAGCAAGGTGAGAGCACGGATGAATGACTGCACTGTTTCTCACCATTGTTTTTTTTTATTTTTGAATATAATTAAAAAATTATTGTGAAAGCCTACACGAGTGTTGTAAACAGTTCAAGTTAGCAATTAATATATTTTACACCTGGCGTGTATAATTAGTGTGATATTAACTAGCGACTTTCTTAAATGAAAGCCCTAATTTTTCAATTTTTTTTTTAATTCATCAGTTTTTTATTATTGTAATTGTTTGGTAATTAATTAATAACAATTTCGAATAAAATATAATTTGAATAAATTGCGCGCGAGTAAATCACGTCGATCGAAGTGTGGAACACGAGTCAACTGATAAGATTATACAGCTCGGGTAAATGTTGCACATGCAGCTGATAAAAAAATTCTTTGTTTTTTTTTTCTCAGTATCGATTATTACTGTACACATATCCATGTAAATATAATAATATTTATTTAATAATTATATTTTTTTAAATAGGTCTCTAATTTGAAAGGGATTTGAGTTTTTTTTAAATTATTCCAGTGAATTCATTTGTGAAAGTTTTTTTTTTTTTTTAATTAATTAGTGACTTAATTTAAAGAAACAATGGATTTTTATAAAATATTCAGTTCTTTTTAAAACTTATTCCGTATTAATTTATTTAAGGTAAATATTTAATTATTTACAAATTTTTTAGAAAATTTTTCTAATTATTTATTTATTTTTTTTAATTAATGTGACTTGAAAATGACAAAAAAAATTGTCATAACTTTTTTTTTTTTTTTTAATAAAATATGAAATTTTTCCATTACTTATCCGTACATAAATTTTTTGAAACGATTTTTTTTTTAAACAATTTTTTTTTTATGATACTGAAATTAGCGGACGTTTAATAAAATTTTTGGATTTAAAAAAAAATGATAAATTCTAAAAAAAAAAATATTCAAAAAAATTGCACTTATAGTTTTTTTAATTTTCTGCATGTGCATATTTTTATTTTTTTTTTCGTCATTAATTTGTTTAAAAAAAAAATCCAAAAATTGTTAATGGTCAGTTTACTTTAGGATCATTTTTTTTAATTGTCATCACTAATTAATATAATTTTTTTTTGTTACAAAAATTAAATTTAAACACTCAAAATATACATAATTTTGCACTATATATAAGAAAAAAAAAAAAAAAAAAAAAAAAAAACTGATAGTAGTTTTTAATCGAAAAAAAAATTTCCTCATTGGTATCAAAAATAAAAATGTAACCGCAACTTAATATAATATAAATAAATTAAAAATACACTAACTACATGTATATGTACATGACATCACGAAGGAATGCGTGGATCGTAAGTTCGTTTTATATGAATGACTCATTGGACAACACAACGTTTTCTATTTTTTATCTCCGGATTTATCCGTCTCCCATTCGCAACGACTACGAAATGTCCCAAATATAAATAATAACTAAAGCAAATAAAAACCAATTAAATTTCTCTAAACAAATCCAACAATAATTTAAAAAAAAATTCTCACAGCTTTCGTCTTGTTTTCATATTTTATCGTAAACAATCCGACTTTTAAATAATTAAATACTACAATGTCTCAAGTTTCTCGAGGGAAAACTTCTCAGTTACCATTTACAAACTTGTTAACATAATATTCATATAAATAATAATAATAATTAATCTAGTTACTTTTGAACTCACAAAATATTATTCTTGCCTTACATAATTTTATTTATAGTATATTATATTATATATATCTAATACATAAATGAGAAGTGACATTTATTGGATCAGAGTTGGTGTTTAGTACTGCCTCCAGCTCTTTATTATTCTTATTCTTTATATATATATATAATATGTGTACATACTATGCTCCTCGTCAGCTTTATTCATCACATTACATATAATTTTATTTCATTTAATTTTATTTTATCCAGTCCGGTGCTTGGTTCTTTAAGAACCCTTTCTTATCTATATCATCTCTAATTCAATTATTATTTTATTTCAAATAAAAAAAATTAAGTAACAATTCATTTTAAACTTTTAAGTTGATTGTATTTGAATAGAGACTTAAAAGGTTACGACTTTCATTTTAAATAATACTTTTTTTTGTTCATAATTGAGCATTCACTTGACGGATATTAATCATATGGCTGCATTTTTTTATGTATATTTATGATGTTTATTTTTGCTATTAGAGTTTTGTTAGATAATAAAAAAGTGGTGACAGGTCGCGGTTGTCAAATTGGTAGAGGTCGAGATCTAGAAAATTTGAACGAAGCAATTTGAAAAAAATTTGTTACTTAATTAATAAAAATTTTTATGGAATTATTAATTATCTTCTCAGGTAATGAGAAAATTATATTGACTGTTTATTTATTGCCTAGATGGAATCTTTTTAATGTTAAAATCAAGTTATAGAGGTTCCGGGTTCGAACCCAGGATACGAAATTTTTTTTTTTAATTTGATTAAGAAATTTATATAAATTTTTAATTAATACAATTCATATATTTATTTAAATTTTTTTTTAAAGCAACTCAGTTTTGTCAGTGATAAGTAAGAATCTATCAATTGAAAATTCACGATTCAAATCCGGGTAACATTTTTATGACACTGAAGTTAGCCGACGTTTAATAATTTTTAAATTTTTTTAAAACGATAAATTATAAAAAAAAAAATATTTTAAAAAATTGCACTTGTAGTTTTTTAATTTTTCTACATGTGCATATTTTTATTTTTTAATTTTTTGCAATCGATTTTTTGAAAAAAAAAAAAAAAAAAAAAAAAAAAAAAAAAAAAAAATTTAATTGTCTGTTAACTTCAGGATCATACATTTTTTTGTTTTTATTAAATTACACAATTTATTTCAATTTCAAATTAACACTCAATTATTAATTTCAAAATTTTTATTTTTGATTTAGTGAATTTTTACCTTTGATAATGTTTATTCATTAATTATCAGGCTTGTAGCTAAAAATAAATTAATTATAATCATGAAGTTAAAAATTTAATAATTTTCGGATTTTTTTTCTAAAATAAATTACAAAAAAAAGAAAAAACTAAAAATATGCACTTTTAGGAAATTAAAAAAATCAAAAGTGCAATTTTCTAAAATATTTTTTTTTATAATCCCTCGTTCGTAAAAAAAGTTCAAAAAATTTATAGATATCGGCTAACTTCAATATCATAATTAAAAAAAAAAAATCTCAAAATTAAAAAAAAAAACTAAACTGATTATTTTTAAAAATTCTATACTTCTGTGATAAATAGTATTTTGAAAAAATAAAGACAAAATTTGTATGTAACCATAACTAAACTTCTAGATACGAATCCACGATTAAAAAAAAAATTTTCTTGAAATTAAAATAAAAAAAAAAGAAATAAAAATAAAATTTTTTAAAATTTTATACTCGACACCTGTATCGTTAAATATTAAAATGAAAATTTTAAATGAAACGAATGAAAATTAACTGAATTATTTTTTTTTTTTTAAATTAACTCATTCATTTTTATTAAAAAATTCTACAATTATTTGTAATAATCCAGTACTAAAAATTATCTCTTTTAAATCCCTGAGATCTATTGGATTTAAAGAAGAATCTCAAAGAATACAAAGGTAAAAAAATACAGGTTTACTTCTCCCATCAGCTTAATATATATAAATATATAAATACAATGAAGAGTAAACGATAGCCGGTGAATCCCCACCACGAGTTAAAATAATTTGACCCGGGGCCCCAGCAGGCGACAGTCCCACGTCTGGGTCATTTTTCGCCTTCGCCTCGATCGTTAGTAACCTACCAACAGTACACCAGTGTCATGCTATTGTCAGTCTCGTGTCTGGTGCGCGGGTGTAAAGAGAATTGTTAATAATAATCCAACACTCCTTCAACAACATCCCATAATTTATACTAAACATATCCCGCGTCCCACGTTCACTTGTTGCTTTTTTCAAAAGTCTAGACATAAAATCACTACTTACAATTTTCGATTCAAAATTCATACTCCATTAATTAAATAAATAATTAATGTCAAGTGCAATTACTTGGATACATCATTCAAAGTCGGTAAGATTATAATTTATATGATAACGGAAGTTAGCTGACGTTTTATAATTTTTTATTTTTTTAAAAATGATTTTCAAAAAAATGCATCTGTAGTTTTTTTAATTATCTACATGTGCATTTTTTTTTTTTATTTTTTTAAAAATAAATCAAAAAATTGTTAATTGTCTACTAACTTCAGCACCATTTATACTTAAATAAAATATATATTTAATATATATATATATATGTAGTAATTGAACTAAATACTTGTGAATAGATTTTAATACTCCAAAGTCTTTTGTTAAAAAATTTCGGTTACTAAGCTAATAAGACTGTTGTAAAAAAATATAAAAAATATAATAAGTATCATGTGTCGGCTCGTGGGCATTGTGGTCTGGATATAAAGGAAAAATAATATTAGACGGGCATTAAATAAGGGCATGAGGGTAATGACAACTGTAGGCCTCCGGTAATTTGACAATGCAGGTGTTTGAACACCTTTTTATATTTTATTTACACTGTTATACTAAATAATATAACATGTATTTATTTAAAAACTGACATCTGCTCCTTGAATTTTTTTTATTTTCTGAGTAGTTGGATGATTGGATTACACTAGTAAACATTTATTTTATTTTAAAAGATAATTGTCATTGACATTCAATTAAACTTATTTTTAAATTTGAATGGCTTAAAAAATTGAAACTATTATGGAATGAATTTAAATACTTTTTAGTTTATCGTACGTTAAAATTATTATCGTAAGTAAAAATTACAGAATATAAAGATTTTAACTTATGATTGTTATTATTATTATTTATTATTTAGCAATTTTTTCTTGGGTTAAAAGTTAAAATTTCTGAATTTCTATACATGGAAAGAAAATTTTGGGAATGGTTCCTATAATTTTATAAAATTTCATCCTATCCAGTATAGGAATGACGACCATAAATTAGGGGAGCAGTTCCTATAATTATGGGAATGATACCCATACCATTAGAAGAATGGTTCCTATAATTTATGGGAATACTTCCCATACTATTATAGGAACCATTCCTATAAATTATAGGAATGGTTCCTATAATATTATGGGAATGGTTCCTATACTATCATGAAAATATTAATTCAAAGAAAAGTGTAAAAATTACTTCTACACAGGAAGAAAATTATGGGAAGCATTCCTATGTTTTAAGGGAATGGTTCCATAATGGTATAGGAATGGTTCCTATATATTGGAGGAACCACCCCTATACCATTAGGGGAACCATTCCTATAATATTATAGGAACCATTCCTATACCATTATGGGAACCATTCATATAATCTCATAGGAATGGTTCCCATAATGGTATAAGGATGGTTCCTATAATATATAGGAACCATTCCTATAATAGTATGGATACAATTCCTATACCATTATGGGAACCATTCCTATAATATTATGGGAACCATTCCTATAAATTATAGGAACCATTTCTATAATCTTATAGGAATGGTTCCCATAATGGTATAAGGATGTTTCCTATAATATGTAGGAACCATTCCTATAATAGTATGGGTACAATTCCTATACCATTATGGGAACCATTCCTATAATATTATGGGGACCATTCCTATAAATTATAGGAACCATTTCTATAATATTATAGGAATGGTTCCCATAATGGTATAGGGATGATTCCTATAATATATAGGAACCATCCCTATAATAGTATGGGTACAATTCCTATACCATTATGGGAACCATTCCCATAATACATAGGAATACTTCCTACAATTTTCTTTCCGTCTATCCTCAAAATTTTAATCAAAAAATTTATCAATTCTTTATTTTTTTAAATTACCCCAAAAGAAATAACTTCATCACAAATTTTCTATAAATTAATTTCTTGGATCAACAAAATATTTTTTTTCTCAGCGTAATATATGTGTAAGTTAATTTATGGTCATATTTAAGATTAATTTAAACGTATTAACATTTTCAAGAAACTCCTTTTAAATTTTCGCGGAAAAACATTAGCGCATACGTTAATTGAGATTTGAGGTACACGCGTGTCCGGTTTGTGGAATGCGAAAATCTCAACATACTTGTTGCTCATGGCGCCCTAATGTAATGTAAGTAATAATAGCCTTGCTCTTACTAACTACTACAACTACTACAGCTACTACTACTATGGTTACTGCTACTGCAACTGACTACTACTCATTACTGTACTGAGTGTACTGAATTATTACATCACATGCGATGGGCGGTATGAATAGTAGGGCATCGTGTTTAACATATTTACAGTAAACGCGACTTATAAATGCACTTAACTTTTTTTTTTACTGTTATCTATTTCAATGCTATGTATTTACGTACTCTTTTATGTCAACAAAATAATTCTATGGATATTTTATTACAAATAGATTATTATTAAAAGCACTTTTACTAATTATTTATAAAATCTGAGTATTAATTGATTTTATTATTTAATTACTTAGAAATTTTTTTTGAAAATATTCAACTTATGTTAATTATTTATAGTAATTAAAATAATTTCTAATTCTCTAGTTATCAATTAATAGTTATAAAGATCAATCAACCCGACTTTTTAATTAAATTTATCTTTTAATTAGTTTTAAAAAATTATTTATTAGAAAAACTGTAAATTGGGTTTTTAGAAAAAAAATATTTAATTTGTTTTTTTTTTTTTTTAATTATTTTTGACGGCTCGTTAAATTGATAAAAAAAAATTTAATTGATATTTTATCAGTAAATATTTGAAAACAAAATGGTAATAAATAAATTTTTATCAATGGAATTTATTGAAATAAATTTCTGCCATAAAAAATATTCAAATTGATGATAATTTTTTATTAAATTCAAAAAATTTTTCACAAAAAAAAAAAAAGATTGTTTTACAGAAATTGTTAATTACTTGAAAAAAAAAATTCAAATTTATCAATAAATTTTTTTATTTGAATTTTAATTATTAGAAAGTCATAAAGTTAATTAAAAATTTTAAATGAATACTTTATCAATAACGATTGAAAAAGTCAATAAATTTTTCTCGTTCAAATTTGATCAATTAAATTTAAAAATTTATTTTTCAAAAAATTTCAAATAAATTTATACAAAATAATTTAATCTTCTTAATTATTAAAAAATTCCCATAAGTCTAATAAATTTTTGAAAAAATTATTAATTAATTTTAAAAAATATTTAATGAATTTTTTAATTAAAACCAAAAAAATTTATTTATTAAAAATCCTGATAAGATTTAATATAAAAATAATTTTCTAAACAATAAAAAAAAATAAAATCGATCATTGAATCGACTATCGACTAAGAAGAATAATAAAATAAAATAAAAAAAAATAGATGACATTTTTTATTAAATTACAAAGAGAGAAATCTCGTGAGGGAATGCGATAACTATTATAGAATTGAGGCTACTCGCTACTACCTCTTCTATTCTACTCTCGTCTCATCTACAATAAAGTTTACAAAGTGTAGTAGTGTATTACTGGCACTAGCACTATCACTAGTACTATTACTGGAAGTGGTTATAGAAGCGGAATTAAATGATGTAGTTTTAAAGTATAGACGTAAAAGTAAAGAGTGCCAAGTTGTCTAACATATAATAAAGTGTTCCCAACAATTTATAAAATATTTATCAATGAAGAAATCGCGTGTGAATCTCAATAACAAGATCCATTTAAGTTAAAAATCGTGACCGCGGCCGCACTTTTTAAATATTCTTATTAACGTTAACACAACAACAAGAACAACAGCAGCAACAGCAACGAGGTATTTGCAATTAAATTGGACTGATGATTGTAGAGTACTTGATCTCACGGTACATTATATACAATCGATTGATGGTAGAACAAATAAACGGAAGTTTCGTATCCTGTTTGTCTATAAACCTGCTGCATATATTTATTTATATTTATATTTACCTACCTCTCATTTAAGTTATTATGATAAATATTTAAACACTCGGGTCGCTTGTCATTTAAAAGAAAAAAAATATAATTATAAATGAATGTTAAAGACACTTGAGGTAATTTGGATCGCGTTACACCGTGGAATGTGTTGATGATCATTTTTTATTGGTGATTAGCCACAGGAAACTTATAACAAGGCCACTACACGTGCGAGTGTCATTACTTTTTATACGCCTCTTTTTTCATATCTTTTGATACTAGTGTGTGTGTGTGTGTTTTTTTTTTTAATTTAAATAGCAATCGGTCAATTAATTGATAAATGGTAGTATAGATTAATTGCGTAATTTTATTTTAGTAGACAATTTAAAAAAAATATGTTAATTAGTAATTAAAATAAAAATTATAAGTGAGTCATTGAGACATTTGAAATTAAAATGACCTTTAATATTTTTTTTTTAATGAGATGGAAATTGCGATGGAATTTTAAAAATTTTGTTATAATTCTGCTGGAAAAATTTATTTTCAAGTTTTTTTGTCGGAAAATTTTTTTTAAAAGTATTTAGAAGACTTTTTTTATAAAAATATTGGCATGGGGTAAAATGGACTCAGTTATGATTTTGAGAAAATTTTTACTTTTTTTTTTTTTTGATGAATTTGTAAATTTGATAAAAGAAATTTCAAAAATTACTTACTGTATTTTTATAAACAAGATTTAATAAAACGAAAAAAAAAAAAATAATAAAAAATAAAAATATGCACATTTAGAAAATTAAAAAAACTAAAGGTGCAATTTTTCAAAATATTTTTTTTTTTTACAATTTATAATTTTAAAAAAATCCAAAAATTATTAGACAGCTAACTTGCGATCCTGAAGTTCGCAGACAATTAATAATTTTATAATTTTTTTGTTTACTATTTAAATGCAAAAAAAAAAGAAAAATAAAAAAATGCACATGTAGAAAATTAAAACATCTATAAGTGCAATTATTTGAAATATTTTTTTTTATTTGTAGTTTTCAAAAAAATTAAAAGATTATTAGACGTCGGCCAGATGCAATATGATGTTAACTTCAGTATCCTTATTTTTTCTAAAAAAATTTTCATCTTATTAAAAAAAAAATCAAATGACACTGAAATTTTTTTTTCAATTTTTTTTTCAAATCCAAATCAAAATTTCATTAAAAAAAATTTTAATAATCGTAGTTCATTTATTAAAATTCTAATTAAATTTATCTTAAAAAAAAAAAAAAAAAAAAAAAAAAAAAAAACAAAGTAATTAACAACTCATAGAAGCCAGTAAATAACATTTTAATTATCACTAATAAATAACGTGATTATTTTTTATGTTACCAAGTACAGTTGTAACTGCACCTTAACTTAAATTTATTTGGTCACATTGACTGGCTTAATTTAAGTTCACGTTCAATTGTCCGCCCTGACATTGTTAACGATAAATAGCCAGTACCGTTGACAATGAGAATTACAACAGAATTTTTTTTACTCCAATACAATGACCTTGTCCTTTCCGCATCTCTAACAAATACAAATAGTCATATTGCGTTTTAAACAAAACCGCGGAAGTAAATAATGTAAAAAAAAAAAAAAAAAAAAAAATTATCTTCCCAATCAACAATTATTGTTAATTTTTTTTTCTGTCACGTAAGTTTGGAACTTCCTAATTAAAAAAAAAAAAAAAGGATTAATGACTTGTTCAAGTTAAATAAGTAATATCATACATAATAAAAAAAACTTTACAGCCGATTGGTTAAGGTTACTGCAACAACGATAATATACCGAGGTCGTTTTTTCTTGGCAGTACTCCATCGCTCAAGTAATATTGGCTAACGATCTATACTAGCTCGGTTAACGACCCCGAAAGTTAATATAATGCGAATTGTCGAGAGTGTGTCATCCGCTAGAATTATTTAGTTTACAAATGTCCTCGTTGCTGCAATTATTGAGGCACTAAAATTATTTTATTTTTTTTTTACAGCTACAACTTAGTAACTCGTTATGCCAAAATATTTTATTTTATTTACTATATATATTATTTTTTTATTGTTGCGATGAATTATTTATACTTTACTGGCTTTAGTCTGTTACTTTTGTAGACGAGGCTCGACGCATTTGAAAGTCAATTTATTTCCGGTTGGATTTATAAACGTACAGTGACTACTAACGTTACTGAATTACTCTCAAGGACTTATTTTTTCTTGAAATTTTTTTTGAAATTTTTTTTTTTAACGATACCTATCGAAAATAAATTTATGTTGTTGGTAGTCTATGGATAGGAAATTTGATTTCCTACAATTTTTGTCTGATATAAAATTTGGGTAAAGTTGATGGTTTAGAAGATATAGTGATTTTAAATATTTAAAGTTGTGTATGAGGTTCAAAAAAATTTTCGTTGATTAAATGGGTATAACTTTTAAACTATTGGTTCTAAGATATTTTTTATAAGGACCAAAGTTGTAGAGAAGTAAATTTCCTTTCTAATGACCATATATGATGTATACTTTTGTTATATATTTTACGAGATATTTATAATCAAATTTAATATTAATAAATAGAAAATAAAAATTAACATTTTTTTTGAAAATTTACGATTCGTCATAAAAGAAAAAAAATTAGGAAATTTTATTTCCCATAACTTTTGTCTATTTTGAAAATACCGGTAATTAGTTTTTTAGGTAAAGCCTTTTAAAGTTATGGGAATAAATTATCAATAAAAAAAAAAAAAAAAAAAAAAAAAAAAAAAATTGAGCGGCTTCAATTTTTGAGTAATTGATTTTACGTAATTTTTTATTGAATCAAAATTATAGACAATGGAAATTCCTCTTCAATCATCATACAGAAAGTATGATGATCTTTCATATTTTATGTCATACAGCTGATAAAAATTTACGGTACTGAATCTAGCCAACGTCTAATAATTTTTTGATTTTTTTTAAACAATAAATTATGAAAAAAAAAAAATATTTAAAAAAATTGCACCTATAGTTTTTTGAATTTTCTACACGTGCATATTTTTAGTTTTTTTTTTTTAATTTATTTGTTGAAAAAAAATCCGAAAATTGTAAGACATTACTTAATTAAAATTAATAATTAAGTATTGAATATTAAAAAAAAAAGTATGACGTTTATTAATTAAAGAAAAAAATAATGAATCCATTAGCAGTAAAATTTCAGTAACGTCAATAGTAAAACAAAAATAAAATAAAATAAAAGCATAAAAAACCAGTGAAATTTCCATTAGCGAGTTTTAGTTGACAGTAAGAAGGCCAAAAACTATTAGCCCATAAAAAGTAGAGTAAAAAAAAAAAAAAAATATATATATATATATATATAAACGGATGAGGATGTAGATGAGAATGAGATTTTCATATAATTTACGTATATGAGTTGAATAATAACTGAGTAATATAACACGATGTCGCGTCAAGGGCCGCGGGGTGTCGGGGGTAAAAATGGGATAGAGTGGGGACTGAAAGAGGTGAAGGCGTTGTGTAGTTGAGACGCCCTTCATCATGGGGCTTTAATTAAAATTACGTACGTTTGCACTTGTAACTCAACTTTATCTCACTATTTTTTCCTCTTCTTCCTCTTCCTGACACCCCTCCGCCCTTTCTCTTAGTCATGTTCGCGCTCCTACTCATTCTATTTAGTATTTTTATGAGCTTTTCATTATGCAATATTTATATATATTTTTATGTAATATGAAATATGAACGAGAAGCATCTTTCAAAAGATATGGCTACTGTCTACTTTATACTTTCACATTTTACGTTTTTTTTTATTCCTATTCAGCGCCGTCACTTTACATGCTTTCGTTCCTTTATTCATGGTATAATGTATATAATAGCGTCGACAAGCAAATTCATATCTCATTTATACCTCGTGAAAGAGTCATTTTCATATACAACATTATACCAAACAATTTTTATATTGTTTTATATTTTTTAACGAAAAAAATCCATGCAATTTTTTCCTTTGTACAAATTGTGTATTAAATTCAAACTTTTGTAACTGTAATTCAAATTGTCAGATCGAAATGGAAAAAAATTCACTTTAAAGCTGGGTCCCAAGTCTTCAAAACTTTTTTTTATCTTTTATGAAAAAGATTTTCGTGAGTTAATAAAGGAAATTGAAATAGAGGAGACTGGAGAAAAATGGACCATAACATGTGAATAATTTTATTTCTTGTGACTTTTAAGCATGGCAATTTTTTTTATTTATTTTTAACAAATTTAAAGTTTACAATAATTTTTATGAAAAGAAATTTTTTCCGGGTCAAAATGATCCCCCCCCCCCGATACAGTCGACTACCCGTCATAAGCCTCTTCTCCTCAATCGGGAGTTACTGAGTCCAAACAGCTTCCCCACTTAACCACTTTTTTGAGTTTCGTACCAGACATCCCGTTATAAGCCTCCGTTAAAATTCTCTAAATTATAAACTAACAATACGAACAAAATATCTAAATAAATTATAAAAATTTACTATCGATGTTTCGCGGAGAATAATTTAATCATTATTAAGTAAAATATTATTTATTGTTCATAGTTGTAATCATTAATTACAATTAAAGCTTCTGTTACAATTTAAAAGTTTTATTGATCATTATGTTGATCAATAAAATTATTATTATCATTACTGTAATTAATACCGTTGTCATTATAATTTTTTGCATTACAATTATTATTAGTGTAAAAAGATAAGTATTTATTTTAGCGCTATAAGCACTAGAAAAATTGGGATAGTGACGTATGTAACAAAACGTCAATATGACGTTTAAAATGATATAAAATAAAACAGGCTTATAACGGGTACTCGAGAACAAAACTAAACGCACGGTAGGGAAGACTGAAATTTCAATAAAAATTTCCCCTACATCCCCTAGAGTAGGCTTATAACGGGTAGTTGACTGTAAAGTAAAAATTTTTGTTAAAAAAAAAAATTTTATTTTTTTAATTTTTAGCTATCTCATTTTACCCCGGTTACTTTATTTTGCGTCTGAATTCCTAATAAATTTAAAATCCAAAAACCTACCGACTATTTTTTTTTTAAATAAATTTTGGAAGTGATTCATTATGCCCCAGTTTCCTCCCCATAAAATTACAGAATACAAAATTTTTTGGTAATTAAATATGAAAATTAGATACTGATAGCTTAAAAATGAATTTTTTTAAGGTCGCCAAGATAATTTGGAGTGAAAATTTTTGAAAAAAATGTAAATTTGCTGATGAAAAAAATTAGTGGTTTTTTCAAAAAAAAAAATTTTACTTTCACTTTTTGTGTTGGTGTGATGGAATAAAGTGATTAGAGAGTGATTATGTAACAAATGATTTGTTGTACGACAGGTTTACTGAAGGGCTCGGTCACGGCGGAGCGGCCGCGGACACTTAGACGGCTGCGGAACGTCTACACACCTGCATGCGTTATGGGCACCGGCAGCTTGGATTCATCCAGCAACGACCGCATTATCGAGGATGCCAACGCAGATCCAGTACTGCGGGACAAAGATCGTGATAGAGACGAGAAATCTCTGAGTATTATGAGCCCATTTGATGAGCAAGAAGAGTGGGCTAAAATATCCGAAATAATGGCTTCCTTTGGGACCGGACTTGTTCGCGAATCTGTTTTTGTTAATGAATTGGAGAAAGAATTCCAATCGCGGCTTGGTAATTAAGATTTTTCATAATTTTTTTTTTAATCATAAATAATTTTGTAAAATTTTTTTATCCAAATTTAATATAAAAAAATTTATCTCAAAATTTGTTTAAAATTACTTATAAATTTTTTCATCAAAATTTCTTTGAAAAAATTTATTTAAAATTTTTAAATCTTGTGAATAATAATTTTATATATTTAAATTTATTTATCAAGGAATTGGATGTGAAACAAACAGTCCAACAGTTACAACAACCGTCGGGCAGTGGTTATTAAATATAGGCTTTGCTGACTACGAGTCACTTTTTTTAAATTATGGTTTTGATGACCTCGACTTTATCGTAAGTAAACAAAATTT
Organism: Microplitis demolitor; assembly: GCF_026212275.2. NCBI lineage: Eukaryota > Metazoa > Arthropoda > Insecta > Hymenoptera > Braconidae > Microplitis > Microplitis demolitor. Next base: position 5,627,730 of record NC_068554.1, on the reverse strand, counting down.
AACCATAAGTATATAAGCATATTACAAATAATTAAAACATCTTACTGTAATTTAAATTTTTAAAAATTAAAACGTCAGATGTCCATTTATTTTAATTTTTAAAAAAATTCGAATTGATTTTATAAAAAAAAATGATTTTTCAACTTTGAAATTTCAAATATTTTTGAAATTTGAATAAAATCCACCGCCTGGTTTATTAGAACTTTATCACGGAAAAAATGATGTTTGATATTTTAATAATTTGTAGTATATTTTTAATTTTAATATTGATTAGTATTTATCAACAATATATAAGTGGTTAATTCGGAGTGAATACATATTTTATTTCAATCTAAATGCACTTCGTCACTCAAAATTTTATAATTTAAAAAAAAATCATTTCGCATAGAAAGTTTATTTTTTTTAGCAAAGTGATGTCAATTTTATTTTCATTCGCATCCGATCTGATGTCAATTTCCAATACCAAAATATCTTCTCTGGAGTAAATTTTAATCCTAGGGAATTCAATAAATAAAAAATCATTCGCTCCGCATTTATTTCGAATTTGATCCGCAAATTTTTTGGTGTAATGGTCACTCAAAGGTCACTTGCAAATTTTACTACGCTATAGTAATTTTTCAAACACGTTTATTACAATTTCCGTTAAGTATATAACCTATAAATTTCAGTCACGGAAAAAAGAAATGGTAGTTGCTACCACAGCAGCCGTAGTTGAGGTTTCTACAAGTTGGTGTAAAGAAATATCAACTCCAGCATGGAATAACCTCAACTACACTTGCAGTAAAGTCAGTACTATTTATGTAGTATTTTTTACTACATACTGGAGTGCCCCTGATTAAGAAAAATGATTTAAAATGATTCGAAACAATTTGAAATGATTTTAAATAATTTTAAACGACTAGTATATAGATATACACTTAACATGGGTTAAATAATTTTTCTTAATCAGGGACTCGCAACTACAAATGTTTTGCTACAATATCGTGGTTAGAAAAACTACAATTTTTTTTCCATGGTGATTTTGTGACATATTAATTCCAATCGCAAGAATTATTCCGTGTGATGATGAAAAATTATACTTTTTGTACACGGGAATAATTTTTTTAAAAATTTACCTAAAAATTTAGAGTCGACCTGAAAAGAACGATTTGAATTTTTTTTGAAAAGTACTCAAAATTGACTATTTTCAATCCCATAACCAATCAACATTAAAAAGAAGAGTAATTATTTTTCCTGACCCCAGTTTATGTACAGTTTCAATAAAGTAAAATTTATTATATATTTTTCTTCATGTAACTTTATATAAATTTTCAAAATTATATTTTTTCCATGTAATGATCAAGTTTTCAAGCCTTGTTATGCATCGGTAGTTATGTTATATTTTTTCGACCGCTAAATTTCCAACTTTCCTGGTTGAAAGTGCCCGACAACTATCCGACTGTCAATCGACATCTGGTCGGGGAGTAAAAATAAGGCCCGATTACATGTTCTCAAGAATGCCCCAGACCAGGGAAGATTTCGTTGCCCCATCGAAAACCCAGTTTGATAACTAGTGAAGCAGAATATTGTTAACCTCTGTTTGAAGACTGGTCAGATGCCCGAAATCATTTATACCAGGGTTTAAAGTAAAAATTAATAAAAAATAATCGTAAGATCTCGTAACCGTTCAAATTATTAAAATAATTAATATTAAAATTTATTATTAATCAAGGATTAATAACCGCGGGTCGGATAAAGCGAAAAATGTATAAGGAAGATATAATATATACTGACGAAGTATATGATTGTATGCCACATTTTTTGTCGAGTTGCGAATGTAAACAATAACTGAGTAAATTCACAAGTTTTTGTTATTAAATATAAATGAATTATTAATTTATGAACTTGTTATATTATTATATATGAAAATTATGAACATTAATGATAACTTTAGTAGTTACTAAAACTAAAAAAATTTCACACATTTTTGATTCGTTAGTTCCGCTTGAACTTGTTTAGAAAATTAATAAAATTATAATTATGTATATATAGAGACTGAATGTCGTGTTTATTGTGTTAATTTAAAATAGAATGGAGTACTGGAAGAATCGGACCTAAAAGACATGGGAATAACGAGCGACACGGAGCGCGCTGTGATAATGAACGCCTCGCTGTCGCTGAACAAGCGCGTCGACAAGAGATCTGGGTCCCAGGCGCGGACGCTCGAGGAGTGGCTCAAGGGAATAAATTTAGAGAACTACTTGGAGACTTTTAAAAAGCATCTATACACAGATATGGACAGAGTTAAAAGAGTTTGGGAAGTCGAATTGGCGGCCGTGCTCGAGATACACAAACCCGCTCATCGGAAGAGAATTTTGGCCTCGGTCACTGGTCCTAGTCCGAGGTCATTGTCTACTAATGGACGTGGATCTAATTTAGAGGATCTTAATAAAGATCTAAATAATTTGGTAAGTTTTTATTGAAAAAAAAAAATTTTATTTATATATTTTAAGTCTTGAAATTTTTCAGACATCGATTACTAAAAATATGCATTTATATAAAAATTATAAATTTTTTTTATTAAATTTTATCAAAAATTAATGAAACTAATCCAATTAGTTAAAAAAAATAATTAGAGCTTAAATAATAAATTAAAATTTTCTACTTGACCAATTTAAATTAAACAGTTAAAAACTTAAATATCAAATTCAAATTAATCTTCAACAAATGCTCCAGAAATAAGTTACCCTAGATAATTACAGCAGATCCAGGTATCCCTAGTCAATAACTTCCAATCAAATTAGTACTTTATTGCATAGCAGTCACATATTACACACACAGATACATAAATATATATATGTTGAGTTGGGTAAATGAAAAGGGAAACAGGGAAACCGAGTACTTGATGGGACAGTAGACATTGTCAGTGACAGACAGGCTACATGAGAAACCAACTCGACTATAGGGTGCTTTTCGATCATCGACACAATGAGAGAATGTTTCGATACTTTTGTCGAGTAGCTAGATAAAATTATATATATATATATTTATATATATATATACATATGGGGTGACTATTGCGCTTATACTCATTTGTCCCCTTGTAACTTACACTTCTATTTATATGTACATGTGTATTTACATATATATATATTTATACATATATGTATATGTATATGTATGTATAAAATTTAACAACGATTTCATTCGATCGCCTAGCACCGCGTTATAATGTAAATAACGTGGCTAATTGGAGATACGGACATTGTGTGAGCTCGGCACTGTGCGATGGCTTTTCATTCATTTCGTTCGAGCGCAAACTTGATGTTTTTTATTATCATTATTATTGTTTTTTTTATTCTATAAGTCTCCTTCACACCCTCGCTGTGCTTGCACTTTTTTTTACCTGCACTCCTCTTACTCTAGTTACTCATTAATTAGCTTATATACTATACTAGACTAGAAATAAACATATCGTACTCAAGTTTGCACATGAGTGCGTACAAAATATCATATATATACATATTCGTACAACACGTTATTATTTCACCTTTTTTTCTTGATAGGATTTTTTTTTAATTCAACGGCTTATAATGGAAATATTTTACTCGTTAGTACGAAAAAAAAAAAAAAAAAAAATTGGTTTTAGTGATCGGAGTTAAAAAATTCACTACGTGACTAATGGAAGTAAAAAAAACTTCAGTGAGTTTAGTCTAAAATTAGACTAGTGACAATTTAATCTATCGATTAATTTTTTACTATAAATTTCAAGACAAAATATTTGAAAAAAAAAAAAAAAAACCAACACTAGTCCAATTAATTATTTTTATTTTTAATTTAAAAAATAAATCATTTTATTGTGTGTCGTCTACATATTTTTAAAAAAATTTTCTTCGAACCGGAAGTTATTTTATTTTACAAAAATTACTCTAGTAAGACTACGAACATCCGATTAATTTAAAAAAAAAATTTTTTTTTAAATACCATTTATCAAATTATAATATTTAAGCAAAATAATAATACTTTTAAGCATACGATCTAGTATATTCGATTAAAAACGATTTCATAGTTTCGAGAAATCTCAGATATGATCATTAGCCAATCTGGTAAGAATGCGGTAACTCTTTTTCCACTTGCTTTTATTTTTCGTATCCGGTTTCTCGAGTCTAGACTCTCATCCAATCGACTTCTTTCTTTTTCTTACCATTGTCCTGAACCCAAAAAATATAAAAGAATAAGAATCCCAAAAAGATACAGATTAAAACAAGTTCTAACCTGGGTCAAAAATAAAACTTGATTTAAACTTGCTTTCAAGTCAACATTTAGAGCCGTTTTTCACAATACAAACTCGACTTTTTTTACGGAGATGAAATACATTGATTTTTCGTCTTCGTTTAGACTTAAATTTCAAGATGAAAAAGTCGAAATTCACTTGGTCTAGACTGATTTGACTTAAATTATAAGATGAAAAAGTGAAAATTATCGGGAATGACTGTCATGCTCGAAGTAAAGACAAACAAGTTCAAACTCAGATGAAAAAAGCTCTAAAAATTGACAAAAATTTAATTTAACCCTTTGTCGCCCTATAAGCACAGCGCCGCAATTTTTATTAAAAGATTATTTAAAAAGAATATAAATTTTTTAGTCTCTTGAAATTTTATGAGTTCTTCTACATACTTTTTAGGAGCGAATGAATGAATGATAATTATTTTTCCGATATTTTGAATATTAAAAAATAATTTTTTTTGTTAGAAAACCTGAGAAACTCGGGCGTTGAATTTGTTCGAATTTTCTGCGCAGTGTCGCCAATTACTACCAGTGACTCATTTCCAACTCATATAACTCATCTCTTTTCTTAATATTCTTATTTAATACAAAATTTTAATTTTAGTAAAAAAATTTTCGGAAAAATTACAATTGTCTAGTTGTATAAGCTCGCGACGGAGGGTTAAGTCGAAAAAGTCAAGATCTTATTAGAAAATCGTCAGTGAATCGATAACTTGAAAAGAAAATAAAGTGAAGCGAGGCTGAATCAAATTTTATTTTAGACCTGAATCGTAATTTTAGTGTAGCTTATAGGAATATTCGACAATTCGTTACAGAAAACTAATATTCAGCAGTTAAAAGATGAAATCTGCGATAAGTTGCCTGAGACTTCTCAAAACAATGGAAATACCACGCAAACTTCAGCAACAACATCAACAACAACAACGACAACAACAACTACAACGGTCACGGGAACGAACGCAACCACGACCGGTACCTTGAGGCACCGAAAGAATCGCCCGGCACCCCAACCTCCTCAGCGACCTCAGAACGGAACTTCATCAGCAAGTGCTCCATCTGCAGAACAACTAGAGATACGTGCGCCCTCTGAGTTACTTTTCGGTGTGCCCTCGACACTAAAAACTCAGTGGAGGCACCAGCCCAAGGTTCTAGTCTCTGGTAACATCACTTATGTCGCCAATGTAAGTTTATTTTAATAAAATTATGAAAATTTTATTGTGTCGTCCAAAAACTCTAGAAATTTAAAACTTATTATTATGATTTTTTTTTTTTTTGTCTTTAGTACTTGGGTTCTACAGTAGTAAAAGAATTACGTGGCACCGAGTCGACTAAAAAGTCGATACAGAAACTCAAAAGCACTTGCAGAGATCCTCGTGTGAGTCTGGCTATCACACTAGCGATTTCTTACCGCGGGGTCAGATTTTTGGATACGAATACTAATGTAAGGGCAACTTAACTATAAAAAATTTATGATTCAGGTTGAATTTTCTTTTTTCAATAATTTTTTTTCTTTTATTGCCTGACCCAGGAACCGATTTGCGATCATGAAATCCGTAATATTCATTGCGCGTGCCAAGATGCCGATGATCTAACGCATTTCGCTTACATTACTAAGGATCACGCAAGTCGTACACATTTTTGTCATGTATTTTGTGTACCCACAATGGTAATTTATTTATATATTTATCCAGAAAATTAATGACAGTAAAAATATTTTTCGAAAACCGAATCCTGAAGCTCGATTTAAATTTTTCCTCACAGTTAGAAATTTTGTATAAAATTCAACACAAATTGTGTTGCAAACGGTTTGTACAAATTTTTGTGTTAATTCATCATGTTCACATTGTGCTTGTGTTGATCTTTAACACAAATTTTATGTTAAATAATTGAACACAAAATCTGTTATTTTGACAGAAAATTTTTGCAAATTTAACAGACTTTTCGTGTTAAAAGTAACTAATAAATATAAGCACATAACCTAACCAACTCAAGTACACTGATCTAACCTTAGTACAACTTTTGTTAATTTAGCAAACAATTAGTTCGATTTTCAGTGATTTTTCCAAAAAACGGAGCTATGAATTATCCTCCCGTAAAATGAGAATAAAAAAATCATTGAACCTGATCATAAAAATATTAAAATTATCTATGATTATATTTAATTGTAAATCAATCATAATCCAAGTTTTCTTGCAGACAATGCTGCTACAATGCTTTGCTTGTTTATAGTGATGAAGAAACGCGCGGGAGTGTTTAGCTAAACAACCCAAATTTTGTGTTAATTTTCGAATAACACAAGAAATGTCTGAAATTCCAGATTTTCTAATCATTTAACATAAAAAATCAGTTAAAGTAAAATAACACAAACAGTTTGTGTTGAATTAACAGATGCTGTGTTGAAAATCAACAGAAAGAATTTGACCAAATAATTTTTTAACACAAATACACAAAATTTCTAACTGTGCAAATTTAATTTTATTGAAACAATAATTTTTACCCAAAAATATTTTTGCTTAAAACAAAAATTCAGTTTCGAATCTAAGAAATAAAAAATCAAAATTGATTATAGGACCAAGCTACAGAAGTAATATTAACCCTCGGTCAAGCTTTCGAAGTCGCTTACCAGATGGCATTGAAAGACAAACTGACCGGAAATAATCAGACCGTACGCTCGCAGTCAGCAAGTCAACTGACAAATATCACACCGTCTTCAACTTTGAGTATTAAGACTACCTCGGCTAATCATAGCAATGAAAGTCGTGCCAACGATAAAACAACACCAGTAAAAACAATAACAATAACAACAACAAATGCAGACATTAAAAATAACTCAAATATCACACCAACAATAAATAGCAATAACTCAAACTCTTATAGCTCCAATACTCTTAAGGCCAAGTTAAAAGCAAACAAAACTAGCGCGAGTGTAATAAATACAAACGCTAATACTAATACTATTAGCAATAGTAATAGTAACAGTAAAAGTAATAGTAATTCGAATTACAATTCAAATTCACATTGTAATGTTAACATGAGCACAAATTCATATGGGATAAATGTCAGTGGAAGTAATTGTACTTCCAGTGAGAATCCAAATGGCAATTCATCGGTAGGACCAGCGGTAGTGCCGCCAAAGCCATTGGTAACGCACGGGCGGTCACACTCAGTAAACGACATCAAGATTAATGGGAATCAGTTAAAGCTCGTGCCAACTCCGGTTGATGACATCGGTATCGGTGTCAAAGACATGAAGGCTGGTTCGCGTGCACCTATTGCGCTTTCTGAAGAGCTCTAATTATCGACTACGGCATCATCAAATATCAACATCACCATCAACATCAACATTAACACCATCATCATCATCTAAATTAATAAGTTGGTTTATTTATTGAAATAAATAAAACTGTGATTAATTTAAATACTTTATCGAGTCTTCAAAGACAACGAGTTATTTCTAGTGATTTAAATTTAAATAAAAACGACGAATCTGAGAATCGATACAAGCAAGATAATTCGGTAAGTTTTTATTTATTTCATTTTTTTTATTGACATACAGTTGAAGTTTCCTAAAGTTGCTCTCTGTACCAGACTAAAGTTGCTTTTTTTCCTTCTCCCCACTCTGCATTCTCGCAAGGATAGTGTGTTCCCCTATGCGCGTTCTCATGCGTCGCAAAATTGAAACAAACGGAATTAGACATACGTCGAGGCTAAATTAATTAAGCAGAAGTATCAAACATATACCATTATTTTTAATAATGTATTAATTAATACATACATAATTTAAATGATGATTTTTTTCCTACCACGATTTCTTCCCCCACCATTTAAATGTTGGTTTGGCGCATGCGCCATTCTAATAGTATGGTAGTGGGGGAAGAAACTGGTGGGAAAAATCCCAAGCTTTGGTTTGGACCACTATACACTGACATTTATAAAAACAGCAGATATCCGAGAGTTTTTCAACAATTTACAAAATATTCATGTGTTCTTAGCAGAAATTAAAAAAAAAACTAATAAAATTAATTACATCTTGAAAATACTTTTGTTAATTATTTTTATGTTGCTCAGATAGTCTTATTAATGATAAAAAAAATTATATTTCGAGGTTAACTATCTCGCATAACAGAATATTTAATCAATTATAGATATTTAAATCACGCGCCAAAATTTTGAATTCTGAATCGTCTTGTAAAAATACGAATTAGAGAAAATCCGAGCAATTTTGGAGAGCGCATCCTGTTAACTTTGGGGAGCGATCATTAGCTATCGAAGGAAAAAAAAATTTAGGGAGCTGGCAATTTGAGGAAAAGCAACTTTAGAGAGCTTCGACTGTACTTGGAGCGCAGTAAGGAAGTATTTGATTAATCGAGTCGAAATAGAGGTTAGAAATAAATAACATTCCCTTTAAAATGTTTTTTGATGATCTTTATTAATATATATATACTAATTACATTAACATATGCTCAATACTTTATATTAATTGTTAGATTGAGTTTAGTTAATCAAATTGTTTTTTTTGAAAAAATTATTATCCTTTTTTCTAATGAACTTTTTGATGGGTTTTTAAAATAATGAGCCTACTTTTTCAATATTTTCTAAAGACTGACGATTTTTCATGTGACTAGGCTATTCTAATCATACGCCATTTTGTGAGCGTCTGCCGCCATTTGTATTAACTAACTGACGGCCATTTTTGTTCACCTGAGAACTTTGATGACTTCTTAAAAACAAAATAATTAGTAAATTCGTTTAGTTTAATTATTTCCGATATTTATTGAAGTGAATTTGAATAAATTTGTTAAAATTTTTTGAATTTAGTGAATCAAATTTATTAAGAAGTCAAAAAAAAAAGCCTAGTCTCAATGTCCATGTTATTGCAACTTTATTCGATAATTATGACAATTAAGATTTCTATTAAATCTACTAATCAATAGAATAATTAAAAAAAAAATTGAGAATAATTAAAAATATAAATAATTAGCCAAAAATTATTTAAAAGTAGATTGGAATTTTTGGTGTAGAAAAAAAAAATTCGGAGGAAAATTGTGGAGAGAGCTGATTCCAAAGTACTTTAATTAACGATAAATATTTAAAAGTATAATTAAAAATAAAAATATGGGCATTTGTAAAAATTTATCTATAAATGGTCCTAGAAATTTTTAGACGCCACTTTAACTGGCATTATTTATTAAAAAGAAAAAAAATTATAACAATAACAATGAGTGTATAAAAGAGCGAGCAATTACGACTGATAAACAGGACTGCGTGTCACTCGGTGATAATTGGCTTAAAATAATTACAAAGAAACAAAGGAAATATTGGATAATAAATATTTAAATACAGTTGGTATAGAATAGACCAAAGATAGCGAGTGAATAAAAGGTAAATTGACTTTAGATACTAGTAATTTTAAAATTAAAATTTATCAATAGTAACTGAACTGCCAAAAAATCCACTACGGATTGTTACTGTATTAAAAAGTACACCGACGATTTAAATAAAATTATAATATTTTGAGAAGAGAATTAATTAATTATTAATAATTAAATGCATACCAAAGCACGTCGGTATTGTAGAAAATTGTATACTATCAAATGATAAATTTTCTTGATAGTTAATATTGATAATTAATGATTAATAATTAATAACAGTAACAGTAATGTTTCATAATTTTCCTCATTTTTATATTCGCGTTTATTCTAAATACTGCGACGCTTTTAATAAAGTTGGTTTCTATATTTCCTGCCATTAAAAAAAAATATTAGCTTCGATAAGTAAAATTATGCCATGCCAGTAATCAAGTAAAAGAAAAATTTCAGCTATGACTTCCATAAAAATTTTGTTTTTATTAAATAAATTTTGAGGATTCGTTTTTTCTAATGTAGATTTAAATTTCGTCATAAATACTAGGGTTAAATATTGCTAAGCATACGTAGTTACTCTTTAAATCTTAAACTGAAAGCGGAATTTGGAAATCAGTTTTTTTTATCCTGATTAGTAGACAGTTAACAATTTTCAAATTTTTTATTTTCAGCAGTTTAATTTAAAGAAAAAATATGCACATGTAGAAAATTAAAAAAACTATAAGTGCAATTTTTTCAAATATTTTTTTTTTATAATTTATCGTTTTTAAAAAAATCCAAAATTTTTAAGTCGTCCACTAACTTGAATTTTTTTTTTTATTTTTTATCAATTAAATTTTTTTTTTCAATGAAAAAGTGAACGACAAAATTCACTAGTTTAATAAAATTAAATTTTTGAAATTTTACCCAAAAAAATGTTTTATAAATTTTTGGGCAAAATTGAGCGGCGTTAATTTTTTTTAAAATTTAAAAATTTAAAAAAATTCGTAAAAAAAAAAATCAGTTATTTTAAAAATACATTTTGCCCAAAATTCTCTAGAATTTATTTCAAAGAAATTTAAAAGTAATTTGTTGTCTATATTTTTTTTGTGAAAATTATGCATAAAAAATTTTATTAAAAAAAAAATAAAATTGTTATTAATTAAAAAAAAAAAAAATGTTTATAAAAAGATCAAAAAAACATATTTTATAAACATATAAAGTCATTAAAATATCAAAAAGAAAATGAGGATTTAATATTGATGTTCAAAAGAATATCAAAAGATCGTAACTCTTTCTTATAATTTGCGTGTAGCGAGATTTAATACCTTTGAGCTTTTAATAAAACGTTCTCCAGTCTTTTCACCACCATAACGCATTTAAATTCCAGCAAAAGTATCAAAGGAATCTAAAGATGTATATAATTTCTATGACAGATCCAAATTTAATTAAAGTTTTTCTTTTTCACTCCAAGAGAACTGATTCCAAAGCCGCGATTTAGAGATTGAGATTGAGCTTTCACTAATTAGGAAAAATTATAATTATAAATGTTTAAAATAAAATAACACAAAACACCATAAAGAGAATTATTAAGAATATAAATAAATATAAAAGTTTTGAGAAGGAGTTTAATGAGTTGTGTCGTAAAAAGGACGATCGTTAAATATATTCTTATGATTTGTGATTATTGTCACGGCAGCTCAAAGGGTGTGTGTGCGCGTGAAAAAAAAAAAAAAAAAAAAACAGTATTGTGAATATTGTGGATTAAGGGTAAAGAATATAGTGAATAGAGTTAAGTATCGTAGTAAACTAAAAGTTTTAAGGGGCGAATTGGTTATGCTGGATAGTTACTTTTAAAGGGTGTGCAGTAGGGTGTCCTACACACCCCCGTGTCTCACTTTAACTCAATAAAGCAGCAATACGATTAGATATCTATTCTATAATTCAGTCTCGCTATCATCGTTTAACTATTGTATATTGTCTAGATTTAATATTATTATTATTATTATTATCATTATAATCATCCGTCATTTTCAGATATTACTTATAGTTACTAAATAATATACTAATTAATATATATACTGATTAACTGTTTAAGATTTTTATTAAACACTAAATTCAGTTGATAAATTTTACAAAAAATTTATTAAGTATATGTTTGTGTTTTATATTTAATTGTAAATTGCATTTTACTGGTCTCTATGGTGGATGGTTTGCAGCGAAGCGTGGGTTCGAATCTTGGTGGGTGTCAAAATAATTTTTATGATGTGTGAGGTTAGAAAAAGAGAGTAGTCTATTATACTGTGGCAAAGTTATGATTAGGACCAGGATTTTCGCTTTGATTTAAAAATAAACAATTCATAATTAATGGTGTCAAATTTTTTATATTACGGCGGAAATATTGGCCGTATAAAAAAATTTTTCAAATAAAAGTTGTTGAAAATTTAATTTTATAAAAAAAGTTTTTCTTATAATTTTTCCGTAAGACCAATACGAAAGCCGTAATTTCAAAATTAACATTTTTATGATTAACGAAAATTTGAATCATTCATTATGAATCTTAATTATGGAATTACGGTGAAAATATTCGCCGTATAAAAAAGTGTTTTAAACGAAAGTTGTAGGAAATTCAATTTTCTAGAAAAAATGTCTTTTATGATTTTTTTAAATGACCAATATTTTCACCGTTATTCCAAAATTAAGATTTTGATGATGAACATAAATTTGAATCATTCATTATGAATCCCAATTTTGGATTTACGGTGGAAATATTCGCCATATGAAAAAATGTTACAAACAAAAGTTCAAGGAAATACAATTTTCTAGAAAAAATGTATTCCATGATTTTTTTATACGACCAATATTTTCACTGTAATTTCAAAATTAAGATTTTCATAATTAACAAAAATTTGAACCACTCATTATGAATCCCAATTTTTGATTTATAGTGGAAATATTGGTCGTATAAAAAAATCATAAGAGAAATGTTTTCTAGAAAATTAAATTTCCTACAACTTTTGTTTGAAAACTTCTTTTGTAAGACCAATATTTTCGCGGTGATATCAAACGTTTGAACCATTCATTCAAATTAAGGCAAAAATCTTGTCCCTAGTTATGATAAAAAAAAAGGGTAGGTTTTCTCGTTTTCGTAAAAAAACAGATAAGGAAGGCAGTTGTAAGGAAAAAATAGGCAGAAGTATTTCTGTAGGGAATATATACACTGTGAAAATTGGGAGTGCATTTAAAGTGATGACAGATTTTATTTAAATCCAAATTTACTTCGTTTCGGAGTTTCAATAACAAAATAAACTCTTTTTAGGAGTGAATTTTACTTCGAACCAAAATTGTAATATTAAATTAAACTTCCCTTTGGAGAAAATTTCACTCCAAGGGGATTAAATAAATGAACAGTCATCTGCTTCACATTCACTCCGGATTTACTTTGCTAATTTTTTACAGTATACACTGAAAAGTATTTGGTGAGTAAACGCGGATTAAATCTGGAGTGAATACGGAACAGATGACTGTTTATTTATTTAATCCTCTCGAAGTGAAATTTTCTTCAAACGAGAATAGATTTTAATATTAAAATTCCGAATCGGAATGAATGTGGGTTTAAATAAAATCCCGATCACTCGGAAATTACTCCGCTGAAAAAACAAACTCCACATATACTCCGTATCTGAAGCGATTTTTTTTAAAACTCCGAGCGACGGAATGACTTTGGACTGGAAGAAAATCCGCAATCACTCCGAATTTACTCTTGATTTTTTACAGTGTACTACAAACCCTGTCTTCTTTTCTTCTTCTCCTTATAAATTGGATTTTGTGTTCTTTTTCCAGTATGGAAAAATTTTATTCTTAGTATGGAGGTTATTTTTTTTAAAATAAAGAGTCAACTTTTTTTTTCAACAAACATAATTTCATAATTGAAATTTTAAAAAATTCAAATTTTAAAAACTTGAGACGTTTGTTTATATAATTAATCATTAAAATTTTTTTTTTTTTTTCAGAAAAATAATTTCCAAATTTATATTTGCTTTAATTAAAATAATTTTCCACCTGAAAAAAAAAATTTATCAACTGAATCACTCACTTTGAAATCTGTTTTTGAAAAAAATTTTTTTCCAAAATATTCTCAGCCCCATATTTAAAATAATTCAGTCTAAAGGTTGCTAGAAAAATTAGACCAGAATTAGGAAAAAAAAAAAAAAAAAAAAAAAAAAAAAAAAAAAAACAGGGAACGAAGTATAAATACAACAATGAATATTAGCTGAAAGAATGTATATAAGTTGGATCAACGCATTGTAAAATAAGCGTATCCGATAAAAGTAAATGTGCAATGTAATTATTTATGATATATTTATTAAAAAATCTATGACAGCTCGAATACGCTTTCTAATACCCCTAATCTGAATAATGATTAAATTAATAAATAAATAATTGAATAAATTAAAAAAAAATATATATATAATGGAATAAATATAAAATGTATTTGGGAGACAGATCAGCTTCGGTAATTTGAAAAGTATGACATATACTAACATCGAATCAAAAATTCATCTCTTAATTATTCGAACCTCATTTGACTCTCAATCGGTGCGATTATTATTAACCGTTGTGATATTATTTGTTTTTTATAGTTGTAATTATAATTAATTAATTAATTAAAACGTCATTTATATTTGTAATTTTTAGACTTCTTACGTATAATCAGCTTTGCTTACCTTCGTCGATAAATATCATACTGCATATTTATATATAACATATTCTTTAAAACTGTAAAATATTTTTATTTTGTAAAAGTAGTTATTTAAATAATTAGTAGTACTACAAAAAAAAAAAAAAATCAAAAAATTAATTAAATGATTAATAAAATTATTTAAATGCTTTATCGACGAATTAGACGCAATTTATTTATTTGAAATATAAAATGCAGCCTGGTTATACGCAACACACTTCCGTTTATTGTATTGCACACTTGTCTATTTATTATTGTTCATGTTTATTAGAGTTATATAAATATAAAAAATAAATAAAAATTATTAAAGTGAATTTTTGAATTTTTTTTTTTTTTTGTTACCTTTTCATTCCTTTATTTTTCAGTACAGTCGGACCTCGTTATAAGACTATTTGCTGTTTTTTTTTACAAATTAGGTATCGCAATAATTTGAGATAAATTATTAGTCTTATAACGAGGTTCGACTGCATTGTTATAATTTAAGTGTCTCAGATGTCTAATTTTCCTTTATAATAAATAATCTTTATTGTTTGATGAAGGGTGGAAGGAGGGGGTAAGAAGGACTCATTGAGGATTTTTTAGTTTATAATTACAGCTGCAGAATTTTTTCGATATATTGAACTTTTTAATTAGAAACGCATCAAAACTCTACACGGAGAGAAAATTATGGTAACTGTTCCTAGTACGTTTATGAAATATCATCCCATACCGTTATGGTAATGATTACTTGGGATTATGGGATATAGACCTATACTTTCTCGGGAAAGTTCTCATAAGTATGGGAACAATTTCTATCATTATGGTAACAGTTTCTATATCACATGTGAAAGAATTATGGTAATGATTACCATACTCATAGGAATAGTTCCCATAAGCAAATAGTAACCAATCCTATAACCACATTGTAATGGTTCCTAAGTGTATATGGGAATAAGCCTTATATATTATAGTAACTATTCGTATAATATTATGGTAAACATAACCATAATATTATGGTAATGGTTACCATGATATTATGGTAATCGTTACCATGTAACTATGATAATGGTTACCATAATATTATGGTAATGGTTACTATAATATCATGGTAACCATTACCATAATATTATGGTAATTTTTACCATGTAACTATGGTAATGGTTACCATAATATTATGGTAATGGTTACTATGATATCATGGTAACCATTACCATAATATTATGGTAATTTTTACCATGTAACTATGAAAATGGTTACCATAATATTATGGTAATGGTTACTATAATATCATGGTAACCATTACCATAATATTATGGTAATTTTTACCATGTAACTATGATAATGGTTACCATAATATTATGGTAATGGTTACTATAATATCATGGCAACCATTACCATAATATTATGGTAATTTTTACCATTTAACTATGGTAATGGTTACCATAATATTATGGTAATCGTTACTATAATATTATGGTAACGATTACCATAATGTATGGGAATTATTACCATAATGTATGGGAATTATTACCATAATGTTATGGTCATTATTACCATCATATTATGGTAACCAGTATCATAGTTACATGGTAATGATTACCATAATTCCATAGGAACTATTCCGATACCATATGGGAATTATACCCATAATTATAGGAATGATTACCATAATATATATGGGTGTCGTTCCTATAATCAACATTTCAGAAAAACCCGGTTACCATGCATTATGGGATATTCCCATAATATATTGTAACTGTTACCATAATTTTCTCTCCGTGTAAGTTCAACTTTTTTGGAATTTTTAAGATTTTAATAGTCGAAAATGTGCAAGATTTCGAAGTTTATATGGAAAAATTTTAAACTGCATGAGAACGTTATTGAAACACTTTTCAAAAGGTATTTTTCTCGATTTTTTTCCTCGTTCAGAAACAGTTCAAAAATCTATCATTTGAAATCTTAATATTAGAAAGAAAAAATGTAGCAAATATGTTTTTAGAATTAATATAATATGATAAGCTCCAAATCAACGATACTTTTTTACTGTTGACATTCTAAAAGTTCGAAAAAAAGTCGGAAAAAGAACCGATGAAATTTTACTTTAATAGATCCAATTTAAATTTAATGATTCTTTTTTGACAAAAGATTGAAACTATTGTTTAATATTAAATGTATGGTAGTTGATACTTTGAAATTAACAGTTTTATGATGAAATATGAAGCAAACCGCAAAGTAAGCGGGCTGGTTAAAAGATGCTAATTAACTTGAAAGTTTTGTGAAGTTTTAAAAAGTTTTTCGATTAGCAAGTAGATTGTTACGATGCGGGTGGTTTCACTCTTTACTTGTTATCTTGGTTAAAGAGGTAGTGGCCAGGAAGAAGGGGAAGAAAAAGAGGAGCACCAATTGAAGCTTAAATCGCACAACAAAACTAGTGAAAATAATAATAGTCCTCGACCAAGTTAAGTTTCATCGTTAAAACAGTTTCTAACCATGGTATTGTCGATTGGAAGAAACTTGGCTATTCTTTTGAGCGTGAATATTGCTTGAAAAGTTATGTTTTGTGTATTTTTATTTTATTTTACGTTATTTAAATTTTTCTTTTTTCTTTTATGAATTATTGGGATTTTATTACTGATTTAATACCAATTTTTTTTTTTACCATACAAATTTATTATTTATTATCTATACTCAGAATTTTGATATTTCTTATAAAAATGTCCAAACTCAAAATCTTAAGCGAAGGAATTGAACATATAAATTTATTGTTTCATAACTTTTGCAAAAGTATATTTTAAAAATTATTAGATCTAAACAATTTATTGTTATCGAAACGAGCAATAGTTTTGTGTTTCGACACCAATAATATATCTAAATTAATTATTACTGTTAATGAATACACTACTAAGCACGTTATGCATGAGATTTGATTTACTTCGTATGTATTTAATAGCCTATAATTTCTCAGATTTGATCAGATGAAGATAACCTCAAAATCTGTCATTATCTGGTCAGATCTGATCATTTTTTTCATTACATCATATTTGGCTAGATGTCAAATAGAGGTAACTTAAAATTTTGACAGATTTGCATAGATAAATCTGACCATGTTCTGTCAGATCTAATCAGTTTTCCATTAAATCATACTCTTTAAACATGAATAAGTGAATATTCACAAATTTCAAAAAGTGGTTCGGTTGGCACTCAATTTTTTCACTAATTCATGTTTAGAGAGTATTTGACCAAATCTTGCCAAATAGAGATAATTTCAAGTTTGTATAGATCCGGCCAAAGCTAATCATCTTTTTTATTGCATCATATCTGACCAGATCTTATAAAATAGAGACAACTTTAAGATTTGATCAGATTTGCATAAACAGATCTGACCATATTTTGCCCGATCTAACCATTTTTTTTCATCACATTTGGTCTGATCCAGTCAAATAGAGACAACTTTCAGCTTTGCATAAATAGATCTGACCATATCTGGCCAAATCTAATCATGTTTTTTATTACATCATATCTGACCAGATCTTATAAAATAGAGACAACTTTAAGATTTGATCAGATTTGCATAAACAGATCTGACCATATTTTGCCCGATCTAACCATTTTTTTCATCACATTCGGCCTGATCTAGTCAAATAGAGACAACTTTCAGCTTTGCATAAATAGATCTGACCATATCTGGCCAAATCTAATCATCTTTTTTATTACATCATATTTAACCAGATCTTGTAAAACAGAGACAACTTCAAGATTTTACCAGATTTGCATGAATAGATCTGACCAGATTTGATCAGATCCAACTTTTGTTTCACAGGATGTTAAATTTGTCCAAAAGAGATACAAAAAACTTATCTAGTCTTCGAAATTCCCACGAAAGAATTTGACGTTCTAATTAGCAAATTGTCTAACTCCATTTCAGAAAATCCTTCATTTATGTGAAAAAAAGGAAGTTAAAAATTTTTTTTCATCTAAAAATAAATTTCATATCTAGTATATGTAGAGCATTTTTGTCAAGATTACTCAAATGATATTTTCTGCGACTATTAGTATCTGAAAATTCCACAGAATCACCTACGAAAAATAATCATTTAGACAATTTGCTAATTAGAACGTCGAATCACTCGCTCAAATAGGCCATTGCATAGCAATCTCTGCTTACATAAGAAAAAACAATTCCTCTGACAACAAACATTCATCCATCTTTTGCACAGCTCAACGCGAAGCCGATAGGCAGTGCTCAACTGTCGTAAAATGTCAAAGCAGGATTGTCGTCAACTTAATTCACCATTTAAATTTATTGACCTACCTCTATAAATTTTAAATAATGAACAAAAATAACACAAAAGAATATTATTCACAAACCTTTCGAAACAAATAAGCAAAATAGTCTCAGCAAAAACAAATCAATATTATTAACGTCAGTAATTACGTAAAAGAGTTTGATTACCAAAACAGAATATAATTGTGTTTCTCCCATATATATTTATATTTATATATACACAAGAAGAGAAAGGATTGGGGACGTTAGTTTAACAGGCATCCCCCGTTCACCACGAAAAGCGATCAAGGCACCCCTTGCTGCGGCGCGGAACAAAAGAAATAAACGAGGGCGCGGTTTGTGCGTGACGTTGTTATATAAGTGCGTGCAAACAACCTTTGCGGCGGGACCTTGATCGTACAGTATTCTACAATACACAATATACAATCTCCAGTGTATAGTCTAGTAGTTTGTTGTAAGACCGAAGAAAGCTCGAAAGATCTTGAGTTGTGTGACGGAATGAGGGTAAACGCCACCAGGATGTTTAGATCCGTAAGCTCTCTTTCATTTTTCTTTTTTTCCACGTCATACATCTACGCTCTACATTCAACATTCAGCATTTGCTTTATACTTTCAAAAGCTGTCCGCGAATCCCTGCGATGAAAGCTTCGCCAATTCGTCGACTTGCCTTTGCTTTTACACCGACAAATCGTGTGGCTTTTTTTCACCCTCGTCAAGCTTAAAAAAAAATATAAGTATATATATTCCCAGGAAATGGCGGTGAAAAATGACAGCAGAATAAGAGCCAGTAAAAAAATTCCGACATCAATCATAAAAAAAAGCTATGAAAATAAATTATATATATATTTTTTTTTTTTTTTCATTTTAATGCGGAGGTCAAATGAAAATAGATATCAATAGACTGCAGAGAATAATAAATGAGGAAATGAACAAGCATGGGGCTATTGGGAGTCAAGTATCGCAATGAATATGAAAGCGACAGGCGAGTAATCCTTTGGTAAATTTATCAGAGCTTCCGAACGGGTCAGCGTGTTATATATTTATCTATAAAAGGGTCAGCCTACTCACCCTTCGCGTAAGCTCGCGCTAGATAACGTATCGTACCTCGCGTTTCCCAAAGATCCAGCCATTCGTTTTATTCTCCTGCTCTGTTCTGCCCAAGTTTCCGGAGGCCTATAAACACCCAGGTGTCCACTGAGATTAATATGCGATCATTAATAATGATCGCAGGAGAATAAATGCGCGGAATTTATTTTCTGATGCATCATTTTTATAAATTTTCAGTTGATTTAATTTCGAAAGAACTTTTAAGGGGGGTGGGGGGTTAAAGGCGTAAAAATTTATAAGTGTGAGGCCTATACTTTTTTTTCAATGTAAAGTATTTTTGGAAAAATTTTAAATTAAAAATGTCAAGAAATAAGTCCATGACAGCAAATTTCTGGAGATGACTTGAAAAAAGTGCGGTGAACACCATAACTCGTTACCGGATCATCTGAAACAAAAAAAAATCGAAATGTGCTTAAAAGGTGATATGTTTTCTCAGGTAATGTCGAAAAGTTTTTTTTACCCTTTTTTCCTATTTTATAATAACAAATTCACTGAAATATTTTAGCGACCCCCCCCCCATCCTTTAAGGGTCACTGATATTTAGATATCATGTGGCTCTGGCTAAAATATTTTTTCAGTAAATAGATAAAAAAAATAGTGAAAAAAATGATGTCATTGAGGATATTTTTAAAAGGTTTTGAATGCTGATTGTTGAATATAACCTGGACTAAAAAAATTTTTACTTGAGGGATTTGTAAGCCTGAAGATGTGGAAGCATTGTAATTGGGCAGGATCGAACATTTAGCGTGACGAAGCGTTTAAAATGCCTGAACAGATCCGAAAGGGCTTGTAAATGGTGCGTGCCCGCGAGCGTTACGCAATGTCGTGATGCTAGATTGTCATGAGTAGGAGGTAGTGAGAAGGTACGAGGGGGTGTGGAGGTAACTGGTGTAGAGGAAAAAGACAGAGCTAGCCACGTGGCAAAAGGACGCCTGAATCGTGTTTTATTTGGTGATCATCCAAGCGCTCGCGGCTCGGCTCGTTTGGGTTCATCAGGGCGTAAGTGCGGCCAGCGATGACAAAACGCCTCCCTTCTGGTTCTTTTTACCGAGCCCTCATTCTTTTTTTACCGGATAGTCGGAGAGAGAAAGAGGGAAGGGTGTGGGAGATAGAGCAGGACCATCGGATCCAAAGCTCTGATGAAAATCACTCGCGTAAAAACACGGCTGACAAGGACACCCATGAACGCCTGCATAAAAACGTCACTCAGGCTTACGAGGAAAATGTGATAGAGTCAGCTGATATTTTACTTTTTGTTGTGCTGATGATATCTGGAAATTAAATTACTTCGTATTCATTGTTGTGACTACAGAAAAAAAAAAATTATTGTCAACCAGTTTTATAAAAATAAAAAAATTTTTTGATAGTTTTGTTATTGTAAATGTTATGACTTTCTCAAAAATAATTTTAACTATTTTCGTGTTGTAATTTTTTTAAATTTTAAATTTTGAGGTAATATGGGTCACCTTGAAAAATATTTTTTTGTTATTAAGTATACAATTTAAATTATTGATAATTATATTCGTTTAAAATATTAATATATTACAAAAATTGGGGCAAAGTGGGTCACTTGGAAGATCAAAAAATTTTCCGAAAAATTTTTACTTGAAAAAAAAAAAAAACTATTTTATTATTTGTTTTTAATTATAAATTAAGGATTTAATTTTACTAACGCTGGGGTAAAATGGGCCGTTTACTAAAATTCTCAAAAAGAAAAATTTTAATGAAATTTGATTATTTCGTTGCTATACAGAAAAAAAGTTATTTTGAGTCAAGAAAATATTTTGGAAAACGTATTTGAGAAAATCAAAATTTTCTTAAGCCAAGAAAATTTGTCTTGATCAGAGATTTTTACTCTACCCGAGAAACTTGAGGTTTTAAAAAAAAATTTCTTGAATCAAGAATATTTAGTTACGTCAAAAAATTTTTTTTCTGTGTAATTATAATTACAATAATTTTGTACAGACTTGAATCTCAGATATTAAGTAAAATATACATCAAAAACATATAAATGAAACCCGGATATACAAACTCAGACAACCGGAAGATGGACGCCTCTGGATGCCGGGCATATATTGACGAACGTTTCTGATAACAGACAAGTCCAAAGCTGGTTGGCACGAGGCCCTGTGGCTGACGCGGAGTAGCCTAGAAGCTCCAGAGGCTGCCGGAGCATCGGATAATTAGCCGTTGATTACGTGGTACTCATTCAGGCGAATATCTACCCTCGGGTTTCCCTCTTCAGCCACCAGCTCCAGCATCGAGCCCACGGGGCCGGGGGAGTCCGTCGAGTCTAGCCCGCACTTCCTGCATCTCGTTACTGACGGCCAATGCACTGTTGGCTCGCATTATAGTCCCAGTTACCACGAATATCCAAACCTCCCTCTCTTTGGTGCCGCCGCATGTGTCCGAGGATGATAATCGTGATGATGACGTACAAGAGTAAAGGGATAGACCGCGATTGCATCAATAGCTCAAGGCCTCACAGCATCATCATCCCAGTCCATATCCACCCAGCCTCCAAACAACCTCATTATCATCCGATTCACGATAATAGAGACCCGATTTCACGCTGTACAAGTTTAGTTTAGTTTAAATTTTCTACCTCGTAAGCATTCTGTTACAGCAAACCTCATTATGTGCAAGAAATTACCGCCACAATAGCCACCAACAAAATTTTTAAAAAAATTACATTCTCTCAGGTAGTAAACTTTTTATTCCTACACTAGAAAAAATAATCAGTGGTAGCTACCTATTGGCAATCAGTAGCTACTAACAATTATTTTTCAGTAGCCGCTACCAATTACTTCAGTACTAATTACTTCATTTTCGGTAACAGCTACCGATTTTTTTTGGTAGCTGTTACTGAATAATCAGTAGCGGCTACCAAAAAGTAATCGGTAGCAGCTACCTATTATGGCAATCGGTAGCCACTACCAATTATTTTTCGATAGCTACTACCGATTATTTTTCAGTAGCCGCTACCGATTATTTCAGTACCAGTTACTTAATTTTCGGTAACAGCTACCGATTTCTTTTCCGGTAGCCGTTACCGAAATAATCGGTAGCTATTACCGAAAAATAATCGGTAGCGGCTACAAAAAAGTAATCGGTAGCAGCTACCTATTATGGTAATCGGTAGCCACTACCAATTATTTTTCGATAGCTACTACCGATTATTTTTCAGTAGCCGCTACCGATTATTTCAGTACCAGTTACTTAATTGTCGGTAACAGCTTCCGAAATAATTGGTAGCAGCTACCTATTGGCAATCAGTAGCTACTACCGATTATTTATCTGTAGCCGCTACCGATTATTTCAGTACCAGTTACTTAATTTTCGGTAGCAATTACCGATTTCTTTTGGTAGCTGTTACTGAATAATCGGTAGCGGCTACCAAAAAGTAATCGGTAGCTGCTACCGATTATTTTTTTCAGTGCATATATTTATTTATTACTTTTTTTTTTTTTTTTTTTCAAATAATTGACACGCAATTACTTTAACATACACGTCTGCCTAAAGGCTTCAAATATATTTTTATATATATTTTTAGTCCTTCATCAAAGTAGATCCCAGTGGGATTGGGTTTGGATTCGAGACTAGGGATTGGTCCCATTTCAGACTAGGTTACGCAGTCAATAAGATTGAGTCATTTAATGGAATAAAAAGACAACAAACTTGCCGACCCCCAGGGTGAGCTCGTGATGATGCGAGGTAGCACTGGGGGCTGCGAATAGCGAGGAATAGGCATAGAGGAGAGGGAAATTGAAGGAACTGAAGTAAAGGGAAGAGAAAGAAAAAGGGAAAGAAGCAGAATCAATGTGACGTCATGAGCAGAAGGCATTCAGATTGAAGAGTCCTCGATGACTCTTGAGATTTGTATTGCCATTAATAACGAGGGCGCTGTAGTACTCAGACAAGCACTTTATTTTTCAACTGATGGCTTTACTTTGTTTGTTGATATAAAGTGTATTGTGGTACTGAGTATTTAACTTTTATTAATAAGAATATATAAATAACAAATACTTGTACATGACCTTTGATACCTTTTAATTTTCATCGAGTGTCGCGGTTTTTTAGTCATCAAACAACTCGCTTTTATCATTTGATCAAAGTAAATGTGTTACGATTCGTTTGATCTGCAGTTTGCCACTTTGAATATATTTTTTATTTTTTTTATTTATCAATTTAATTAATTGATTAATTGATCGACATGGCCGTGGGATTTTCGTTTATTGTATTATTTATATTTATAGAAAAGTGCCGAGTGGCCCCTGGAGCGCTCGGGCAGGAACACTCAGCCACAAATATAATTACGGCGTTTAAGCCGACGTCATTGTACGACAAACGCTTGACTTGTTTGATATGACGTGTATATTGTTATTGAGCTTGCGCTGAATATATAGAGAGCCAGAGAGATGTAGAGCCACAATGAGCATTGAAAGAAGTCTTGGTAATTTTTTTTCGTCTTCCTTTAGTCACCCTCGAGCGCATTGTTTGGCGTGAAATCGATGCCACGCGTACGAACGCGAGCGATGTCAAGTGTCTCGAGTGGATCGAGATCGAGGTTTGTAAAGAGATAATTATATATGTATTGAATTTAGTTTCAAGTGTGAAAGCGCTTTCAATAATTACTGTAATGATCATTAAGTTTTTTTTAGAAAACAAGGATGGAAAATTTTATTTTAATTAAGATATTTATTTTACTTTTTAACTTCTCGCTAAGAAAATTTTAAATTTTTAAAAATGAGAAAGTTATTGGTTTCGGTCCGATTTTCAAGAATTAAAGTTCTATCAGATCTTGACGTTTTGAGGTTTTAGGAAACTATTCTGACTAATTTCAAGATGATGTCCGTGTATGTACCGGATGAACCGATTTTGATCGTCGAGGTGTCATTAGATGCAGTTTGTTAATATCTAAAAGCTGTGAGAAATTGAGCTTGATCGGTCAAGTGCGTTCGAAGATATTCCAAACAAAATTTTTTCAAAAATTTTGTTTTTGGATAACTTTCAATGTACTTGATGAATAGATTCAAAAATCTAATCAGCTTTAAAATTTTATAAGCCACGATGAATGCCACCTCAACCATCAAAATTGGTTTATTCGTTCAAGAGAAACCATTAACGAAAGAATTAAAAAAAAATGTTTTTAGTTTTTTTGAAATTTCTCAAAAACGACTTGATAAATCAATTCTAAAATCTGATCAGCTTTAGAACTCAGGGTCAACCGATAGACGGATTTTTACTAAAAAAATTACTGTGAGTACACATTACAATAAAGTATACGACGGTTATTTTTACATGTTTATACACGGAGAGAAAATTATAGTAACAGTTACAATATATTATGGGAATGGTTCCCATACTGCATGGTAACTGGTTTTTTTGAAATGTTGATTATAGGAACGGCACCCATATATATTATGGTAACCATTCCTATAATTATGGATATAATTCCCATACGGTATCGGAATAGTTCCTATGGAATTATGGTAATCGTTACTATGTACCTATGGTAATGGTTACTATAATATTATGGGAATGGTTACCATAATATTATGGGTATGGTTACCATAATATTTAAAAATTAAAATAATTTTTGTTTGTAATAAGCATTTTTTTGTATATTTAATCTTTTTGTGAAACTATATTACAATAAAATGGTAACTATTCCCATAATATTAGGGTAATAATTCCCATAATATTATGGTAACCATTCCCATAATATTATGATAACTGTTCCTATAATATTATGGTAACCATTACCTTATACGCTTAGGAACTGTTACAATGTGGTTATAGGATTGGTTCCTATTTGCTTATGGGAACTATTCCTATGAGTATGGTAATTATTACCATGATTCTTTCACATGCGATATGGGAACTGTTACCATAATGATAGGAATTGTTACCATATTTATGGAAACCTTCCCAAAAAGTATGGGTCTATATCCCATAATCCCAAGTAATCATTACCATAACGGTATGGGATGATATTTCATAAACGTACTAGGAACAATTCCTTCAATTTTTTCTCCGTGTATTAAAATGATGCGTTAATAGTAAAGGCATGTTTTCAAAACATATAAACAAATTTGTTATATTTTTTTAATGCCTGTCCTTTTTTGTCATATATTAATTACACGATATAGATCACTATGAAAAAACACCGGGACGTTAATATTAGTTCATTTTACTTTATACCAGTATCATGATTTAAACACCGTTTTTCAACAGTGTACTTATTTACGTTCAAGAAGTAACGTTATGTTGAAAATATTAATTTATTTATTAATTTCAGCGTAAATATTTCAACATTTATCGTAAAAATAAAATTTTTATAATACGGTAAAAATCATTTTTAGTATTAAAAAAACGCAGCTTTTATCTTAATGTTTTTTAACCATGATCATTATTATTATCTTGTTATTGTATGATTTTTTCATACTGGTGCCTAGAGGCAATAATACGTGTCATCAGTTTAAGATAGCTCTAAACTATTGTTCATCAATCTAATAAAGCCTAAATACATTTCGAGTACTTCCTAATGATAAAAAAATTAGCTATGTGTTGATGTTTTTTTGTGTCGTTGGCGTAAAAAAACTTAGAACAGAGAATAAAAAAGCGCAGGCTTGAGAAAATATTCTATCAACGTTCTTATATTTTATTGGTCAACAAACGACTAATTCATCCCACCATCACTAAATTTTTTGGTATTTAAATCGAAGATAATCTCAGTTGAATTCATTGTAACAAATAATTGACTCCATTGTCAGTTCGAATAGATAAGAAATAACAATAACTTTATTTGATAATTTATTTTGAGTATACAATTATTATTTTTCATCATAACTGTAGATTATTTGTTTGAATGTAATTATTAGATCACATCAAATAAGATGGTTTCAAAGTTTGGATCATCGATCGTTCGATCGATGTTCCTGATTATTTGTTCGGCATCGTTGATTGCTGATGTCGAATCGATAATAATTATCGGAGATGTGGTCGATTTAATTAACGATGTTACCTCACTAATTACCGGTATGGATGGTCTTATTGATTTAATAAAAAATGACGACAGCGATGAAATATTTCAAACCAAAGTAACAAATAAACTCGACAATATTTATAACGCGTGTTTGAAGATTGATGAAGTAAAAGACCAAATTAGAAATTTAACTTCTGTCGTGGATGCAAATGCCATCAGTGATATTTCCAAAACGGCTTTAAGAGAAAATATGAATGACGTATTAAAAATAAATGATATATTGAATATAATTGAGACTAGATATAAAAATGATTTTTCAAAGATTTATAACCAAATCAAAAACTATCGTAATGAATCCATCGGTACATATAATTTTTCAATTATTGATAACAATGTCTTAAAAAATAACCTGACGTATATTTTAAGGGCTACTAGATTGGCTAGTAGAAATTTGTTTTATGGAGGAAAAAATATTTTTGAAATAGCTGTCGCTTATTCGAAAAATGAGGTAATATGGCTTTATCCTTTTCCCACAGTAATGAGAAATATTATATTTCTACGCATATATTTTTATTTTTATAGAGAAATTATCATCGGGATTGCAATGATATATCTGCTTACGATAAATTATACAATTTTTATAAATATATTGTGGGAACTGTCACCCAAGGGTACACTATGATTATAATGGCTTATGAGTATCGTAAACTGAAATCATCTGATCCGAGTAATTATATTTATTTTTCAATTAACAAACAAATATCAATACTACAGTCCAGATTTTAAAAATTACTCGTTACCTTTGTAGCTTTCTATAAGAATAGGCAACACGAGTATCTTAACATTTTTAAACGAACTGTCATTCAAATAACTGAATCTGTACAGCATTATTTGGACTTGAATAACAACATAAACTTTAAATCGTCAATTTCTTGTGATCCACAATCATGGAAAGAAGGTTTTATCTATTAAATATCAAGTTATCGTATAAGCAAAGGACGTTGCAAAAGTTACTAGTTGTGCAGCTCCATTGTTGTAGCGATTCCTAATTCTTCAACGCATTTAAAGTCATTTTTAATAATTCTATCATACTTTTTTGACATCCACTACTAGGAGAAAATTATATTCGTATCAAAAACTATGCATCATTTAGAACTTCAAAAACCGCTTCATATGATTTCACACAATTAAACCCTGATCCGAAAGGAATCGAATATGAATGCGCAAGTTTTGCTGAATATTCAGATTCGGTTATCCCAGAACTTATTTCCACGACACATTGCCCAAATGTAAGTTTCTGATGCGAACATTTTACAGATTTAAACTTATTACTTCTATAAAAAAATAGTTATTATATTCATC
Organism: Microplitis demolitor; assembly: GCF_026212275.2. Taxonomy (NCBI): domain Eukaryota; kingdom Metazoa; phylum Arthropoda; class Insecta; order Hymenoptera; family Braconidae; genus Microplitis; species Microplitis demolitor. The sequence goes on along the minus strand of NC_068554.1, from coordinate 5,599,660 downwards.
ACGTTATCACGCATAAACTACAAATTTTAGGTATTTATCATGCCTGCATCGAGAACATTTTCAGAATCTTCAGACTTTCCAACCCGAATTATGAGAAGACAATGTTCGTCACTTACTTTCTCATTTTTAGAGAATATCATTTTATGTTATTATGGTAAGTCGGATCCTATCCTGAGTGTTCGTAAATTAAGTTTATCATTGCAAACGTGCAAAACTGAAATAAATGAGTAAGATACTGTTTTTTTTTTCTTCTATAAAAAGTCACTACTTTTATATTTATAACAAAGTGTTTTTCGTTGCCAGAGTTGTTACAAATACGCGATTTCATGTTCAAGAAGGTATAATTAGCATTGAAATTCAATGTGGGGTGTTTGTTAACGGCAAAGTTGATCCTAATACTCTTAGATGGAATACAGATGATAGACGTTACACAAGAGAGAATCATCCAAACTATGTTGTACTTTCCGAAACAGTGAAATCGTTTAATCTAGATGATATTGTATTACCTGACGGAGAATTTGTGACCGGAATAAAATTCGAAAAATTGAATGATAGCCATTTGTCACTGGTACTTCAGGGAACTCAAATGTATGATTCCAAAAATCGAATTGTCAGTGGCCGCACTACTTTGCGATTTCCAGAAAATACAACAAATTCAAGGTAAAGTACAGCATATTATGATGTCATGGTAAACAAAATTAAATTTTTTTTCTTTTTTTAATCAGTATCATAATTAGTTTAATTACTTCACAGAGTGAACATAGATATAAATCAACTCACTACACCTCTGGATATAAATAAACAAACTTATGAATTGAGTCAATCGGGAACTCATTACGTCGATTTAACAACATCTAAATGGTCCGATGAGTACACAGCCTACTCAACAATACCATTTTTGGATATGCAACCGGTCGGTTTGTCGCCAGCAGTACCACTTGGTGGAATGGGATTATTTTACAAGAGTCAACCTGGCTATGGCGGATTTTTGGCTTTCAAACATATTTCTCCAAAATTCATGCATTTTATTAGCAAAGACTATGTCGATAAGTTGATTATCAGACGTCCAGTTGCTTAGTCTTTGAGTATTCAATGTTGTCTACACACAAATTATCTAACAGTAAAAGAAGGGAAAAGAAGAATTATGAAATTCGGTAACATATATTTTGAGTGTTTTTGGTATTAAATGCATGGTGAAAATCAAAATTCTGACTTGATGTATTTATGGTACCAAACTGTTTAGGTAATTTTTACTAAATAAGTTACTGCGTGTATACATTACAATGAAGTATGCAATGGTTATTCTTACATGATTATGTAAAAATCATGGGTTGATTATAAAAGCATGCTGTCAAAATATAAAAACAAAAGTAGTTACATTTTTTTAACTCCTATACTTTCTTGTCTTATGTATTGATTATTATATAGCTTTACTGGCATGAAGTTGTCATCCCGATACTCAAACAAGCCTGGGTCCGTCGTGATTTCCTACAAGAGTAGTTTTCTTAAAAAATATCATAATTTGATAAGATCAACTATTAGGATAAAACAAATTTTTTTAAAGATATTGAACAAATGATATTTTAGAGAACGACCACACAGTAATTTTCAAAAAAATTTATTGATTTTTTATCATGTTTTTTAAGAGGGTATCGTGTTACAAAAAAATTTTGTTTTAAATTATGATAAATTTATTTTAAATAAATCAAAAAAACATGGACCCGATGTTCAAAAGTCACAAAAATAATTAGTAGCTTAGGTCGGACATCTTGCCTCAGTCTCCCCTACATAGATTTTGATGTTGAGATAAGTAAAAATTAAAAATTTGTAGTAGTTCTTATAAATTTTAGTGAATATTTTTTTATTTTTTATAAAAATACTATTTTATATTTAATAATTATTTTCGATGTATCAACAAAGAAGTTAAAAGTTATTATTTAGTTATAAAAATAGAAGATTTAAGGTATGATGCGAGTCGAGTGATAGAAAGACTGAGACGAACAGAACTAGAAGTAGAAGTTGAGGTAGAAGTAGTTGAAGATAAAAAACAATATAAAAGTTTAAAGGAAAGGATGTACGGTATTGCAATAAAGCGGATGAGAAAACCGGAGACAGTAGCAGATGCTAAAATTCTTGCTCGGCTTCCTCTTTTATTATTTTTACCCTTGATCATCCGAACTGCTGAAAATTGTAAGTCAGATGGATTTTATCCTTTGCTATTTTTATTATTTTTTTAATTATTTGCATCGGGAGTGAAGTGAAAATTTTTTGATGAAAATATTTTAAACTCAAAGGGAGTGAAAGTTTTTTTGTTCTTTTTTTTGACGTTTATGCAAGATGGAGAAAGGTTTCATATTTGCGAGCCTACGAAATGACACGTGATGCTCACGCATGCGGCTGTTGGGGTAGAAGCTGAGCTGAGGGTGAGAAATGTTAAATTATAGAGGAGAAATATCTGGATATGAGATGGAAATATTTATGTGTATAAAACTTTTTATTTTCTCCAATTTTAGAATATTTGTACTACGGTCTTTATAAAACATTTATAAAGTCGTTCAGGTGTCTACCGTTTATTTTTAATGTGTTGAAAAATTTAACTGATTATTTTAAATTTTACATTGAGAGTCAAATTTATTTTTTCTCGTCTGGAATTTTTTTATTTGGTTTTAAGTGAATTGAAGTAGGCTCAAAAAAAAAAAAAAAATTTTCAAATATTTTTAATCGAATTTAATAACTATGACGTACACATAAATTTTAATCATAAATATTTTTATACAATTTAAGAGTAAAAAAATTGTTTTCCAAACTTTGATTTTATTTGTAAAATAAGTAATTTTTTTACAAATAAAAAAAAAATTACATTGAATAGTTTTTAATAGATGAAAATTTTTTTGTAATTCTAAATTATTCGTACTAAATCTAGTAGTACTAGCTTTGAATTTATAATTGCATACTTTGAATGCGAAGCGGAAAATTAACTCTACTGTCAAAATATTGAAGCCACGTGATTTACTCAGATTGAATAATTTTTCAATTTTATAATTATTTTTAAGTTTTTGAATTATTAATAAATTACTTTAAATTTTTTTTTTAATTTTTATCACAGGAAGCTAAAAATTTAAGCAGAAAAACAGAATTTTTTAGTTCAAGAAAATTTTTATTTACAAAAAAAATTATTCTGTCATGAAAAAAAAAATAAAAATTTTTTTGGAGCACAAAAAAATTTTTTCTTATCTTAAGAATCTTTTTTTTTTAAATTTATAATGCAAAAAAAAAAAATTTTTCTGTATAATATTCAAAATTTGAAGTGAATATTTAAATTATAAAATTTTGTAATAATTTAGAAATTTTAAAATAATTTAAAAATTGACAAATTTTTCAAAAATTCAACAATTCGGATCTACTAGTAATATTTGATTGGCTAAATTTTAACCTAAATTTAACGAGCTATCATTTTTAGCCCATTGAAAATTAATTCAGAGTTTAAAAGATAAAAAAAAAGTCTAGAGGCTTCTGACGCGTGTACTGACGGTGTTCAGTAGCTAAACACGGTATTGACTGACGGGTACCGGTTTCACGGTTTGATAACTCGAAGCGTGTAATTTTGCACGAGCTGACATAGAACGGGACGGCGACGAGTAGGTTTTCTAGTTAAGTGGACCACTAAATTCGGCAGGCCTATATAAGGCTTTTCGGGGAGCTAACCCATCAGTTTGTTCATCGTTCTTATACACTACGGACTATTTTTATCATTTATATATTTATATTTTTTGTACTCACTTTTATTCGTACACTGAGAAAAAAAAATATAACTTTTCTGAAAACAATATTTTCTTCAGTAGTAAATCCATAAAAATTATTACATTAGTAATTTAATATCTGAGTTGAAGAATAACTTTTTTGACAGTAGAAAATCGAAGTTCACTTACACTATTTTCAAAAAAATAAACTTATCGGTTTCGGTTCAATTTTTTAAAATCGAGTTTTTGTCAGATTTCGAAATTTTGAGATCCGAAGCTATTCTGACTTTTTCCAGATGGACGTGCGCGTGTGTGTGTAAACTTATTTCGGCGGGAATAAAGAGAACTCATGAAAAATTAGAATTGATTTCATTTTGAGGCAAATTGGGCAAGTTTATGAATTATATGAAAAAACTCAAAAAACAAAATTTTTATTTTTTGTGTAACTTGTAAACTACTCTATCAATCGATTTTAGAATCTAATCAGTTCTGGTTTTTTTAAAACTGTTGTGTCCATTTTATAATTCGAAATTTCAAATTTTGTAGGCTACAATTTATTTACTAAATTATGTTTACCTCTTAATTGAAAACTGTGAGTAATTTTTTGAAAAATTGATTTCTCGGCAAAATTGCAACTTCGTTCATGTTTTTTAAATTAATGCTTTAACTTTTTTTTTTTAATTAATTTAAAAACTTTTAACACGATTATGACAGTTGAAAGTCATTGAATATTTTTAAAAAGTGGGGAGGGGGGCGGGCACTGTCTGAAAATACCTTTGACAAATAATTTTGAAATTTTAAAATAAATAAATTTTTTATTTCAGGTTAATTACAACTTTCATAACTTTGGATGCAGATCCAATGTCTAGAGGACATATGGGAAATTTTTCTTGAAATTTTATTCTTCCCTACCGTGCGTTTAGTTTTGTTCTCGACTACCCGTTATAAGCCTGTGTTTATTTTATATCATTTTAAACGTCATATTTACGTTTTGTTACATACGTCCCTATCCCAATTTTTCTAGTGCTTATAGCGCTAAAATAAATACTTATCTTTTTACACTAATAATAATTGTAATGGAAAAAATTATAATGACAACGGTATTAATTACAGTAATGATAATAATAATTTTATTGATCAACATAATGATCAATAAAACTTTTAAATTGTAACAGAAGCTTTAATTGTAATTAATGATTACAACTATGAACAATAAATAATATTTTATTTAATAATGATTAAATTATTGTCCGCGAAACATCGATAGTAAATTTTCATAATTTATTTAGATATTTTGTTCGTATTGTTAGTTTATAATTTAGAGAATTTTAACGGAGGCTTATAACGGGATGTCTGGTACGAAACTCAAAAAAGTGGTTAAGTGGAGAAGCTGTTTGGACTCAGTAACTACCGATTGAGGTGAAGAGGCTTATGACGGGTAGCTGACTACTAAAATTTATTTATTAATTTATATTGTGATATATTTGTATTAAATAAATAATAATAAAAAATATGATAGAGTATTTTGTAAAAATAATCCAAATAAATGGACGTGATATGGCAAAGGAAAGTTTAACTGCTTGGTGATAGATTATATCATATATTTGTATACAAAAGAATATAAAGTATCTTCAGATAGACTATTTTAAAAATTTATTGTTGTTTTTGATATAAATAACACCAGAAATAAGAAAAATAAATATTTGTATGAAATGGAACGGAGGTAGAAGACGGAATTGTGAAATTAATATGCTGTATCTTGAAGTGACTTGTGGAGAAGGGGTAGTTTAGGAGGATTCAGAGCAAGTTGTTAAGACGAGGCAAGATGACGCTGTCGAGAATCTCTGCGAGTAGAACCTCGAGTGTCATCGACTTAACTCTGCTAGTACTTGTACTTGTCTGCTTCCTCTTCGGCTTCTTGCGTTTTACAACTCATGCATCAAGACAACCCTCATATATATTTCAAATTAAATAATTACATTCTTAAACAAGTAGTATTAGTTTTTTTTTTTTTTTCAGAAACGTACAATTAATAATTTTTTTTTTTTTTAAATTTCCCTCAATTAATTTCGGTGTCGAAATTTATAAAAAATTTTATCTGTCAGTCAATTAATTAATTCACTGAAATAAATTAAATTTATTTTATTTGAAACTGTATACTATAGAAGAGGCAGGGGTAAGACGACCCAGGTGTGATTTTTGCTTCAAATTTTGTTAAAAAAATTTTTATAAATTTTTTTTTCTATGTCTAGGAGTTGGCAGCCATGTCCTGGAAATAAAATTAATATTTTACTTGAAATAATGATTATTATTACTCCCAAATAAAATGTCCTATTAATAAATAAAAAAAAAAAATTTTATAAATGCATAAAAATAATTTTTTTTCAATTAACTAATTATTTAAATTAAATTGTCTGCTGATGATGATGATAATGACAGTTATCCAGTAAACATAAAATGCGTCAACAAGTGACATTTTTTATAATTCGATAGTTCGCCTCCTCGAGTGCTCAAGAAGTTGGCATCGAATCCAATCGCTGAATGATCCTCAAGCGAATAATATTACTCCCGGAAATTTAACAGCCTGTAGAGCCTCAAGCAGAGTACCAGTGGCATAAACATACATCTGCATCTACACTTCACACATAAATATAAATATATATCCTACATATACTAAGATAAAACACTTTGGCTTTGCTTGATAAATCACCAGATTGGGGCGAATATAATCCTCAAAGTTTCAAGCTCTTTTTTTTGCTAATGTATCACTAAATTCCCTTCCCGAAAGTTTATCAATTAAAAAAATCAAACTCATCTTAATTATTTTTTAACAAAAAAAAAAAAAAAAAATAATAAAAAAAAAAAGCGACGAGTACTCATTCAATACAATATCCCCAGTTCCACTCATTTCTCTTGATAATTTTTATTTCAATTTTTCATTTTTATTTTTCATTCCAACAAAGACTAGACCGTGGAAATCCGCCTTGGTCTGGAGCGAGCGAGCGCTCGTTCATTTCCCGTTTTCATATTCAATATGATCTGCTCGCCATTGTATTCATTGAAAACGAGTCAACCGCACGCAAGATGAGGAGTCCGTACGCCAGAGTACGAGTACCACAGAGTAGAGCCGAGTAAAGCAGGATAAACAGATCGCGAGTCTGAGCGCGAATAGAGGACGAGTATACACGAGTAAATTGGGGTGAGTTCGGGGAGTGTGTGCTAGTTATATCTATCTATACCTATATCTATACAATCTAAAGACTCGGGTAAAATAGGGTGGTTATATACAGTGACTGGTTGGTTGCTCCGGCTCCGCGGCTTCCTCTACTTCAACTAATGAAAGGAAACTCGGCCCAGCCGCGGTTTTTGCCACAGCTTTTATTAAGTCGACATGCTACTCTTTATTCAGCTTGCCCTCAAATCCCTCAACCCCACACATAATATAATATCATAAAACCCTTCACTTCAATGAACACTATCTTTTCTTAAATCTCAAGAAAATCATTCCCATTGATTCCTTCATCTGCCGACTCTTCTTCGGTACTCAAAAAAAAAAAAAAAACTTTATTTTTACCCTAAAATTCAGGGTGTGGTCATCCGAGTTCGCTACAAGTGTTGAAGAATTTTAGCTCCATAACTTTGTGTTCAGTGTTGCTCACGCAATATTTATCTAAATATATCTATGTATATATATGTATATAGATTGTCAGATAGGGGCGAGAAAAAGAGGGAGATATGAACGAGACGCCCTGGTGCAAGTGGTGGATTTGGGGCGGAGCGATCTGATAGGGAGGAGGGTTGAAAGGGTGTTTTTTGGAGGGTGGATCGCCGGCGCACGGTTCCCTGCGCGTTGGATACCCTCAACTGAGCGCATCGGCTAAACAATATACTGTATACACCAAAAAGAAGGGGATTAATCGAAAAGAGTTATATATGCCTGTTGTAAATTATTTTTTATTACAATATTTTTAAGACTCGACAAATAGTTGAGCAGTTTTTTTTTTAATTATCAGTACAGTATTATTGGAGTGGATCAAAATTGACGGGCTTGTGAATACGATGTAACTAAAAAAAAAAATATATATATATATGTATATATATATAATGGGGATAAACAAAAAAAAACGGGACGGAGTGAAGAGATAAACGTGTGTTAGGCAGTAGTCGCGTTATTTCCGGCTGGGCGATCGCTGCGCTTGGCAGCTGCGGATTTGCGGAACTGGGGGTTGGCATTTACGCGCCCCTTTCGCAAAATTCACCCGCTGCTTTTGAGGACTGACTCTGTCTTGGTCCTACGTACTTTATTTTAGCTGCCCTGTCGCAGTGACGTGACATTCCCACCCCCAAGGAGGCTGCAATCGCCCGATCTCACACACGAACGGTATCGCAGCATCGATTCATCCTATAATTCGATTAGTTTAAATGGCATTAAAACAATCCGTTTCGAATGCGCCTTTGCTGATCAAGCTTTAGTCCGAGGTTATTTTTATGCCCGTGCTTATGCAGCAGTGGGCAATACTTGAGAGCAGATCGACTGCCAGCTGTTCAATCTGCACTTTTTTTCGGATTCACTCTAATTTATTTATTTCAAATGTTTGCTTGTTCGCTCACTGAATTTCTTTCCATTTCAGATTTTTCCATACACAGTTGGAAATTTTGTGTCAAATTCAATAAAATCGTGTTCCAAACGTCTTCACAAATTTTTGTGTTGATCTTTCACACAAATTTTATGTTAAATGATTGAACATAAAATCTGTTAATTTGACTGAAAATTTTGGTAAATTTAACAGACTTTCATGTTAAAATTAACTAATAAATATGAGCACATAACCTAACCAACTCAAGTACACTGATCTAACCTTAGTACAACTTTTGTCAATTTAGCAAACAATTAATTCGATTTTCAGTGATTTTTCTAAAAAACGGAGCTATGAATTATCCTCCCGTAAAATGAGAATAAAAAAATCATTGAACCTGATCATAAAAATATTATCTATGGTTATATTTAATTATAAATCAATTATAATCCAAGTTTCCTTGCAGACAATGCTTTGCTTGTTTATAGTAATGAAGAAACGCACGAGAGTGTTCAGCTAAACAACAAATTTAGTGTTAATTTTCGAATAACACAAGAAATGTCTGAAATTCCAGATTTTCTAATCATTTAACATAAAAAATCAGTCAAAGTAAGATAACAAACGGATTGTGTTGAATTAACAGATGCTGTGTTGAAAATCAACACAAAAAATTTAACCAAATAATTTTGTAACGCAAATGCATGAAATTTCTAACTGTGTACAGATTTAGGTTATTTTGCAATAGGTTATAAATCATGTAAAGTTCTCTGTCTATTGTTTGAAGTAATGGTTAGAGCAGTTCTCGCTTTTAAGTTCCCTAGGGGCGAGATCGGAATTTGCTATTCACTATTCCGAAGCACATGAAATCGGTGGCCTGGTATGCGTCGAGGTGATGATCCGCATCGACGCCGGGATTTTTCAAATACCGATAGAAAAATTTGATAAATTGTAATATGTCATTGCTCAGTTTATTACATTGGGTGAAAATAAAATGATTTATTGCATATTAGAGCCAGAATTTTTTCTCTTTTTGTGAGGACTGTGGGCAAGTTATTTCTTTAGCGTCAACTGCAAGGTAGGTTTGTTGACATTCTGGCTCAGTTCGCGGCGCTTTCGAGCCATTAGACTCTTGAGTTATAGCTTTTGTTATAATACTCTAATAATCTGGATATGGTTGGTAATACTTAAGAAAAATGTTCCTGAGGTAAAGTTTATTTGTGTCGATCAGCCGCACGCCTTCCAAACCCTATTTCTCATTTTTATATTTTCCTGTTTTTTTTACGTCTGTTATATTTTTTTTTTTTTTTTTTTTTTGGAAAAAGGCCCTTTTTGTTTAATATATGTGTGTTAGATGAGTATGTGGGTACAGATGGATGTGGGTATCTTTGGACCCTCGTTTTTTGGTGGTGATGTATTCTGAGCTCGAGCCGCGCCAAGTCAGTGTGAAATTCGGCAGCCCTTATTAAAGCGCCCTCGCACAACCCTCGACTTTATTCTCTATATCTTTTACACTGCTACGCAACACGAATATTATTCACGTTCGGGTATTGATATTTCTCGGGTTTTTCCTTTTTATTTTATTTTTTTTTTTTTTATTTCTGTTTCGGGCAACTCGACCACTTTTATCAAACTCGAAGTTTTTTTTTTATCTCAAGTCAGCCGACAGAAAAATTCATCTTCTGATTGACAGACTTTTATATTTTTTTATAAAATATATATTCTTTATATTTTAACGATTTACTTATATATATATATATATATATATATATATATATATATATATATATATTTTTTTTTTTTTCAACAATATGACTTTTTAATGACAGTAATTTTTATGATTCGAAGTTAGAAGACAATTAAAAACTTTCGGATTTTTTTTAAACAAATTAATTACAAAAAAAAAAAAACTAAAAAATTGCACATGCAGGAAATTTAAAAAACTACAGGTGCAATTTTTTCAAATATTTTTTTTTTTAATTTATCTTGAAGAAAAATTCAAAAATTATTAGACATCAGTTAACTCTAGTACTATTAATTTTTTACATGGAAAGTTCAAACTACCGAAAAGTTTTTTTTTTAAATATAAAAAAATTAAGTTAAAATTTATTTGTAAAAATTTACAAGTCATTTTACCTCTCATATGTAATAATTTTTTCAAAATTCGAAATTTTCTAAACAAAAAAAAATTTTTTCGAAATTGTCTAAAAAAAGTTGTAATTTTTTTACTGCCGTAAGATGGTTCAAAAAATCATAAATCAGCATCTTCTAACCGGTAAAATATTTTTTTTTGACTTTGATTCAATGACACAATTATTCAACTTCATAATTTTCCATAGAGATGTTTAATTATTTTTATTGGACGTACAGATCCAAATTAACATTCACAGACATAAAAACACATAGAATGCACTTTGCTCTGTAATTGACGTAATAAAATGATATTGATATAGCTTCTGTCATACGCAACGTCATCGCAGTTTCCCTCCTCCCGTGTCTCTATTTCAGTTTCACCAAGTTACGAAATCCATCTGATGACTCATCCAGGGTTCCTTCCGCATCTACAGCCACATCACAAACACGCCTGCCGGGTTGCACGCGAGCTGTAACTAAATTTAAAATTTTTACTTACTTCCAGGCTACTGCTCACCCTCGTTGTCATTACTCGCTGCAATCAGCGTTTTGGCTATGACCCCCTTACCCTTACCCCCTCTCTCACTCTCTCTATTTCTGTCTTCATACACATCCCCTTTTCTTTACACCATACATATCCACATATAGATACAGATTTATATAACATAATAAATTACAATCCCGAAAATAAAAAATTTTTAAAACTCTCTGATTTTTTTAACAACCCTTATATTTTTATCCGTAAATGGATTAACAAGTATTTTAATTTTTGACTATTTTTTTTCTACTTATATTCAACGCTAAAATGTTTACACCACATATTTCGATAGATTGAATTTTAAAACAACGAATGGTAAAGTGAAAAAAAAAATTTTTTCAAGAGAAAAAAATGTTATTATTATCATTATTAAAATTTGTTTTGTTCTCTGGACTTTGTTATATAAAAAAAAAAAAAAAAAAAAAAAAAAAAGATAGCCGGTGAATGAACCGAAGCGGAGAAAATTTCAAGACGATAATGTGTTTTTATTTTACGATACAGTCGACGTTTCTTGCTTGTGGAAAAGTTGAGAGCAAGAGGGAATAAGAAAAGATCTTGAATTTTCTCTACAACTACATGTTCTATATATATATATATATTTCAACTTGTTATTTTATTGTTTTCTGTCGAGACAAGTTTTTGCAATCGCAACTTTCTTGATTCGTAGTTTTGAAATAACAATACTTTAGACGTTTTTTGGTTTGTCAATGAATTACGATTCATATATAAACTCATACATTTCTTTATTATTTTAAAAGGCTACAAAAAATAGTGATAAGGTGTCAACTAATAAAACGGAGATTTATTAGATAGTTTTTAAATTGTGAACTGGAATAAATTTAACGAAATCGAGTTCATCCTTGACCTTATCAAAGGGGTCATATATTTATCGAATGGAGATTTTTCAATGGAATTATACAAAGAAAATGAAAGTAGTCTAATAAATATCATTAGATTACTAATAGTCTTATTAATGCGGATCGTTGATAAAACTGTTATCTATATCGAATATACGAGAAGATAAATACGTTGGAAAAAAGTTAAGAAATTTAGTAGGGGGCAGACAGGAAAAACTCTGGGTCATAATATCTAGCCTCATCGAACCTCAATCTAGCCTCATTAAACCCAAGTAAGCCTCAATCAAGCCTCACTTAGATAAAAAAGTATTTTGAGCCTCAAATAATGCTCATAGAGCATCAATGAGCCTCAAATAATGCTCACAGATCCTCAATAAGACTCGATTAGCCTCAAATGAACCTAGTCTCGACTCAATGAATCTATAATGATAATAATAATTTTACGAGTTCGATCAAATGTAATTTAAATTCGATTAGTATTATTTGAGGCTCTTTGAGCATCATTTGAGACTCAAAATACTTTTTTAGCTAAGTGAGGCTTGATTGAGGCTTACTTGGGTTTGATGAGACTAGATTGAGGTTCGATGAGGCTAGATATTATAACCCGGAACGGAGCTGGGTGGGCAAAACGGACCACTTCCAAAATTTCGTAAAATTTTATTTTTCCCGAATTGTTTTTAATTGTCATTTATGATCAATCATAATTTCTGTAAAATTTCAAGTTTCCCTAATTTATTTTTCACTAATTTTTCAGTGGACTCAATATATTGTTGACCACAAAAAATACACAGAAAAAAATGTCACGTAAATATGCCTATACAGCATAGTAAAGGTTACATTATTCCACTCTCTGAGTATGAATTAGTGAAAATAAGTGAATATTCACTAATTCAAAGTGCAAATCGAACCACTAATTCCAAAAAGTGGTTCAATTGGTACTTCGAATTAGTGAACATTCACTTATTTCACTTATTCATGTTTAGAGAGTATAGTTTGTGTCACGCCGCTCTTAGGTAACTGCTTATACAAACTATAGAGTAACCATTACTATGCTGCAGAGGCTTATTTACTTTTTTTTTTCTTTCCGTGTACATATGATGTCTTCTTCGCTCTTTTTAAATTTCATAAAATTTTTTTATCTTCAATAATTTTTTTTTTCGGCACCTGTACCCACTAAAAGTATTGTAAATTTCTTTTTTCACTTGAATCAGACCTAAACAATTTTATTACAGTCATTTTTTTTGTCTAAACTTTTTTTCTGAGCTGTCCACTTGGAAACATTTTTTTTCTATGACTGGAAATTTGATTCAATTACTTCAAATAGAAGTCAAAAAAAAGTATCCACTGTGAATTGAAATGCACAAAAGTCCATTACCCCCCCCCCCCCAACTCCACCTACCCCTATGTTTAGTTCAGATATTTTGTCGCTAAAAATTAATAACTCCCTTAAATTTGAACCAATGCTATCATTATTTATGTAAATTTCAATGAATAAATTATCCAACTGATCTATGGACTGTCATAAAAATGAAAAAATTATTTTTCAGTTAAAAATTTGCCTGCCTTTTAAAACATTCATATAAATTTTTGTAAAACAATCCCATTTTTTTTTTCAATTAATAATTTTATTTTCCACAAATTTAAATAGATATTTAATAGCACAGGTATTATTTATAATGGGATTATTAAATGAGATTGTTGAAATTGTTGAATTTACTGGGATAAAATTTAGGTCATGTGCAAAAATCGTAATTAGAAGTGGATGTAAAGTACCCGAGAAGTGGAAGAAATACCCGTTAAAATTGTTATTACAGCTTCTCTTCTACTTCTCATACTCCCTTCATTCTAAATAAGAGCGAAAGAGAGAGCGGAAACTGTAAAAAGGCTAGAGCCAGTTGCTTCTAAAAGATATTCGGTCGAGGAAAGTTACTTGAAAAGTCTGTTGGCCATTAATTCTTTAAACTCAGTCAACTATAAAACGCCACACTAACTACTTCGTATCTTCAATATATACATACATATATATAGAAATAAGAATAAGTTATTTTTTATTTTTATATTCATTTTCTCGTACTGAATTGTGTACTCTCGTAACGCAATGGAATTTTCTCAGGAATCTTATTTATTATCCGACGCGGCAACGGACGACGAAGAACAATCGTCAACTAATTCGGCTGCCTTAATTACTGACAAAAGAACAATAAGATTCAGCGCGCTTTTGTCCCTGGCAAAAATGAGAAATTACTTCACGGGTCGGCAATTCGTTGGCTGAGAGATGAGAGCAGTAGTAAAAAAAAGTTTTAAAAAAAAATAATAATAATAATAAAAATGTAGATGGAGATGAAGATGTAGATCTGGATTCGAATACTTCTATACAACCAAAAAAAAATTCTTAAATAATTTTAAATTTTTATTTTTAATCCCAGTACACGGAAAGAAAATTATGGAGATGCTTCCCATAATTTTGTGAAATTCTTTCCTATACCGGTATAAGAATTACGACCATAAATTATGGAAGCAGTTGCTATAATTATAGGAATGTTTCCCATAATTATAGGAATAGTTCCTGTAATTATGGGAATGCTACCCATACCATTAGAGGAATGGTCCCTATAATTATAGGAATAGTTCCTATAATTTATAGAAAGACTTTCTATAATACTATGGGAATCATTCCCACAATATATACGAACTATTCCTATAAATTATAGAATACATTCCCATAAATTATAAGAACCAGTCCTACAACATTATAGGAATGGTTCCTATAATAGTATGGGAACGATTCCCATAATATTATAGGAATGGTTCCCATAATCCAATTGGAATATTTCCTACATCATTACGGGAATCATTCTCATAATATTATGAGAATCGTTCCGATACCATTATGGGAATCATTCTTATAATATTATGGGAATGGTTCCTATAATATCAAATTATCATAAATCACTACTACAATACACAGAAATATTATTGAACATAAGAACAAAAATTCAAACATTAAAACAAAATCGTATTTGAGAAAAAAATATTAAAATTTTTAACAGAAACTTTTTGTCACCGCAGAACATTCTAGAAAATTCAAATTTTGGAAAAATTTTTATACTATTTTGCAAAGAAAAAATTTTTATGATATTATGGGGATGATTCCCATAACATTATAGGACTAGTTCCCATAATACTATAGGAATACTTCTCATACCATTATTGAAATAGTTCCCATAATATTATGGGAAAAGTTTTCATAATATTATGAGAATGGTTCCCATATTAGAATAGGAATTATTCCCATACCATCATGGGAATGGTTCCTATAATGGTATGAGACTTGCCCCCATACTATTATTGGAAAGATTCCCATACTGTTATTGGAACGGTTCCCATAATATTATGACAATGGTTCCCATATTGGTATAGGAATTATTTCCATATCATCATGGGAATGGTTCCTATAATGGTATGGGACTTGCACCCATACTATTATTGGAAAGATTCCTATACTGTTATTGGAACGGTTCCCATAATATTATGACAATGGTTCTTATATTGGTACAGGAATTATTCCCATACCATCATGGGAATGGTTTCTATAATGGTATGAGACTTGCCCCCATACTATTATTGGAAAGATTCCCATACTGTTATTGGAACGGTTCCCATAATATTATGACAATGGTTCTTATATTGGTACAGGAATTATTCCCATATCATCATAGGAATGGTTCCTATAATGGTATGGGACTTGCACTCATACTATTATTGGAAAGGTTCCCATAATATTATAGGAATACTTTCCATACCATTATTAGAATAGTTCCCATAATATTACGAGAATGGTTCCCATAATGGTATGGGAATTGTACCCATACTATTGTTGGGATAATTCCCATAATATATAGAAACTATATCTATAATGGTATGGCTACAGTTCCTATATCATGATGGGAACTATTCCCATAATGCATAGGAACACTTCCCATAATTTTCTTTCGGTGTATTTCTAATTTATTAACAAGAATTAGAGTTTTTAAATTTATTATTTCTTTTAACAAACTCAGCTCTTTATTTAAAGCAAAGCTAAATAATATTCTCGTCATGTGCAGACTTGATTTTCGCGGTTTGAGTAAACAACTGCTCGAAAGAAATCGCGAAGTTCATACGTTAGTTTACTAAAGAAAAGAATGGGAGAAATTCCTTGCGGAATAAAAAACCAGGATCAGGATCTGGATTTGATGCTGGCAGTTGTCCAACTACACCATGATTGGGAGTAAGCTCATGAGCACATTACCCCGTCTATTCAGCGTATATTTAGTCGACAATTCCAACATACCTGTGAAAAATCCAAAACTCAGACTTGGAAATGCATAAAAAAAAGTACAAAGCCGAAAAAATATAAAAAAACTATGCGTAAAAAGAGATTTAGAAGGGTGTGTGAAATCGGGCAGGGCCGATTTCCGGCTCAGCTATATCGCAGCACGCGTCGCACCCTATATTTTATTATTATACTTGTAACTATTCTTTCCGCTCATTTTATATTGCCCCATTGTGTCTTAGATCCCTTTTCGTAAGCGATACTTACCCCCTGTGGACCTTAACAGCCTCTTTCATGTTTACTACCTCATCTTTTTGCCATACGATTATTTTTGTCTCTTAATCGCTTACCTGCTTTACAATTTACTATTAATTTATGTACTCAAAGTAATTTATATACTTGAATTAAATTATATTTCGAAGAATTATAAGATCTCTATTCAATTCTTGGCGTAGATTAAACTTTAATTGATTAAACTTGGCGGTTTGTATTCAGCTAAGTGAGTTTGAGAGAGCCCACTTGTACTACGATTCCTCACCAATTTACAATTCAAGAGAGACTTTTTCGAGGGAGTATTGATTCTTATCTGTATTTTTTTGCTATAGATTAAAAATTAAGTACAAGCAAAAATTGTTTGTGAAATTCACTCCGAAGGAATCAAATTAATAAAAAATAATTTACTCCGAGGTAACTCTACTGGACAGTGAAATTCACTCCGAAGGGAAGTAATTTAGTGAAAAGTCGTCAATTCCGTGTTCACCCCGGATTCACTCCGCAAATCTTTTACATTGAAGGGTAAATTACAATTCACTCATTAAATGAGTAATTTTATGCCAAATCAGCAATTTTTTTATTTTTTGGTTTCACTTGCTTTTAAATATGATTTTAACTACATCCAGAAAATTAAATAATAGGAGTTACTATCTAGTTATGGTAAAATTTCTACCATTAATCTGATAGTAGTAAATATTATCTAGATGATTTGATGAATCATCTATATTGTAATATTCACCATATTTATGATAATTGTTACAATCCTGTATGTTGACTAGACTTAATTATTATAATTATTCTAAATAGTTATATTTATAATTCAGATAGTAACAGTAACCATCAGAAATTAAAATTGTTACCATCCTGATAGTAACTGTTATGAAATTTATTGCAGAAGTAAATATTATCATCCAAATAGTAACTGTTATCATTCTGATAGTAAATGCCAGCATCCTGATTGTAAATGTTACCATCGTGATAATAAATATTACCATCCAGATAGTAACAGTTACTATCAGAAATTATAATTGTTACCATCCTGATAGTAAATATTACCATCCAGATAGTAAATACTACAATTCAGATAGTAAATATTACCATCCTGATAGTAAATACTACCATTAGAAATTATAATTGTTACCATCCTGATAGTAAATATTACCATCCTGATGGTAACTGCTATGATCCTAATAATAAATATTATCATCCTGATTGTAAATACAACCATCCAGATAGTAAATATTACCATCCTGATAGTAAATATTACCATCCTGGTGATAACTGCTATCATCCTGATAATAAATATTACCATCCTGATTGTAAATACTACCATCCAGATAGTAAATATTACCATCCTGATAGTAATTACTACCATTAGAAATTATAATTGTTACCATCCTGATAGTCAATATTACCATCCTGATAGTAAAAACTACCATTAGAAATTATAATTGTTACAATCCTGATAGTAAATATTACCATCCTGATGGTAACTGTTATCATCCTAATAGTAAATATTACCATCCTGATAGTAAATATTACCATCCAGATAGTAAATATTACCATCCTGATAGTAAAAACTACTATTAGAAATTATAATTGTTACCATCCTGATAGTCAATATTACCATCCTGATAGTAAATATTACCACCCTGATAGTAAATATTACCATCCTGATAGTAAATATTACCATCCTGATAGTAAATATTACCATCCTGATAGTAAAAACTACTATTAGAAATTATAATTGTTACCATCCTGATAGTCAATATTACCATCCTGATAGTAAATATTACCATCCAGATAGTAAATATTACCATCCTGATAGTAAAAACTACTATTAGAAATTATAATTGTTACCATCCTGATAGTAAATATTACCATCCTGATGGTAACTGTTATCATCCTGATCATAAATATTACCATCCAGATAGTAAATATTACCATCCTGATAGTAACCGTTGCGAACTTTATTGCAGAAGCTATCATCCAATAATTATTGACTCTAATAAAACAAATTAGAACACTATTTCTACATTGAAAAACGTTCTAATTAATCTCGATCATTGGAATAAAAAATTTAGCGTAATAAACACAATTACTTAATTTTCTAAGTGTAGATCTAATAAAATCAACGAAGATCGAATTTTTTCATGTGATTTTCCGTTTTTTGTTTTGATCTTCATAGATCTAAAAAATGAAATAGTCAGATCTCCATAGGCCGTAACACTATACAGGATTTAGATCACCCTAGATCCAAATTATTTTTTCTCGCACAAAAAGATTTGTTTTTCACCTTGAAATGAATTTTCAAAAAAAAATTCATAAAACTTATATATTTATGACATGAAATTACTTTTCCCCGTAAAAATAATTTTTACATTTTTATAGAAACTGAGCTATTTTTTCACGCGTCAATTATATTTTTGTCGATAAAATATTTGTCAATAAATATAAATATATTATTTTATATTTAAGTGTAAGTTAAAATAAAACAAAAAGAAATGTCAAACATAAATATTTGTGTAAACTTTTTTTTTTTAACCCAATTAGTGTTAATTTTGAGGAAAAATTTTCCACTATGAATTTAAAATGAGTATATGGAAAGCGAGTAAAGTGAGTTGGCTCGATAATTGCGCTGGGTGATGTCGTAACAAATATTAAATTGTCCTGCTGGGGCTCACACAGCTTAAAACATGTCATATACGGCAGGCTATACAGGATGTTTTTCCGTTGTGGTGATGCGCAAAAAGGCTCCAAACTGATGTTCACTATACTCTGTAGCTCCCCGTCAGAAGTGAAACCGCACTCCGCCTACCCGTTCGCTATGATTGGATTTTATGGCTAACAAGAAAATTATATTCGAGATTGGGCTGGTAATCGTGTGGGGAAATCATCCCTCAGAACCCTTCGCATCCAATTTATTTATTCTTATATTTTTGCTTCACTTTTTTTTTTTTCCACAAAAATGTGTTTATTGATTTTTTTCCATGTTAATATTCGTGATTTAAAGAACTGCACGCTTGAATAAATAAATGTATATGAATAATAAATAATTTTAGTAATTTTTTTATTGATTTTTTAACAAGCATACGTTTGATAATTGAACCACAGAAACTTGTACTCTGGCTGACTTTATCGTCATGCAAAGTTTTAAAACTAATTTTGCAAAACTATATTCTCATTTTAATTTATATATTTCTAGGCTCATTTAATATGCACATAATATATACATATTTTTTCTTGTGTGTGTAAAATCATAATTTTAATTTGTTAAATAAATATTGCAGAATATAAATAACTCCATAATTTATAGTGTGTTCATATAAAATCATTTTGATATATTATGAAAGTTAACATAGGGTTGAAATTTATTTTTCCAAATTTGAAAGGACCTATGATATGTATTAAAAAAATAACCACTTTTATTATAAAATGGGTCATGAAAAGTTAAAATAAAAATTACACTATAAAAAATCAGGAGTGAAATGGAAGTGATTACGGATTTTATTTAAATCCGTATTCACTTTAATTCGTTTTAATACTAAAATAAATTCTGCTCTGCATTCATTCAGATTTTACTGCAGATTTAATCTGCGTTCACTACGAAAATTTTTCACAGTATATATGTCGAATATTAAAAATAACAAATTTTGTACTATAAATTATTGTTAAAATTTTTTTTTATATGAAGTTATTGCACGGAAAATAAATTGTAGTAATGGCAACAACAACTGGAGTTTCATTTACCATAGGCTGTAGTATGACGAGACAACTCCAAATTGTGGTTATATTTACTACAATATTGTAGTTAAGCGTCAACTATCGAAAAAAGTAAGATATGCCACAGCATGCGGTATTTGTAACTCCAATTGTAGTTCAATTTACTCGATATGCGGTTACGTAAAAATAAACGGTATATAACCTCAAATTTTTATAAATTATTTTTAAAAATCACTTATTGAGTTATTTGTATATAGTAAACATGGTAATTATTTACAAATAGGCTCCACCCATGCTGGGCCATGTTAAATTTTTTTTGATCAAATTGATCAATTTTTTTTTTTAATTGTTCATTGTTTTATGTACTTCAAAAAAAAAGTACATCAATATTATCAAAAAAGATAAAATAGAAATTTTATCCAAAAACATGAAAGCCAATTTTTTTTCCAACTTTTAAAGGCAAAAAAGCTATCGAAATCTTTATTTTTTTTCTCACGACATTTGTTATCATAAATGCGCCATAAGAACAAGCAGAATAAAAAAAAATTTTTAATTGTTAATTTTTGGGTTTTAAAAAAGTCAGATGATTATTTATGAGACGCTTTAATAATTGAATATACACAACAGATTAACCTCAAAATGGCGAAATAGCGGGAAGTGCTTCTTCTGTAGTACTCTCAACTCCCGCCTGGAGTATTTGTTACTGCAGTGTGCAGTAGAATTAACCGAAAGATAGGAGTAAATTCAACTTATTAACTTAGTAAAATTTGTCGCATATTTAGTAACTTTTATCATTTATGTGGTATTTTTAACTACAATCACATTTACTGCAACCTTGTAGTAAATGATACTACATGTTATTTTCCGTGTGTTAAAAGTAATTCTAGTTGTCGTTACAGTAAAAAATATGATCAATGATAAGAAAAAATAATACTTGCTTACCCCTACGCCTGTAATTTTCAAAATCAAGGCTTCAAAAAAAATTTTTTAAATTATCATATATTTAAATTCAAAATCTTAATGATTTTTATATAAATTTTTGTTATGCATGTAATGTTTATACATTTTATATTATAGTTTTATTCTAAACCTTGAAATGAGTTAATGAGCCTTCATAAAATTTTCATACAGTTTTCTACTGCGTGCATAATTTTTTTCCGTTGTATAAAAAATTTACAGAATTCTCCAGCAGGTTGAATATTGATATCAAGTTGGAAATGAAATAAACCAGCTCTGAATGCAATTTATAAAAATAAATTTTCAGAAAATAATGTGGCAGTTAATCTATACACCTTTATTTTTTTTTCTCTGTGAAAGCTATTTGAATAATACTTAATCAAAGCATCTTTACCTTAGCTTTATCATAAAAAAAATCGGTCTATCGGTTGACCCTGTGGGCCAGCCCCAAAACATCCCGCTGTTTTCGAGCTCCTTGAGCTCGAAAATATTGTTGCAAATACATTTTCGAGCTCTTCGAGCTCAAAAATACTTTTGTATGTCATTGTTTTCGAAAAACCGTTTTTAGCATTTCTTTCTCCCGCGATATCTCTGGAACAAATTAACCAATCAAGATGGCTAAGGCGGCAATCGATGCGTTTTATAAAGTTCTAGAGCTGATTAGATGTTAAAGACGATCGTTCAACTCGTTTCTGAGAAATCAATAAAAAACTAAAAAAAAATCAATTTTTTTTCGTAATTCGCAAATATGTTCGAGTTTACTTGATAAAATATTCTGAAATTTTCATAAAAATTGATGGTCAACAAACTCTGTCGATTGCCGCAAAAACCATTCAAGTCGGTTCATTAGTTAAAAAGTTATAGACCGGTCACACGCATACATACATGCATACATACATACACACACACGCACACACACACATACAGGTACTCGGATATCCTTCATTCTGAAAATAGTCAGGATAGCTTCCGAGGACCTTAAATCGTCGACATATCTGATGAAAATTCGATTTTCGAAAATTTGGGTGAAAACAATAACTTCCCGAAATTTTGAAAATTTCAAATTTTCTTAGCAGAAAGTTAAAAAATAAACTGGAAATTATGTTATTCATTATAAAATTCAAATTTGACTTTTTAACTGTATGAAATTTGCAATATGAATTTAATCATTAATATTATGTAGAAATGAAAACCAATTCACTTGTAAAAAGTCTAATAATATTGCCCGTAGAGGTAAGATATATTTTAGTAATGAATAGTATTAACGGAAAGTTGAAAATCGAGCTTTTTCTGAAAAGTGAAATTGCACATGTGAACCATTTGGCTCCCAACAAATATAAAGATAAACTTTTTTCTTAGGATTTTTGAAGAGAGGCCACAGAAAAAAAGATCCGTCTTGCCCCTTTTTTCCATATATGAGAATCATTATTGTATTTATAATTACCATGTTTGTTATCATCATTTTCACTATTGATTTTACTTCAACACGCATTCGTTAAATAAAAAAACAATGGATTGAAAAATAAATAACCTTCAGTAGGTGATGAGCCTGTAAAGTGTTTCTATCATATTTGCAAAGCTTTTGAAGATCGATCATTTAGACAATTCGTAGCAGTTTTTATTTTTTGATTGCATAAATTAAAGAATGATGATTATTATTTTAAACAAAATTACATAATTATTAATCGTGCGAATTTAATAATAAATTTGAAATATGAAACCAGTTATATTGATCATCAGCTCAGTGCTGAGTGCATTCGTTTTTTGTGAAAATAAAATATTCGAAACCCAGACTACAGAAGATTCATATTCAACTGATAATAATCTCGTAAGTATTTCACGTGATGAATTTTACTAATATTTTATTATGAATAGTCAAAATATTAAATTACAGAAAAAATTGATTGAAACCTGTTTTCTGAACCATACGAATCCTATAATATCTGATAAAAAATTCAGTGACATCATTTATGCAGCCTTAGAGGGATCAGAGTTATCATCATCAGTCATGCTGATCAACGAAGATTTCCAATCAAAACCGCCCAAACCACTATTTTTATCAGCATACCCCAGCTATATATTGCCAGGAGATTCGCCGCAGAAACTAAAATCTATTCTCAAACAATTAAAGTCATCGCAATGGTGGAGTATACAATCTATTTTCATGGCTGTCGATCTTGAAATAAACTCGTGTAAAAATGCCCAAACATCTCTTCAAGTCTTATGGGAAATGAATTTGTTATCTTCATTTTACGTGTGTACCAAAAATGATTTGATGATATACATGCTCAACCCTTTTACCAATAGAGCACCGAAATCATGGACAGAAGTAGAAATTAGGAACAAAGAATCCGATGATCCGTGGACACTCTATAGCCAACCGTATTCAGAAGGTAACTTTAATTACAATATTAATCACAATATTAAATAATAGATCTAATGGATTTTGTTATATAGATCAAGAGTTCCGTAAGAGCTTGTTTTTCGACAAAACGAAGAAACTTGACGGCTACAAAATAAATTTCGTCACCACTGCTTTGCCAAACAGAAAGTGGGAGCCTAATAAAGTATACAATATGACAAATATACAAGACAAACTGCACAAACTCCTATTCGATGAATTAAAAATCTTTGTTTCTTACATGAATGTAACGCCACTCGTCTATTTCGATTTGCCCGCTGTACCAGCACCGTCTAAAGAAATAAGTTGTGTAAAAGGTTTGAAAAACGGGTCTTACGATTTTGCTTGGTTTCCGTACTTTCCAGAAAATGATTATAATGTTTCCTCTTCGTATCCACTAGATGATTTAGAAATCGTAATATTAACTCAACATCGTAAATTCTTAACTCCGTTCGAAAAAATTTGCCGCTATTACAGCATCGGTGTTATATTGCTCTCCAGTCTCGTTCTTGCAATGACATCACTATTGATAACCATTTATTACAAGCGAAATTTCGTAGAGGCTTCTACAGAAGTTCTGAGAATGGCTCTCAGCGCCAGTATTAAAATACCGTTAATATTTTTTCCAATCAGAATATACTTTTTTGGAGTCTTTCTACTCATATTGATTATCAACGCAACATTCCAAGGCCACGTGGCGTCATTTCTAACAAAACCTGAACGCATAACTGTTGATAGTCTTTCTGACTTACAGAAATTAAATTATAAAATTTATTTACTGCCGTCAGCTGTGAAATTAACTGACGGTTGGTCTAAATTTTGGAAGAACAAAATCCGTATTACAGACACTAATCAATGCATACAGCACGTTCTTGATGATCCTAACGTAGGATGTGTTGCAACCATCCCGCCTATATTACTGGCTGCAAATAGAAACTATACATTGCACATTTCACCGGTTGTAGCTCGTTCATTTATATTTTTTTTGGAACGAGACGATTGGCCACTGAAAAAAAAAGCTGAGAGTGCTTTTTGGAGCCTGATGGAATCTGGGATATTTGATTTCTGGGATAAGAAAACATTCTTAGGACCACTGGAAAAATTGCATTTAAAAGAATCTTCATTGACAGAAGCGCGTTATCGCCCAATACAATTTAAAGATATAGAATTTGCTTTCATCATATTGGGAATCTGTTTGTTGTTAACCATAATTGTTTTCATTTTTGAATTCTACTATGGATATTACATATATTGCGATTAGTTAAAGATATTAACGTGACACTGCGTGATTTTACATTTTTAAACATTGCGTGTTACACTGAGTCGTTTGTGCGTTTTCACGAAAAATTATGTATGCATGAAGTTGGTAGAGACCAAAATAATCTAGGAATCTCAATTACAGTTAGGGAAACCAAAAATAGAATTCGAAATTGTTTTCGTTATAAATCGATTGTAATAGTAATATAGCAGTTCACTATTATTTTGAAAAAATTTCAAATGCTTGAGAATAATTTACTAAAAATTTTTTGTCGGCTTGATCATGAAAGTATGTGTTTTCAACATTTTCTTTTTGACAAATTTATTTTTAAAAATTAAACAAATTTTAAGTGGCTAAATTAACTACAAAAATGATTTTGAAATTAATTATTCTATTAAATTTTCCTAAATTAAAACTTAGATGTGTGAAAGCTTTGAACAATTCATTGTAATAATGATTTAAATAAATAAATACTATCAAACAAAAAGTATTTAATCCTACATGCAAAATAAATCCTGAATATCTAAAACTGCTTAAAAACATCGAAAAAGCCATGAAATAATATCGCGTTACTAAAACCAAAAGGGCGTATAAAATTTTTTTTTTTTGCTCAATCAATGTAAAAATATTAAAAACATTAAAATCTATGGAAAAAACGAAAAAAAAAATTTTTTTGTTTTATGCCCTTTTGGTTTTAAGCAAAAATTTTTTTAAAGTCATAAGGGCGTATCCTATTTTTTCGGTTTATTATTAATTATAGGTCAGAGTAAGAAAAAAAATTGCAAGGGTAATAAGAATTATCACTCCACAACTTAATTTATCTGAACAAATATTTATTTAAGTAAAAAACCAAATTTCTTTATTTAATTTTGATCGAATCTTAAGTTTGTCACAATTTTTTAAATTCAACAATTGATGTAAAAAATATGTATCATTCGAGAACGAAAAAAATTCCTCTAAAAAATTCTAAATTCTATGAGTGCTGTGAAATTTAATTTAATCAAATTAAAAAAATGCACATTTAGATTGTTCAATTTTTCAAAGGTGCATTTTTTCATTTTTCAATCAAGGTTTCATTTTCTGTTTCTTGTTTTTTTTTTCTTTTTATTTTCAAAAATCAATTGCCGCTGTTCTTGAGAATTGTTATGGTTCTAGAATACCAATATATCGAAGCAAGTTTAATGACCTAAATCATTTTTGTGCATCAGGCACCGTCCCACAAAAATATTATCAATATTATTAAAGATTAATTTTCAGCGATGGTAATAGTTTATAAATTTTTTTATTATTGTCAAGTTATGTTCTAAAAAAAAATAAAAAAAATTTTTTTTTATACTCTTAGGTACAGATGATCCTGAAGATGGAGACGTTATAGGACTAATACCCTAATGAATTTATTTTTTCTCTATTTTTTATTTGTTTTTTCACTTAAATAAATATTTGTTCATATAAATTAAATTGTGGAGTGATAATTTTTATTACCCTGGCAATTTTTTTTCTTACTCTTACCTATAATTGATAATAAATCGAAAAAACAGGATACGCCCTTATGATTTTAAAAAAATTTTTTCTTAAAACCAAAAAGGCGTAAAACGAAAAAAAAAATTTCTTTCGTTTTTTCAATAGATTTTAATGTTGTCAACATTTTTACATTGATTGAAGCAAAAAAGTTTTTTTATACGCCCTTTTGGTTTTGCAGAACCAAAAGGGCGTATATTTTGAGATACGCCCTTATGGTTTTAGTAACGCGATATATGATTCAAATGTAGAATGATTTGAAAGAAAAAACTGTTCTTGTAACAGTGCGTTTTTGATTTTCGTCTTGAAAAATGGGTGCGAAAATTGAAATATTCCTGCGGTCATCTATTATAATCATTGTAACTCATAAACTCAGGTGTTGAATTTGTTCGAATTTTCTGCGCAGTGTTGCCAATTACCACCAGCAACTCATTTCCAGCTCATTTTATTAATCTCTTTCTTTAATATTTTTGTGTACTACAAAATTTTTATTTTAGTTAGAAAATTATTAAAAATATTTCAACTGTCTAGTCTTATAAGCTTGTATGGTTTTAATTTTCAAAAACCATAGTTATGATACTCGGCGACCCGGCAATATCAAATACACGATGGATGTCGAGACCGCGCGATAGACGGAGGGTTATTAAAAAAAAAATGAATTTAGCTCATAATCGATGCTGATTTATTTCTAACGTTAATTTTTGGTGCTATCAATAGAATTTCAGATTTTATTTTATCATAAATATTAAAAAGTGTCGGTCAGTTTACGTATACAAAAGAAGTATGATTATTTCTATTATTGAATTTACAACAATATACAATTGTTAATTATAAAAAAATCGATAAAAATATTTCATTGCGTGGTGGCATTACCAACTATCGTGTTGACTTCTACTTTAGTTAGCAATTGTCACTCGAGGTGTTTTCATCATTTTTGCGGAGCTTTCAAGCGTCGTTTTTTTCGATTATTCGCTGCAGAATTGTTGTCTAAAGTCTACAAAGTTCAAAATTATCAATATTCTTAAGTTTTTTTTTCCTTTACAGTGATCTGTGTAAGAATATTTTTTTAAAATCCAAATTCACTAATCTATCCGATTTCTATGATATTTTAAAATATCAGTATAACTTAAGTGAAAACGTTTGAAAATATGAAACCGATTATTTTGATCGTCAACTCACTATTCACTGTATGTATTTATTGTGAGAATACAATATTGAAAACACAGAGTATACCACATTCAAACTTGTTCTACAATACTGTGGTAATTATTTCAAAATGTTATTTTAATTATTATTATTAAATTATTTGTAAATTTTACCATAGAAAAAGTTACTTGAAACCTGTTTTCTGAACCATACAAATCCTATAATATCTGATAAAAAATTCACTGACATCATTTATGCAGCCTTAGAGGGATCAGAGTTATCATCATCAGTCATGCTGATCAACAAAGATTTTCAATCAAAACCGCCCAAACCACTATTTTTATCAGCATACCCCAGCTATATATTGCCAGGAGATTCACCGCAGAAACTAAAATCTATTCTCAAACAATTAAAGTCATCGCAATGGTGGAGTATACAATCTATTTTCATGGCTGTCGATCTTGAAATAAACTCGTGTAAAAATGCCCAAACATCTCTTCAAGTCTTATGGGAAATGAATTTGTAATCTTCATTTTACGTGTGTACCAAAAATGATTTGATGATATACATGTTCAACCCTTTTACCAATAGAGCACCGAAATCATGGACAGAAGTAGAAATTAGGAACAAAGAATCCGATGATCCGTGGACACTCTATAGCCAACCGTATTCAGAAGGTAACTTTAATTACAATATTAATCACAATATTAAATAATAGATCTAAAGGATTTTGTTATATAGATCAAGAGTTCCGTAAGAGCTTGTTTTTCGACAAAACGAAGAAACTTGACGGCTACAAAATAAACGCTGTCGCAAACACTGCCCCTAACGAAGAATGGATTCCTGGAAAAGTCTACAACACAAGGACGGTGCGAGATAAACTGACTCCATATTTAACCAGCATATTTACAACAATTTTTTCACACCTCTTATTTATTTTGATTTACCAGGTATGTCAATATTTGCTAAAGAGGTAGGTTTTATCAAAGATTTGATCAATGGTTCATATGATATTGCTATGAGCGGGCGTATTGTGGAATCCGACTATAATGTCTCACATACGTATCCAATAAATGATTTAGAAATCGTAATATTCACTCAACATCGTAAATTTTTAACTCCCTTCGAAAAAATTATAGGCTTTTATAGCATCGGTGTTATATTATCGTGCAGTCTTGCAGTATCTTGCATCTCGATTGCCATTCAAATCAACTAATCGATAATTATAATCCCCACTTTTTAGTCAAACAATTGCGTGACATAATTTTATTGATGTCAGTAATTATTGATTCAATATGTTGCACATATATTTTATATTTCATCAACATCAACCACGATGGGGCAAAATGGCCACACCTAAATTTCCGCTTTATCATCAAAATTTTGAATTGACCTCAAATATTTCTAATCGCAAAATAATTTTTTCTGTGTAAAATCTGAGAACTGTTAATTTATGAAATTATCAAATACAAAAATAGTTTAAAATTTTTTTACAGCTTATCAGTTGTTACTCTCCTATAAATAAAAACGATTCTATCTTTTAAATTGACCATAATTTGTTTAATGTAAAAAATAAGAACTCAGTAAAGAAATAAAAAAATAAATGATCGTTTAATGGCTAAAAAAAGCAAGAAAAAAAACGGAAGGAGAATTGATTCGATAATGAAGACAAGTCTATTTAGCATATCCGGTCTAGCGAATTGATGACTGCGAAATAAAAGATTTATAATATAAGACAGGACAATTGAATTGATGCCGAGTAAAACGCTCAGGGCATAGTGACGGTAATACAAGATGACAATCAAGTATTACAATGTACCAGGAGCATGGACTATTTGGATTTTAAACCGTGAGGATTCAGGGGTAGAGATGGGGGAAGCTTATACGATGTCATAAAGCCACGCGACCGGAGACGCCCGGCAGGCGCGTCACCAAGTCGGCAGACGTTGGCTCTTCCGTTCTCTTGTGGAAACTAAACTAAGTTTCTCTTCTGCTTATTCTGTCCGTTGCTCTGTCCATGTGAATGTGAATGTCAACGTAAATGTGAATGAGCTTGTATGTGTGTGCAATGTGTACTAGTAACAAGGAACTCTGGAGTGTAGAGCATGCTAGTGAATGTTGTGATGCTGCTGGTGAAGTCTAATACTCTACTGTTATACCCGTGGCCTGAGGTCACAGCCCATTAAGCTGACGGTGTACCACCACAATAAGGACGTGCTTCACCACCACCGGACTACGGGTAACCGCTATTACGTGACCAATGAGCCTGAGATTTTCCGGCCGTCGGATGTCCATTATCGTTCGCCACCTTCTCTCTTACTACTTTACCACAATATTTTTATTTTTATTCTTCCGTTCAAGTATTATCGAAGTACACATTAAACGCCGGTTAACTTATTCAATCACTCGGGTAATTGTTTATTTTGAATTTGTACTTTATCAGCATCGAAAATCAAATCGGCTCAGTAATCAATTCTCAATAAAAATAATGATAATAATCAAATGGCTACGATTAAAGATATTAATTTTTATAGAGACCTACTTTGAGGTGTCTTGAAGATAATGAAGAAATTTTGAGTTGATTGATTACATATTGGCAACAAAATTCTATGTGCGCTCATGTAAAAAAAAATTCCTTCGAAAAAGACTCATAACCGTGAACTTTGAGCTGATCATTTTTCAAACTTTCAAAGTATTTCAGAGTAAAAAAATTTTACTTTTAAGAACTTTCCAGGTGCATTTTTCTAAATTTTCGAAGCAAAAACAAGTCAACGAAAATTTGCTGGTATTAAGAACAATGAACAAAAATTATGAATGTTTTTTGACTCATTGTAAAAACTATATAAGATCAATGTCTAAAGATTGACATTTTTTTTTCATTTTATTTTTTCGGGTTCCAAAAATGATCAAGTCAAATGAATGGGTTATTAATTTTTTTGGAAGGATCGTTTTTTGTATGGGCGAAAAAACGAAACGCGCGAATTGATTAATAAAAATTCAAATTCAATTTTTTCATACTATTAAGATTATTGTGCTTTTTATAAAATATTGAAATTAAACCAAATAAATTTAAAAGAATAAATCCATTTCTGTAAGAAATAATTGTGAAAACTTATTCTCAGTTTCTTTAAGTAGTTGTTATACTTTTTACTTTGCTAAGTAATTTCCATAGTCTGAAGTGCTCGTAAAGTTTTATTTTATTATTATATTTCCATAAATTTCAATAGCCAAAGAGCCAATAATAAATTAATTTAGACAGAAAACCGAAAAAATAAAAAAGCATTTTTTAAAAAAATCCATAATTCATTATTTTCACCATAATTAATTTGACTAAAATTTTTGGCATTTTTCTAGTATATAAATACTTTCTCTAAGCTCAAAAACTTTATTTTTACTAGAATTTTGAATATTCAAAAATTGTTATGAATCAAAGAAGAATGCAATGTCCAAAAAAATTTGGAAATTTTTTTACCAAACATTTTATCCCTCAAAACCAATCAACCTCTTTCTGATTCTGCCGAATGTGAAAATTAAGAATCAAAATTATATTTAAAATATTTAAGGATCCAATTTGCCCCATCCTTAAAAAAATCAGTATGAATATTTTTCCCTGTGACCAATTGACCTCCGCTTCTTTCCCAGTAGGTACAAAAAAAATTTTTTTTTTTTTTTTTTTTTCAAAATATAGTGTCTAATTTTGCCCCAATTTAATAAAATACAAGATCAATAAAAATAATCGAGTCATGGAAACATAATTAGTATATGTATATGTATACTAAAGAAGCTACCCTATCTGAAGATATATGAACTATATAATGGGTCAGTGAACATCGTCCTGAGCTATACTCGACGATATGAGCTTAAGATTGCACGTGATCTTTATTGTAGCATCCAAGATATATATTTCATGTTTCTATAACAGCATCATCAACTATACATATATATGTAAATGTAAACATATATATATATATATATAGTATAGGCATAGCAGAGGAGAAGAGAGTTGTGTTAGTGAAGGTTGGGTGTATTATCGACATATATAGAGAGCGGGGACTCGCGGACGGCTGTCGCCATAATCTGTTTATAAAACAATTTGCGGGACAAGTGATGCGTGAGATACAATATATCTGCAAACATTGTTAGCATCGGCTCGATGAGGATTGCGGATGGAAGAGAGAGACAAGAGCCACTGCAGGCCACCTAAGCGAGACAGACAGGGGCCGAACAAAGTGAGTAGTCGATGCCAATTCTCATCTACTTTGCTACTGTACTTCACTCTACCATATTCTCTTCTGGTCTAGTTTTCTCTACTCTACTCTATCACTCTTATCTGTTCGGTATACTTATATATTGTCGGTAGGGACCAAGTCAAGTGCAACTTGCGTGATGGCTCGTGCACTGATTCATCGTAATTCGATTAAAGAAACCTATAGGTACCATAAAGTTGTTGCTTTTTCACTGGCTTTGTTCTGGGCTGTTTTATTCCGCAAATTGAATCCTCGACAAATTCTTCAGTTTATTAATTTTTTTTTTTTTAATCAAGTCAAGGGGAAATTATTAAAAATCTTTTAATTTATTTAAGAACAAAATTAATATTGTTTCTATATTTTAAGAAATTGTACTGAGAAAAAATTGAAAAAAATTAATAGTTTGAATGTTACAAAATAATTTTAATTTGACCAAAATTAATTTATTCCGAATACAGTCCATGACAGGGGGAAATTTTTTTACAATTAAAAAAAAAAAATTTTTTTTTCATTTTTTTCGGAGGGAGCCGTCTTGCCCAAAAAAAAAATTTTTTTTTCAGGAGCTTCACCAAAATTTTGGTGAATTGAGTTAAAATTGGACGAGAGTAAATCGACTTGATGGTTAAAAGCCATAAAGAATAATAATCGGCTTAGGTGGGCGGGCCGTCTTGCCCCGGTCTCCCCTACTATCTATTTTTTTCCGTGTATTTGACTTAAATTTTTAAGTTAAAAAAGCCATATTGAAGTTAAAATCAAATAAATTAAGTCAAAAGCAAATTAAAAAATTCAAAATTAAGTTATTTCTTTGCCTCGGGTATCATTTTTAAACTGCGAAATTGTATAAAGTCTGGAAATTTAACAAAAATATTCTTCATGATGAAATAAAAAAAAGCCATAAAGTTTAATTTAATTAGCGATAAACTTTAATAAATACTCACACATAAATATCATTGAAACTCGATAATAAAATATATAAAACAATTCAGCAGATTTATATTTAAAACTCATAAACTTATCACATAAACAAAAACAGATTAAAATATACATTAAAAATATAATAATTATCAGATTGTTAACTCAAAATTTATATATATATATACATATATATATGAGTATACATAAAACGATAGTCATTGTCATCGTATATAATTATGATTATAAATATAATTATTTTTATTTTATTTCCGTGATAATGTTTCGAAACAAACATTTAACGACGCAACATACATGACAACGATAGCCATTTTTTAATTAATCCTATGAGAGACACATAGTAATAATACGTAGCCTGAGTGATTGCATAACGTATCAGTGAACATATTTTTTGAATCGTGAAATATGCGTTGAGAGAAAGAGAACATCAACTCTGGAAAACATCAACTGTCCACCGAGCATGATTTGCCATTTGATGATGGACTGTCTCATACATTTATATCTATATCTATATTTATTATAACCATATATTTGTATTTATATATAGATATAGATATGTTTAAAAGCGTCTACTGTCATTTCACGTCGACCATGTTATAGTTTGGTCTTTTTTTAACTGTTAAACTCCCTCATGCCCAGCATCCTCTCTATGCTGTATAGACCTGCAAGCTGGACTTGTGACCAGTTGCAACGTGTGCTTTACGCTACAGTTATTCCATCGTTATTTTTATAAATTGGGTAGCAGTTAACGCTTCGCTAATTTCACTCGGATTAACTTTTTTCATTTTTTTTTTTATTTTTTTAATATTTAATTTTACTTTACTTTATTTTTCCGTTTTTTACGTTGATAAAAAAATCTTGAGAGACACGTGGTAATTTCAGTACTATTGTCCATATATGCAGACATATATGTGTGGATATAAGTCTGGAGAATGAGGGTGGAAATAAACTTGTGTAATAACCTACTGGCCGTGTGAGTTGTAAGCTAATTCCCGGCGCTTAATTATTCCGACGAACGACTCATCGTAAATGCTCGTAATTAATATTATCCTAAGATTATATTTTTTTTTTCGACATGATAATAATAATTGTAATAATGAGTTTTAATTTAATTATTTTGTAAAATATTGCCGTGAATTTTTTTTCGTTTTTAATTGGAGATTTTTTTTGGAAGATTATTTTTGCAAAGTAATTAAGCCGCAGTTAACTTTGAAACTGTAAATATGAAAAATTTAGATTTGTTATTGTTTTAATTAATTTAATTTTTTTTTTTACATAAATTTATTTGTCCAAATTCAAATTGATGATTTTTTTTAAATTTATTATTCGTTAACAAAAAAAAACTGGTTTTAATATTTTTATTTAAAAGCTTGATCTTCGAGCTATGATATTTTTTTTTTTTACGTCAGTTCGTTTGCATTTTTGCGAATTTTAAAATCAATACGATTTACTTCAAATTCTCATCTCTAAAAAAAAAAATTGTGTAAAGCTCGAAAAAATTTATTCCAGTGCCATCTGCCAAATAAATACATTTTTTTTTTCCAACAACTAGAGCTTGAAAAATTTTTTATCTCTATTTTCGAATCTGCAACTTACTAAAAAAAAAAAAAAACACTTGCAGCTTTAAAATAAATTTTTTTTTCTATCCGATAATTTCAACCAAAGACAAAATTTTGAATTTTCACTCAATTTAAAAAAATAATTTTTCAATTATTTATTAAATGCAAATAATTTTTGAATAAAAAAATGATTGACTTATTAAAGCGAGGTAAGTTGACTTACACATGATAAAAAATAAATCTGATTAATAATTCTGCAACTCAAAGATTAGAGAGCCGAGAGAAGTGAGGGATTGTGAAATCGGTATTATAATTGTCGCTGACACTTATGACACGTGTGTATCTGATCGAGGATCCAAATACAGAATACAGACATTTTCCACCCTCATAAATATATCAAAATATAGAACGTATGAACAATAAAACCTGTCTGTGTAGCCGCTTTAATCATAACTATAATTCTCTGTATCGAATCGAATTACACAGAGCAATTGTTAGTGTTATGAACAACCCCAGTGCAAAAGTCAACGCGTGGCTCATAGATATAGATACATTTATATATTAATACATATATATAAGAATCAAAAACATCAGATGAGTTACTCCCAAGTACTCGGAATCCAATACAAGTTAAATAAAACAACCAAGTCTTGCTCGGCTGCTCGATGATAATAAGTCTTGGTTGGGCAGCTCATCGGCATCAGTGCCGATTTCACACACATATATATATTTATATATATGAAGCATATAAGCCAGCAGTTCTTTTTATTTATAACGCCCTCCCATAGCGACACGAGCGGCCACGTGTCCTGGTCCCTCTGCCATACTGACAGCATATCTATGTATATACATATATATCTACACATCCCGCATAATATAATACACAATTTGAAAACGAGCCACCCACTTTAGACACCCTAGTCATCGCTACATCCAGTCCGAACCTTTCATCTCAATTCAAAACGGATATTTCCCTTTTACTTATTTTTTACCTCCTCCTAACACAGACGTTTTAATAAAAACCTACTTAGTATCGCGGATAGTGTCAATGAGACGCGTGTCGCTTTATGCGTCACTATAACAGATAATTATTGTACTATTTTTTGTTTGTAAATTATTAAGTGTTATCATTTATTATCAATTATTATGATTACTATTTCAATTGCTTGACAATCACCCATACAGGAAGCCCCAGAGTTGAAGGACGAGACCATGTCTGGGACATTATTGGGAAGCCCATCTTGGCAAACTTATACTGTCCCATGCCCGGGCCATAACTGGGTAATTAGTCTTGGCCATTCCAATGATTACCCAGGCTTGGGCCAAGACTGGATAACCTAGCTTTGGCCAACCCTAGAGTCACCCTAACTTGGGTCAAGTTTGCGTAACCTACACTGTGAAAAATTCCCATTAAATTTTACTATGGGTGCATTGTAACCCCGGACCATAAGAAAACTGGTACAAAATTTACAAGTGTCCCATAGTAAACGGTATGCGCAGACGACACGATTGGGACCTATGCGCATTCGTTTACTATGGGACACTTGTAAATTTTGTACCAGTTTTCTTATGGTCCGGTGTTACAATGCACCCATAGTAAAATTTGTTGGAAATTTTTCACAGTGTAACCATTGCCGTTGAATGGTGACCCTAACATGGACCAAGACTGAATGACCTAGCCCTGGCCATTGAGTGGTAAATCTAACACGGGTTTAGACAATAACAGGACAGTGCATAGATCAATTAAATAATTTATTTATTAAAATGTACAAAAATAATTGGGAACAGAATTTGAATTTGGTTTTCGATTCTGTCGGCAACTACAAGGACGTGAAAAAAAAAAATTGCATCAATTTATTTTTATCCTTGAAAAGAGAATCTATTTATTAAAAAGAAAAAATTTTTTTTTTTTAATTTCATTTTTAATTCTCCTAGATGATAGATAAGGTGATTTGAGAAAAATATTTCGTTTCTTATAATTCCTGTTAATGTGGGAATCATAAAGGCGTATAAAAAAAATATTCAGAATAAATAAAATTTTTATTTTTTTCAAGTGGTGAAATTAGAATACAATAATTCGAAAAATTCAAGTTATTCGTAAGTTTTAAAATTATTCGTAGATTTCCACATTACTTTACTGGAATTTTCACATTCGGTTCAATGATTAAATTTCGAAAATAAAAATATTATCCATCTTGGGATAAATTATAAAAAATTTATCACAATAATTTACAAATTAGTTTAGTAAATAATTTGAATGTTCATAAATAATTCAAATTTTCAAATAATTTGAAAATTAACGCACATTCCAATTTTTTCAAAATCTCACGAGAAATTTGAATTTTTTAAACAGATCAAATTTTTTTTGAATAATTTAAATTTTTTGAATAGTTTACAAACTGAAGGATAATTCGAATTCAAATAATTTGCACACGCGTATACTTTTAATTTTTTCATTTTCATATTTTTAGATTACAATTTCATCAATTAACAAAAAAAAAAAAAAAATTCTATATGCCCTTATGCCTTTACGGTATTTTTGCTATGATATGCTCTTATGGGATCTGTAACGTGATATTTATTCCATATAGTCCTTTATTTTTTCAAACTAATTGATCGCAGTCTATATTTAATTTTGAAAAAAAAAAAAAAAAAAAAAAAAAAAAAATCTAATACTTATCATTAAATATTCTCGTGATATTTTTACTCGATACTTATATATAATGACAACAAAGAGTTTATTATTAAAAAAAAAAAAAGAAAAAAAAAAGTAAAGCTAAAGAATGGGGTGGCTGAAAAAAAGAGCGATCGACACGTAACGAGACGCGTGTCGATACAAACGATTCTCACCCCGTTAAACACCCTACCTTTATGTCTATATTGTATATTTATATATACATATATATGTACTTTAACCGGTTAAACAGCGTGACACACGTCACTTACTTGCATGGGACACCATTATACTCATCGATTGCTCGTGCACAATTTGCATTTCGTAATGACCTGAACGTGCCCTCAGTACTTTGGGTTCGCGCTCTACATCTACATCACAGCCACGACAAACATTTTAAGTGCCTGATAAAAATTAGATCACCCTTTTTTTTAATTACAAAAATTTAAAAATGCTAATAATGATGCTCTTTGAAACGAATAAAGTAAAATCTATAAAAGATTTTTAAGTTGTGTTCATAAAAAAAATTTATTAAATCAGTTTTTTTTTTAAAGATATTTATTGCTTACGTTTATTATCATTTTATAAGAAAGAATTTTTTTGATAACATGGACTTACACCGGTTTTTTTTACAGTGTAATAAATACAGAACATATATTTAGCAATAGAAAATATATATGGTCTGCCGCGGAATAAAGCAGCAGACAAAACCTTACCCTCATTTGAAATCGTCTCATTTCATATTTCTTTCTGTGCGAAGATAAATCATTGCAAAAAGGTTCATAATAATGAACTTCAAAACTCGAGACAATTCTAAACTTTATATTTAATATTTTTGGAATATAAAAAATTAATAAGTGAAAAAAATTTTCAACTGAGTACTTATAAGTCACGTTTTTCCAAATTTTTTAAAGCTAAAATAATTCATTTTGAGAAATTTGCTGGTTTGGAAAAGATTTTGAGCAAAATAATTTTAAAACCATTCATGAAAAATTTATTACTTTTATCAGGAATGTATACGAACAAGGTCAGGAACATCTTTTTCGAAAACGGTGAAAAAAAAAAATTCAAAAAAAATGCTCAATTATATTTACAAAAGTAATTTTGGAATATTTAAAAATCGTTTTTAAAAAAAACCTTTTCTTATAAAATTTATGGTCCCCCATTCGCCCCCACTCCACTTTGCCCCTCACCCCCCCCCTATATAAGTACTATTAAAAAATTACAATACAAATGTGACCCACAAAAAGCTTGAGCAATAAACAAAAAAAATAAGTAAAGAAGACGTTATCAAAAAAATTAATAAAAAAAAAAACATATAATTCGCTCATGTCGATTTACATATATTTAATATAGTTACGTCAACTTGCTCTAAATAAAACATAAATTCTCATACAATCCAGAATATAAACCAAAAATTTATAAAAAAATACATTGTTTTAAATTGTCAACATGACTATTTTATTATCTTTCTCCCCAAACACAAGATAAGACAAACGTTAAAGACGTCGCTCGAGGCAGAGAGCAAAAAAAAAACATTTAAATTAATTCCAGCTGAGTGACTTCAATGATGGCGGCCAATGTTAGAGCTACGATCTCTAATATAATACAAGAGCGAGCGAAACAGCTTGTTCAACATCAAGTAACAATACACATGCTCGTAGCACGTGGATACACATGCCCCAGGACAGTCAACTAGTAGCACAGACGTTCAGTCTCTCAATATCTAAAATTTTTTTCTCATTTTCTTCTTATCCCGCTCCTCTTCTCTCTTCTCTCCCTCTCATTGCACTGAATCGTCATCTTCATCTGTGTGTCGGATGCCAGTTTTTTTAGTCTCGATCCTCAGAAGGTTTATTTATCTGCAGTGCAGAGTTCTTTGTACAGGATACAAGTATAGCATTGCGGATAAAAATAAAAATGTTTGAGCTTTTTTTTCCTTCGGGAATCGTCCTACTTTGCATGCCTTTGCCGTGTGGCAGAAAACGACATTCTACTCTATCTCTATATATATATAAATATACCTATAGCTGATATACTACTGTATATATACTGTATATATACATAGAGTAGAAGAACGAATGAAAAGCAAGAGAAACATGGATAGGAGGAACGATAATCCATTCGGCGGTCATAACGCACCGCGCACCGTAAAGCTCACCAGACAAGAAATACGGCCGACCGACTCCCTTTTCTCTCTTATTCTTGGTCTATATATACATATATATACACAGATATATATTAAAGCTACGTACTACTGTACGTAGTACTCTACACCAACGGTAGCAGTACAAACTTACCCCTTATATGCAAACCGCCATCGCTCCCTCGGGCCGGTCATAAACTTACTGAATTATATTACGCAGTCCAGTCCCTCTTACTTTTCTTTATTTCTTTACTTCTTATTTTACTTTCATTGTACGCTATTTTTTAACTAGGATGCGAAACAACTCGCAATTACTTTTAAGAATTAACTTTATTTAATTTATGAAATAAGTCAAATTATTATATTTTTATGGAAAATAATTATTATTTATTTTCACGGTCTTAATGAGTCAAAAAAAGTATTCTCTCATTAAGAAAAGTCATTTTTTTTTACATGTAATTTTCGGATGATTTTTAAAAATCTCATTCTAACGGCTGCACTGATAGAAGGATTTTTTAATATTTAATAAGCCTTATTAACTGTTAATAATTCATTTATTAAGAAAGTTGAATGAAAAGTGAGCATAAAAGTTTTACTTTGACACTTTTTGTAACCTTAGAACTTCAATAAATAATAGAATTTAATTAGATGAGATAGATTTATAGTTTTCTTATAGAAAAAATAGAGAAAATGAAATGAATCATAAAAAAATAGCTGTAATAAATTACAGTTTTTTTTGCGGTGAAAATTATTAGGGTAATATAAATCGAAAGAATTTAAAATGTAAATTAAAAATATTTATAATTAATATTCGTTTCATTAAAATTTTTTTATTTTTTTTTTAACAACAAATATGCAAAAAATATAAGATGTATGATGGTAAATTAATATTTACATAAATATATCTTAAATTAAGTCACGACGAGAAACAACATGAACTCTGCTTGATGTAACATGAATTTCATTTCATCTCTATTATTTTCTATGATTCTTTCGGAGTATCTAAATCAGATATATCATGCTCTACAGAAAAATAAGAAAAACTATTCAACTAAAATGATAATTATTTTTATATTAATAAGTGTAAAGGTTTCCGATATGTGTGAAGACTTTAATCTTATTCGATTGATTGTACACGGAGAGAAAATTATAGTAACAGTTACAATTTATTATGGGAATGGTTCCCATACTGCATGATAACTGGTTTTTTTGAAATGTTGATTATAGGAACGGCACCAATATATATTATGGTAACCGTTCCTATAATTATGGATATAATTCCCATACGGTATCGGAATAGTTCCTATGGAATTATGGTAATCGTTACTATGTACCTATGGTAATGGTTACTATAATATTATGGTAATCGTTACCATAATATTATAGGAACTGTTACCATAATATTATGGGAATAATTACCATAATATTATGGGAATAATTACCATAATATTATGGGAATGGTTACCATGATATTATGGTAATGGATACCATAATATTTAGAAATTATAATAATTTTTTTTTCTATAGAATTTTGCAGTGTAAATTATTATGAAGTTATTTATTATTATTATTATTTACAAATTAATTTTTATCTGACCAAAAATAATATTTTATTGTAATATAGTTTCACAAAAAGATTAAATATACAAAAAAAAGGCTTATTACAAAAAAAAATTATTATAATTTCTAAATATTATGGTAACCATACTTATAATATTATGGTAACCATTCCCATAATATTATGGTAATAATTCCCATACATTATGGGAATGATTACCATAATATTATGGTAACCATTACCATATACGCTTAGGAACTGTTACAATGTGGTTATAGGATTGGTTCCTATTTGCTTATGGGAACTATTCCTATGAGTATGGTAATCATTACCATGATTCTTTCACATGCGATATGGGAACTGTTACCATAATGATAGGAATTGTTACCATATTTATGGAAACCTTCCCAAAAAGTATGGGTCTATATCCCATAATCCCAAGTAATCATTACCATAACGGTATGGGATGATATTTCATAAACGTACTAGGAACAGTTCCTTTAATTTTTTCGTGTACTGACTCATCAACATTGAATATAGTGCACCTAGACCCCATGAATTTACCAACACATCCATTTCAATAAATTTTTAAAAAACTTTATGGGCCACTTTAAACTTTTTTATTTGAAATTCGACACAAAAATATGTGTTTATGTTCAGTATTCAGTATCATATCTTTGTTAAGAAGGGTTATAGCGTTCTTTGTTTATGAACGATCTTCACGGCGCACCGTAAAAAAGACACATTCACTCCAAAAATAATTTAATAACTGTTAATAAATGTTTGTTAATTATTAATGCATATTTATTAACTGTCAATAAATGTACTTTTATTCCAAATAAATATTTATTAAATATTAACAAATATTTATTTGTATTTATTAAATGAAATTATTGCATCCAAACAAATGAATTTACTAACATTTAATAAATTCTTCTATCAGTGTGTTATTTGATTAATATTTTTTTTAAAAATAAATTTATACTTTGACTTAATATCGAGGAAAAAGTTCACTACAAAAAGTATTTTTATTTTTGTAAATAAAGCGAAAAAATTTTCATTGACAATTTTAAAGGTATCAAAAAAAAACATTTGGTTTTTTAAAAAAATTTTTGTAAATATTGACTTGGTGGCAAAATCACAGGATACCTTTTCGGCAACCTGTTAAATTCTCTACAAAAAAAAGTTTTATTTTTTTTTTAACTGAATAATTGTTGAGATCTTTGTACTTGGAAACTACTTGGAATCTTGTGGATCCCATGTATCCTTTGAGACTTAAAGACTTTGAAGTCATTAAAAAAATTCAAAACTTCAAAAAATGATGACTACTGGTTTAACCCCCTTGGAGTGAAATTCACTCCTTAAGGAAGTTTATTTTAATATTAAAACTTTAAATCGGAGTAAATGCGGATTTAAATAAAATCCAGACTACTCCGAAATCGTTCAGCTGAAAAACTAAACTCCTTATTTATTCCATATGCGGAGTTTTTTGAAAACCAAGTGACGGAGTAAATTCAGATTTATATTAAATCCCTTATTAACAGTAACGATTTAAGACGATTAGAAAAAAAAATTTTTGAATACTTTTTAATGCTTTTGAATCGCCCTTCTCATGCGCATTTAAATTTAACATTGCAAATCGTTTCGAATCGTTTCTTTTAATCAGGGATCCAATACTCCCAATTTTTTACAGTGTACCTTGGATGTTTGATTATTTAATTTACTCTATAAACATTTTTAATTTTTATTTTTTGCGCCTCAACATTCTATCAGAAAAAAAATAAATAATTCTACTAATTATTGTCATTTTAATAAATTATTTATGAATAATCATTAATTTAGACGACTTTACAATAATTAAAATAAAAATTAAGTTAAACAAAAAAATAAACAATAATTCAAAATTAATGACTTATGCAAAAATCAGCAGCTTGTGTCTTTGTCTGATTTTTTTTACATCAGTGTATAAAATGTATGTATATATGTATATTTATTTATTTGAACTTTATAAAAATAACAACAAAATATGTATAAAATATGTAGAATTAAATAGACTTTTAAATGGATAAAAACATGTCAACTGGCTTTTCCGAAAGCACACACAGTCGCCACGCGTGTAAACTCGTGCTTTATTTGTGTACATTTTTATTTTATTTATTTATTTAGGTTTTTTTTTTTTTGCATTTTTATTCCCAGCTCCCGCGTGTACACATCCCATCTATCTGGCCATCCGTCGACCCGTGAGCATGTACACGGCTTTATGTACCAGAAGTGATAGGTACATTTGTTCGTTATTTTGGCTATTGCCTTTTTGTTTTTTTCGCTTTATGTATTGCGCAACTTTATTTACGAGCCAACGGCAATGCCACAAATATGCAACTGTCCTAAATGTATTTCAGGCTATTTTTTATTATCATTATTATTATTAGTAATCACAGTTTATTAATGTTTTTGAGTTTAAAAAAAAAAATAAATAAATGTCACTTTTTTCTGGACATGTTATTTTTGTACATGCTTTTAAAAAATAAGTCGAAAATTTTGTAATCACTACAAAAAAAATTTTTTTTTTCACAAGTGGGTAAAATGGTGCAGCTTAAAAAAATATAATTTAAAAATGAACCCGTAAAAAAATTAAAAAA
This sequence comes from Microplitis demolitor, assembly GCF_026212275.2. NCBI lineage: Eukaryota > Metazoa > Arthropoda > Insecta > Hymenoptera > Braconidae > Microplitis > Microplitis demolitor. The sequence goes on along the minus strand of NC_068554.1, from coordinate 5,556,471 downwards.
AAAAAAAACAAATTTTTCCCACTCTCCCGTACAAAATGATAAATTACTTGAATATTTAAACGAATGACAAAAGATTTACAGTTGATTTTTCAATATAAGATAGCATCACGCCCTACCGAAAAACGTCTCACATAATAAATCCGCGGAAATCTTCTCAAGGAAATGCCGTAAGAAAAAAGTATAAAAGAATGATAATATACAAGAAAAAAATGACAAATAACAAATATATACAGCATTTGTCTGTGTGAAAATAGTCTCTCTAAAATAAAAAATTTTGACAAGTACAAATTTTTAAGTTTTGTTATAAATAATTTGACAATTATTCAAATAAATAAAAAAAATTTATGGATGTAATTTGAATTTGTATTTTTTTTTTTTTTTTTTTTTTCAAATGGTTAGTAATGATGAAATATCTTTATAATGCTTGTAATAGTATAATCAGCGTGTAATTAACCTAAAATGTAACTATGTAACGTGGATTAAAGGCACGTGCGAGCAATTTATCAAAAGCAAGTATAACTTGTGTCTGTAGCATTCAGCGATTGCACGTGTGACGTGAGTGTGCTTTCCGTATTCCTGTGACTTACATTAATCATTTTTATCGTGATTTAATTTTTTTTCTCCATAATAAAATTTTATTTTTCCCATTTACGCTGTAAGAAATCGGTAGAGTTTGAAATGATTACTAAATTTATTTAAATCCGAATTCACACTGTCACTCGCTGCGCATTTACTCCAAATTAACTCCAGATTTGATTCGCGTTTACTCCGAAAATTTTTTAAAGTATATTTACATATATAAAAAAATGTATATAATAATTTTCACTCAATTATTAAAACTGCGGTATTTAAATTAATATTTTATTGTTTGGTAAAAATTGAGCTTATAAAAAAAAAATTAATATTTTAAACAATGAATAAGAAATTTATATAAGGATAAATGAAGATGAATAAAGATGGGGTGAAAATGGGTGAACATGAATGAGAATAAAATCATGAATTTTCTATCCATTTCCATGTTTATTTCTCGATTCTTGACGTCGGAAATCACTCATTTCAAATTTCAAATTCGATTCCGCCGTCCATCTTACGGCATTAAATAATTGAAAGTCGGCGGTTCGAATCTGGTCCTACGTCTTAAAGAAATTTTTTTTTCTTTTGAATAAAAATTCTCCAAAAGTTAAAAATAAATATGATTTTCTCAAGTTGTAGATGGAATTTTTTTTTTTTTTTTTTTTTATGACTCGAAATAATTTAGTGATGAATTTTATTTATTTTACAAAAATCCAAGTCGAGCGTAAATATTTATCGAATAGTAGATAACGATTTCGTCAAGATCCGCTGATGGCGGTGAAAGTAAGCGTCTCCTTGAGAGCCATATACCTGAATGGTCTTGGTTCTTGTTCGGTATCTTCAACAGCTCGTTCTATTGTCTGCGGTATTGTTGGGTTGCTATAGAAACGTGCTTTCGTTGTGAATATATATTTTTAGTCTCGCGTCTTTGCTGCGTACTTGTAGTATAGATAAAATTTAACTCACCAGTTACCGAAAAATCATGGGGAGGAAGAGACAGAACAAGTTGTCTGAGGATCATGATATAAAATAAATAAAAGTTATAATAAAATTTTTAAAATATCACTACAGATATAAGACGCTATCATTTTTTTTTATTTAATAATAAATTTAACAAAAAAAGTTTAAGAAAATGTTAATTCGAATTTTTCTAAAAAACGTTTATTTGAATTTTTGTAAAATTAATTTAGGGGTCCGGGGGCAAAAGGGGTAACGTAAAAAATATTTTTTTTTATATTATTTTCTAATATTACAAAATCTCTTGTGAATATTATTGAGCATTATTTTGAATTTTTTTTTTTTTTTTTTTTTGTTAAACTTTTTCAAAAATCGAGTGTCAATCAAAAAATATGCATTTTTTTTTATAATAAAAACTATTAAAACTTTTTTTTTCTATCATGCTGAAGCTAACCGACGTCCAATGATTTTTTTTGAAACGTTAATTAAAAAAAAATATATTCGAAAAAATTGCACCTGTAGTTTTTTTTAATTTTCTTTGGGTTTATATTCTTAAATTTTTTTTTTCTCAATAAAATTGTTGGAAAAACAAAAAAAAAATTTAATTATCTGCTAACTTCAGGATCATTTTTTTCTTCCTTTGTATCCAATAATTATGTAAAATATAATTCTTCTTTACATAAATTGCTTGAAAAAAAAAAATTAATTTAATCAAATTTATTTAATATCGAGAATTTTTTTTTTCTTGTTGTAGGGGGTACTCCATTTTGTCCACAAAAATGAATTTTTTTTAACTACCCGTTAAGAAAATCGACGATTTTCGAAAAGTTTGGGAAATTATTGTTTTCACCCTGAATTGCGAAAATCGAGATTTCATTAGATTTCGACGTTTTGAAGTCCTAGGAAGCTATTCTGATTATTTTTAGAATGATGTCCGAGTGTCTGTATGTAAAATCCGAGAGAAACTAAGAGACATCCTAGAGAAAATCTAGAGAAATCTAGAGAAATCCTAGAGAAATTCTAGAGAAATCCTAGAGAAATCCTAGACAAATCCTAGAGAAATGCTAGAGAAAAATGAGAAGCCTGGAGAAATCCTAGAGAAATCCTAGAGAAACCTAGAGAAAAATTAGAGAAATTTTTTCTCTTTACTTTTATGTGCCAGCGTTAATATAGAAGCTCAAGGATCTCGAAAACAGCGGGAAGTTTTGGGGCTGGCCCGCAGGATCAACCGATAGACAAAATTTCCTTTTTTTTTTTTTAACGGCAACTGAAAATTTTTTCTATTTTGAATATTATTAAAAAAAAAGATTGAGCGTATCTGAGTCCTCGAAAACTTAGTAGTTCCTAAGTCCCCCATTTTGCCCCCCCCCCCTTACTAAAAATATTTAAATCATTTTTTCTATAAAAATAATTCAGCAAAATTAACCTTCTATACTTCCAAATGTTAATAAAAAAAAAAAAATTTCTTTGTTACAGCAATTATTCAGACGCCATTTTATGAAATATATATATTTATATATTGTATAATATCTGTGTGAAATTTCACCGACACTCGAGTAAAAGTTACTCGAGACCGAGAATAGCGAGTGCCTAAGAAGATTTAAAGCCTGTTATGCTTCCCACAAGGATTTCCTTCAGACGCCCACGCAGTCCGAGGATTCACAAAAGCACTAGTCTCATCCATTTCAAGAGCGCCGGTATACACACTCCAGAGCGAGAAATTCTTAACCAGCAACCAGCTAACTCAATAAAATTAAAATTAAACCGGATAAAAGACACCGGCCTTCAATTTTATCCCAACTTTAACAACGCGAAATATTAAGTGATAATTCATGGATTCGCAGAATATAAATCCAATTATTTATATTTACATAGTGGACTTTTCATTGAGTTTTGTTTTGAAAATTTTAATTTTAAAATGAAATAAAAAATTAAGTAAATGCACTTTTAGAATTGTAATTATAAAGATAGTAACTAAAAACATCTCTAAAGAATTTTAAGTCGCTTCAGTGCACTAACTATTTTTTTTTTCTTTTTTTTTTTTAAGTATACGAGGAAAAAGCGTAGTAACGTACGTTCATTAAGTTAAAATCTGACACTTGAATATAAAAAATCTACATAAAGTACTAGTACTTAGTACGCAAGTACGAATACTTAAAAAAAAACTAAATAAAATAGAGTGAAAAACACATTGACACAGAAGTAAAATCGCACTAGATAAAAAAAGAAGTTAAAAAATAAAGAAAGCAAGAGGAAGTTAAAAAGATGGCGCAGACTGAAATAAAGGAAAGAGAGGTTGGATTTCATTTCGTCTTGTCTCTTTGATGTTTCTGATGCGTGCTGTCCCGCTTCTGCCTTTTTAACAAACTCATCTCCTGGCCCTTAATCTCCGCCCTTCGACCTCTTCCCCTTCCACCACCTACTCCTGATCCACTTCCACCTTCACTTCCACCCCCAACTCTTTCTTTATCCCTTGACTCGGTGCTTTGGGTTCTGTGCTCTGGCACTTTCTTTTCCTTTCCTCAGGGCAGCTGGCTGTACACACAACTCAAAATGAGATTCGTTATTTTTTTTTTTTTTTTTTTTTTTTTTTTTTTTTTTTTTTTTTTTATTGCAATAAAATAAAATAAAATATTTTATATTCGCATTATGAGACACTGGACTTGACGTATTGCCATCGAATAAACTTGAAAAAAGTGGAATAAATTTTATGATAAAGGGTCAGGCTTGTGGATATATAGCAGGAAGAAAAAAAATAATGAGTGGGCATAAGTCATGTGAGGTGTGAAAGGGCTGAAGGGTTTGAAATATTTCTAAGTCTATTGCGTTATTAGCATGACGGCAAACGTTTGAGCCGATAGCCCTCGGTTATGAAGTTGCAAAGGGGACGAATGGAAATAATGCCGATGAAAACGGGGTGTCAGTACTTGTACGCACCCTTGGGTTCTTACTTTGTATACTTTTTTTCTCTTGCGAACTGAATTTACTGTCACGGCTGGCTAGTAAAGTACTTATACTACTTGTCATTTCATGTTTTCAAGCTCATTATAAACGCTTTTGTATATACATTTACATTTTTTTTTACTTTTAAATATTCCGAACAATGAATTCTATGATCTCAGTTCTCAAAATTATAATGAAGACTCTATTTTATTTTTTGCTAAAAAAAATTGTGGTTTTGCAAAATCATGTTTTGCTACTTTACAAAAATTCATAATTTTGGAATAAAAAATATTACTTGAGTTTACTTCAAAGATCAAATTTTGGAAATTATGCAGTGTGGCTCCACCTATTTTTTCATAGCAGTTATAAAAATTTGCAATTATCCCTTCTAAAAAGATTCTATCGGAATTGATATAAATATTACTTTTCTAGATATAAATTGCAATTCGTGTTTGAAAAAATGTTTTTAAAACGTGAATGTATGGATATATTCCATATTTTCGCCAAATTTTCTTTAATAATAGTTCAATCGCAAAATTTTTATTTTTCAATATGTACAATGTGATATGGAACATTCATTCAGAGTGAATTAAGTTGTAAGCCGACCATAAAAATTGAAAAACATGCTTAAAATGCCATTAATAGCATCAAGTCAATAGATTTGTCCCGAGTACATCAGCAGACCCATCGATAAAGCCGATGTTGACGTATCCTGCCATGGACCATCTCTCCATTAGTGGAAGCGAAGCCAAAACACCGAGTGAACTTCACTGTATTAGCCCGGTGACAACCGGAGGCGGATAGTAGCGTATCCTCATGCATTTACTTACATGATTTCGGGTTGTACTCTGATCAAAATAACTTCAATATGTCAATTCAAACTTAATCAAAGCTGAAAATTTATTTTGTTAACTTCAGATGGACCTTTCCTACACCCCACTGCTCATCTTACGGCAATAAATAAATTATATTTTTCTTTGAAATTATTTTTTTAGTGAGTTTGACAAAAGCAATGAATAACTGTCCGCGTTTTTGGAATGGCACGGATGCATGGTCTAGCGACTGATTATAATTTTGGCATAGTCGACCTGATTTTCATCATTTCGTCATGTAACTGATCAAGATTGAGGAAATTTATTCATGGATACTATGGTTAGTAACATTTTTAAACTTTTAAATTATCTGGAGCCGAGAAATTGCAAAATTTTTCATATTTTTTGCTAACTCAAGACCATATTTAATTTTATACTACGACTACCCGTTATAAGCGTGTGTTTATTTTATATAATTTTAAACGTCATATTTACGTTTTGTTACATACGTCACTATCCCAATTTTTCTAGTGCTTATAGCGCTAAAATAAATACTTATCTTTTTACACTAATAATAATTGTGATGCAAAAAATTATAATGACAACGGTATTAATTATAGTAATGATAATAATAATTTTATTGATCAACATAAGGGAGACCGGGGTGCTAAGGCCCCCTGGGGCACGACGGCCCCCCTCAAAAATTTTGTGAAAATTTTTTTTTTATTTTCGGTCAAACCATGATACCTTTGATGTTTTAAAGGTATTTTAGGCTGATTTGCGATATCTGGGGCATAATGGACCACCTGAAAAAAATTAGGTAAATTTTTTTTTTTTATTTTCCGTCAAGTTTTGACCTCTATAATGTTTTTATCATATTTTAGGCCAATATGTGATATGTGGGGTAAAATGGACCACTCGAAAAAAAATCGTAACGAAAAAAAATTTTTTTTTTTTTCGTTAAAAAATGATTACCGGCTTAAAGGGGTCCCCGTACCCCGGTCTCCCCTAATGATCAATAAAACTTTTAAATTATAACAGGAGCTTTAGTTGTAATTAATGATTACAACTATGAATAATAAATAATATTTTACTTAACAATGATTAAATTATTCTCCGCGAAACACGATAGTAAATTTTCATAATTTATTTAGATATTTTGTTCGTATTGTTAGTTTATAATTTAGAGAATTTTAACGGAGGCTTATAACGGGATGTCTGGTATGAAACTCAAAAAAGTAGTTAAGGGGAAAGCTGTTTGGACTCAGTACCTCCCGATTGAGGGGAAGAGACTTATGAAAGGCAGACTTATGACGGGTAGTCGACTGTAATCAGGTCCTGCAAAAAAATGTAAATTTGAATAATGGATAAATCAGTGAAAGTGAATTGTTTTTTATTTTTACTTATTGTAAAGTACTTATGGTTAATTAAAAAAAAAATTGAAGATATGAGTAATTAAAATGGATTACCGGAGCAAATGACACATTAACAAAAATCGATAAGAGATAATGAGTAAGCGACGATAGCGTCTTGTGGTGAATCGAGGCGAGTAATGAGTCGACAGTTTCATGCGCCAAGGAGCTTGGCAAGTGCCGAGAAGCTCTCCTCGTCTTGATGCACACACCGGATCGATCGTCTCTGGCAGATGATCCGTGTAACTGGCCCCGTTCGGGCTCTGTTGTACATCAGGCGGAACGACCGAGAAAGCTCGTCGACGGCGTAAATCGGATGTACCTGTCGCCTCGCTCATCTCTTACCAACGTTAAATGTGTTCCAAAGAGAATTATAATCTCCCTGCCTCCTGCTTCTATTCAGTCCTCCAAGCGGCCACACGATAAATCCCGTCATAAATATTCTATGAGCTATTTATTTACAGCTGACACTCATTATCGGCTATTATGTCCTCAGTTGACGCGAAATAAACTCATAAACTATTCATCGCTCCATCAATTACTATTTTTTAACTACAAATTTAACTAAATTAATTTACGAATAAATAAAATTTTTTTTTAATTAAATGTCTTTTATAAATTAAAATTATCAGCTTTAAATTTACTGATGATTTTTTTTTTATTGTTGCTAATTAATTATCATTATCCTTGAAAATAAAAAAATTTCCAAAATACCTTTAATTAACAAAAATAAAAAAAAATGTGACGTGAATAAATTTTTTACTGCAATCTTTTTTTTTTGCCGCGACATGAATTCAACCCGCGAATTTTAAATTTAAAAAAAAAATAGTTTTTTCTTATTATTGTTTATGATTGTAATGAATAATGATAATAAATATTGTTGACAAATATTAAATTACAGATAAAATTATTCGTTTAAAAAAAGAAATTAAACGGAGGATGATAAAAAATGTATAACGATAATAAAAAGAGTGACTTTTTGTCGTTCGAAATAAACCACAATCTACTATTCAGGGGTTTATATTTGGAGACAGACCGGTGAGTTTAATCCTCGCATCAGTTTCATAACTGGTAAAAAAAAGTGTGACAATAGATCTATTGGCGAGTTTATACACCTCCTCTCTGATATATATATATATATATACATAGATATGATAGTGCGAAAAAGCTCTTTCTCGTTTCCTGCAGACACCACCGCAGTGATGGCGCCAGAATGGATGCTGTTGTATTTTAAAATTAAAAAAATCCAATCTCTCGAATGTCGAAAAACATCGAGACGAACAATGCGGCAACGCTTTTCTATTCTCGCGTATGTGACTCGCTTTTTTCTCTTTATACCTATTTATATATATATATATATATATATATATATATATATATATATATATATATATATATATATATATATTTACACATATACATTTATCCGGTATTTCGTGACTGTAGTTCTCTACACTCTATACAAAACCATCACGATCCCCATCAATCTACCGATTTATACACGCAGTCGTAACGCATCATGTTGATACAAAATCCGCGAGATCGGTTTAGATTTCGCGGGAAAAAAAATACATTCCCCACAAATGATGCTTTTGTTTTGCAGTTAAATTGATAGATAGTCAAACTAAAACTAAACAAAAACAAAATAGTCAACTAAAATTAAAAAAATGGAAATTCTGTCTTACTTCCATTGAGTATCGCATCGACATAAAAATAATTTTATTAATTTAAAATCCATCAGTGTCTTATTTTAGAAATTTGTACACTAGTAAGTTTTTATTTATTTATTTATTTATTTTTTTTTTTTTTTTTTCAAAGATGCAGATTCGAAAGTAAAGAAAAATTAAACGATGCAATGCTTCATTTTTTACATTTTATCTTTAGAAATTTTTTTGTCATCAATTTGATGCAGGAGAGATCAGAGAAATTTTTTTTCTGAGGCACAACGATCTCTTTCTAAAAAATTTATAAAATTAAAATTTTTGTTTAATAAAGAAAATATTTAGAGTTCTTTAGATTTCCTATATAGATACATAATTTTACACTAAATCCTCTATTTCACTCTTAAATTCTTATTAAACTCAGTTATGAACAAATTTTCCACAAGTAAATTTTTTTTTTACAAAATTTTGGATATGGGCCGTCTTACCCCAGTATCCCGTAAACTGTTTAAAAGCCTATAGTTCTCTCTCTGCATTGAAATTACGTAAGTTCTGTATTTTGTTTTAGTTTCGACGCTTGTCATTTTCGCGAAATTTGCAAAACTGAATGTAATGTGAAATTAAAATCATTAAAACTACAGCTAAAATTTAATAAAATAATTCTAAAAAATTTTTCCACAGGTACTGATTGTAAATAAAGTCTGAATTATTCTCAATATTGCGAAAAAAAAATTTGAACTGACAAAAAAGTCGAAGAATTGTGAATTTGCATTGGTCTTAAGGTCAGTCGATACGCCATCAGATTGGGCATGTCCAGAAGTCTGTTCGGTTGTGCGGATTTTTAAGAGCTCGAGTGGATTTGGAGAAGGTGAATGCATAATCTCGAGACATCACACAAGTTGGAGCAGATCTAAACATGAGGAATGGAGATAAATTTATATAGAGCAATGTAAGGGAAACAGAGATAGAGATGGAGATGGAGATGGAGTAGTATAAGCTAGCAGCGAAACGGCCTAACGGGCACAGCAGCAGGCCTAGAGCCAGTAACTCGAACTAGCTGGATGGCTGGCTGGCTATCGAGCGACGCCGATGCAATTCCAATTCCTGGCTGTCAGCGGCAGAGCTGCGGGAGACGCGTCCATTCGTGATCAGCCGAGCGTTAAATCCTGTGCCTCTTCTCTCCCTCCGACTGCTAGCTGTCCCCCAGCTTTTCCCCACCTCGTGCTTTGACACCCCCTGCTTGCCTGCCTGCCATCCAGTTCTATCACTCTATACTACTACAGAGCCATCACCCACCCACACACCCGATTCTACTATTCCTACTCTACATTCTCGCAATGTCCTCATCCTCCGCATCCTCCACAAAACCCCGCGTCGAATGTCGAATCTCTTCAACCGGTAGCCAGTGTTGATGCGTTAGTGCGTGACGGCCCGCGTCACATTTTAAATAAATCATAAAATATTATTAGATATTTTTTCTACCAAACTTTTTATCATCAATTTATTAATTAAAATTTTTTTATTTTTTTCAGGTATCTAACGAATTATTTGAGAAAAGTTAATGTTGTTGGTAGTCACTGGAAAGGAAATTTAATTTCCTACAAATTTTTTGTCTTTTGAAAATTCATTATATTCATTAGGTCATGAGTTATGATTATTTAAAGTAATTGAGATAAATTTCATGTTATAAAAAAAGCAACAAATTGCTTTAATGCGTAAGTGGCTGTAACTACTAAACAATTTAAAAATGATTTATGATAAAGACCGAAATTCTTGAAATTAAAATTTTTTTCGACTATTAGGGGAGGGGGAGGGGCAAAAGAGGGTAGGGTAAGTAAAACGACATACCCCCAAAATTTTATGAAAAAAATTTTTTTTTTTCGTCTAATTACTATACATCCGATATATTCGCGTATTTTTAGCCCTACACTTGACATCTGGGGCAAAAAGGACCAGCCACAAATTCTGAAAAAATGATTCTTTCAAATTGTTATCGTCAAATTAAAAAAAATTTTATATATCAATCCATTTTTCGGCTGATTTTCTATAGCTGGGGCAAATTTGACCACTACAAATATTCGAAAATAATATTTTATTTTTTAGTTGATAAAATTTTTTAAATAATCTGTAATCTAAAAAATCATCAAACAAGATTTTGGGTTCAAAATAATAACAAATAATAAATATAGAACTGTTTTTTTTTTATTAAATAACAATTTGTAATTAAGCTAATCGAGGGAGAAGGATTATTACATCTAAAAAAATATTTTTTGAGTACTATAAAACCAAAAATAGTTGTCAAGAGGAAGAAATACATTCGTAATAATCAAAAAAACTTAAAAAAAAAAAAAATTATTATTTTTTGGAGGGGGTCCTCTCTGCCCTACAAAAAAAAATTTTATTTCTCCCTTCTTATCCACCAATGATGTGAAATGTAATTTTTCTTTATGTATATTCCATATAAAAAATTTAATTGAATGAAATTTAATCAACTTTCAGAAATTTTTTTTTTCAACTTTTTTAAAAAGTACCCCATTTTGCCCGCCATAAATAAAAATTTTGTGTATTTACCTTGAATATCATTAAAAACAAAAAGATTTCACGTATTTTAGTCCTCAAAAACTTAGTGTTTTCTTAAGCACCCCCTTTTACCTCCCCCCGCTCTTATAAACTGAAAAAAAAAAGTCGGGATTACGGATTCTATTTAAATCCAAATTAATAAAACGCCCATAATTTTGAACAATAGACTTAATACTATTTTTTACAAAAGCTAAAATTGTAGGCAATTAAATTAAATTTCCTCTTCAACCCTACATACAACGTGTGTTTACCCCTCATACTTTTTAAAACAACCAATAAAAATTTTTAATAAAATTTATAAATTAAAAAAATAGATTCCGTAATTATTTTTAATTAATCAATTAAAAATGTTTTATCTCTATTGTAAACAACGACTCAACAACTGAGGGAGATTGAAGCGGTGAAACCAGCGCAAAATCATAATAACAATAACAATAACAATAATAATAATAAAAAAAAATATTATACTAAAAAAAATGAGTGGAAGCATCACATCTCGAAGAGATACATCTCAGAATCGAGAGAATGAGAGCTGTTCTCTTCTTCTCGACACACGGGACACAATCCGGCGGCTTGCTCTGCTCCGATGGATTTTAAAAGATCCCAAGAGATTATTACTTTTTTTTTTTCATCAACATTTTTTCCCACTATCTTTCTACATACACACACGTTCCTTCTTTTTCTTTCATTTCGACTATTATACTTTTTTCATCCACTTTTATTTCTCATTCTCATCCTCATTCTTTTTTCTTTACTTTTTTTATTATTGTACTAAACACAGCCAAGCCGAAATTTTTCTATGTAACTTCGGTATCGACTCTACTTTGCTCTTTACTCTGATACATTTCATCTTTAATGTATACCGCGAGTTGACTTATATACATACATATATACATATATACATGTATGAAAATAAAAAATAAAAATATGTGTTATATATTAACCGCGAGGTTTGGATTGTGATGGTATTGAGTTGTATGAACAGAATGGATGAAAACCATGGACGACTTTGGATAATGTGTAGGCTCGTTGGTTTCCCGCCGCGACTATCGGCGCGCATTGATGCTCACCGTCATGGAAATAACGTCGGGACAACGCCACCGGTGGCTCTATGCTGCTCACATACATCAAGTCAACCCAAAGCTAAAGCTAAATGTACATATACTGATATATGTCTAGTGTGAGTTCGGTACCTCGTAACGCCAGATGCTGCGTTTCATATCGCACACACACAGGCACGCACACGCACACACATATAGAGAGACACTGAACCCTCTTGTCAGCGCACATATTCAAGTATTTTACATTTTACTTGTCTCGTCACTCTTCATACTCCTTTTTATTTTTACGGCCTACTTGCGCACCGACCGCGAGCTCAACGCGTCGCTGCACTCAAATTTCATTCAACCCTTGGATTTATTACGATATTATTTTATTGATATTTATTTTGTAATTTGGTATTCAATTAATTGCTTTTTTGTTTATTCAAGTCATCATTTTTTTTTTTTTTTTTTTTTTTTTTTTTTTGTTACTTATTAGAAATTTTTAGTCACAGATCGTTTTCTGATACGTCATCAATTAATTTCACTGGGTTTTTTTTTAACTGATGCTCTAAATTTAAGATACAAAAAAATATAAATCCAACCTAATAACTAATTTTAGTTATGGACAAATAATTATTGTCTCTTATTTAAATTTTTGGAAAATATTACACGATAATATTTCCTTAATTAACTATAATTACAATCAAAGGATATCTGATGGAAAATATATCTGAGGGCGGGGGGGGGGGGGGGGCAAAAGGGGTACTTAAAGAAATACTAAATTTTCGGGGAGTCAAATACATTATAACTGACAATTTCAATTCCTTAATGGATTCTTACCTGGAGTACCTAAGTCATTACAATTTTTACTCGTTATATATTTCCTTTACCTTCAGAAATGATACCATTATTGATGGGGTTGGAATAGATAAGGTGTATAGTATGGGTAGCAGACGTAATTACTGAGGTGCCTCGTGTAGGATGCCATTTTGGGGATTTGAATTTGGTCAGCAAAACTCTGTACAGTTCCTCGTGTCTCCTCGGTTGAAGAGCATCTATCTTAACACGTGTTTTAAAACTTAATTTTAAATTGTAATTCTATAAATACAATATTTTAAACGACAATTCATCGCTACACATCTTAGGTAAATAAATTTTTATATTAAGTATTTTCATTAATTAAAAATTTTATCATTTTTCTATGCACTGCTTTCAACAATTAAGGAATAATTGATGAAAAAGTAAATATTGCATTGTATACCGGCATAAAAGATCGATATATTGTTAGAAATTTATAAAAAAAATTAATATATAGGGGGTAAAGGGGGGGGGGGGGTATAATTTTTTATATAAATTTTTGATGCGAAAAATTCTGCAAAATTCTCTGCGTGTATATATTTATATAAAACTATATATATAAATATATGATTATATATATTTTTATGTAATTAAATCAGAAAAATTTATATAATTATACACAAATATATATAGTTACATAAGATTATGTATGAATTTATATGATTATATATTTTCACATGCACTACCGTTACTTTTTACGTACTCAATAAAAGCTTTTGTAAAATTACACGTAATAATTTATGGGTTGTTTTAATGTCCTTCAATTTCCTCGCACAGTGAATGATTTCACTCCAATAATATTAAAAATTTGTAAACTTAATCAATTGCGTAGTAAAATTTTTGACTTAAAATGAAACTAAACTAGCATCCATTTTTTTTTTTTTTTTTTTTTTTTTTGTTTTCAGAATTCATCAGGTGGAAAAAGTTCATTTCTTTATCGTGAAAAGGGTAATCACAAAACGTGTCACACGTCCATATCACAAATACAAAAATCGAGAATACGAAAATCAATAATGCAACAGCCAATAAAACGACAATCAAAAATATGTAAGCTCCGTAATCTTATCCACGCTATAAAATCTCAAGACGAAGATTACATAGATAATGTAACAACCGAAAATTTTAATATTAATGACAATTACTTTGATGACGGAACTCCTCTACATGTAGCAGCGCGGATCGGAAATTATGAAATATTTCAAAAGTTGATAAAAATGGGTGCTGATATACACAACCGGCACCCAACAACTCAAGAGACAGTATTACATAGCGCCGTGAAATTTTCTAATTATGATATCGTCAGGTATTTGATAGAAAATGGCGTAGATGTTAGTGTTAAGTTAGAAAATTATGGTTGCAGTAATGGAGAAATTGCTTTGCACTTTGCCGCCACGACAGGAACTAAAGAAGTTACAAAGTTACTATTGCGTAACAATCCTGCCATTGATGCTAAATCTGATGACGGAATTACTCCTATTATCAGTGCTATTAAAGCTGACAACTACGACACCATGAACACACTACGCAGATATAGGTTAGGTCGTCTCGACTGGAAGTTTGTTCCTCGGTTTAGATATCAAGTAGACGGTAGCACTAAAAAAATTTTCCATGCAACTATTGATACACTGGTAGAGAATTGCCTAGTTTCATTTTTTGATAAAATTGATATTAATAATAAAGATAATTCTTTCTCGTTCTTTGAATCCCAAATTTCACTTCACTACGCAATCTCCCGTGATGTTACTAATCTATGCTCTATTTTGCATCTTCTTGAAGCTGGTGTTGCCGTTAGTGCTCTGGATATCAACGATCTATTAATTATCTATCGGAGGTCCGTATCAGAACATAAATTACGTTGTTCTTTAGTCATTAAGTGGCACAATGCGAAATTGACAGCGGCGGATTTTTATATATGTGATCAAAATATTTCAGCTGTTAGAACTATAAAAGGATTAGATGAGTATTTAGCTGTGCGTATTTTAGAAGTTGAAAAAATGAAAACAAAAGTGATAGAAGGCAGTAATATCAAATTTATTGCATGTAATTGCAATGCTGATAAATGTCCAAAGGTTTTCTTGTAAATCTGAAACTTTTATAGTACGTAAGATTTAATTGAATTAATGAAGCCCGTACCCGACTAGAAAAAAATTTATAGACCTATCAGTATCCAAGTGGGTTCTCAATAGGGAACCCAACGTTGGGATGTCATGCACATGTATATGTGTGTGAGTGGGTAAGTGTATGTATGTGTGTAGTGTAACAATAATGATTTTGTACGTATAATTGTTAAGAAATAAAGAGAGAAAACGTTTGTTTACTGAAAAAAAACAATAAAATATTAACGCCCATTTTTTAGAGTTACAACAGACGCGGGTGTACAATCTACCGATTATGTTACTGATGCTTCAATTGCTTGTAGATAAAAGAAGAAAAAAGAATTTGTATATATACAGATAAGTTAAATGTCTTGTGTAAAGTGAGTATAGTATGAGTAAAAAGGGGAGACAGGTGACAAAGTGTACATAGAAAGAGGTGTGGTCTCAATCTAACGCCTCCCTATATATACTAAAACCCACCTATATATTATCAGAAAGCTTTGATGGTTGTAAATAATCAATACACTCTTGCGAACCTCGATGCAAATGTAACAAACGGCGTATAATCTCGATATGCTGAGGTTTAATAGCTCGTTGAATGTTAGGCTGGAAAGTAAACTGGATTTATTGCGGTAACAGAGAGAGTGTAACAGTAGCAGTTGTTACATCAGAAAGCCCATCAGTGTCCTCTAATTCAATGACATTTTCGGCTACATCCGGCAATCAAAGTGTAATCACGGTTGACAGTGAGTACAAAGCCACAATAGTAACTTTGTTGGCAGTCTCCTGTCCTGATGGATCTGATGTTCTTATGCTACGATAAACAATATCCCGTGATATTTAACTTTGGGTATTGTCGATTAATCTTGTGATCTAGTATGAATAAATTTCCAGTTACTGAAAATAATTTTGTTTCTTTGGTATGCGGTTAATTAAATGCTTGTAAAACAATAAAATTTCGTAAGAATTAACACCTTTTTTTTTTTTTGAATTATGAATTTTAATTTTAAAATTACGGTGAAAATGTCGGTCGTATACGAAAACCATAAGAGACATTTTTTTTATAAAATTAAATTTCCTACAACTTTTGTTTGAAAACTTTTTTAATTAGACCAATATTTTCACCGTAATATCAAAAATTCATACCATTAATTATTAATTGTTATTTTTAAATTAACGCAAAAATCCTGGCCCTAGTCATAAATCATTGAATCGACTTCCATCTATAAAATTTGAGAGTATTTTTTTTTATCGTAATTTATATAGAATTTTCATATTATCATTTTTCTAAATTTTTTCCTGAATATAAATTATTAATAATCACCCATAAAGTATAAAATTTAAATGATAAAAAAAATTAACATACAGACAAAATTATCAAATTTTTTTTTTTATTTCTTTAATAATTTTTTTCAATCCCGCATTACTCGAAAAAAAAAAATTACAAAGTTTTCACTGAATTTTTGGTTGTAATTATGATTATAAATATAATTATAAAGAAATCGTAGAGCTAAAACAGTGCTCAGGACAAAGAAAAAAAAATATATAAGTTCCTAACACAAATAGTAGAGGGTCAGCGTGTCCTACTCGTCGCAGTTACAAACGATAGATCATTTTCGGGTGGGATGATCTTACGGTAGATTTACCATTTGTAGAGTTTATGGCACTGGTCTGGGTCATAAACTTGGTTGGCAATGACGGGATCCAGCAATCCAGGGAGTTGGAGTAGTCAGAGATGAGCAAGACCCAGTCTGCGACCAAAAGCATGAGCAAGACCAGCCAGAGATGATACTGGATGTAGAGGAACGTTGGGGTACTAGTATATTGGGGTAGTATATGAGATCTTAACCGAAACAGAGAGCTCAGGGATCCTGGATACTACAGTTATGTACATACGTATATAGCCAACTGGAATCGTGAATCTTATAAGACTATCAAGGGGAATTGGAATAAAGGGTCATCTCAGGATTAGGGCTGTTTCAATTGCTGGCAATAACGTTCTAGCAATCAGTACTAACATATTGAGACTGATATCTTTATCTCTTCCTAGAACAACTTTATGACAATTGTTAAATTGATGTTATTCACTCACGTCTTTAAATTCCCTGAAAAAACTAATCATTTATGACACTTTTAGAAAGATGTCAAATTCAAAGGTACGGATGTACGAATGTAGGGATCATTGATATTTTCAAAACTACACTGTAAAGAAAGCAGGGTTGAAATGAAATAACACCGGTGTAGGCGAAGTTAAATCAGTGTAAAAAAAATTCCACGTTTAGAAATTAGAAAAAAAAAACACGTATTACATATAAAAATCTAATGAATATTATTTGGAGGAAATTTCAATTTTGCTATGTACAGTACTACTTTAGTAAGTTACGACGATTTGGGACCGTTGTAATAGTTTAAGGGGCAATAAAAGTATTAGTCTCGATTGACCTCGAGCTAGGAAGTGTATGTAGGTGTGAGGGATCGTTAGTGTCTGTAAATCCAGGCAAAAAAATTTATCAGTAACATTTAATTTTTCATTTCTCGAAATCAATATAAATAATTACTATTTAATTTTACTTGCAATAATTAGTCAAATAAATTTTTTCTTAAATAAATAAATTTTTAACGATTGTTTTATTAGAAAAAAATAATGATTAAGTAAATAATATTAGAAATTTTAAATATTCATTTGTTTTATGATTAATATTAAATCTGATATTAATTTAAAACTTAAGTAACGGCTGGATGGGTTATCTTAAAGTCTAATAAACTAAATTAACTCAAAATTTATCGATTGTATATTTTTTACAATTTTCGCATGTCCACATTACCCCTCAAAATCTCATAAAATGATCAGCTACTTTATAAAATACAATAAACATACTTTCACACACACACTATGAAACTGAAATGTAAAATCCGGGTCTCAGGTAGTTCGAAAATTTTTTTTGGTAGTTTAGGGTTAAGCACGGGTTGTAAAAATGAGAAAATTCGTAACAGTGTAAGGTCGTAACTTACTAAGGTAGTACTTTACTTATTTAAATAATTTTTTATGTTATACGTAAATTATTCAAAAATTCCACAATTTTACGCCCATCATTTTAATCACTTACACTTTAATTAATTAATAAAAATACTATTTAACTTTAGTGATCTAGTAAATAAAAATATTCACAAAGTTAAATATCTTCAACACCGCCCGCATGAAAATATCATATATGGTAAACATATATTAAAAAAAAAAGTTACAGATATAAATATACATATGTGACAATACATGAAATCTTATATAGAACTGTATATAGATTTTGGCCGATTTAATATATTTTTATATATGTTTTCTCTTATATGATTTCATACATTTCCGGATAACTTCAATATATTGTTTATATATTTGAAAACTAATAATTTCAATATATTTAAACATAAATGTCATTTATATATGGAAACAAGTAAGAATACATATATAATTCATTATTATATGGCACGAAATATGTACCATGTATTCAACTTTATAAATTTTTATATATTTTTCGATATATAGAACCATATAAGTCTCCCCACATATGTAAGAATAAATAAAATCTATTCTTGTCTGTCTTTCTCTCTCTGTAGAGAGTAAGATTCAAACATTGTGTTCAGAATATATATGTGTGCTAGCTTACAAATTTACATATATAATTATCAGCATATGTAATACATATATGTGCTAACTTATAAGTTTACATATATGATTATAAATATATATAATACATGTATTAATTTATAAACTTAGGTATATAATTAATTATATTAAAACTTACTATATTATATATAAGAAAATATATATTGTTTTTGGCCACTTATATGGTCACATATTGATCATATATTTTTCCATATATATTTATCATATATGGTATTTTCATGCGGGCGGAAAATACTTTTAAACCTACACCGTCTGGGCTTACCCCGGGGTTTTTTTTTACAATATAATTTCTCATTAGAATTATTTCCTTAACAATTTGAAGAGTTGAAAAATTTGATAGCTGATTAGATTTTGAATTATTTAAAAAATAAAATTTTGAATAACCTTTCTTTTTTTTAATTCTTCAAAGAAATTAGTCAGGGCCTAATACATGAAAAAAATATATAACAGGACTATTATGCATTGAAATTTAATTTAAAAAAATATTTTTTATTTTAGTTTATATTTTTTCTGATAAAAAAAAAATTTCTAAAAAATATTTGAACTCCGGAAAAAAATCGAGTCATTGACTGAATTTTGATGTCGAACGTACTGAAAACATATTAAAAAATATAAAAATATACTGTTAGAATATTTAAATCTGTGTCAGGTTGATGCAGGATATTTAATTAAGTAAGCGGAGCGTTAACGCCGATTGGGATTTACCACAGCAATAATGGGACTCGCAGTGTTGTAGGCGGGAGGAAAATGGAAATTAAATGGCCGGTCAACCGTAACCTCTCCATTGATTTGTATTCACGGATTCAACCGACATCACGAGCAGCAAGTGTACCAGGGGATTTATGTCATCCCTTAATTGCTTCACTATACACTGCATAGTTGTCAGATACTCATAATTTGTTTAACATGTAATAGCTGTTCCCCTTTTATATATATATATATATATATATATATATATATATATATATATATATATATATATATGTGTATCTACATACACACATAAGTTACATAATTATCAATATTTCATTAGAATTATTTTAAATTTAAATCCGATGACGAGGACAGCAGATCTGAATTCATCTGTAGGAATGACTATTTTATATTTTATTGCGTAAATTGCGAAAGCGGACATGCTAAGACACCTAGCGGATGAAGTAAAAAGTACTTTTATTTTTCAGAAGTTGTCGAATGCGTTTTGACTGCAGATAAAATAGAATATCGTCGACAATAAAGGAAATTATTTTACAAACTATGTTCCATATTTTTTGACGTCACTGTATTTGATGCCGATAAGAAATTTTTTACTTTTTTTTTATTCAAATAATTGGCGGGAATTATTGATAAAATTTTATTTTATTCATTTGAATGCTCATTAAAAATTCAAAAACTTTTTAAATATTTACTGAAAGGCATTCATAATTTTATCAGCTGATTATATTTCTAATTTTTATAAGTAATTCCTGAAGTAATTTTTTCTAGTTCTAAATAAATTTTTATTTTCAATTTACAATGCAAAAAATTTCTTTGGGTAAATAAAATTTTTCTTTAAGCGAGTAAATAATTTTTGCAGCACCGAATGCTTTTTTTCTGCGTAAGCTCTTTAGGCTTTGAGAAGCTCCCTAAAACCAAAAGGGAGTATAAAGATATGTCGTTCTGGAATTAGTAACGCGATATAAATAATATAGCTGTATTCAGTGGCATTTAGTCATACTTAGTGACAGAATAATTAAAATGTTAATTTGTTTAAAGCAAATAAATAAGATCGTCTTTTTTACCGCGTAATTTAAATGTAATTCGAATAACATACCCTGATAGCCAAGTTGGCGAGAAACTGACGAGTAACTTGCAGCCGCAACTGGACACCAAGTTGGCCGCCAACAGTTGGTACCTCCAATAGTTGATAGACATTTTCTGAGAAAATTGGTGGCAAAAGTTGTAAATTCAAAAAGTTGACGGTCACTTTCTGAGAAAGTTGGTGGCAAAAGTTGTTTGCAAAAGTTGGCAATCATAAGTTGACGGTAAGCTTCCTTTCAATTTCCTCAGAAACTTGCATTCCAGTTGCGGCTCCATACTGGCGCCAACTTTCTGAGAAAGTTGGCGGTAACTTGTAGCCAAAAGTTGCAAAAACTGAAGTTGTCGATAACTTGTCGTCAAGTTGGTCGGAAACTAATGAATGACCAACTTTTTCACGATCAATTCGTGTTATCAGGGTAGATAAACCGATTTATCTCAATGCTTGGCAATAAAAAAAAATTTTAACCATGAAAAAGCACCAATTCAACTCAAGACCTTTTTAACGATACAAAATTTAATAACATTAACAAATTTTATCATATATATATGGCGGGACCAAAACTTTCCGTATTCTCTTACTAATATAAATTATCACAGCTAAATATTCAAAGACTTTAGAGACGCCACTTTTTTTGTTTGTATAAAAACCAGTAACTTGGTAATTTAATTTAACTATAAAGTCAGAGCTACGGCTAATGATTATGTATTTTTAGAAATTATTTATCTATCAAATGGTAATAAGTTTATCGTTCATAAAATCTTATTGTGGGAAAATAAAATTTAATACCAGTGGTAAATTTCCTATACTATAGTTTTATATTGTTTGAAATAAATATGCAAGATAAGACTAAATTCAAATACCCTTACAGAGTATATTGTAATGCTCGATAATGATTGGTCGATAATCATTGAGCTTTAGTCATTTGAAGGTATTGAACGCTTATCAAACCGACTTCACATTCACTTCTATTCCGACCGTCATCGCACGCGGCTCTACCAAGCTCCAAAAATATTTTATTCTCAAAGTAATTAAATTGAAATATTGCTATTTCATAGTATTTGAACTAGTGAATTACAATTCATTATTAAAAATAATTTACACAAAATGTTTGTAAAAATAGTGATGATATTACTGGTATCGTTCATTTGCAGCCACATAGTTTTGGCATGCCCTCCTTTAATCTCCATGATAAGTAAGTTTTTTGCCATTCATAATTTAATTTAAGATAAAACTGACGTATAAGTAATGGGGTCTAATTATAAATTATATTTATTAATTTGTTCACACAGAGCGAGCATTTGGTTATGCTGAGGAACAAAAATTTGTAGAAAGCCAAAAATCATTTACACACATCATTGGGGACCTTCCAGAATCTAAATCACGGCATGGACAGTACGAGAGCTCGTCCTGGTGTACAATACTTTAATAAATTTACTGATAAATTTGTTAATATTTAATCACGCAGATTAATATTGTGAGTAATTCAATTTTTTAAGAATTCATCATTGCAAATAATTTTTGTTATAAAATGAAATGTACTTTGTTCAAAAAATTTTATCGCGAGCTTTATAAATATAAAACAAAAAAAAAATTAATTAATCAATATATAGATTTTAAACGACGCAGCGATTTTTATAAAATTTTTTTTTATCTTTCGTAATAAAATAAAATGTGTTTTGTCCGATTAAATTTATAAAGATATCGAGCTCTTTTTACATATATGTAATAATCAAATTTGATTGATAAATTAATTAATAATTGACGACGCTTCTGACTATTGTGAAAAATTCAACTTTTGAATAATTTATTGTTTTGAAAAATTTTACACTTAAATAAAATGTATTTTGTCCGATCAAATTTATCAAGATGTCGAGAGCTCCTTTTATATATTCATAATATTCAAATTCGATTGATAAATTAATTAATAATTAACGACGCTGCTGACTATTGTGAATAATTCAATTTTTGAATCATTTATTGTTTTGAAAAATTTTTGTAATAAAATAAGATGTATTTTATCCGAAAAAATTTATCAAAATATCAAGAGCTCCATATATATTACATCAATATAATTTTAATTGATAAATCAATTAATATGTAACGACGCTGCTGAATTTGCGAGTGATTCAATTTTTAAATAATTTATTAATTTGAAAAATTTTGTAATCTAACGTATTTGATCAAATAAATTCAATGAAGTGATTGCTATAATTAACAAATGATGTAAAGTGACCATTGGTATGAAATTTTTGTACAGCAACAAAAAAAATAAAGCTTTTAAAATGAAATGTTTTAGTTTTATATTACTGTAAACTAGAAGCCAATAATTCTATTTCATTATTTATGTTTTAAAAGTAATTATTATTCACAAAATAAATATTAATCTATTGTAAATAAAATCAAACTTTGGCAAAAGGAATTTTAATCCGGATAGAAAATTCTCGTTACTGGATTCTTGAAACATGTCGTCATTGATAACATTTAGTCAGCCAATGGTGATCAACTTGACGACAACTCTGCAATTCGTGATGACTACGAAATTTTGGCTTTTCAACTTTACCGGAAAATTAAAATCAATCCACATTAATGTATTGCTGCAACTTGTCGCCAAAACGTGACAGACATTTTCGTTCTAATTCGCTGTTTGTTGCCCTTTCGATACCGCGCCAAGATGTTGACAGAATAATCAGGAATTAATTTCGTCAAAAAAAGTAACCAGTAATTACAAAATCATTATCAAATGAGTCTCCTGAACGACTTATTAATTCTAGAAGGATCTAGAATTTTCAATGACTTCTAGGACCAAAATTTTTTTAAATTATTTACTCAAACTACAATCTGCTAATTAATAATAATTACTTTTTACAATGCAAATACTACAGGTAATGTCTATTGCTTATGAGGTATTTGAATAGTCGAATCGGTTTTTCAGATCCGACGGTTCAAATATATTCAATCTTCGGGTAATCAGAGACATGGTATGTGCACTGGGTATTTTAGGGAATAGTCAAGTTTTAAAAGTTTCTTGGTATTCAAAAATTCTGGATTACTTGTTGAAATGTCTAATAAACAGCGCAGAAGTTGCTAAAGTCAAAAGTTTAAAATTGTTGTTTACAAAAATTGAAGAAGAATTGAAAAAGCGTAATTTTTTTTTTTTTTAATTGACTGTTCCTTCAAAACCCAGTGTACACCGGCAGGGTTAATTTTGTCTCATTGGTGCTGAATCATTTCATGTAAGATTTGACTGATAGTATATTCCCAGATATCGGTATGATGTTGTTTGAAAGATTTCATGGTGTGTCACTACGATTTTAAATGTTTTGGACTGTAATCTTTGGAGTATTTCAATGTTAGATTTTCTAACAGTTATTCATAGCAGGAGTAACATCTGTACGTCTTATATATTTCTATAAAAAAAAAAAAACTTGGCTTGAAGAGAAAACAATAATTTGTCTTGTTCTTTTTGGGACATCTTAAAGTTGTCTCTGTTTTACTCAGGAGATGCGGCGGTTCTCTGATATCCAAATTGGCAGCGAGATAGCGACAACTTACTGCAGCAATTTGTCACCAAGTTGGCAGCAAAAAATTGTTAGTTCCATAAGTTGACAGCAACTGGTCGCCAACTTGCAGTAAATTGTCGTCAACTTCCGGGAAAGTTGGCAGCAACTTGTAGTCAACAGTTACAAAAATTGAAAGTTGTCGTCCACTTGATTGCAACTATTTGACATCAACTTTCTGACCAGAAAGTTTTGCAACCGGGGTAAGTTGACGCCAACAAAAGGTCAATTTACTGAAATCTACTTCATTAACTGACGGTAAAGATTGTCATTACCCAAGAAAAATGTAATTAACATTTATTAATATTTCCTAATAGTCTTGGGCCTAATCGGTCACCACTGAGAGCGCTCAATTTAGTTCATAATCCAATGGCGAACTAGTTCGTTCTTTTAGTTCATTAGTTCTTTTGTTTAAATAATTTAATAAAAACAATAAATAGAAAAAAAAATATATTTATGATTAATGCTGGTTCTGTTTATTTATGGAACATAAAATTTTTTATTTAAATAAGAATGAAAAAATAAAAGAATTTATATTAATAATTAGTCAACAGCTAGTCTCGTTTCTAGTATAATGCGTAATTATATTACAATACTTAAAAAATGCTAATTATTACAATTAAAGTTGACATTTTTTTATAGCACATCAAATCTTTTACTTAAGTAAAAATGAAAAAATTCAATAATTTATATTAATCATTAGTCAACAGCTAGTCTCGTTGAGTAATGATCTAATATATAAAAATAGTCTCTCGCAATATCAAGGCGCGCACAGAAAAAGTAAATAACTCGGTTGGTCACATAGCGCCAGTGTCTAGTTAAACCGACGCTAAAAAAAATATAAAAAGAACTACCCTGATAACACGAGTTGATCGAGAAAAAGTTGGTCATTCATTAGTTTCCGACCAACTTGACGACAAGTTATCGACAACTTCAGTTTTTGCAACTTTTGGCTACAAGTTACCGCCAACTTTCTCAGAAAGTTGGCGCCAGTATGGAGCCGCAACTGGAATGCAAGTTTCTGAGGAAATTGAAAGGAAGCTTACCGTCAACTTATGATTGCCAACTTTTGCAAACAACTTTTGCCACCAACTTTCTCAGAAAGTGACCGTCAACTTTTTGAATTTACAACTTTTGCCACCAATTTTCTCAGAAAATGTCTATCAACTATTGGAGGTACCAACTGTTGGCGGCCAACTTGGTGTCCAGTTGCGGCTGCAAGTTTCTCGTCAGTTTCTCGCCAACTTGGCTATCAGGGTAAGAGCGAGATCATCGACGAACTAGTTCGCATAGTTCACCTAAAGGAGCGCTCTTCCGACCTAGGTCGTTCGCGAACTACCCAAGACTATTTCCTAACCAAACATAAGTGTCACTATCTCTGTTATTTATTTACAACGTATATTATATTAAATAATAAATAATGTAAAAATAAATTTAATAATTACTGAGGTATTTTTACGTATAAGAATTTTGTTTTTTAATTTTGGTTTCCGTTGAAAAATAAACTAGCCAGCCTGTAGGTTTATTACATAAATATACCAAAATAGGTTATTTTGTGGTTAAATTTGTTATCTCCAATATTTATAAATGATTTAAATAATTAATGCAAAAGTGTGTTGGTTTAGAAATAAATAAACCAGCGAGATTTGATAGCTACCATTGTTTTTAAATAATATGAACCGTTTGGATGACCCATCTAGTTTTATAAAAGGTCGAAAACCATCTTTTATTGGAATGAACGGTAACCTTTTTTGTTTATTCTATTTAATTATTTATTAATTATCATTATAATACTGAAGTTAATGCATGCGAATGTAGCGAACACCAGACAAATTTAAGACTATAAATAAATAGAGTAAATAATTTAAAAAATATTATTTATAAAAAATGCACTTATTAATTTTTAAATTCTTTTAACGTGCATTTTTTCAAAATTTTATTTTATTATTTATTTACTCTATTAGTTAATGATTTTAAATTCTGATATCTGCTACGTGCACTCATTAAAGTTAGTCGACGTCTGATAATTTTTGGATTTTTTTTTAAACAATAAATTATAAAAAAATAATATTTGAAAAAATTGCACTTATAGTTTTTTTATTCTTCTTCATGTGCACATTTTTAGTTTTTTTTTTTATAATTGATTTGTTGAAAAAAAAATACGAAAATTTTTAATTGCCTATTAACTCTAGAATGATTATTAATTAAGTGTGTTAATTTTTTTTTTATTACATGTATCAGGTGGACCAGAAACAGATGAACAGCAACGTGTACGATTTCAAGTTGAATTAGAATTTGTACAATGTTTAGCTAATCCGAATTATTTAAATTGTAAGTTTTATTATTTTACTTATTTTTTTGCAAAATATAAAACTGGATGGTAAAAATATATCGTGAGTTCAATATTAGGCTTTTCTTCAATTCATTTAGAGGAAAGTGGGTTCAAATGAGACACAATTTTTTTTAAATTAAATTTTATTTAAAGTAGAAAAAATGTGGTGATAAGTCCGGCCCAAATAATATGAGAATTTCAAACTTTGGACTTCGAAAATAATTATTTCGGGTTTTTCTTAGTGATTTTATTATAATTAGCAAGTTAATTTATTTTACATGATTGTTTTTAATTTTAACACCGAATTAAATTTTTTTTTATGCAAGAATTACTATAATATTATTTTCAATTTTATAGTAAATCTAAAAAAAAATTTTCTAGTAAAAATTAATGATCCTAAAGCTAGCAGATAATTAACAATTTGCAGGTTTTTTTTAACAATTCAATTTAATGAAAAAAAAAAAAAAAAATCTAAAAATATGCACATGTAGAAAAGTAAAAAAACTGAAGGTGTAATTTTTTTTTTATAATTTATCATTTTTAAAAAAATACAAAAATTGTTATGTCAGCTAATTTCAGTATTATAAATATTCTAACATGGTCGAACAGCGGGTAGTAAATTTTTTTTGCTAAAAAATTGGGTCCCATTTTGCCCAGTTGCCTCGCGGTATTTTTATTTGTACTCAATAATTTACAACTGAGCAAAATCTTGAAAAAATATCAGGATATATTTTTTACAAGCCTATAGATGTATTCAGTAGTTGATAGGACCTAAATTAAAAATATATAAAAATTTCTAACAGCAACAAAATTAAATTAATTGTAAGCATTAGCGCCAACCAACATTTTTATTCAAATAATTAGTAAATAAATGTTGAACTTGCTAGAAATTCGGAAACGTTCATCAACTCTTCAGCACTTCCGTGTTTTCTAGTTCTTGCTTGGGTGTGTCTTCAACTGATCCTAACAATTCCATACCACGACAAGTGATCTCTACAAATTTATTCCATCGACATTCGGTTGAAAATGAAGATAAAGTTTTTGAAGATGATGATAATGAAAGTTATGAAAATCTTGATGAAGCTAATGAATTAGAAGATCAGTTGTCAGTTGGATCTAGTCAGACAGACAATCAACAATTTTCAGATTTTTTTTTCAATAAATCTGCTACAAAAAAAAAAAAATAAAAAACTAAAAATATGCGCATTTTGAAAATTTAAAAAACTATATGTGCAATTTTTTCAAATATTTTTTTTCTATAATTTATCGTTTTGAAAAATAATTTAATAATTATTAGACGTTGACTAACTATGATTCTGAAGTTAGCCGATGTCTAGCAATTTTTGGATTTTTTTCAAAACGATAATTTATAGAAAAAAAAATATTTAAAAAAATGCACTTGTAGTTTTTTAAATTTTCTACATGTGTATTTTTTTAGAATTTTTTTTTTTTTTTTTTTTTTTGTTATTTATCCGTTAAAAAAATTAATTTAAATTTGAAATGTCTGCTAACTTTACTGTGATCGGCTAACTTTAGTATTATTAATTTGACTAGTGTTCTGTGGGCAAAATGCTCATAACGGGAGTGCTGATGGGTTAATAATTAATTTATATATTAATTAAATATTGTATTTATCAGTTTTAGCACAACGAGGATACTTCAAAGATTCATCATTTGTTAACTACCTTAAATATTTATTATACTGGAAGGAGCCTGAGTACGCGAAATACTTAAAATATCCTATGTGTTTGTATTTCCTCGACCTACTCCAGTACGAACACTTCAGACGAGAAGTCGTAAACTCACAGTGCACTAAATTCATTGATGACCAACAGATATTACTGTGGCAACATTACACCCGACGTCGTACAAGATTATTGCAAACAGCTGCCGAACAAACGCAACAGCACAATGTTACACAGAATAATGGAATAGTACAACCTAAAGTTCCCTAATTAATTTTATTATTATTAATTTATAAAAAAAAGAATTTAGAAGAAAAAAAAAACAATGTAAAATAAAATATTTTTTCTTTTTAAATCAGTCAAGTTTTTTGCCTTTCATATTTTTTATATTTCTAAAAACTTTTTAACAAAAGTAATAAAAATAATTAATTTTAAGTTTAAAAAAAAAAAAAAAAGAAGAAAATTCATTTATTTAAAAATAAAATTGCCCGCCGTAGTCACGTTGTTTAGAGAATTTGAGCAGCTGTAGTGTAGCGCATTCCAGAACGCACTCTTATTAATTATTCTTATTACTTGCGCGGTAAATTTAAATATTTGAAAAATAAATAATTAGAAATTGGAAAAAACTAAAAATCTTAAGTCAAAACAAAATGGCGGCAGAATGTGATAGAAAAATATTTAAAACATTTAAAAAAAAAAACACTTGAGTGTTTGAACAGACCTTGGCGGGGAAATAATATGCAGAAGGGTATCCAAATACACTTGGAGATTTAAATTAAATCGCTCCAAGTGTATTGCAGCTAAAAATACGTCACTTGACTGCTATTTCTCACCAAACGATGCCAGATGATTTTTCTCAGGAACTTGGAAGCTATCAGCATCAGCAATTCGCAACATTTTACACTCGACATGAACACTTTACACTAGTACTGATCATTTAACACATTACACTAGCACTGATCACTTAACTACACCACAAATACTTTACGCAATTTAAATTCATAACAAATAAATTTAACAATCACTGCACAATTTTACGCGACGTCACAATACTGTGTTTCAATTCAAACGTAAAAAGAATCTGTACCACTACTGCCATTGTCAATGATACTGCCTGTCGCTATCGAACCGTTTGTTGATACAAATATATCGATTTTGCGATTCATCGACCGCCCCCCACTTAAGCAAACATTTGAACGCCGAATACAGCGACACGCAGTAGCGCCACCTAGGCGCGAAATTTCAAAAATTAAATTGAATAATATTAAAATTTCTTCGCGTCAATAATTATATTAGACTGCAAAATATACTAGAAAATTTTTATTTTCGTCAATGTTATATTAATTATTCTTATTACTTGCGCGGTAAATTTAAGTATTGAAAAAATAAACTATTAGAAATTGGAGAAAAATTTAAAATCGTAGGTCGAAATAATATGGTGCGAGAATATGTTAAAAAAATATTTAAAATTTAAAAAAAAAAAATCACTTAAGTGTTTGAACAAACCTTGGCAGAGAAATAATATGCAGAAGGGTGTCCTAATACACTTGGAGATTTGAATTAAATTGCTCCAAGTGCATTGCAGCTAAAAAACGTCACTTAACTGCTATTTTCCACCAGACGATGCTAGATAATTTTGATCAGGAACTTGAAAGATATCAGCATCCGCAGTCGCAACACTTTTCACTAGCACTGAACACTCAACACTCAACGATACTTCAGTCACTTTGCACAATTTAAATTTTACTGCACATTTAAATTAAACAATTACTTTGAGCAATAAGTTTTATGGATAATTCCGCAAATTAACTGCAATACTGTGTTCAACTTAAACGTATAGAAGGATTTGGGCTACTAATGTCGTTGTCTATGATACTGACTGACACTATCGGACCGTCAGCTGATACAAAAAAATCGGATTTACAATATCATTTAACTATCCTTACTCTAATACAAATGTGACCCTTGAATGCAGCAATGCGCAGTAGCGCCATCTTGGCGCGAAATTTGAAATTTGAAATTTTACATTTTTATTAAAATTTATTTTTGTTAATAATTATATTGAGTAGGCTAAAAAGTTTATTTGAAATTTTTTATTTTCATTCACAATTTATTAATTCTAATTATTATTTTCGCGGTAAATTTAAATATTTGAAAAGTGAGTTTTTAGAAATTGGAAAGAATTCGAAAATCGTTCGTCAAAATATGATAAAAATATTTTTAAAAAAACACGCAAAAATTATGCTGCTACTGAGTTGCACTTGCACGGCCTGCTGCTGAGCTGCAGCGCATTTCGAAATGCACTCATAATAATTACTTGATATATCAAAAATTTTTAATATTTAGCAATGTAACAATTTACGTGTCTGAGCTAAAAAAAACGCAATATATTAATTATTAATTAATGAAATTGATTATTAATTAACGAAATTAATCAAAAAAATATATATTTCAAAAGTTATTATTGAAAATAAAATTATGAGAAATAATTGAAGAGTTTAATTGTAAGATGGGTCTGCACTTTTCTCTCTATGACATTCAAGTCGACGAACGGTACTGTCCTCGTTGCACTTGCGCAGTAAAAATGAAAATTTTGTCCGCGTTTTTTTCCTAAATAAATGAATGTTTTTTAAAAATGAAAACGTAGGTTGCTAGACTATGGCTTTAAGCATCGAGTTTCATTTTTAATTTTACATTTAGAAGTTTTGCTTGAGAGAAAAACGAACATAAATTACGGTAGACTCCCTTAAGTTTTATTCATCTTAAATATTTTTAAATCGGTTTCTAATCGTCATCAGGAATTGTTTAAAAAATTATGATAAATATAAAAAAAATTGCGCTCTAAAAAAATTTAATAATGAAATATTATTATGCATCGAAAAAAATTTACTCGCCTCAAAAAAATTTTTGGAATTATGAATTAAAAACAAAAATTATTTTAGGGTGAGAAAAATTCACTGAGCAAAGAATTTTTTTTTAGTCCTAAAAAAATTTTTGTTTCTACTTCATAATGCAAAATATTTCTTGCGCCAAGAAATTCTTTTTTTTCTGTGTGGTGTGACTGCAAAAAATAAAAAAAATCTTTAAACTATCAAAAAAATTTTATTTAAATTACATTTATAAATATGGACTAACATAAAATTATAATACTTTGGTTACGCAATTAAATTAACTATATACAAATATTTAAAAAAATTAAATAGTATTTTATCAGTACATTTACATCAATATTTTAATGTATAATTTAAATTAATTAATAATAATTGGATCATAAGAGAAATTTAATTTTTATTCTCTGTAAAATTAACAATTATTCCATTACCTGCGTCGACCCAGTCTTCTGAAAAAAGTTTCTCCCTCAATATCTCTTGCTCCATTATCTTATCTTCACTTCCGGTTACATTTATTTTGTAGCTTTTATCACACTTGAGATTATTCATATCTTTGAGATGGTCCGGCAAACAATGATCTATTGTTTCGGGTAACAGGAAACAAAGTATTGCAGATGCGAGACTAAAACTTCCGATGAAAATTAACGGACCGCTCAAATTATTTACCTGAAATTAATTGATTATTTTTTTTTATTTTGTAAATAACTTCAA
The DNA here is from genome assembly GCF_026212275.2 of Microplitis demolitor. NCBI lineage: Eukaryota > Metazoa > Arthropoda > Insecta > Hymenoptera > Braconidae > Microplitis > Microplitis demolitor. The sequence continues at coordinate 5,524,883 of NC_068554.1, read as the reverse complement.
TTATTTAAATTAACTTACTAGTATTAAAATGTAGGGTCCGCTTATACCACCGATTGTTGATATTATTATGAATAATCCAAGACAAGTGCCGCGTATCACAGTAGGAAATAATTCACTTGTGTATAAATAAATTGTTGCGAGTGTACTTAAAGCTGTTACTCTTCCAAATAATAATAAAATTGTTCGAATTAAATCTAAAAAAGACAATTTTTTTATTTATACAATTCAATTTTTTTTTTTTTAATATGTCTGAAATAATAAGAAAAAGGCTTTTCAAACAATTATAGGATTTTTTTATTCACTTTGTAAAAAGAATAATTCAAATTAAAGTATTAAAATTTTGAAATTGAATAAAAAAAAACCGGAAAAGTTGTAGATTTGAAGACATGATATGAATCTGAGTAAATCAATAGATCTACTGATCTCATCTAGATCTTTTCAGATCTAATTTTTTTTTACAAAATCACGAAATCTGCAAAAATTAAAAATTTTGGATTTTTGACATTTTATTGTCATCTTTTAGCTTTGATTTGTTAAGACCTTTACAGATCTAAATAATGAAGAAAAGTAAATTTGCATGTCGATTTTTCCAAGAAAATTTTAATTAATTAAAAAAAATTTTTTTTTAAATAATTCATGATACTGAAATCAGCCGAAAATAATTTTTGAATTTTTCTAAAAAATGATAAATTAAAAAAAAAAATATTTGGAAAAATTGGACCAATAGTTTTTAAAATTTTCTATATGTGCATATTTTTAGTTTTTTTTTTTTTTAAATTAAATCGTTAATAATAAAATTCAAAAATTGTTAATTGTCTGCTAACTTCAGAATCGCAATATTTCAGAAGATTTTTTTCAAAAGTCAGTTTGAAAAAAAAAAAAAAAAATAATAATAATAATAATATTAATTACCATTCAAAAATAATGTCGTGAAAGGTAAAAATACCAAAATAGCAATTAGAAGACATATAATAAAATTAAATATTTGTAAAATAATAATCGGTAGCCGTCTTCCATGTTTTGATAATACAAAGTAAAGTCCAATGTAAATAAATAATTCAACTAAAGCATTTATAGTTGAATTGATGTGTCGATGCTGAACGACACTCGGCAGTAGATAAGACATCAAAGAATTCATCGTCGATACTGAGAGCCTGAAAAATTTTATCTTAATTAAATTTTCCAATTAATTAAATTTCAAAAATAAATATTTACCATTGACAAGTTATTATACTAATATATTTAATTAGACATCCATTTTTAAATGAGCAAAATGTTTTTTTAACTGGTTTCTCTTCGGGAAGCGATTCGATTATTTCAGTAGACTCTTTCTGTTCGATTACGACCGTTTGCTCATCGAGATCTAATTTATTTTCGATAATTCTTATTTCTGTTGAATTCTCATTGGCGGCTGGTTCGAAGATTTCACTACTATCTATATTGGGAATATTCTCAGTAACTTGGATAAATGTTTCTGTTGGGTTCGATAATCTTTTCTCTAAATTCTGCGATATCACTCGTAAGCTTACTGCAATTATTATTGAAATATTAAATTATTTTAAATAAATTTCGAGTTAAGAAATAAAAATAATAAAATTGAATTAATAAAATTACTTCGAGAGTTACGGTTTGTTGAAGTTGTGGGTGTAAGCAAATTAACTGCTTCATCTGTGTTACTTTTTTCATTGCTATCACTAAAAATTCGAGACTTCCGGTCAGATTTAACAGGAGTCACATTTTCACTATCAACTAGTTCTCGTCTTGCTTTACTCCCAAGACAACAGTTATTATATTTTATTATTTTTTCAAGTGTTATATCTGCTTCTGTTGTTTTATTACGAGCTAGTAACCATCTCGAAGAGTCTGGAATTACCCTAAGAAATAAAAAATCATTTTGTTTTTTCAAAATTAGTTAAAATTTTTTTTATAGTTAGTTCTTATATCGCTTATATCTTCTAAACTATCAGATGTAGATAAAAAAAATGAAATACTTTTTTGTAGGAAATTAAATTTCCTACAAAAAAGTATTCGATAAAATTTTTCATAGAAGTGATACTTTAGAAGATAACGATTAAAGTCTTAATTAAACCAATTAATATTTTGAATATTCGTTATCTGTATTTGCATAATTTCAATCGCGCATATCTTTTACTCTGTCAAAAATATGAAAAATTTTATAGAATATTTTTATTTAGCAAATTAAATTCTCTACAAAAAAGTATTTTGCAAAATTACTCGTAAAGTCGATATTTTAGAAGATATGAGTGATCAAAGTTACAAAAAAATTAAATCCTCTAAAAATTAATTACCAAATATAAAGTACAGTGACAGCAGTAGGTACGGAAACAGCTAATTGTAGAATTCTCCAGTCTGGAATAACGTAACTAAGTCCAGTAAGTAATAATAATCCTAATGCCCACGCAACACCCATTACCGAAGAGACCAATGTCCTAAGCTTTGTTGGAAATAATTCGAGGGCCAAAATGTACGTCGAAGTTTGCAATCCTTGTGCAAAAACTCCCTGGAGTCCTCGGAGAGCTAGAAACACCGGGTAACTCTATTCCAAAACAATAATTTTAATTTCAAAATTTTCATTAGACATTTTTGGGGCCGTTCATAAAATACGTTCGCTCAAGGAAAGAAGATTGTCGCTTACAGTGATAAGATGTAACACGAAGGTCGAGAGGTCTGAGTAAACGTGACTTCGCAACTCATCGAATAATTTTCAAAATTTATGTATCTGAAAATCGGAACGTTTTTCGTGCAACTAAATTGAAAAAAAATTATGCAATTTGTCTGCTTAAGGGTGACAATGAAAAATTGGGGGTGGCAGCAATTTCAGAAATCTAGATCCAGTAGATTTTTCTACTTTTCATTGTTTTTTTATTTTCGTCCCGCGAAAAAAGTTCCGATTTTCAGATACATCAAAATTTTGCTGTTGGTTTTTTTGAATTTCATTTTTTTGTTACGATAGAAAGTCATCTGTTTCATATTTATAAATATATAAGTATTTCTACGTATATATTTCTGTCATAGTGGGGGGAGGGTCTAAAAGTAAAATTTTGTGACGTATTTTATGAACACCCTCTTAAAAAAAATTAAAATTTTTACCTGAACTATATAAGTAGCAACAGCCATCGTACCCTGACTGTATAAACAAATCGCTAAAACCGGAAGTCGTCCAATGCGATCGACAAGAATACCCGCGATCCATGCGCCAATCGATACACCAACACAGTATGCAACAATACTATATTCTTTTAAATAACTTCGCTCACATATTAATCCCCAATCAGTAACGATACTTTTTTCACCATTTTCTGTTAAAAAATTGTATTCATTTGTCGTACATATTTTAAATGAATTTGCTTTATTTATTTCTCCTAATGTATTATTCACATATGTATTATTAATACATCCGTAAGTTTTATTTAATCCATCTGATGTCTAGAATAAAAAGTGATTATTAATTTAAAAAAAAAAAAAAAATTTTTTTTATTTTTCATAAATCAAAAAATAAAATTTTTACCTCGCAGTAAAATTTCGGGGTGTAATTATGATAAATAGTTAATGTATGACTCATTGCAACAATAATGTAATTAATACCAAGTAAAAATAATAAAATTATTTGAAAACATCCTACATTTATATCTTCGATAGACATTATTCAAAATCATATGAATTATTTATATTTAACTAAATTTTTTTTTAACTAAATCACTGCACTTATATTTTTACTTAATATTAAAAATAATTTTGTTTATTTATCTTGTTAAGAAAATTAATTAAATTTTTAAACTTTTACTCAAGTAATAAATTTTTTATGATGATAAATTTTGAGCGCGAGGAGCGAATGTTACGCGGTGGGAGTGAAGAACGGACTGAGTGAGTAGAAGCAGAGTAAGACTGCGTCCTATTCTTCGAGGACCACACAACGGAGGGATTGCCACCCCATTGCGAACGAGGACAGTAAATTAAATATATAAATAAAAAATAACTCCCTCACCCACTTTAATTAATACTCACATGTTCTACATTTCAATCATCGCTCACATGAATACTCACAATATTTCACTTAAATTTAATATTCAAATACATGACTTTACTATGAGAAAATTTTTTGAAAATTGCTGTCGATTTCAAAAAATTTCAAACTGAATAATACGGATCAGTTTTGATTTTGAAAAAAAAAAAGTAGAAAAAAAACGCTAAAAATTAAAAAAGTTCACGTATTATTGTAGTTTTCACTGTAGTAATTGAAACTACTTGAATCCTTTATTTGAGGAAACACAAAAAACATTTTTTTGGAAAAACTTGCCATTGAAATAATAAATAAATAATTGAAGAGAATAATGTTAGCGTCTCTACTTAAAAAAATTATTTAAAGTTGATTGACTTATGGGGTTTCTCGACCAAACGGAAGAAAAAGTTATAAAATCATTGTTTTTTTAATTTTTTCCACTCAAATAATTTATTAGACTGATAAAATGAAGTATATAATATGTATATAAACTCTGAAACTCAGAAATTATGAAAAATAATAATTATTTTAAGTATTTTAATTGGTCATATTATTTTTTTTTCAAAAAAAAGCGCGAATTTTAAATAAAAAAGAAAAAATTATTTCTATAAAACTAAAACTGCATATGTTTATTTGATAAACCCCATAAGCCATTGATTTATGGGGTTTCTCACTAAAATTAAAATTCTGTTACCCTGTTAATTGTTTTTAAACACTGCTTTGATGGATATTTTTATTAATTTCTATGGAGGAACATCCAAAGAACCCAAAAATGCAAAAAACCCAATTTCGAAAAAACATGACTTATGGGGTTTCTCAAATAAACGATTCACTTGTTATTTCGAAATTTTCACAATTTCGAAGTAAAGGTATTTTGCTGATATTTGAAATTAATTTTTTCATTTTTTTTTTCCAAGCCGCAGTATTTATGAAGACAAATTCATTATTCACCCGCTCAAAATTTGAATAAAAGAATTACGAGTCAGGAAGTATAAATTTCTAAACTAAAATATATATAAAATTATGAAAAAAAAATAACGAGTGAAAGAGAATTATCTTCAAATCATAGAGAGGATCAAGTTCATAAGTACTTTTGATTTTTCTTACTTCCAGGTGATGGTCGAAAATTTGTAAAAGTCAAAAAAGACGTCATATTTATATTGAAATTAAAAATTATTTTTTGAAAACCTGAAATTTAAATAATAAACTTAAACTCTCGGAATTAAGTACAGTTTTTTAAAAATGAGTTACTGTGATATTTAAAAATAATTCGACTTTAATTATAACTTAATGTTATTAATTATCTAAAAAATATATTTTAAATGAGACGAAAAAAAAATACGTTTCAATTTAGTACTAGTCTAGCAAAGCTCTAACAACTAGCGCCAACCGGACTTATTTTTACAGTAGTCTTTATAAAACTCTGTAGTACAGTTCTATATTACGCTTTAAGACTTCAAATTTTATGAGCTTTATAAAAAAATTTCTACGAGTAACAGCTTTATTTAAATTATCAACAATTTATATCCATGAAATATCAATAAAATTTTTTAAAGTTCAATGACAATTTTAGAAATTTAAAAAAAAAAGTTTACTGTGAGCTCCTAAAATATTCACTGCATTAAATTTTTAATCGGATCAAAATTTCGGTTTGAATTTCAAAAAAATTATAATTTTTCTCTAATAGACTGATTTAAAAAAGCGTAATAACTTCTAGAGGTGTTTGTTCATGGATCGTGATAGGCATTAAATACAAATGCAGATACACGTCGCGTCGCATTTAGTGGCGCAGGTGCAATACAATATAAATATATCTGTATATATATGTATAAACATTGTATGTGCAGCATTGTAGAAGCGTTGAATAGACGATAGCTCGGTCGAAGAACTCTTGGAATAGTATTTACTAGGTCCATACTAGACTGTTGCATTAAACTAGTAACTATTATATATTAAACTTGTATATATGGATGTTTTACTTTAAATGCTAAAGACCTTTTATTGATCACTACTTTTATCATTCACGTGGATTCATTTCCATTGTATTGAATTACTGTCATCTATTATGTCGATTAGCTTTATATATATATTTTAATACTAAACCTGATTTTATTTATTCAACAAAAAAAAAAAAAAATTGTAAATTATTTTGAATCGTTATTTTTAAAATTTTAAAAAGAATTTTTTTTTTTTTTTACTTCATTATTGAATTTTACCGTTGAATATTAGGGAGACCGGGGCACGACGGCCCACCCGGGGCACAGCGGCCCACTTAAGCGAGTTATTATTTCTAGCTACTATTGATCATCTAAAAAATTTTCTTGTGCCTTATCTTGAGGGAATATATGATAATTTGGTCAAAACCCACAAAAAAAAAATTTTTTTTTTCTGGGGCACAACGGCCCACTTCTGGAGAATAATTAAAAAAAAAAAATATTACCAAAAATTTTTTTCTTTTTTAATATTATTCATTTATTCTAATTTAAAAAAAAAACATTTTGAAATGATAGTTATTATTTTTTAACTTCCCCCACCCCTTTTCACTTTCTTTGTTTAGAAAAAAATTAAATTACAAAGATTTTCTATTTGAAACTCAGAAAAAATTTTAATTCCGTACGATGTAAATTTAAAAGTACCGCCAAACGATTGGTTGATGACATCAACGGTCGGTAAAGTTTTTGAAACAGTCGCTAAGTGGCGTTGTAAATGTTGAAAATAAATATGGAGTTGTACATCATATGACTATATTTGTGTTGGAGGTTCACTACAGTTCGGCGGTAAATTTTACAATTTTAATTTTACTTCTCATATTTTCTAAAATAAAAAATGGTGCGCAATTATAAATCAAAAAATACTCAAATGTCATGGAATGAATTGGCTATGGCAAAAGCTATCGAAGCAGTTAACCAAGGAGAGATGGGATATCTTGCTGCTTCAAAAGCGTTTGGAGTACCAAAAACCACTCTGAGACGCCGATCCAATTTTTATAAATTAAACAATGATATAGAGTTTGTATCATCGAAAGGTATTGAGAATCTAAAACAATTATTTTATTAATACACAGTAAAAAATTTTGCATCAATGCGTCAAAAAATTTTTATGCTAAATATTTAACATAAAAATTTTTAACACAAAATTCTTTGATGAGAATTAATTTAGCACATATTTTATAATTTTAAGAATTTTTTTAACAAATAAATTGTCAAAAAAAAAAAAAAAATGAGAAAAGAAAATTGACATTTAGAAAATAAAAAAAATAAAAAATCCAATTTTTTAGGAATAATTTTTTGGAGTAAATTAATTTATTAAAAAAAATTAAAAAATTGTCAAGCGACTGCTAACTTTAATGGATTAATTTTTTGACGCAATAATAACGTAAAATTTTTTACTTACAAATTAATTGAATTTTTTTATTTAATTGTTTAAATATTTTTAGGAAGCTAAGTGTTTAAAAATTTATCAATTATAAAAATTGTTATTTGTTATAATTATTCTTAAAATAATTTAAAATTTGTTGATTAATACAAAATATTCTTATTTTTTAAGTTGCTGTATAATTTTTAATCCCAAAAGTTTTTGTTATATTTTAGATTAGAAATTACTTGATTGTGGTTTGACAAATTTTAATTTTTTTGAAAAAAATTCTTATCAAATCATTTTTATCATAAAATTAAAAAAAAAAAAAATTTTATCAATATATTTTTGAAAAAAAAATTTTTATCAACAATGTTTTATGGAAAAAGTTTTTTGATGGTCCATTTTGCCCCGGATTTCGCTACTTAACTAAAAAAAATTAAATTTATTTTTTGACAAAATTTTTGGAGTGGGCCGCTGTGCCCCGGGTGGGCCGTCGTGCCCCGGCCTCCCCTATATGAATCAGGAAAAACGAAATTATTTATTTTTTTTTTAAATTAATTTTTTTAAATTTTATTAATTTTTAAAAAAAATTTTGAAATTTAAAAATGACTATTTTTGTCGACTTTTCCATAGAGATCAATAGATTAGTAATAAAAAAAAAATCAAAGCTATTGAGAATGCATTTTTACAAGGATTCATTTCCTTCATAATTTCTCGAGCTGTTTGAGTATTCTTTAACAGTAACGTCCGGTCTCGGACACCGTGTGTCTCATACATTCAACAATTCACATTCTCTTTATCCACCCATTCGCACATATTCCGTCTAACTTAACTTTTTTATTTTTTCTTTTTTATTTCTATCTTTCGACGCTTCCTCGTTTTCGTCTGTCGCTTCCTCGCATTATTCAACTCGATCGAACCATCGGAATAAAAAATACAAAAGTAATATACATTGTTGCACGTTCAATCTATTCCTTCAATTATTTACTCATTTTTTTTCTCAGTATTTCGTTATGTTTCATTAAATCGATAAATTTACAATTACTTTTTTTTTTTTTTTTTTTTTTTTTTTTAAATTAAACCAAGTTTTGTAATTTTTCAACTTCTCAAAGAATTTAATGCACAATAATTATTCTCTATTTCGGAAATTCACTGAGTACCAGTACTCATATTTTAAATTTCAAAGGAATTCTAGATGGATCAGTTTAGAGAAAAAAATTTTAATTAAATTGCAATAATTTATGGTATCCTAAAACATTCCCGTAACTAAGGTATGTTGTCGTAAAAATGCAGCATTTTACGGGAATGATGTGTTAATTTACGGCAAAATTACTTTCATTTACCGTGAATTATTGTTATTTAGGTAGAAGACCGCATTCCACGGCAAATTTTCAGTAAACTATGGTATTTTGGGGTAAAACATGGTAATTTACTGTAAAATAGATAATATACGGTAATCCAGATCCGCTAGGGTTGGATACTTTTTGTGAAATCGATAGTTCAAAAGATTTTTTGGAAATCGATCTTCAGTACCGTTGAATCAATGGGGCTTTAAAAATTTAGCAGTATTTGAGTAGTACGAGTAGAAAAAAATATTTTGGACGAAAATACAGTAAATGTAGTTTTTCAAGACTCCAAAAGTTTAATTAACAGGGAAAAAGTTTTTGATATTCCAAAAATTGCTAATTAATATCAGTGGCCTTTAAATTACTGATGCCTCAAGAATTAACTTGAATATTTCTGCTCGAAAATGTTTTTATTTAGGCATGTATGCAACTAACTCTGTAGTTATTGAATGGTTTGAAGACATCAATTGACATAAAAAACTTTATTAGAATTTTCTGGGGATTGATATTCGAGCTGAATTTTCTAAAATTAGGTCGTAAATTTTAGCAAAATAACAAATTTTCATCGGAGATTCGAAAAAAATATTCGAACTTTTTGTAATTATTGCATTGAATTTAAAAAAATTTTTTGGTGTCATTTAAAACAAAATTATCAGGTAATGTGAAAATAAATAAAACTTTTCAGCGCGGCAATTCAATTTTATTTGAAGTGATTTCAAATTTTGAAAAGAACATTAATTATGTGTTCGCTTGAATGAACTTAACATAATTAGTTATTCGTGAATAAACTTGTGGATAGTCTGTTTCTTCACAGAGGCCGTTCCTGAATGATACTACTCCTATCAACAAATAACAAAAGTTAAATAAATAAGTGTGAATTTATATTTTTTTTTATTAAAATAAATTAGGGTGCGGACGTAAAAAATTATGCTATCAAAATAAAAAGGGAATTGATTGTAAAATTTTTAAATGTCTATTTTGAAAAAAATTGTTAATAACAGAGTTAAAATATATTAACAAGAATTAAATCGAATTTACTTGGGTCGTTTTACTCAAAATATTTTATTTTATCACTGGGTCTTCATAAACAAACAAAAACATGAAACTCTTACCTATCACTTTCTGTCTGTTATCTTCGAGAAAATGTAAAGGGCTGCCTCTAGAAATTCCCTAAAAAATAAAAAAAAATTAAATAAACTACCATCAAATTTATAAAATCACTTATTCAAAGAAAATAAAAAAATTACCAAACAAGCATCTGTATCTTCTGCCTTATAAGGAGCACACAGCATCGTAAAAGTGATGTCTTGCGGATCATATCTTGTGTTCAACTTACAGTCAGTGGTACTGATAGGCATAACCGTAACTTCTTCTGCTCTGTAAGCATCTGAGTTTTGAACATTTTCTGAGCTGATCACAGTAGCACTCACATTAACATATTGTTTTTCATCACCTTCTGGTATACACACGGGGTTGAAAGGGGTGGAACCAGCTATGGAGATTACTGCGATATCGTTTTCCTTGGTTTGTGGCTTGTAGTTGGGATGTACTCTTATTTTTGTGACTCTGCTTTCAACCAATTGTGATGTTGCATTGTTGGGATCAAAAATCCCTGATTGGACCATCAGGTTCGCTTTATTAATTCTGCCAGATAAAATCAATATCAATAATTTATATAAGGGATTAACTTATTTACACAGAGAAAATATTCTCGTTTAAGACCATTGGAAATTTTACTATGATCGTAGGACGTTTTGCGTGTGTGTTTATTTCAATTTCCGTCAGGTGGCCAATATGGCTCTGCTTTACTATGACACCATAGCAGTTCAAACGAGAATAATGTTTCCGTTGCATTAATTGGATAATAAATAGTACCGAGAAACACAGCCTGCAGCAGTTATAAAAGCGTTATCAGATACTTTTGTGACTGTACAGGCAAAAAATCCACGGTTAAGTAATCTGCTAATCCATGGATATCGTATTAGTACTGGATCTAGGCCTTCTGCTGGTTCAATGTCATTTGGTATCCCACATACTGAACCTAAATATATATATTAATATAAATGTTTTTTATGTAAAGTAGATATATATTCTCGTCAAAATATTTATTCAGAAAGAGAAAATACAATTTTCGTTAAAGAACACTTTGTTAAACTGAAAATATGGATTTCGTTTCACTGTAAAAAAATTTTGAGTCCTCAGTGTATACGGAAAAAAAAGTAGCTCCTTGAACGATCTAAAGTGTAGCAACTCCTAGATCGTTACCACAACAAAAGCAGAGCAGTAGCCAGCTGATTTTCGTATATAATTTGTATATTTTAAATGTTATTTAAATATATTAAAAATATATCTTAGAATATATATAATGTATATAAAAGGCGGCCAAAAGTTAGTTATTGAAAATATATTTTATAGATTTCTTATGTATTTTTAACTTCCCACTCAGAAAATCGACGATTTTCAAAAATTTCGGGAAGTTATTGTTTTCACCCCGATTTTCGAAAATCGAGTTTTCATCAGATGTTGACTTTTTGAGGTCCTAGATGCTATTCTGACTATTTTCAGAATGATGTCCGAGTGTACGTGTAAACTCTTTGTAACTTTTGAATTAATGAATCGATTTGGATGGTTGAGGTGGCAATCGAAAAAGCTTGTTGGCCATTAACTTTCCTGAAAATTTCAGATCATTTGATCGAATAGACTCGAAAATATTTGCGAATTACGAAAAAAAAATTTTTTTTTTTAGTTTCTTATTGATTTCTCAGAAACGACTTATACGATCGACTTCAAAATCTAATCAGCTCTAGTACTCAATGAAACGCGTCGATTGCCACCTTAGACATCTTAATCGGTTAATTTGTTCGAGAGATATCGCGGGAGAAAGAAATGGTGAAAAGCGGTTTTTTCTAAATGTTTTCGAAATGACTGACCCGATTAATTCCAAATTTTTTTTTCATTGTTTCGTGAATATTTCAGAAATTATCGAATCGATCAATTCCAAAATCGAATCAGCTCTAGAACTTGATAGAAGCATTCGATTGCTGCCAAGAACGTCCTAATCAGATAATCCGTTCGAGAGATATCGTTGACGAAATAATAAATGTAAAATCTGTATCTGCTTTTCTCATTGAATAACATCAAATTACTAAGCAAAATAAGTCAAAATTAATATGTTTTTCTTCATATAAGTCGTTGGAAGTGACTGCTCAAAAATCATCATGTTCGCTCGTACCACAATATACTTACATGATATAGATACAACCTATCACGTAAACTTATTATTGAGATAATTATTGAACATAATTGTGAATAAATATTTGAAAAACGTTTATTCATTCATTATTTTGGATTCTAAATTTTTCAATTTTAATACAAAACGTAACTCTTTTGAGCTCGAAAAGCTCATAAAAAAGGGAAACAAAGGTATTTGCAAGCTTGAAGAGCTCAAAAATGAAATGGCACTAATTGTTTCAAACCCTCCGAGCTCGAAAACAGCGGGAAGTTTTAGGGCTGGTCCGCAGAGCCAACCGTTATCCAGATTCTTTTTGAATGTTTCTTACGGGTGTTACGAATTTTAGCAGTATCATCATCGCCTCCTAATAGTGAACCAGCTGTATCTCCAATATAAGAAACCTTAAAAATAAAAAGAATATGATAATAATCATATAATTATACTAAATAATTGTTTAACTCCATAAACATACCACATGTCCTCTTATTAAATTAATATTTGAATTAAGCACCCATGCACTCAGCAAAAGAATTATCAGAATGTACTTCATTATATATACTAATTTATCTATAAAACAAAAAAAAAAAAAAAAAAAAAAAACAAAAAAAAAAAATTAATATAACAAATTTATATAAATTTCTATAATTTATCATCACCAATAAAAATATTTTTAATAAATAATTGAAACTTGACAAAATGGCTGATTATTTTCATAGGATAGGAATATATTTTTTTGTAAAAGGTATTGAAAAATGACAGTGCACTTACCAGCAGTTTTAGCATTCGTCTCATACGTATCGTACACTAATTATTTCATTCTGCGCATTTTACAATTATATACATGGCTACCGTGATGTGACACCATTCGGCAATAATTGAGTCAACTTAATTAACATCATTTTTTGATAATTTATTTAATTTTTTTTTAAATATTGTCAGATTTTTTATTTACATTATGTTGAAATTACACTGAGAGAAATGAGGCTCCCCCCATGAAAAAATTTATAAAAATAAATATTTATTTGAAATACATAAAATATATATTTTTAATAGTTAACTTTTGAATGATTTTCGTATATATTTTAAATCTAATTATGAAAATATAAAAAAAATTCATTAAATGTATACGTAAAATTATGAAAAAAAGTGTCACTACAATGATATAAAAAAAAATGAAATATAATAACAATATATATTGTTAATATATCTTTTTTCTATCATCACACCGATTTTTTTATGTATTCCAAGATACATTTATAATATACATATTTCAATTACATTTAAAATATATAAGAAAACCGGCCAAAAGTTTGTTATTAGAGATATATTTTTTATATATATTTCATATATATTTATATTCTTTTTATAGAGGTCAAGAATACATGAAATATAACAACAGAAGATACGTCAAATATAATTATGCTTATCCATTGAACGTGAAACAGGCTTCTTTTTTTTGTCAATGAGTATAATTGATTCGTATAATTGTAGTCTAGCATAGCAAAAGTTGAAATAATATTTTAATAACTGTGTTGCGTAATTTCTTAGAAATATTACTTAGTATAACAAATTATGTTCTGGCAACTTGTGTTTTTACATTCTAGCATAAAATGTTCTATGAATCGTTTTTTTTCTTTTTTATAACGTCGGTATAGTAAAAATTAGTAAGCAATATATTTTTTGAGAAAAAAGAGAAACTCTGGTTGCAGTGATCATTATAGATGCTTTTGGACAGAGTATTTGACCCAATACTTGAAGCAAAAAATATCAAATCTGTTTCAAGAATAGTTGTTGAAACTTTTTGATACAGAATTGTAATCGACTTGAATAAGAATTTTGTGAAAAGCATTCAACCCGTATTTTATACTTCCGTGCTTCACAGGATTATTTAATTAATTAATTTAAAAATACTTCCGTATGATGGATCGTGAGGCTCAATGGTTAGATAAATTGATCGGAATTCGGTATAGGCCCAAATAGTTTAACTGGTAGGACATCCGGCGTCTTACCGAATTGGTCTGAATTCAATTCCCAGTTCAAATTCTCATTATTTTCCTCAATTTATTTATAAAATATTCATTGAGAAGATCTTTATCTTCTCTTTCCCAATCCCTTTGAACCTAATTTATCTGAAAAAGTGTGAAACGCCTATATAATTATGTCCGTGTCATACTTTTCTGCTTCACAGCATTATTTAATTAATTTAAATCAATTCAATTAAATTGATTAAATACACTGTAATATTTGTCAAAGTCTGGAAATGTATATACAGCAAATATGGCACCAAAAACTTGCGCAAGAATCTTGAATAAAAATTATAAAAATAAGTTCACGCCCCTTCTCTTTTTTTAAAGAGAAGTGAAAATTATAGCATATAGCATATAAAGATAAAAACGGACTTGTAGTATAGACGCTCAAGTTTCTGGAGTATAAATCTGGAGCAATAGCTGTCAAATTTTAGCGCAAAAAATCTATTTTGAGTCTTTTGAACCAAAGTTCAGTCAATATTATATGTCATAATGTTGATATACTCCATCTGTTGAAAATTAAAAATCTTGAAATTTTGGAACAAAATGGGCCCTCAAAATAACAAGTTCTAATGTTTGTTTTTTCTTACACCTTTTTGTTTTTCTAGTCTCCTACTATGAATTTGTAATCAATATGTGCCAAAATAAAAAATTCAAATTTGGGCGGAATGGACCCTCCAATGAATCTACTAAAATTCGATTATTATTTTATTTCATATTATAATAGTATATTACACATCAACGGAGAAAAATAGGGCATTTCGAACCAAGTGTATAACTGTCGAAAAAATTTTTTTATTTAGACGAGTTAAAAGTAAACCACAATCTCAAACAATTTGCACTCTCTAAACTTGAAACAGTTAAATTTTCACTGTTTTTCCTAGTGACCAACTAATTCACTGGAAAAAAGTGAATTTCACGTATGAATAGTGAAAATTTTACTATTTACACAGTAGATGTAAAACTTTACTTTTTAATAAGTAATAATCATTAGAACTATTTACTACTAATAACTACAGTGAATTTCCCTGTTTTCATAAGTGCATCATTTCACTGGATAAATGAGTGTATATGCACTGATTCCACTGAGAGAACAATTTATTTGAGCCAACTAAATAGATTTATTTGACTGAACAAAATCATTTATTTCATTCAAATATATATTTGGTTATAGTTAACAAATCTTGGTTGAAAAAAATTCCACTGCGGCTGGTGGCGCTATCAAATACAGATTTGTTAACTATAAACAAATCATTATTTCATTCAAATGAACCATATCTTTGTCTCAAATAAACAATAATTGGGTCTATTCAAATATGGGATATATTTGCCTGAAACAAATCTCATTTAGCTCAAATAAATTGTTCTCTCAGTGTCCAAGTGGGCGACTTTTAGCTGTGGCAAATAGTGAATATACACTGTCAATTAGTGATAATTCACTATTTTGGGTTTAGAGAGCAGGGATTCTTAAATCTTTAAATTGATCAAAAATTTTTGAGGCTCATTTTGCCCCCAAGGACCTATTTTGGCCCACTCCCCTCTTCCCTATTATTTTTTTTGAATAATTATAGAAGTTACATATAAAAATTTACATTAAAAATTAAAGACTTAAAAAATTACTATGCTAGCTTACAGTTATTGTTTTTATTTACTGCTATCCGATATTCTTTATCATAAAAAATCGTTCAAGTATTTTATTTATTGAAACATTCTTTGGCCCATGTTTCCAAAACTAAATTCCGTAAATAATTCAAACGATAATTATTTTTACAATAGATATATTTCATAAAATAATTATCTAAATTAATAACCTAATCAATTTTAGTATGACTACTTATAATATAACCCATATATCAACAAACTTAAACTTCAGAGCCCGTACATCGAACAAATATAAGAAAGAGGCCTCACGACTTGTCCTGGATGCCTTTTTTTCGTGTTATACCGTTACAAGTATCATCAATACACTCTTTATTCCTATACTACCTCTACCTTCTCTACCTCCACTGGTTGAGACTCTACCTCTTCATCAAAGTTGCTTCTTTTTTTGCCTCTTATTTACTCTTTCTCTTTTTGCCTCATGCTTAACAAACACGCTGTCATCTTTGCAATCACTAGTATTGACATTCCTCGTGTTAGAATACGTACCATAAAAAAATAAATAGATAAAGTAACGTTTAATTCGATTCCGGCCAATAAAAATAAGACAAATAAAGTGTGGAGGCAAAAGAGGAGGCTAAATACCAGTCGGTTAAGCTTTAAGTTAAAGTTAGTCAGTTTCAAGCCGGTGTGCAAGAAAGACATTATTATAATTAATTGTTATAATTTTCATAATATATTATAAATAAATAATTAAAATATATAAATAAAGTGAGTCACTATCAATCGAGTATGGGCATTGGATAATCCATTGTTTCTTACAGACAGGGAAGTGCCTTTTAAAGACCGGAATTAATATACAGGAAACTCTATCACGTCATTCATGATTTTTATATTATTATCATTCTTTTGCCTTCTTCATATTCTGTTAAAATAATCCGCATCCGTTTTATTTTACTACTAGAATACTTTTTAATTTATTTCAATTCATTTTACATAATATCGGATTTTATTCATTCAAAATTTTAATCCTGCATTTAAATTTCGGAGAATTAACTAATGATGATTAGAAAAATTATTATCATTCTTTTACTTTTCACTGTGAGTACTTTAAACGTTACCTAAGTGAAAATTATTTATAGGCTCGCTAATTTATTTTTTTTTTTTTTGCAGATTTTAGCAGAGTGTAAGAAAAAAAATACTAAGCAATTTGCACTCAGTTCCAAAGAAACAAATCCTCCTAATTTTATCAGGCTAGTGGTAATGAGACTTATTTATGGCCTGGCAAGTTCGATGGGACTGGGGGAGAGATTGGCGGGATTTTTGGGCGGAATATTTGTCCCACCTGGTGCTGATGACTACGGAGATTATGGGGACGATTTCGGTGACTACACATCGGAATATCTTTGAATGTCGTCTAGTATTGACTTGAAACTGTACCAAATAATTCATTTTTAATTATAAACTAATTTATTCTAAACACAAAAAAAAATCTCTTGAGTACAGAATTTTAAAAATAATTTGAAAAATTCTGTGACTCGATTGAATTTTGAATGTTAATTTAATAAATAGTAATTACCATGTACTTAATAAAATTAATAATAATTTTACAATACAAATTTATCTGCGTAAAATTTACTGTCTCCTATTTTATCAACCGCCGAATTATTTCGAGTATCTCGCGGCCCGTGTTACCGACTAAAGTTCAACGGCCATTTTGCCGCACGTGTTATCCCTCATTTTTTTTCGTACTTCATCGTAGTTCGGATTTGTACATCATTAGAAAACATGGCGGTATTCAATCGTCTGAGACATGCAGCCCAATTAACAAAATTATTGCAAAATTACAATAATCTCAAGTATATTAAACCGCAATTATATTCAAACCCCCGAGGTACGTATTGATTTTTATTTTTCTGTCCCTTATCAACTGACATTTTATTTCACCTTTAGCCGTAAAACAAAATTTGAGGTTATGTATTTTATTTATTTAAAAAATTTATTTTAGTTCTTAATAGAAGTGTGCGATTGCTATCCTCACAGGCAGCCGAAAATGCAGCTCAAGAAGATTATCATAACATCGTACAAGATGTCGAAAAACCAACAGGTTTTTTCTCAATATTCAATTTACTAATCAATAACCCTGTTTAAAAATATTGATTGAAAATAATTAAAAATGATGAAATTCGACTTCTTTTCAATAATTTAAATACTTTTGTTTGTATATATAGATATACAGTTTGCATGGAGTGACCGTTTCTCAATTCTTTTCAATCAGTATTTTTTAACACGAGAATCTACCACTTGAATTGTTTATTTAATTTTTTTTAAATTGCAGGTGAAGGCGCGAAACATGAATTTCAATCCGAAACTCGCATGTTACTTGAAATTGTGGCCAAATCTTTATACTCTGACAAAGAAGTAAAAACCTAGATTTTTTAAATATTTATTTTAATTAAGCAATTTTCACGAGCGTAATTATACCGGATACAAATTTGTTTTTTCTAATACCAAGTTGGTCAAAAACAACATGCACCAAATTCAACAATATAAATAGAGCATACATGTATTTTTTCGAGATTAATAGTATACATCTACTATTCTTATTGAATAACATCCTAAAGGTGTTAGTAACTGTTCAAGCATTTCATTTTGAATGTAGAAGTAAAGTCTCAGTGTTGATATCAGACTCATCAGTATAACTCAATGTACACTTGCTATAGACTGCTTATTACTAGTACGAGATATCACTAAACAGTATCTAGTTATTCAACGTACAACAGTTCATTATATGTTTGAAGATCAGTTGATGCTAGCATGAAATAAATTTTTCGGCAGAAGACAGATAATTATATCATTTTCAAAACCATAATTATAGTGTATAAAATAATTTTTTAATTATCCTCGTGAAAGGGTTACTGTCCTAAATACCCTGTTTTTAATAACCATCACAATAAAAACTAGTTGAGAATAACCTGATACAAAAATCACTTGATATAAAAATAATCAGATACAATAATAACCTGGTAATAATAACTTATCACCATCATTTCATATCAATTTCTTTCATCCATTTATTGTTATCAGATTTATATCGTATCGATTGGATATTAATGTATGCAGATATTGTTAACTAGATATTTTAGTATATAGTTTTTATTTTTATGGTTATTTTTGTATGAGAAATTTTTTTTGTGATATCTTGAACGGACATCCGTGAAAGTCGTGAAAATTATTTATACATATTTTATTAATATGTAAGGCTTTTCACCAAATTGGCATTAAAAAAAAATATTTTTATTTATTTTAATATTTTAGCATATTTGATCAAAGTGAAATTTTATATTTATGTATATTGTAATTTCCAGGTATTCATACGTGAGCTGATTTCAAATGCAAGTGACGCACTGGAAAAATTGCGTTATTTACGATTAAGTAAAAACTTGTCTCCCGAAGAGGGCGGAGACCGTGAATTAGAAATTCATATTGCGACTAATAAACAAAATCGCACTTTAATAATACAAGACACGGGTATTGGGATGACTAGAGATGAATTGATATCTAATTTGGGTACAATTGCGCGCTCTGGTTCTAAGGTTTTTATACTTTACTTTAACTTGTTTATTTATTTGAGTTATCCTATTAAGAAAACAATTTTTCGATTTTTATATTTTTTTCTAAAAGCTGATAATTTTTATAATCCTAAAGTTAGTAGACAGTGGTCAATTTCCGGATTTTTTAAACAAATCAATTACAAAAAAAAAAAAAACCTAAAAATATGAGCATCTAGAGAATTAAAAAATCTATAGATGCAATTTTCAAAATATTGTTTTTGTAATTTATTGATTTGAAAAAAATCCAAAAATTATTAGACCTCGGCTAACTTCAGTATCGTTGATTTTTTACATCATATTTAAATTGCACAATGACTTAACTTTTTCTTTATTTGAAAAATGATAACTCCACAAAATTTTAAAAATATTAATGGAGGTTATATTTAAAAAACTTTTTTTTTTCCTTGGAATGATTTTTTTATTAATGAAAGTTTTTTTTAGGCGTTTCTAAATGAGCTAAAAGACAAACAGTTAGACTCAGCTAAAATAATTGGACAATTCGGTGTAGGATTTTACAGTGCG
Organism: Microplitis demolitor; assembly: GCF_026212275.2. Lineage (NCBI taxonomy): Eukaryota > Metazoa > Arthropoda > Insecta > Hymenoptera > Braconidae > Microplitis > Microplitis demolitor. The sequence goes on along the minus strand of NC_068554.1, from coordinate 5,505,165 downwards.
TTCATGGTTGCTGATAAAGTCGAAGTATTCACGAAATCCTATAGCCAAGATGCTGAAGGACTTCATTGGTCTTCTGAAGGGTAATTTCCTCACTTATAACATCTGATTATTTATTTATTTATTAAATTAATTAATTAATAAATTGACTTTACCTTAGAACGGGATCTTACGAAATCTCACCAGCAGAAGGCGTGCAGCCTGGAACAAAAATAATAATTCACTTGAAACAAGACTGCCGTGAATTCAGTGACGAGTCTACTTTGAACGGCATAATAAAAAAGTACAGCAATTTCGTTGGAAGTCCGATTTTCGTTAACGGAAAGCGAGTGAACGTGATCCAGCCTCTCTGGATGCTGGACCCAAAAGACGTGACAGCACAGCAACACGCCGAGTTTTATCGTTTTATTTCGAACTCCTTTGACGCTCCGCGATTTATTCTTCACTACACAGCGGACGTGCCTTTGAGTATTCGCGCGCTTCTGTATTTTCCTGACGACAAGCCCGGACTTTTCGAAATGAGCCGCGACACTTCTGTCGGTGTTGCTCTTTACAGTAGAAAAATATTGATAAAAAGCAAAGCAGACAATTTGTTGCCCAAGTGGCTGCGTTTTGTTAAGGGAGTTGTTGATTCCGAAGACATTCCACTTAATTTGAGTCGTGAGCTACTGCAAAACAGTGCTCTCATTGCCAAGTTACGAAACGTCTTGACCGGACGTATTCTTAAATTCCTCTATGATAAATCAACCAAAGAACCCAAAGAATACAACGAGTTTTATTATGACTACGGTTTGTTTCTAAAGGAAGGAATCGTTTCCTCAAATGAGCAGTCGGAGAAGGAATCGATCGCCAAACTGTTGCGTTTTGAGACTTCGGCCAAACCTGCAGGGGAAGTTATCAGTTTGCCTGATTACTGCAAGAATTTAAATCCTGACCAAAAAGACATCTATTATCTCGCGGCACCGAACCGCGAATTAGCTGAGCAGTCGCCTTATTACGAGTCGTTCAAAAAAAGAAACTACGAAGTGATTTTCTGCTATGAGCCGTACGATGAACTGGTTCTAATGCAACTAGGGCAGTACAACTCAAAGTTCTTGACCTCTGTAGAAAAGGACATGCGTCAGAGTACGGAAGAGACCGAAAAAATTGATAGCATAAACAAAGAAGAAATTGATAAGCTATTGGGTTACATAAAAAGCGTGTTGTCCAAAAAAGCTTTTGAGGTTAAGACGACAAATCGGCTGGAAAATCATCCCTGCGTTGTCACTGTCCAGGATATGGCGAGCGCAAGACATTTTATACGCACGCAGAGCCAGAAATTGAGTGATGACATGAGATACAGTTTACTTAGACCGAGATTTGAGATAAACGTCAACCATCCCATCATTAAAAAACTCAATCATTTGAGCACCAGTGATCCCAAACTGGCGGAACTTCTTACGCAGCAGGTACATTTTTGTTTTTTATTATTATTTTTTTATTATTGATGGCAGCTGGTGATTTATTGTTGCTTTTGTAGCTTTTTACAGGTGCGATGGTTGGCGCAGGATTGGTAGAAGACCCCAGAATATTGTTGACGTCTATCAATGAGCTACTGACCCTAGCATTAGAAAAACATTAGAAATATTTTTTTTTATTTTAAAAATACTTTAAGTTGTAATTAAAAAATATAAGAAACTTGTAATGTAAATGTTGAATAAATGTTTTTTTTTAATATAAGTGAATTTTATTTTGTCAATCACTTTTTTTTCAACTTGCAGTGACTGTCTATTCTTGGCTAGAAATTTTGCTTTGAAGGTCTTGATTTTTTTTTGTTCGTTTATATGACAGATTAACTAATTAAAAAATTTTTTTTTGAAATCGGAACTTTTTAAGTAAGTTCTGAATTAAAAACCGCTCCAGGGTCTCGGAGACGCGACAGGCATTTTTTTTACTTTTCAAACTTTCATTACTAATTAAAATTTTTAAATCATTTTTTTTTTTTTTTTTTTTTTCAACGAATCAAATAATTCATTTAAAAGAAAAAGGTTTTTTAGACGACAATTTTTATGGATCGTAGAAAAAAATTTTCTATATTTTTATCAAGTTGTTTTTCGAAGGCATAAATCATAGGGTGAGCCAAAAAATAAACTTAGTTTTTTTTTTTTAATTACTGTGAAAATATCGCTCAAAATGACAATTTGTAAAGAGTAAAATTGTCTACAAAAAAGATTTTAAGATATTTTGTGATTCTGCTCTGTTATGACAAAACGACGTATCTCGAGATACGCTGTTTTGAAGTAACAGAGTTAAAAAAGTTTATTTAGTGTCACTTAATAATAGGGTATCATCAAAAATTTGCTAATTTAATTAATTATGCGAATAATATTGATCAAATGTGCGTATAAAAGAAATAAAAAAAAACGTATCTTTTTTACTGTTTCGTCACGTCAAAATTTAATTCTTCGAGTTATAGCGTTTTGTCATAACAATTTCATCTATTTATCAAATTAAGCATTAGTTTCTAACGATACAAAAAACGCATCTCGAGTTGTAACGTTTTGTCATAACAGAAATTAATTTCTCTGTTAAATTGTACTTAAATTCTGTTAAAACTTTAAACACTATTTTTTCAAAACTACAATTTTTGAGATACGTCGTTTTGTCATGACAGGGCAGTGATGTCTAACGATTTCGCTGGAAAAATAAAATGATCTCGGAATTTACGATAAATTTGACTTCGAGCTCAACACTGATAAAAGGATTTCTTAGCATTTAAGAAATGATTCCTTAAAAATCACTTTTTTGTATTTAACAAATATTTCTTAGCATTTAAGAAATACTTGTTAAATACAGTCGACTACCCGTTATAAGCCTGTTTTATTTTATATCATTTTCAACGTCATATTTACGTTTTGTTACATACGTCACTATTCCAATTTTTCTAGTGCTTATAGCGCTAAAATAAATACTTATCTTTTTACACTAATAATAATTGTAATGCAAAAAATTATAATGACAACGGTATTAATTACAGTAATGATAATAATAATTTTATTGATCAACATAATGATCAATAAAACTTTTAAATTGTAACAGAAGCTTTAATTGTAATTAATGATTACAACTATGAACAATAAATAATATTTTACTTAATAATGATTAAATTATTCTCCGCGAAACATCGATAGTAAATTTTCATAATTTATTTAGATATTTTGTTCGTATTGTTAGTTTACAATTTAGAGAATTTTAACGGAGGCTTATAACGGGATGTCTGGTACAAAACTCAAAAAAGTGGTTAAGTGGGGAAGCTGTTTTGACTCAGTAACTCCCGATTGAGGGGAAGAGGCCTATGAAGGGCAGGCTTATGACGGATAGTCGACTGTACAAAGAAGTTATGCTTAAGAAATTATTTCTTAAATACTAAGAAATCCTTCTATCAGAGCAATAACTTCTGAACAGATGGATCTGTCAAAAAATGATCAGAAACTTTGTTTATATGGCGTTCAATTTTCAACAAAAACATCCTGAGCTTACATGTACAATGAGCCATTGCCGTTTTACAAAATTCCAAACTTAAATTTTTTTCGTCCCATGTTATTTAAAAACGAAATCAAAAATCATAAATGTGATTAGAAAAATTTACTACAATAAACAATAACTTATTATACTATAACTATTACTAATTCCTTCAATAAAATTCCCACTCAATCATACATTAACATACTCATTCATTTAATTTCCATTTCAATTGGATAATAGAGAGAATTAAAAATAAAATTAAAGAAAGTTTAAATTTGCCTTTCACCATTCATTCGTATATACCCATATAAATATATACATATATATATATATATATATATATATATATATATATAAACATGAATATAAGTATCCTAAACATAACATTAACTATTTTAATTAAATTAAGTTGGCATTACATATGAATAGAGTTAAATTTAAAGATGATTATCTTGCTTTCGCCAGATATGATGAAGACCTAGGCGGTTTAGCAGCCTTAAAGCAAACTCTCTACACATTAAGCACAACATTGTGTATCGTGATCAATCGCAACACGTAAATTAATGCCACCAACAGAATTTATACCACTAACGAGAATAAGATAGCCTTGTGGCATACAACGTACTGTAAAATAACATATCAGTCGTGTTTAAGTAAACGCGAGTTAAAACGGTGAAAGCCCATGCATACATACATTTTACAGTACAGCTAAAATTCCCCTATGATTTGTAATGAAGGAAAAAAAATAGTTAACAATTAACAATTTATAATTAAGGAATTAATGACTTCCTGTAATTTTAATTATTATAACAGAATGAATGAAGCATAAGATCGAAAATTAACCGCGTGACATTTTATCATCGAATTTATGATAAATTTGTTTTTGTTTGTGTTTATATTTAATTTTAATCTGTATTATTATATAATATTATAGTATGTAGGCAAAATTTATCGTCAAATGCATACAGCGATAAAATTACCTCCTGTGAAAACACAAATATATATATATATATATATGTATATAAATTATGAATGCATGTACCAACCGCCTATAGTATATATTTGTTTAGCATTAATACCATTTTATGTGCACACATATATACATTATATAGATATAAAAATGAGTTATTATTTTTTTTGTTGAATGTATTTAATTAAATTTTGACGCCGCAGATATGTTATTAGTTTATAATATTGTTAAATTAATTATTACATTAGAAATACTAAATTTTTCAGAACTCAAATACGTTAAAACTGACAAATTTAAGTCCTTAATGGATTCCTACCTGGAGTACCTAAGTCATTACAATTTTTACTCGTTTTATATTTCCTTTACCTTCAGAAATGATATCATTGTTAAAGGTTTTGGAGTAGAGAAGGTGTATAATATGAGTAGAAGATGTAATCCTGAGGTGCCTCGTGTAGGATGCCATTTTGGAGATTTGCATGTCTTCAGCAAAACTCTGTACCGTTCCTCGTGTCTCCTCGGTTGAAGAGCATCTGTCGTAACACGTGTTTTAAAACTTAATTTGAAATTGTAAATTTATAAATTGAATATTTTAAACGGCAGTTTATCGCTACACATCTTAGGTGAATAAATTTTTTCATTAAGAATTTTTATTAATTAAAAATTTTATAAGTTTTCTATGCGCTGGTCTCAACAATCAAAGAATATCTGATCAAAAAGTCATATATATTTTTTAATCAATTCATGTCTGATTTCACGTAAATAGTGCATTGTATACCGGCATGAAACGGTGATATATTGTAGAAAATTTATAGAAAAATATATAGCGGCAAAAATGTTTACATTAATATACAGGAGAAGGGAGGCGGGCAAAACGGGGTATTTAAAAGCCCTGATTAAGAAATCTCATTTGGAATGATTTGAGATAACGTAACTTTAAATTATTTTGAATCATTCTATATTGTTTGAATTATTTTGCTTTCGAGCATAAATTTCAGAATGAATCATTTTAAATCATGCTTAATTAAAAAATGATGAAATATTATTTCATGATTTGAAATTATTTAAAATGATTTAAACTCTCGAATCATTTCAAATTAAATTGAATTAAAAAAAAATAACGCAATTTCTGGTTCCTCGAACAATTCAGAATTATTTGAAATAATTTGAACGCTTGAATCATTTCAAAATAAATTGAGTTAAACAATAATATTACAATTATTTGGAATTACTTTAAATTATGATTTTATGATATGATACAATATGAAATAATTCACATTTTTCGAATCATTTTAAATTAGATTTCTTAATCAGGGAGAATACTAAATTTTCGGGGACTTAAATACGCTAAAATTGATAATTTAAAGTCCTTAACGGAATCTTACCTGAAGTACCTGAGTATTACAATTTTTGCTTATGCCATTTATTTCCTTTACCTTCAGAAATGGTACCATTGTTGAAGGTTTTGGAGTAGAGAAAGTGTATAGTATTGGTAGAAGATGTAATTACTGAGGTGCCTCGTGTAGGATGCCATTTTGGAGATTTGCATGTCGTCAGCAAAACTCTGTACCGTTCCTCGTGTCTCCTCGGTTGAAGAGCATCTATCTTAACACGTGTTTTAAAACTTAATTTTAAATTGTAACTTTATAAATTGAATATTTTAAACAGTAGTTTATCGCTACACATCTTAGGTGAATAAATATTTTCATTAAGTATTTTTATTAATTAAAAATTTTATAAGTTTTCTATGCGCTGGTCTCAACAATCAAAGAATATCTGATCAAAAAGTCATATATATTTTTTAATCAATTCATGTCTGATTTCACGTAAATAGTGCATTGTATACCGGCATGAAACGGTGATATATTGTAGAAAATTTATAGAAAAATATATAGCGGCAAAAATGTTTACATTAATATACAGGGGAAGGGAGGCGGGCAAAACGGGGTATTTAAAAGCCCTGATTAAGAAATCTCATTTGGAATGATTTGAGATAACGTAACTTTAAATTATTTTGAATCATTCTATATTGTTTGAATTATTTTGCTTTCGAGCATAAATTTCAGAATGAATCATTTTAAATCATGCTTAATTAAAAAATGATGAAATATTATTTCATGATTTGAAATTATTTAAAATGATTTAAACTCTCGAATCATTTCAAATTAAATTGAATTAAAAAAAAATAACGCAATTTCTGGTTCCTCGAACAATTCAGAATTATTTGAAATAATTTGAACGCTTGAATCATTTCAAAATAAATTGAGTTAAACAATAATATTACAATTATTTGGAATTACTTTAAATTATGATTTTATGATATGATACAATATGAAATAATTCACATTTTTCGAATCATTTTAAATTAGATTTCTTAATCAGGGAGAATACTAAATTTTCGGGGACTTAAATACGCTAAAATTGATAATTTAAAGTCCTTAACGGAATCTTACCTGAAGTACCTGAGTATTACAATTTTTGCTTATGCCATTTATTTCCTTTACCTTCAGAAATGGTACCATTGTTGAAGGTTTTGGAGTAGAGAAAGTGTATAGTATTGGTAGAAGATGTAATTACTGAGGTGCCTCGTGTAGGATGCCATTTTGGAGATTTGCATGTCGTCAGCAAAACTCTGTACCGTTCCTCGTGTCTCCTCGGTTGAAGAGCATCTATCTTAACACGTGTTTTAAAACTTAATTTTAAATTGTAACTTTATAAATTGAATATTTTAAACAGTAGTTTATCGCTACACATCTTAGGTGAATAAATATTTTCATTAAGTATTTTTATTAATTAAAAATTTTATAAGTTTTCTATGCGCTGGTCTCAACAATCAAAGAATATCTGATCAAAAAGTCATATATATTTTTTAATCAATTCATGTCTGATTTCACGTAAATAGTGCATTGTATACCGGCATGAAACGGTGATATATTGTAGAAAATTTATAGAAAAATATATAGCGGCAAAAATGTTTACATTAATATACAGGGGAAGGGAGGCGGGCAAAACGGGGTATTTAAAAGCCCTGATTAAGAAATCTCATTTGGAATGATTTGAGATAACGTAACTTTAAATTATTTTGAATCATTCTATATTGTTTGAATTATTTTGCTTTCGAGCATAAATTTCAGAATGAATCATTTTAAATCATGCTTAATTAAAAAATGATGAAATATTATTTCATGATTTGAAATTATTTGAAATGATTTAAACTCTCGAATCATTTCAAATTAAATTGAATTAAAAAAAAATAACGCAATTTCTGGTTCCTCGAACAATTCAGAATTATTTGAAATAATTTGAACGCTTGAATCATTTCAAAATAAATTGAGTTAAACAATAATATTACAATTATTTGGAATTACTTTAAATTATGATTTTATGATATGATACAATATGGAATAATTAACATTTTTCGAATCATTTTAAGTTAGATTTCTTAATCAGGGAGAATACTAAATTTTCGGGGACTTAAATACGTTAAAATTGATAATTTAAAGTCCTTAACGGAATCTTACCTGGAGTACCTGAGTATTACAATTTTCGCTTATGCCATTTATTTCCTTTACCTTCAGAAAAGGTACCATTGTTGAGGGTTTGAAAGTAGAGAAGGTGTATAGTATGGCTAGAAGATGTAATTACTGAGGTGCCACGTGTAGGATGCCATTTTGGGGATTTGCATGTCATCAGCAAAACTGAACAGTTCCTCGTGTCTTCTCGGTTGAAGAGCATCTATCTTAACACGTGTTTTTTAAAATTAAATTTTAAATTGTAACTTTATAAATTTAATATTTTAAACGACATTTCATCGCTACACATCTTAGGTAAATAATTTTTTTTATTGAGTATCTTTATTAATTAAAAATTTGAAAACTTTTCTATGCACTGGTCTCAACAATCAAAGAATATCTGATCGAAAAGTAATATACATTTTTTAATCAATTCATGCCTGATTTCACGTGAATATTGCATTTTATACCCGCTTGAAAAGATGATATATTGTTGAAAATTTATAGAAAAAGATATATAGAGGCAAAAATGTTTACATTTATATACAGGGGAGGGGAGGGGGGCAAAACGGGGTATTTGAAAGCTCTGATTAAGAAATCTGATTTGAAATGATTTGAGACTACGTAACTCTAAATCATTTCGAATCATTCTAAATTGTCTGAATTATTTTGCTTTCGAGCATAAATTTTAGAATAAATCATTTTAAATCATGCTTAATTAAAAAATAATGAAATATTATTTCATGATTTGAAATTATTTGAAATGATTTAAACTTTCGAATCATTTCAAATTAAATTGAATTAAAAAATAATAACGCAATTTCTGGTTAATCGAACAATTCAGAATAATTTGAAATAATTTGAACGCTTGAATCATTTCAAAATAAATTGAGTTCAAACATAATATTACAATTATTTGGAATTACTTCAAATTATGATTTTATGATGTGATACAATATGAAATAATTAACATTTTTCAAATCATTTTAAATTAGATTACTTAATCAGGGAGAATACTGAATTTTCGGGGTCTCAAATACGTTAAAATTGATAATTTAAAGTCCTCAACGGAATCTTACCTGATGTACCTGAGTATTACAATTTTTGCTTATGCTATTTATTTCATTTACCTTCAGAAAGGGTACCATTGTTGAAGGTTTTGGAGTAGAGAAGGTGTATAGTATTGGTAGAAGATGTAATTACTGAGGTGCCTCGTGTAGGATGCCATTTTGGAGATTTGCATGTCGTCAGCAAAACTCTGTACCGTTCCTCGTGTCTCTTCGGTTGAAGAGCATCTATCTTAACACGTGTTTTAAAACTTAATTTTAAATTGTAACTTTATAAATTGAATATTTTAAACGGCAGTTTATCGCTACACATCTTAGGTAAATAAATTTTTTCATTAAGTATTTTTATTAATTAAAAATTTTATAACTTTTCTATGCACTGGTCCCAACAATCAAAGAATATCTGATCGAAAAGTAATATATATGTTTTAATCAATTCATGTCTGATTTCACGTAAATATTGCATTGTATACCCGCATGAAAAGGTGATATATTGTTGAAAATTTATAGAAAAATATATAGATAGCAGCAAAAATATGTGTATTTACGGAGAGAATTTTATGGTAAACGTTATTATCGAGTTATAGTACAATTTTTAAACTGAATTTTATAATAAAAAATGTCATTTAAATTATTATATAAACAATCCGCATTGTAGTGTCTACAAACTGTATGGTGATATGTAAATTCATTTAGTTTTGACTTGCTTTTGTAAAAGCCATAACTTTTTTAGTATTTTTTAGAAAAATTTCAATAAATCCTGAAAGTTTTTTTCGATAAGATACAAAAAGATAATAAAGGTTCAGCAAATTTAAAACGAGTCAGATTCAAAAGTGGTTGATTATGCGAGCCATATATTTATGGTATACTACCACTATTTTTTTGCGTACTTACCCTGGTTAAAAAAAAAAACTTGGTTTCGACTTGGTCGTCTTAAATCGCAGCTAACTAAGACCACAACTAACATTAATTTTTTTTTTTTTTTTTTTTTTCAGAATTCATCAGGTGAAAAAAGTTCTTTTCTCTATCGTGAAAAGAATAACTACAAAACGTGTCACAAGTCTGCATCACATATATAAAAATCGAAAATGCAAAAATCAAAAAAGCAACAGTTATACAAACGACAATCGAGAGTATGTAAGCTCCGTTATCTTATCCACGCTATAAAATGTCAAGACGAAGATTACATAGATAATGTAACAACCAAAAATTTTAATATTAATGAAAATTACTTCGATGATGGAACTCCTCTGCATGTAGCAGCGCGGATCGGAAATTATCAAATATTCCAAAAATTGATAAAAATGGGTGCTGATATACACCAACGGCACCCAATAACTCAAGAAATAGTATTAGATAGCGCCATGGAATCTCCCAATTACGATATCGTCACATATTTGAAAGAAAATGGCGTAGAAAATTCTGATTGCATTAATGGAAAAATTGCATTGCAATTTGCCGCCGATGAAGGAACAAAAGAATTCATGACTTTATTACTGACCAACAAACCTGGCATTAATGCTGAATATTTTGACTATCTCACTTCTTTCAGTGATGCTATTTTAGTTAGATACCACGCTGAGATAAGTGCTGTATTCGTTAAATTTGTGCTTGATCTTTTTTGCACATATGAAGGAGATCGTATCACTAAAACAATTTTCCATGCAGCTGCTGATATTAACAAGTATACAGCATTGAAGACTTGGCTAATGTCATTCTCTCGTAAGTTTGATTTCAGTAAAAACATAAATTGCTTTTCGTACTTTACACGGACAATGCGTCGTCATAACGACCTTCAGCATCACACGATCGCTGAAAGCGATTCTACGTTTCAAAACTATACAAACGTTACATATGGTATGGATTCTATTAAGAGGCACATTGTAGAATTGTTAGCAGCGGGTTTTTATGTATCGGATCGAAATATTGAAACTGTTTGTAATGCGAGAATATTTGATGGTTACTTAGCTGAATGTTCATTAGAAGTTGAAAAAATGAAGAAAAATGTGATAGAAGATAGTAATATCACATTTATGGAGATTTTGCAAAAAAACGTGCGATACTTGACACATTATTTGAAGACTGTTGATTTGAAGAAAATATTGAGATGTGAACCTCAGTTTCTATTAGAGTACCCAATATATAACAGAAAGATCGGTTTGAAATTGTGGAAAGTTCAGATAAGAAATAACTATTTAAAAGATTCTGAGGAAGTCATTTATAATATTTTTTATGAATTACAACTTCCGTATACTTTTATTAGAGAATTGTTCTTCTGCTTGTCAAACGACGATTTGAAAGAAATTGCTCAACCCTCTCGATAGAAAAAAAATAGCTAATCAGTACGATCCTGTAAATCAAAATTAAATGACCTCTGTAATCTATTCTCATACCACTGTTTCCTTCACTAAAAAAATTAATGAATACAAACTACTATTTAGTTATGGTAAAATTTCTACCATCAATCTGATTGTAGTGAATATTATCTAGATCACTGTATAAATAATCTAAATTGTAATATTTGCCACATTTATAATAATTGTTACAATTCTGTAGGTTAACTAAAGTTAATTATTATTATAATTATTATTATTATTATTATTATTATTATTATTATTGTTATTATTATTATTATTATTATTATTATTATTATTATTATTATTATTATTATTATTATTATTATTATTATTATTATTATTATTATTATTATTCTAAAGAAGAGTTTATAAGATAGATTAGATAATTTTAATATTTGTATTTTAACTTTTAAAAATTTTTCATTTTCTTGTAAAAATTTTATAAATAAAACTTAAGTATGTTTGTCATCATATTTGTTTTCGAAAATTTATAATTTTGCAGCAGTACTTGAAAATTATTGGATTTTCGATGAATTTTTTCATTGCAATCAACAATATTAATTACCATCCTGATAGTAACTGTTACGAAACTTATTGCAGAAGTTATCATCCAATAATTATTAATCCTTTTAAAAGAAATTATAATACCAACTATTTTTGCATTAAAAAATTTTCCAATCATTCTAGATGATTGGAATTTAAAATTTAGTGTAATAAACACAATTACTTAATTTTCTGAGTGTTTAAATAAATTAAAAAGAATATGTAAGATAAACTATACCAAAATGTATACTAAAATGTACTTAAAATTTTAAAATAAAATGAATTTATAAAAATTTAAAAGTTTACAATTTACAAAATAATAAAAAATTTATTATTAATCACTTAGATAAATTAATTTATTTCGATAGGTAGATATAAAAAAAGCAATTTCTCGTAATTGTAACTCAGCTTCACGAATTTATATCGTCATTACTGGGTATGTACTTTGGTTTTAGAGCGCGAACCGCAAATAATGACATGAAAGAGATTGCTCGGAGTAAGAAAAAGAAATAAAGAAAGCAAGAAAAAGAACGAGTAAACGAGCTATTCTTGATTGCAAGAAGTCAACTATTGAAGTTGTGTATTACTGCTTCTACTTCCTCGATAAAAAAAAATCCTTAAATTTTTATAACACTAAATTTTTATAGCCACTGTCTACTTTACGATTATTACGATTACATTAATTACGACCATTACACGTCTTTTATTTTTTAAATTACCGTATTTGTTGTCTCGATAACTCATTCATTAAATTTATTTTCACTTTTTTTTTTCTTGGGAATTTTTTTGCTTTTATTTTTCAGGCCGATCATAATTTTCCTTCCACAGTTTACGGTTTGTTTTAAAAAAAAAAATTTTATTAACCATATATTAAAAGCTATATTTTCTAAAACATGTAGTTTCTAAACTATTGAGCTTAGGTAAAAATTTATAAGGAACATTGTTGTAGAAAATTTAATTTCCTACATAATTAATTCTCTTCATTTTTATCGTATTTTTAATAATTCAGTCAGAATTCCAACTTATTACAGAAAATAATTTTTCATTAAAAAATTTTATGTTTTTTAATTAAGAATTCTATCGAAACTATAAGGTTATTATACAAATTTATTAAAATCATTTTTGTAGAAAATTAAATTTCCTACGAAATAGTTGCTCATCATTTCGTGCATATTTTTTATAATTAGGCCATTATTAAAATTTTTAAAGCATTTTCCAAAATCGTCACGTTAAAATCCAATCATTTTATAAAAATCTCCAATTTCGTAGCAAAAATTTATTTAGCTTATAAGCTTACTGGAAAAAAAATTGCATGAATCTCATAATAGTAATTTGACACTAAAAAAGTGTAAAATTTCATTAATAAATCAATAGATTCCATTTATTTACTATTCTTAACACTAGTAAGGGTTCGCTGTTCACTTTAATAGAGGATCACTTTACCGATTTTTAAAATCAAGGGTTTCTTATATCCCTTTTCTCAATATCAGTTTTTGTTTCATGTACCATCTGCTCAGTTATACCTCATCATTTTTTATGTCCCCCCAGCCACCCCTAAACTATCAAAAAATCCTCGTCTTGATTAAAACAAAAATCTAACCGCTCAAGTAAATAAATAAAAAAAAAAGTTTAAATACAAAATTTAACTTCTAACAAAAAAATAAGACTATAAAACAAAAACATATATATATATATATATATATATATATATATATATATATATATATATATATATATATATATATATGTACAGTAAGAGTATAGAGTATAGAGTATAGAGTTGAGACTATCCATAGAGAATCTAGAGTTTCATTTTAATCTCGGTCTAGTCTAGTATCGCCAAGACTTATAAACAGGCGTATAAGAACGTGAAAGCACAGCTGAAAAAAGTTATGAAACCAAAGCAAAGAAAATTAAATGAAATGTAATGAAAGTATGAATTATTTGTACCACAGTTATTTTAAATATTATTTTTTTTAAAACTTTTAAACTTTTAATCCGTTTTATCTTATTTACTTTCTTATATATATATATATATATATATATATATATATATATATATATATATATATATATATATATACTGGTGTTTTTTTAAAATTCCTACTCGTTAAGTGTAATTCGTATAATTAATACAAAACTAGTTAAAGTTAATAAAAATAATGAGAACGAGTGTTTAAAGCTCTGGTCCGAGTTGTATGGGCTCTAATAAGCTAATTGTAAGATTGAGTTAAGACTAAGTTAGTTTATCGGCTGACTAAGTACGATAGTACGATTAATCTAATGACGAAGAAATCAATTATTTTAGTTGTAACGGTATCAAAGAAGAGGAAGCCTATAAATGAGGATCTTATATACTCAACAGTTATATATATATATATATGAATAGTTCTGCTTCAGCTTTTTCTTGTTCTCCTTCATGATGATGAAGATCGGATGCTTTGGATACAACTTGAATGTATGCATATACATCTATATACCTATGTATATGTATATGGATATATATTAAGTATGTAAAAAGGCAAACTAGTCTTGTCTTGAACGGGTTCGCTTAGTTGAAAAAGTATTGTAGAATATAACCGCGGTTGGTTATTCTATTCAGTGTGTTTAATAAATCACTGTATGAACGTTGAGCCTATTAGCTGAACCTGTCCTACATTATAAGCTAACCCTTATGTTTTTTAAACTTATTGTAGATATTGGAGAAATTTGGAAAAATAAATATTTAGGACGTAGTAAAAAGAATAATAATTTATTTAGTCATGAATGTAACCCTGAAGATTTTTATCGTTATGTTAAATTTTATTTCTATAATAATTTAATCTCTTGTTGATAGACAGTAATACATTGATCAATGCAACTAAACTAAATTTAACGTTTAATTTTTGAAGGAAATTAAAATGAGTATATCTTATAAATTAAGCTATTTACAGCTTCATAATGCTGTTATTTGGATTTTAATTTAGTTATTATATAATTTAATCACTTGTTAAATGTATACTCAAAAGAGTCCACGGAGAGAAATTTATGGCAACAATTACAATATATTATGGGAATGGTTCCTATAATGCATGGTAACCGGTTTTTTTGAAATGTTGATTACAGGAACGGTACCCATATATATTATAGTTATCATTACTATAATATTATAGTAATTGTTACCATAATATCATGGTAACCATTACCATAATATTTGGTTATGTTTTAGATAAATCCTTTGCAGGTTAAAACACAGAACTTGTTAATGACTGCAAACGGTTTTCTTGAAAAACGTCGGAAACTTCTGTTTCTAAAATAATAATCATTTACATATTATATTTAAAAATATGTATAAGAATCGGCTAAAAGATAGCTATTAAAAATATATTTTTTATACATATTTAATATACATTAACGCAAAAATAGACGGAACAGAAAAATTTTTGAAAACAATCCGAAATTTCGTTTTGATTCAACATCTTCTTTTTTGTTAGTTGGAAAGTATTTTTTATTTTTGTATAGTGAGAAACATTATCTAACGGAACATTAATCACGGAGGAGAAAGTTAACGGTGCTAGGCAGCAGCAAAAGTAGTTCAGTGCTCGCCACTAGATCGCACTCAACCTCTTGTGCTGTTCCTAGTTAGATATATCTTTCAGAGTTGTTATATTCCATATTTGAAAACAATTCTGGTTCGGGAACTACTCTGTCACTTGACAGAGTGACTAGTGCCTGTTTCGATGGTCATATAGTAGATCCTCTATTGCATTGTAACGACAATGTTTAATAATTTTGTTTTATTGAATAATTCATTTTTGTTATCCAGAAACAAATAATACGTTTCAGGTAATAAAATAAAGTGATTATTGTACTGAATAAATGCTGTTGAATATTCTAAAAATAATTTAATTCGGTAAATTTTTTTTTTTTTCAGCATTCATTTACTCTGTAAATATACTTTCGTGCATCGTATTATCTGATGTTCACTGATTAGCGCATTTATTGATAATTTAGTTAGATATTCTTCAATATCTTTCTTAGCATCCAGAAAATTTAGCAACTTCAGTTGTTTGTAAAATGCACATTTGATAGCAAGTTTTAGTTTTAGAACTGATTCGTGCAGCCGAATGCGAACATAATGATTAAATGTTGCACCAAAATGAGTTTATGGTGTTTATATCAGGCCTGCCTCAAATGATGACTGTGAAAGAAATGAATGAAAGATTGGCAGAAAATTAGTGAAATTTGAAGTAAATACTTTTAAGTAGAAACAAATACTTTAAGAAAAATAGATGTCGTTAGATAATCGTGCGCTCTGGTTCTAACGTTGTTATACTTCACTTCATTTTGTTTATTCATTAGAGCCATAACATACGCTATGCTATACAATATTATGATATGAACATACTGCTCATATTGTGTACATTTTCTTCCTCGCTTCCGGGTGTCTCGGCTGCACAATCTGCTTGCCAATACAATTCAGGCTCCAGACTCTTAGTAATACCTTTATTTTCAAAGTATTCATTCCTGACTGTATCGAGTACTGATACCGGGTATATGACGTTTTCGTGACACTTGGATATTATGCATTGTTCATTATTACACAATGCTATATGTTTTAATGGAGTAAGGTTTGAAGACATACTTAACGATAAACTTCCATGGAAAAAAATAATCGGTAGCAGCTACCGATTCCCAATCGATGACGGAATACGTACTTTCTACCGAGGTGTGAATAAAAATAAAAAAAAAATTATTTTTAATAAAATTTGTGGCTAATCCATTTCACCTGTAGTATTCCTACATCCAAAAATATATTATAAAAAATTTTTTCTATAAAAATTCAGTCTCTCGCAGACTTTTTATCAATAAAAATTGATAGATAGCAAGTACCCTATTTTCATTATAAACTTGTGCAATTAGAATTGCACTTGAATATTTTTTTCTCCTTGAGAAAAGTTGAACTTCATCATGAGTATTTCGAGCCAATGGACTGTCAATAACCCTCGAGAGACAAAAGTCTTGAGCTTGCTATTGATGCTGTATATAAACTGCTATTTTCAATCTAAAACTTTGGTAGTATAGATATCGATAACATTCAAATACTTTGTACTCAAGCTCTGCAAAGCTCCCTGTTACATCAGTTGCTTTTAATTAGCACAGCACATTGACTCTCGGATACTTTCATAGCAAGAAAATATTTTATTACATATTTAATGAATAAACTGTAAAAAATATGGAGTGAACCAGATTTTATTTTAATCCATATTCACTTTATCATTCGGAATTGCGGAGTTTTAGAAAAAATCACTCGTTATACGGATAAAATTCGGAGTTTGTATCTCCAGTTAGGTGATTTCAGAGTAATCTAGATTATTTTTTAATCCGCATTCACTTCAGTTTGGTGTTTTAATTTTAAAATAAACTTCCATTAGGAATAAATTTCACTACGATTTAGAGCTTGAACATTAAAATGAATCCCCTCGGAGTGAATTTTACTCCAAGGGAATTAATAATTGCGCGCTCACTACGCAAATTTTTTACAGTGTAAGCATAAAATTTCTCATTATCTGCTGCTTAAAATTATTAAAAATTATTTCCCTCGAATGTATGGAAGAAAAGCCCGTAATTTTTTTATTTCAATATAAATGTCAAATTAGAATAAACCGAAACTCATTATATATTGGTAATTTTTTTTATAATTAATATTTTCCAAAACTCCCCTTCGGAGTGAAATTCACTCTGAAGAGAATTAAATAAATAAAGTCATACATTGCGTTCACAGTCATATTTTTTAGTGTATGAACATAATAGAAGTAATAATAATGTAGTTGGAAGTATTCAGAAGGTTGTAAAATTGATAAATTAAGTGAAGCTTTGGGTAAGTGATTAAAATTTTATTGAGCCTAGTCGGCTGAGTAAGCTCTAATACTGTTTGTGCAGCATGCATATGCATGGCATAGGCTAATTGCTTGGTAAATAGAGCATATATATATATATATATATATATATATATATATATATATATATAACATAAGTTTGTCCACCAAGACAAGTCGATGAATTAATCCATGCTAATTTAGTGCAAACAATTTCAAATATTTAATATTAAAATCAATTATTTCATTTGCTGTTAAAATATTTTAGCAGATATGAATATTTTATTTTTAGATGGAGCACTTAATAAAAAGATAAATAAGTTAACTCGGAGATAAAAAATATAGAATAGATAAGTTGATAAAAAGAAGAGTCGCGCTAAATTAAAAGTTAATTTTCGTTGTATTTTTTTTTTTGGAAAAAAACGGAAGAAGACGTTTGCAAAAAAAAAGTTTCAGAGATATTTAAGTTATGCTTCTAGTAATTAATAAAGTTTTAGACCTATGAAAAACAAATTTAATATCCGGTTTTTAAATTTAGTTTTAAAAATATTGTAACTCAAAAATAATCGCAAAATTAAAATGGAATTTATTTAAAAGCTTGCTTTGGTTTTTTATTTTAGAATTGGGTTTTTTTTTAAACTGACCGTTGGTAAAAAAAATTGTTTTTAATTGTAAGCTCCTCGAGTTTAAAAATATTTGTAAGAAATTTAGTATCTAATATTCAAGACTTTTTGTTTCAAAAACAAAGTCACGAAAATTAGTTTGAAAACAATATTTTCGCCTTTTTTTCAATTTTGAATCTCCATAATGTGAAGGAAAAAAAATAAACTTTGATTGTTTGAAATTTTGTTTCTTTTTTGGGTAATGATAAAAAAAAACTAGATCATAAATGAAATGTTTTATAATTTTTATACCTATCCGGGTAAGAATATTTGGCCAAAAAGAGCCGAAAAGACTAAATCTGGTCAAAATCATACAATTTTTTTAAAAAAAGGCTACATTCGGTTTGAAATCACGTTAAAGCCATAGAATTTTATGTGAACACACCGAAATTTCATTGTTCTTAAAAAACAGGCCAAAATTTTACCAATGAATTAAATTAAGTCAGTCTCTTTAATTATAAGTATAATTGTATAACAGAAAATTTTGAAATTTTTGGGGATTTTTAGGCCCAGTCGGTCTGCCCAATTTCGGCCTAGAGTTTTCGGTCTTGTGTTCACTTTCTGAGCCGTTTGCCGGCCATTTTTCGGTGAAAAAGAATTTAGTGTTTTTTTATCTTGAAATTTTTTTACCTGGGTATGTAAAGTAAAAAACCATTATAATATTTAACTGCAACAATAAAAAAAGCCTACAAAAGCTGTTGGCTTGTTATAGCTCATCTGTCGAATTTATCGTCAACGTTCGTGCTGTAGCTTTTTTATGACTCGTAAACTATCAAAGTAGAATGGTCTCTGAGGTGAACTGTACTTCTGTTCTCGTAAGATCAAACACATTTCAGTATCACTCAGTACCGAGTACTACTAGCATTGCAAGCACTCAATTTTATTTTTAATTTTCATTAGTAAAATACAACTTGCCCTTAATTATATTTATCGTCAAACAACTCACAATTAATACTTTTTGTCTCAAAACTTTACTGAGTAAAGAAAGATTAATTTAATGTAACTTAATTGCAAAGTTAATTATTCTTCGTGTACACAAACGAGTAGAAAGCGAATTAATGCCATGAAAGATATTTGAGTTTAAATATTTTTATATTTTATTCCCTGGTTTAAAAATGATTAAGTTGCCGAGGTATGTTTATGTTTATTTTTGTATTTATAAATATATATACATGTGTAGTAAAGACCTTTAGGCGTACGGTACATACTTTTGAAAGTGCTCGACAAGTTAACACCGAATGCGGAAAGCATCAAAGAATTTAATTAAGAACTTGTCTGTACGATTCCTTAATTTGATTACGCACCCAAGTGCATTGAGGTTTCGTGCCGCAGGACACTTTATTACCTTATCGTTGAGTGTCACATAAAAATAAGTTAAAGGGTACGAAAAAAAAATATTTTTTTCAAATAAAATTATTTTTAACAATTTCTGAAAAGTTTTTTTTTAGTGAAATATATAATACGGGTTAAGATTTTCACATAAAGATGCAAAAAAATTAATATTTTAAAAATTAAAATTTGGACATTTCAATTTACTGATATTCTAAACTATAACAGTTTAAAAAAATACCACCGAGCAGCCGGAATGAAAGAAGATTTCTTATTAAATTAGCGTATAATCTGATTAAATTGATAGAAATTATCTTTAAATAAAAAGTAAAAAAATCAAATCGTAAAAGTCAAAAGTCAAAAGTTATTTCTAAACTACAGTGGATCGTTTTCTGATCTCTAAACTCAGTAAATGTAATCACTCAAAGAACAAATGTTTAAAAGTTTCATGAAAACTCAATTAGAATTGCGGACGCTATCGAAACTACAGGAAAACGTTACATTGTAAAAAATTGGGAGTGAATACGAGTTTGAATTCATGCTGTCACTGGAATTGCAGAATTAAAAAAAATATCAGAGCTTTAATGTTAAGATAAATTCCCTCCGAAAAAATTTGACTCTAAGGGAATCCATTAAATGAAAAATCATCCACTTTACATTCATTCCGAATTCACATCAGATTTAATTCACGTTTACTTGGCAAAGTTTTTACAGTATGTGTGTAAACTTTCGAACTAAGGGCATCCAGAAATTACTTGACTAAATAAAATGTACGATAGCAAAATTTTATGACAATTCTACCGCTGGGACAAAAGCAACACTTGAACATCTATGAAATTTGGTTACAAATTTTTCTTTTCAATAAAAAAAGTTTCAAGTAATTTTGAAATTATTTCCAAAAATTCATATATACAAAAAAATTTTTGAGATGTATTTTGGATTTTTTTTCTAGAAGAAATCGTTTAAATTTTACTGAATTTTAAAACCAAAAATCGATTTTTTGAAAACTTGTTAGAGCAGTAAAAAAAAAAAATAAAAATTTTAAGAAATTTATTTTGAAATTTAACTCGTAAGCTTTCCATTGCATTATTTTTAATATGATTTCATCTCATAAGATAAAGCCGAAATTTTATCAAAAAAGCGACTAAATTCATTTTAAAAAAGACTAAAAAAATTTGAACCATTTTTCCTGATTTCTTCCGACAGTTTGTCTGAAAGTTACAGGTTTCAGAATATATATCTGCGTAAGACCTCAAATTATATTTAAAAACTTTATGTAGCATTAAAATAATTATTTGGTATGAAGGTCAATGATAAATGTTCAGTAAAATATAAGTTAATTAACTTTAATTAATCCTCTTGAAGTGAAAAAATATTCGAGATAAATCTAAAAAAAATGGCAATTGTTAAAGTTATGCGTTACAGTTAAGACATACAAGATTGAAATCTTCTTCAGTTGGAAGCGAAGCCTCGTTCGAAAGATTACTTTAGATGAAATCATTTGTTGCACGTGTTGCTGAAATGAATCGTGAATGTGATACTTAAATGTATATACACTGGCCTCTAAAATTTGTGTCGCAAAAAAATAAATAAAAGTAAATAACAAAAGCCAAGCATTTTTCATTTTTTTTTATTTTCCCGTTAAAACTGGGAACGTTCCCGAAACATGTCAGAAAATTATTATATTCATCTTAGATCCTAGATCTTATTATTATCCTTGAAGTTTGAGTCCATAGTTTCTAATACTAAAAAAAATTTTCATAAAATATTCAACTAAAAAATTTTTGTTTTAATTCATAATTAAATATGTTTATAAAAAAAAAATGGATAAGAAAAGTTTGTAAATTATTTTCATTAAGAAAGTAAAAATTTTTTTTTGAAAAGTTAATACAACTGGGAGTTAAGTCATAGCTTTAAAGGAATGTTTAAAGCGTAAAGTCGTGCCAAGAATTTGGGTGGCAAAACCAAACTCAAGTTCTTGGTGAATAAAGAGGGTATGCGCTATTTTTCTTTCTTACAACTACCAAGTAAAGCGAGCTAGCCACCGTCGACCTGCATAATCTGGAAGGATCGTAAAGACACTTTACGACTGCAGTACGGGTAAAAAATCAAAAGTAGAACGATAATTTCCGTGAGGTGAAAAATAATAAAAAATTACCGTTGTTTAACCTCGGCAATAAAACCCAGAGTATTTATTATTTAGCAGTTTTTATTGCTTTACATACAATCGGGCCAAAGTAAAATCGATGGATAATGATAGTAAAGTGTAAAACTGATAAAAATAAATGGGATCTGAAGGGATAATTACATGTATAAAGTAAAAGTTAAAAGCAAACAAGAGAGCATTAAGTACACACTAATTTCCTCTAGTGTAATACCTGGCAGTGAAACTGGGAAATAGTTCGGTGTGGCGTACCTACGGAAATTTCGATTTCCCTCGAGTTTCAATGGCAATTAGCACGATTGCTCCTCAGCGTATCCTCTCTACATCACATTCACTGATACTCATCGTTAGTATGTGTATTATATATGCACACACATATTAACTAAATACCAAATGTATTTAGATATATATATATCATCACCTATAGAATAAATGATATAACTCTATGTGCTTTAGCCATTAAGCTTGAATATCATCAACTCAATCAGTTATTGCAACTATTTTTAGTATTTTTTTTTTATATATAAAATTGATTAATTACCACACTGAGAAAAAATGAAATAGATGTACACCCTTAAGAAGGAGACAGGATATCTCAACTTAGTGCTTTGAAGAAGAAGCTAGAAAGAATTGAAAAGAAAGTGAATACTGTAAGAGATGACGATTGCCTACCAAAATTTAAAGAATTATCGAAGCGCAGTTGTTTCTACTACAAATGAAAAAAATACGCCTGAACACAGACATAAATACACGCTTCATGAAAACGAAGACGTCTTACCAGGACATCGGCGAAGAAAAGATGCCAAAAAATATCGACACCATTGAAATCGACTAAATTCTAACTTAATTTAGTTTTATTAGAGCTTATAAAGTAGTCGTAATGAAATATAGTAGTGAGTCTTAGAGAATGAGTTATTACTAATAATTAAATATTATTTTAAATTGACAGAATATTTATTTAACAATTAAATAAATGCATGTTCAGAAAAATAATTTATTTCCTTGACACGTACTTTTTTTTATACTATGACAAAAATTTTTCAGGAGAACATTAATAATAAACATTAATGTCATAGTGTAATACAGAAGACGCCTTTATTACTATCAAATAAGGGTGATCGTCATTCTGCTAATTTACAGCAGAGAAGCCGGCCTATAGATGTAAGTCCGGAATATAATACGTCTGAAATAAGTTTCTTACCAGGGACACTACAAGAGGTGGGCGCGATCTAGTGGCGAGCACCGAACTACTTCCACTACTGCTGCCTAGCACCATAACTTTTTAAATCAGTAATTATTAGATTTAAATATATATTTATTAACCTCGAACAAATATACATATTTATTCTGAATGAGAATATTTAATTGTATCTGAGTAATATTTAGTAGAGTTAATATCATAATATATTGCTTCAATACTTGGATTTGTTAGCACGGTAATTACTGTAATAATATGGTGTTCGGAAGAGTTACAATAGTTTATGGTAAAATGGGTGTTTTACAGTACGATACGGTATTCGACAGTAAACGCACGGTATTTTCACCGTAAATTTACAGTAAGAGAACGGGAACTTACTATAAAACTGCGGTATTTTACCGTAAAGTGAAGTATTGCACTCTGAAAATAAAACAGTTTACGATTCTTACGGTAAAAATTCCACAAATTGTAAATTGTCATATTTTATACCGTAATTTTCCGCAAAATTCTGTGTTTTTACGGTGAATTACGGTCAGTGTGGTAAGTTACCGTAATCCGGATCCTTCAGGGCATCCACACTGAGAGAGAAAACAGCTTTTAGAAATATTGTACTTTTTTCCTACACTGTAATAAAAAGTCGAGTGTGAAAACGGATTCTATTACAATCCGAGTTCCGTAAAAAAAGTTACTCCACCTACAGAATAAATAAGTAGTTTTTTGTCCAGCGAAGTAATTTACGAGTGATTAAAATAAACCCCCCTGAAACTAGACTTTCAACATTTTTTTTTTCAATGCAAAGAATTTTAAAAATCCAAAATTGTTATTATCAAACTCAATCGACTAAATTTTACATCAAACTAGTTAATTAGATTCTTTTTGCATAATAATATATGCTTATTATAGTAATTCAGTGAATTATATTAATTGCGGATACGATTTAATGCAAGTGAATGACTCGAAAATTTTAATGCGGTAATAGAACACTAGTCGATTAGTGTTTGAGGTATCCACTTAAAACACTAAAATTCATGCACGAGTAGTTAAAACAAATTTAATTAAGTATAAAGTACCGTGATCAAAGTGTGCACTTTAAAAATTTGTCTATCAATAAAACTATAGTTATGTTTAAAAAATAATAATGACAAAAATAAATTTTCCAAAGTATTACTTGTAAGGTTATAAGCTAGGTATTAAATAGTAGTTTAATGTTTGTCGTTTTAATTGCAATTGATCGGTTTATGGTTTCGCAGAATAACCCACCGTTAAGTGCAGAAACGCACATGATCGTACATGTCGATCTCGTATCCAGAGTTAACTTTGCACACAGACTCGGGACTTTCGAATTGAATTAATAAAGTCATATGTACTTTATTACAGAGATTCTTAATTGCGGCAATAAAGTCAACTGTTCCTGCGATTAACCACAAACTCTTAATCAAAGTCACTAATGATTTCAATCAACAAACATAACACACATATTTTATTTATTTGGCTTTAAATCGTCCAAGCCACCTGTGATCTCCATTTTTATCCATTACAGCCTTTGTGCCAGAGATTTTTTAAGTTTTTTGCATGACGGAGTAACTCAGCTCAAGATTTTAAAAGAACTGACTCAGCTTGTTTAACTTTTTGCCAACACCACTGAATCTGTCTATTCATAAAACTTTTATAACTTTTCTAGTCTTTAAACGAGACTGTAAGAAAGATTGCAGTGGGACTTCCAAGGGCTAATGTAATGTACAAAGATGGATAATAAAGTAAAGTAAGCTGGTATGTATGCCATCAAAACAAGTAGAGTACCGAGTTTTGTCCCTGACTTTGGCCGCTAGAATGTTGAGCTCTTACATAGGGTGGGGGGGGGGGTCTGTTACACCCACTAGATTTTTAACTTTGGTTATATTATTAGATAACGTATATTGTTGCATGAGTATGGACCGCTAATTTTCTTATCAAAGTGGCTTACAAGTTAAGTTTAAACGTCCTACCAATGATTTAAAGTAAAACCGTCCGGCCTCGTTCATGTCACGCGGTCATTAATTAAAGCTGCAATCGCCTCGAGACTATATATGTTCGGTGGTTCCTGCGCCTGGTGGTGCAATAATTTTAGACCCAGTAACTATATATATATTTATACATATATATGTGTGTGTATATGTGTAAGTGTATGTATTTTCACACACACACGCATATATATACATATATAGATATAATACAAACGAGTGAAGCAAAACGAGCACTAAAATCGAGTTTAAACTATGTGACCATTATCGATTTAAGTATTAGACACTTTCATGACGCAGCATCAATAAATTACATCGATCTATACTTCATACAGAATAGCGTAATCTATAATTTTATTCAGGTGTGAAATAATTTACCCTAAATTTATATATTATATGAACTTAACATTATAACTTTATCGAATTTCTATTAAATTATGTTTGAAGACTAAAATTTTTAGATGACGTTAGTGAACTAATAGATTTTATGTCAGAATTAAAATAGTAAATGCCCTAATTAATGACACAGAGTCATATTTATAGTTAATAAACGTTACTAAATATAGTTATTATCGATTATTTGTCAAGTCAAGTAAAGTCTGAATCGGAAAATTTTTACGTTCCATATTATCTTTAATACAATTAAAACAAACAACTTTTTTAAAAATAAACTTCGGACAACTAGATGGTAAAAATATCGTAAGTGATAAATGAAGAAAAAATTTTATCATCGAAATTTTCGGGTGCTCTTTTTAACCGGATTTCTGCTATCTATAATTAACACACAGTCAGTAATAGAGACAATTTCAGTGAGATTATTTTTATTATGAGAGATTTGCCGGTAAAAGAGATAGTATCAGTAATAAGGATTTTACTAAAAAAAAAATTGTTGAACAAATGAAATGCTTGTAATTGATATGAAATAGATAAAAGAAAGTAAATAGGAGTATAAAAAAGTAAATAAAGTGAGTACAAAGTTGTAGAATGTAAAAGCGGCTGTTTACTACTGATAAATTGGATTAGCAAAACCTAAAGTTCTCGATGTACTGACGATATAAAGCAATTCAATTTGTGTTTATCTGAATAGGAGTTGTAGTTATAGGAATAGTTGTTGTCGCTGTATAACGCCAGCAACTAGTAAATCGAAGGACTAATGTAATGTAAGCGTTCGATCTATATCAGATACTCCAGAGAGTCTACCAAGATAACAGTGTATTTCTCACTGGACAAACGTCAAACAATCAAGTGAATTACTCATGATTTCGGTCCAGTTAACCTTTCGTCGAATCCCATCTGCGCCCAACGTCACTCGACCTGTCAAGTCGAATTTAACTTACTATTGACATTACACACACTCCCACACACACACTCATACACTCACACAGACACCTTTTCACACTAGAATTTACTCTACTTTACTTACTATCTTGTCATTTCAAGCTCATGGAGAAAACGAGTCTCGAAAATATATAAATATTTAATATGTTTAAGTAAGGAATACTCATGCAAATCGATAAATGCATTGCTTTTACTACGCTGAGAAAAAAATTCTCGTCGGACAATTAAATTAGTTTTGTTAAGTTCTATTAAACTTAAATTAATTTGGAAGAACTAGATTTTATTACCTCAACATAATCTATTTTCTCATTTTTAATAAATGATTTAATAGACTATTTGGTTAACATTAATAATTCTCTCTCTAAGATGATAAAATCATTTGGTAAAGTTAAGCAAATATTTATTCAATAGACAGCTAAATTATTTTATAGTACCAACAAACCCAAATATTGAAGCAAAATATTATTATATTAATTCTAATAAATATTACTTAAACTCGAAAAAATATACTCATTTAGAATAAATATGTATATTGTTCGAGGTTGATAAATATATATTTAAACCTAATGATTATTGATTTAAAAAGTTATGGTGCTAGGCAGCAGTAGTGGGAGTAGTTCGGTGCTCGCCACTAGATCGCGCCCACCTCTTGTAGTGTCCCTGGTAAGAAACTTATTTCAGAGGTATTATATTCCAGACTTACATCTATAGGACGGGTTCTCCGCTGTAAATTAGCAGATCTATGATAACCCTCTTTTGAAAGTAATATAGGGCTCTCCTGTATTACACTGTGACATTAATATTTAAGACGCGTTTTCATTTGTTTCTCTATTCGCACTCAACTGGATAAACGTTACTCTCTTTGTTGCACTTGCACAGAAAATGGGAACTTTGTCCAAGCTTTTGTCGTTAACAAATGGAAGTTATCAAAAAATTGAAGTGAGCTTCGCTAGTTCATAGAGTAAAGCATCGGGTCTGTCTCTTTATTTTGCGATCAGAGCTTTTATTTCAGAGAAAAGCTTGAAAAAAATTATCTGAAAACGGTTCTTAATATCAATGTTTCCCTAAATAATTTTCGTCATAGTACAAAAAAAAGTACGAGTCAAGAAAATAAATTATATTTCCAAATATGCATTTATTTCATTGTTAATTATATATTTTGTCATCTTAAACTAATATTTAATTATTATTAATGTCATTCTCTAAGGCTCACTAATATATTTCGACTATGTTATAAGCTCTACAGGCAACCAATTTGATTTTGTGTTTGCTACTTAATACGTAATTATCTTTACTGAGTAGTTTGTAGTTTCTAATGATTCGTTTTGTTGGTGGATTATAAAATATTTCGTTAAAACAACTAAACATATAATTGGAAATGGGCAATCAAATCATTTTGTTGTCATAACTAAAATTTAGTTGTCAAATGAAAATTTTTTCCTCTGTGTGCTAACACTAATACATATGCCCTATATAATAACAATACTAATAATAATCAATTGAGAAACTTATAAATATATAATTTGATTCAATTCCATTCTATTGTACACGAAGATAAATTTTTAGCAAAAATTACCCAAAAATTATAAAAGTGTGAGAGCATGTAGTAAAAATCTAAATTTTTCTTATGCACATGTGCATTGTAAAATATACTACTTGATAGCATGTAACTGAAATGCAATTTCTATTAATAACATAGTAAAAATTTAGTTTCTGACTAGATGTTCTTATAAAAACAAACTTTATGGGTAATTTTTACTCAAAAATTATCTGCGTGCACTAAAATTTACTCAACTTAATTACTAGATATTTATTTTAAACCTTAATCCTGGATACTAATATTCATCACACTCGACTTCTCTATTAGAGTAATTTTCAATTATGTTATTTATATTAATGTAATGTTTAAAAATTAATATCGAGTCTTTTTAGGTCAATAGTACCATTACGTACATTGCGGGCATTAAATATGTACACTACAACTGGTGGTAAATTGTACATAATGCGATATTAAAATTTTGAATAATTAATGAATTTACTGATGAAAAATTATAAAAATTAAATATAAACGGATTAGGTAGACGTAGTTGAATATTTTCACTGTTTGTACGTTTACACCAACGTTTATTATTTCATTATAGCGATTTTAATTATTCCATTCCATAAATGCTTAATGAATTTATATATTTGAGTGCCCATTAGCAAATATATACATGATATTTATTGAATTTATTTATTCATTATTTAATTGAATTTAATATGATGGTGAAAATTTTTTTAGTAATTTTAATTTAAATTTAATTATACTAATCGTGTAAATGTAGAGATGTTGATGGTTCATAATTTAAATATTATATTTTAACACTAAGAAAAAAATTTTCTTCTGACAACTAAATTTTAGTTATGACAACAAAATGATTTGATTGCCCATTTCCAATTATATATTTGGTTGTTTTAACGAAATATTTTATAATCTACCAACAAAACGAATCATTAGAAACTACAAACTACTCAGTAAAGATAATTACGTATTAAGTAGCAAACACAAAATCAAATTGATTGCTTGTAGAGCTTATAACATAGTCGAAATATATTAGTGAGCCTTAGAGAATGACATTAATAATAATTAAATATTAGTTTAAGATGACAAAATATTTAATTAACAATGAAATGAATGCATATTTAGAAAAATAATTTATTTTCTTGACACGTACTTTTTTTGTACTATGGCAATAATTGTTTAGGGAAACATTAATACTAAACATTAATGTCCTAGTGTAATACAGAAGACTCCTTTATTACTATCAAATAAGGGTGATCTTCATTCTGCTAATTTACAGCGGAGAACCCGTCCTATAGATGTAAGTCTGGAATATAATACCTCTGAAATAAGTTTCTTACCAGGGACACTACAAGAGGTGGGCGCGATCTAGTAGCGAGCACCGAACTACTTCCACTGCTGCTGTCTAGCACCATAACTTTTTAACTCAATAATCATTAGGTTTAAATATATATTTATTAACCTCGGAAAAATATCCATATTTATTCTAAATACGAATATTTTTTTGTGTCTAAATAATATTTATTAAAGTTAATACAATAATATATTGCTTAAATATTATCAATTCAAAAAATATTTTTGAAAAAAAAAATTGAAATATTGGAAATGTTGATTTGATTATTACCGCGCGAACGCATTACAAATTTAGAAGCAAGACTTGATAACATAAGATGATGGAAAAATCCTGGGCGTCTGCTGTTTCGAACGCTACGTTTCCTTAGACCTCCCAAAACTTCTTGTCACAGCTTGTCACAGTAAGCGACACCCCCCCCCCCCAAAGCAAACGTATTTTATGAACGGCTTTTACATAATATTGCAAAAAAGTCCTTTAAATTTTTCACATGTAAATTAAGTCTTCATATTCAAAATGTCGAATTATTCAATGAGATTTAATTTTGAATCAAATAGCGATATTTTTAATAAAAAAAAAATTTTAACGGATATTTATTTAAAATAAAATATTTATAGCAAAATTGTATAACAAAACGATAAATAATATTATAAAAGAGAATGTTTTATAATTTAAATTGAAAGTAACAAGAGATTAGAGTCTGAAGAATTTTACATAAAGGTATATAATATTTCCCGCGATATTAATTTAAAGCTGACTGTAAGACATGAAAATGTAGATGACTATCATTTCATTGTTGGCTGAAGAAGAAGAGAAATAATAAGAATAAAAATAAGAAAATAAGTATGACAATCCAGTGGAAGTTGATCGTTTTTGTTACGTGGAAACACTGGGATATCAGTTTGCCGATTATGAGATACGATAACTGATTTTATTCTCTCATCATTCCTGACTCTAATGGATCATCTCGACATCGAGAGTTGCGTAAAAGTTATCCTCGGGCATAGATGCTAACTTGCATCAACTAACCTCGACAGTGACTTTACCAGAGATCTTCAGCATTTTATCATTGTCGTCTATCTGCAATGCGAAATATTCAACAACTAAAACTTTGAGAGAATTTGTATTTCAAATATATATATATATATATGACATCATTAATCATAACTCTATACATTCATCTTCATTTCTAATTTATCTGTTTGATATTTTTTGTTAATCAAAATAGAACGTAAAAGTTTTGATAAAATATTTTTTTTTTAAATATCATCAATTGTAGATATTACTTGAAATAGAGTAAAATGATTACATTTAAATTGATTATAAAAAGGGTAATAAGTGGAGTTAGTTAGGCCATCAGAAACTTTCATAAAATTAAAATCAATTTTTAAAAAATTTTCTATCATTTAATTTAAATTTGAATTGTCGCGATACAAAAACATTTTTGGCTCTTGGTATTTATTTTTAAAATTTCGAGAAATGAAAATTTTAAAAGAAAATTTCTTATTCATTTTTTGTAGACGGCAAATTTTGACTCACATGAGTCGTTTTTTTATGACAAATTCAAATTGTTGTAACAAAAAAATTTAAGGCTCTAGGTATTTATTTTTTAAATCTCAAGAAATAAGATTATAAGAAAAAAAATTACTTACTAATTTTTTGAACACAGTCCATTTTGATTGACGTGAGTCTTTTTAATGAGCAGATCATATTAATATGAAATAATTATTTAATAAGCCCATCGTCAAGTTAAATCGTACAAGGCACAGCTGTCTAGATAAAAATCAAAATCTGTGCCTTGAGTGAATAGTATCAGATAAATTAGTTAGATCGGATACATGATTTTATATTAATAACACTGGAATGCGGAATCATATAGCCCTCATGACTCTTCGTAAAAATAACTATATAATTAAAGAGCTCTTGACGCTCAATTTCATCAAACTACCTCCAAGCGTTACAAAACAACGGCAATAAAAAATATACCGGCAAGTATGGAAAGCCTTGGAGTCTAAGCAGGAGAGCTGTGACCCTCGAAAATTCCGGCCACATAATCTCAGAAAAAAATACAGTCGACTACCCGTCATAAGCCTGCCCTTTTTGAGCCTCTTTCCCTCAATCGGGAGTTACTGAATCCAAACAGCTTCCCCACTTAACCACTTGTTTGAGTTTCGTACCAGACATCCCGTTATAAGCCTCCGTTAAAATTCTCTAAATTATAAACTAACAATACGAACAAAATATCTAAATAAATTATGAAAATTTACTATCGATGTTTCGCGGAGAATAATTTAATCATTATTAAGTAAAATATTATTTATTGTTCATAGTTGTAATCATTAATTACAATTAAAGCTTCTGTTACAATTTAAAAGTTTTATTGATCATTATGTTGATCAATAAAATTATTATTATCATTACTGTAATTAATACCGTTGTCATTATAATTTTTTGCATTACAATTATTATTAGTGTAAACAGATAAGTATTTATTTTAGCGCTATAAGTACTAGAAAAATTGCGATAGTGACGTATGTAACAAAACGTCAATATGACGTTTAAAATAATATAAATTAGGACAGGCTTATAACGAGTAGTCGAGAACAAAACTAAACGCACGGTAGGGAAGACTGAAATTACAAGAAAAATTTCCCCTACGTCCCCTAGACCAGGCTTATAACGGGTAATCGACTGTATCAAAAAATGAAGTTATAGGGTGACAACTGCTCAGGTACGTCAAGCACGACCCCCTGCACTCGAAAAATTATATTAGCAAGTCTAAAAAGCAATAGATTCTCTGTCAAGAGAGCTTTTGCTGTCGACAATGGGGTCAAGTGCTAATTCGTTTCCCTAGTAATCTTAGCTTCTGAGTACAGGAATTTTGTCAGTGCTCTCAATTCACTCTGTTATATTAACAAATCACTCATTTTTCTGTAACACAACAGTTTTTCCACAGTTACAAACCATTACTAGGCGCAGCTTATGATTCCCTATAGTTACAAAAACATCGTAATCACATAACGAATGTTATTTTGTCGTCCGTATATTAAGGCAGAAATTTGTTACCGTAAGTTATCTTATCTATTGGTTACAAAAAATTTTTTTCGCGTCAAGTAGTTAAAAATGTTCGATAATCATTTGTTGCTCATTATTCAAAATTATGATGAGGACTACAAAATGATGTAAAAAAAAGTCGATAACACCGTGTCGACAATACACCGATTGACAATTTAAACTGTTATTTCACATCACACGATCGTGTAAAGTTTTCGGGGGCTATTTTTACCCCAACATTTTTTACAGTTTAGATGTCAATTTTCAAATTCATCATATCTTTTCATTAAAAAACTTATCATGTTCCCAACTTGTAATTGTAGAAATAATGACAGTTTTTGTATCCGAATTAAGTCTGAGTTTTTTTTCTTTTTTTTTTTTTTTTTAGCATACTGAAACATGAAACTCTAGAAGTACTTCGATTTTTAGTTATTAAGGAACGTCCTTGAATTCTTTGTAAAAACCTCTATCTCATTTTTACACTAGTCTAATTTCTGTATATAAAATAATAGCAAACTTTCGATTTAATGAATGATCGTAAAATTTCTCGAGCCTTGAAATAATGCTCACAACTTTTTTCAGATTTTTTAATTTGAATACGAACAGAGAAAATAAAGGTGGGCATAAAAAATTCAGTGTATCAAAATATGATTGCCTATGGAAGGTTAAAAAAAAAGTATAAATACTATTTTTTAAGTGACCCGTTTTGCCTCCGTTTCCCCACAGTGGGAATAACGAGGATGCAGTTGTATAGCTAACAACTGGAAGTGATGGGAAAAGAAAAGACTATATACGTCAATGTATATATTTATATGATGTCTAACAACAATTTTACCAATAAAAGGATTGTGTTCCACTTTGGATGCTGAATCAACGTCTACTTGGTTGTTATATTCGCAACGAATGATTTGCTATAACCATAGATCAAAAAGTCTATATAATACTCTTTAAATATATATATATATATAGACTATCTTTCTCGCAAGTTTCTTATCTGACCAACACGATCCTATTCAATTCTCCATTCTCAATACAATGAGTATAGTAAATAATAGATATGCACTCATGCACGAGTCATCCAACCGTATCGTGTCATTATATTGAGACTCTCTCCGGATGGTACCTCGACTCTGTACATTTGAAATCACTATGTAATGCATAACTATTACCAGCATGTCTTTTCACCTGCCAATTTATCTTTTTATTATTATATTAACTTTGTTAATTCAACTTTTGAATTTATTTATTTTATATAAATTTTTATTGTTAATATTATTATTTTTTTCTTTTATGCGACACAGCACATAATCTAAACATACGGGTAGCAGGTGATTTAAATGTATGAAATCGTTTATCGTAAAACGATTTCAATTTTATATCGTGACGATAGTAAATACAGTATTTTTATATTTTCCTTTATCTAGCAGCTGTAAAAATAATTTTTTTCGTTTATGCCTCAATAAAATGAGCAATAAATATGTTATGTAATACTATCGACATGCTACGTGTGTTACATATGAATGTTTGGGTTAAAAAAAAACATTTTTTAAAGTATTTTTTTTTTTTTTCGTTCAAGCAGGATTTGATAGCTTACAGTGTTATTTTATATATCAGGAAAATAGTGATCTGACAAGACAATAAATTTCTAAATTTTATTTTTAGAAATTTTATTTGGAAATCGATACAAGGGTGTCGTTAAAAATAGTTATGAATAAATTTTCTAAATTTGTCGGTACAAAAATGTAATCAAGTGTCACATGCTTGCTGGTAATTTAAAGCATGCATTAATTTTTTTTTTTTTTTTTTTTTTTTTTTGTATAATTTTTAGTACTGGGTATGTTCTGAAACCCTTTCTTGATCAAATCTATCACAATTACCCATTACAATATAGAGCAATACAAATATGTGTGTCGGACGAATAATGCCAGTTATTGAAAAAATTTATTTTTAATTATTTTAATGGATGACAATTTATTTGAAGTCTATTTTATTTAAAAATGTCACAAATTTTATGCTGTTCAAAAGCTTTCCTGACATTTAAAGCAAATTACTCGGAGTTATTAATAAATTAATATTAGTCGGAAATAGAAAATATAATAAACATTACAAAAAATTAACTTATTTATAATCTATATAATATATGATATATATCACTTCTGGATGAGAAATGTCATAAAAATTAAAATCACAATACATTTTGTTTTATTTCAATTCAGTAATTTTTCTTTTCACTGTCCATTAGTAAATTGATTCTCAATAGCATTTATTTTAAAGCTGATAGTTATGTTATGTCCGAAATTGACATAAATGAATGTTGTATAGGTATTTGGCCCAAGCCGAAGCCTATAGACCGGGAACCCCAGAGACCTTAATTTAAGGAGAATAGGTTTATTTTTAAATTAATAACACGATGTTAAAATGTTTGATCTTAATTATATTGCCAACTTAATTACAAAATTTTGAGGTTTGAAGATTGTGTTTTTTTTTCTTTCTATACAATGTTGGATTTAACCCCTAATCGTAACAACTACAATTCAGATATCTTTTAATATATTCCGAAGATCACGGTTAACGGATTAAAACTAGAGAATAAAAAATAATCACGATTCTAAATTGCAGTTTCAAATTAAATTGTAACTTAATTAGCGCACGATGATTTTTAAAATAATCTATTAATATGGCGAAACTATTTAAAACACCTTTGGACAAACAATTTGAAGTAAATCGGAGACGAGGTACATTATCAATTGATTTGAGTTTATATAATTAAAAATCGTACCTGGATTTTCTTTTTATGTAGTACGCTGGTTTACTTATCTAGTTTTCGCTCACGTTTTTTTTTTTCTGCTCGACACTTATTCTTTTCTATTGCATGGGTCCTCCACAACCCGCCCTTTAGCCTTATTGGATAAATTATTTTTTTTTTTTTATATTGTTATATTATTGTTGAATTTTACCATCTTGTAAATCTTATAACTATATTATTTATAAATGATAATTTTATAGACTATATTATTTATAAATGATAATTTTATAAACTACATTATGTTCATAAGCTATATCATTCTGTGGGTTTTATAAACTATATTATTTATAAATGATAATTTTATAAACTACATTATATGTTTTCTAAACTATACTATTTTATCGTTTGTAATTTATCTCATTCTAAAAACGGCATTTTGTCAAGAATAGTATTAATTATAAATTACACCATTTTAAGAATCGTGTAAATCGTATTGGTCGTGAGCTGCATCATTTTATAAACAATATAAGTTTTACCACTTACAATTTATCTCACTCTTATAGAATATATAATTTGTGGATTAATTTCCTCTCCATTAATTAATTGATTAATATTATTACCTATGGTCATTTTATATTTTTATTATTTTTATGTTTTTACTCATTCTGGTTACTTAATAAATTTTGTTTGAATGTTTATTATTTAGATTTTAAATTTTATTCTATTATCATTTTTGTCTACGTCGCTTTCTCTTTTAAATTGTTTTCTTATCTTAATGGAAACCTTGTTGCTTGTTTGTTTAACTATGGCCCTGGGTGAGGATTAAAACTCCTTTTCACCGAATATAATATTGAAATATAGATTAGGTGTTTGAACAAGTTTCCTAATGTCAGCCAAAATGTTAAGTAAAACATAAAATGTAAGATTTAAATAAAATAAAATAAGATGAAATAATATATAAACAAACGAAAATAGTCTGGACGTAACAGTTATTTGAAAAAATTATAATTTTGATTGAAAATTTTTTTTATTTGATTATGATCAGTTTTCAAATATTTGAAATTTCATAGTAAGACTTTGATAAAGTCAATTATCAAAAACTAATTAACGTTTTCGAAAAACAATTAGTACTGTATTTTTTAATTTTTTGAATTCAAACCCAACTCAATATAGAATATATATTTTTAAA
The DNA here is from genome assembly GCF_026212275.2 of Microplitis demolitor. Classification (NCBI taxonomy): domain Eukaryota; kingdom Metazoa; phylum Arthropoda; class Insecta; order Hymenoptera; family Braconidae; genus Microplitis; species Microplitis demolitor. The sequence goes on along the minus strand of NC_068554.1, from coordinate 5,468,768 downwards.
TATATAGTAACATTTTATTTTCAATAAAGACTCTGCTTTAATTTTTTTTGAATTGTGCATGGAGAAAATTTACAGTTGCTAGTTCAGTGAATTGGGAACAACTTGCGCAAATGGGACTTTTTTCTATAGAGCCTATAGACATACATATTGTTGTAAATTGTGTATCATAGAAGAAATCAAAGCTATTCATTTTCAGGACAGTGGAAAATTTTGTAAAAATAAAATATGAAACTTATACGACTTTTTTTCATTTGTATCTTAAATGAATCAGACATGGTACATATTTAAGACCCAACACGGTTAAAGTATGCAATAATATAATAAGTCTACAAAAAATTTCCACTAAATTTTTGAACTTGAAATGAAAATAAAAATGGTTAATTTTTTATCACAGCAATTAGCCATCATAATTCAACTTAACACGGGTCAAAAATAAAACTTGATTCAGACTTGCTTCAAATTATTTTCTTTTGAAGTTATCGATTTTCCGACGATTTTTCAATAAGATCTCGACTTTTTCGACTTAAATTAAATTTTTTTCATCTGAGTTTCAACTTATTTGTATTTTTTGGTCTTAGTTTGAACTTATTCGTCTTTACTTCGAGCACGATAGTTATTCATCTTACTTTTGACTTGCTAAACCAAGTCGAAAAAAAGTTATTTATTCGCTTTACCTTTGCCTTAATAGATAAAAATTATTTCACCTTAGTGTTGATTTTTTGCCTTAAATTTTGAGTCGAATAAGTCTAACCCAAGTCAGTTTCGACTTGATTTAAATTTTTTCGTCTTAAATCGTGACTAAGTAAGCCAGTTAAATCTAAACCAAGGTGAAAACTCAATGTGTTTCATATCTTCGTAAAAAAAAGTTGAGTTTGTCTTGTGTAAAACGGCTCCAAATTTCGTCTTGGTAAACTAAGTCTAAATCAAGTTTTATTTTTGACCCGGGAACATTTTCCAATTCAATTAGTCAATATCAACAAAGTTAATTATTGATAATGTTGTAACAAAATATACTGACATGAGCTATATGACTCAGTTTTTTTGCCTTTTATGGAATAGTACAACATTAAGATAATAACGTACAAGTGATAAAGAAGTATATAAATGCAATGACAAAGTTTAAATTCAACATTCTTTACTGGACAGTTGCTTCAACGATTACAAAAAAATATCATTTGCCATTGCTCGAACGATAATGATTCGTCACTTCAATTTTAATGAAATTCAAATCTGGGTTTTTCTATTAATTATTCAAATTAATATATCATCAATAACATCAAAACTAGTTGCAATTAAGAAAGGTGATCCAAAAGAATGGCGTGAATATGGAGCGGAAGGTAGATTTTTCAAAATATATTATATTTATTTAATCATTCAATCGATCAGAAGAAAATTGTGATATTTAACATTATTTTTTCCTCATTTTTAATTTCCGTAGGTAATGATTCCTATCATTAATACTATTCCTATCATTATGGTAACAGTTCCCATATCACATGTGAAAGAATCATGGTAATGATTACCATACTCATAGGAATAGTTCCCATAAGCAAATGGGAACCGATCCTATAACCACATTGTAATGGTTCCTAAGTGTACATGGGAATAAACCCTAAATATTATGGTAACTATTCCCATAGTATTATGGTAAGAATTCCCATAATGTATGAGAGTTATTACCATAATATTGTGGTAACCATTACCATAATATCATGGTAACCATTATCATAGTTGCATGGTAACGATTACCATTATTCCATAGGAACTATTCCGATACCATATAGGAATTATACTCAAAATTATAGGAATGATTACCATAATATATATGGGTGCTGTTCCTATAATCAACATTTCAAAAAAACCGGTTACCATGCTTTATGAGAACCATTCCCATAATATATTGTAACTGTTATCATAATTTTTTCTCCGTGTAAATATTAGAATTATTTAAGAACAATTCAATAGTTGATTCAATTCTCAAGTTGATGATTATATGACATTTCTTATTCATGTAATTATTTCCTCGTAATTTGAACTTGAATTGAGAAATATTCCGACATTTTTTATACTAGCTATTATTTCCAAAAGACTCTAACGAAACAAACCGTTTTCAATTCATGAGTATAGTAGATTAGTTAATTTCTAAAATAATATTCAACAGAAATAATTATGTTAATTTTTTTAGCCAATTTTGCTAAATTCAATAGCTTGTATGCAATAACTATCGATGAAGAACAGTTGCGCATTGATAAATATTGTTCCGGCAAATGTGATTCAATTGATTCAATAGGTATGAAGAGTGCACAAAATTTATTTTACCCGAATCAATGTTCAGGATCACTTCGTTTTTGCTGGCTAGAAAAAGTAAGTTCATATCAGAGTATCTACAAAATTATTATTAATAACATACAAATTATTACAATCAAATTATGGGAAATTAATAAGGTAACTGAAAAGCGAAAGAAAGCAAATAAAGATTACAAGATCTCGATGGAAACATTATATTTCGACTCGATTTGGATTCCAATAAACTTTAAGTTCGAAAGAACTCTGGAGCTACTTAAAATATTACACCACACTGGTAATATTTGCAAGTGTTTATGTGAACGAGATGATCATTCAAATACCAAAAACGAGCGTGGTGAATTACTTGATTCAATTTGCTTTGATCCAGTTTCAGTTGATGATGGATAGTGAGTTTCATTTAATTATTAATTTTTTAAAAATTCACTGCATTAGAAATGTCCATATTTCATGCAGTACATTTTGCTAATAAATGTTTTTTGAAGTGTTGCAACTGGCGCTAGATTTAAAAGACAAGGTAACGTAATATACCTTCAACTTCAACAAGGAATATTATCACAAGGAAAAATTGATCCAATAACTCTTAAGTGGACGACTTCAAATAATTGTAACTTAAAAAAAAAAGTCGTTGATAATTTCCAAAACAATGGTTATTACGATACTTTAGAAATCATACTAGACGATCTTACTTTATTAGAAAATGCAGTTGTCACAGGTAATTTTTAAATTTTAGTTTTTATGAAAAATATTTGTCATATTAACAGTTTTAAATAATTAGACTGTTTATATCATTAAACAGGTGTTACGTTAGGTGATTCATTGCGCGGAAAATACATCGATGACAATGGTAATATTAATGAAAATGAATCTGAAGTTTCAAAGAAAAGCCAATGCCATGAAAGGTAATTACATTATTATTCAAATGTTGAACCTTTGAAATGATAAGTTATTTTAAAAAATATATATATATGCTATTGTAACTATGATAATAATTTTTTTTTTTTTTTTGTTAAAACTTTGTGTCGTAGTCAGTGCTACAATTATTTGAATATTTGGTTTTAGTGCCACCGACTTCATACATAGTGGTTCAGATGTTCTGCCGTCCACATCTTTAGTAGGAAATAATTACGAACGCAGTGAACCATGCAAATATAAGATAAATTTTGATGGAACTAGAGAGAATTCTGATAATATACAACATGTTGTTCCATATGTTGACTTACAGGAGATTGTCACCGATCAAAATTTACCTAAGCCTATTCAGGGAATCGGTTGGTATTATCGCGGTTATCCTGGTTATGGAGGATTTCTGGCTCTTAAAATTTTCACAAAAGAATAATAATTTTCTATTAATATGTATTTCAATGGTAACGATGTTCATCTAATCAATATTGTTTGATGTACAAAATATTTCATTATTTGCAAAGTAAAAGTTGGTACTTTTCCCAATCAACTGAAAATTATAATAAAAATTTTTCAAATCACATTATTTTATCCATTTTCTTAACCTAACTTTTCTTCCCGATTATGCAGTTTTCGGTGGTCTATTTGAAAACAAGATTTCGAGTCAAATATTAATGTTCAATTACACACGAATAATTTGTGGGTTATAAGGAATACTCTGTGTATTATATTAATATTAAAATTCCGGATCAGAGTGAATGCGGACTCAAATATAACTCAGATCCAGATCACACCACTGAAAAGACAAACTTCCTATTTTCTCCGAGTGTGGAACGATTTATTTTAAAAACTCCGAACTTCCGTGTGACGGAGTGAATTCGGGTTTAAATTGTAACGGGGTAAAATTAAACTCATTCAAAAAAAAAAAAAAATTTTAATTTAAATTTAAATTCCTCTGGAATTTCCCGCGGTTGGTTAGTTATCGAAAACCGATGGACCCCGAAATTTAGTTTATCGACTGGTCCCCGGGAAACGCCAATTTTGGAGACTCAGCCTCCCTCCCTACTTAGAACTAATAAGAGTGGGAAAACTTACGAAAATAGCCGAGGGGTCTCGGACTTAGATATTAGTAAGTGCACGAGGTGAAAATAGACACAGTCGGACGGACCGGCGAGCGAGACGGACGAGTATCTGCGCATCAAAAAAAAAAAGGTAATTATCTAAGCCCTGGAGAGGTTAAACGTGGAACCTTCCAGTAGCTTTAAACTTGGAGAAGATTTATTAACCGTGTATCCGGCCGGAAGCCGATACACTAAATTACACATTGCTGATTTGTATTGAATTTTTCACAGATTTAATCAAAAATTTAAATTGGAGAATTTGAAGATTTTGGAGAAAGAAAAGGAGCTGGAAATAATTCAGAAATCGGCAGAAGGACTGAAGGAGAGAAAGAAGGAACACCACGAGACAATTGACTACAACAAGCATATTAAGGTAAATAAATTATCGGCAGCGGCCATAATTTATTTATAATTATTTGATAGAAAATTTAATAATTAATCGTGGGCAGTCGCCATTTCTGAGTCGTTTTAAGTAATATAGAATTCTCGGTAGAAGCCAGAATTCTTGTACTAACTGATTACGCGGTCCGTCGGACAAAATTCTCGGCAGAGAGGCCAGAATTTTGAATTATTCTTATTATTTAAAATATTTATTATTATTTAATAATTAAAAACGACGGGATAAATTAATTAATTACAATTAACTAATAACAGCCCAAAATTAATAATTTTATAATTAATTTATAATTACTAATAATTAAGATAGGAAAAATTTCTCGGCGTGGAGCCAGAAATTAAATTGGTTATAAGCCAAAATTTATTATAGTTTAATTTATAATAATTAATAAGAAAATATATACATAAGAATTATTGAGACTAAGAAAATTCAATAATCAAGTGATGTGAAAAGTAGTGAGAAAATATTGAGAATTTAAATAAACAAAAGTTGAAGAGAATAAATTGATGTCAGTAGAATCAGTAAAATTTTGTAATGAAAAATCTAAAGTTTAACGCAAAGAAAAGACGCGAAATAGAGAGAGGTAGCGTCAGTTACTCGGGTTAGAAAATTTACGGGAAATTATCAAAAATTAATTAAATGATTATATATAAGAGAAAAATAAAAAGTAATTAAATTAAGTAACCTAAAATGTTAGTGAGAAAAGAAATAAATTAAATTCTGTGTGTGTGAGAATTAAGTCCAGTGGACAGAAACGAGATTTGATTAAATAAAACGTGTGTGTGTGTGTGTGTATGAAATGAAATAATTCCAGGGGAATTTTAATTAAATATTTTGGGAAGTAATTAGATCCAGGGGATCTGGCAAGTTGCCTAGTTGTTTAATATAAAGGCCAGGGGCCAATTTTATATAAAGTCCAGGGGACTAAAGTTAATTAGATCCAGGAGATCAGGCCAGGGGCCAATTTTATATAAAGTCCAGGGGACTAAAGTTAATTAGATTCAGGGGATCAGGCCAGGGGCCAATTTTATAATTTAATTTATAAAGTCCAGGGGACTAAGTATTGTAATAAAGTAAATATAAGTGAAATAAAACCCGGTGGGTAAAATTGTTTTGAGATAAATAAAATTTGTAAATTATATTAACAAAATATTGTGTGATAAATTTAATTCCTCATCCTTTCTTACTCTCATAAAATTCAACGACCTTGAAATTAATTTAATATAACATCTCCGGTTCTGGAAGGCCGAGTCTTATCTTCCAGTGGCGCCCTTATTAACAACAATTAATAAAGGGGCCAAACTTGGCAAGGTTGAAAATTACCCTGTTACAAAACAAAATCTGTAATCACCCTGAATTCACTTCCGACTTTTTACATTGTATATTAGTTTGTCATGACAATGACTTTTAGACATCAATAAAATTTCTAACAATGCAAATTTTATGATAATTAGTAATAGTACACAGATAGAAGTATTTATTTATTTGATATTAATAAATGCATTTATTTGAAACAGTTTTTCAGTCTTATTTGGCTGAAATAAGCATTTTTTGGCTCAAATATAGATTTATTAATAGTTAATAAATCTCATATTTGAGTGAACATCACTGTGATTTTTGACTACAGCGCCACTTTCTGTTTACAATACCTTTCAGTATACTGTCTAGTGTAACAAATTCAAAATATAATCAATTAAATATTGTTTTATAATTAAAAAAAATGCTGAATATTTTTTTAATTAATTACTATGCGTATTATTTTTTTAAAAAAGTAAACTTAAATGGGACTATAAATAATTTGTCATAACCCTATTTAATTAGCTTCATGTGTCATTTCCTATTCAAATAAGCCATTCATTAACTATTAAGAAATATTTATTTGGTTCAACTAAATTTCATTTAATAAATCATTTGTTAACTATTAATAAATATTTATTTGGTTAAACTTTCAAATAAATCCTTCTATCAGTGTATGGTACCAAAAAAATTTTAAGTTAAGAAAATTAAAAAAAAAGTTCTATCATTACTGAGTATGCTTTTGACCGCAATTGTGTCAAAATATAACATGATTCTATATTCCATTATATAATAAAAAATAATATTCTCATGTCACATAAATGTCAATAATTGAAAACAGGCATATTTGAAATTTTTCTTTTCCAAGTTTATCGTTAAGTATGTCTTTGAACCTCACTCCATTAAAACATATAGCATTGTGTAATAATGAACAATGCATAATATCTAAGTGTCACGAAAACGTCATATACCTGGCATCAGTACTCGATACAGCCAGAAATGAATGCTCTACAAATAAAAGTAGTACCAAGTGTCTGGAGCCTGAATTGTATTGGCAAGCAGATTGTGCACCCGAGACATCCGGAAGTGAGGAAGAATATGTACACAATATGAGCAGTATGTTCATATAATAATATAGTATAGTACAGTGTTGTGTAGAGTATGTTATGGTACATACAGCAGTTGACGAGGAGAATGAAGTGAAGTGAAATAACTGGGGTAGTTGTTCTTAGTGTGTTACATATATGTAATACAATATATTGCAGTACTCTTGGTAGGCAGCTTAAGTTAACTTATAACGGTAGAAAATGTTTATATCGAGCCAGCGTTCTCGGGCAAGTTAGAGCTTGCTTAAGATAAGGGCAGCCAACAGGTATGTATCTATTACAAGCTCATGTAATACGATTCCGCTTGTAATTTAAGGGTGTTTATTGAGCAATGATTTGTTTCATACATCTAATACACGAGGTCAAATTTTTCAGAAATTGTATGACATCCCCCATAAAAAAAATTTATCAACAAATTTTATGTTAAAATATAAAAAACATATATTAAAAACACTTGAAAAATATATAAATATGTATAAGAAACATATTTTGAATAGATAACTTTTGGTCAATTTTCGGATATATTTTAAATTTATGTATCAAAAATATACACTAGTCCTAAAAATTAACGGATAGAAAAAAAATTCAAAGTTTTTTGGTGATTTTCAAAATGCTGTAACTCGATGAAAAATAATCGTAGAGTAAAAATAAAAAAAAGCAAATTGTAGCCTCAAGTTTCTAGTTTTCAAATCTGGACCTCAATTTTTTCTATCATGCACGGTTTCAGAGTAATCTTAAGAAAACTGACGAAAAAAAAAAATTCAAAATTAATTTTTGGGACTAGTATATTTTAGAATATATAAGAAATAAAATTGTAAAAATAGAAAAAATATATTTTTTATATTTTCAAAATTACATTTTTATGTATTCTCAGATATACTTTTTATATATTTAAAACAAATTTAAAATATATAGAATAGGAGGAGAGGGGAGGGGCAAAACGGGCCCCTGAGAACAAAATGGGCCCCCTAAAATTTTAGGGGCCTATTTTGCCCCCCTTCCTCAATATGCGAAAATCGGCCAAAAGTTAGCTATTTAAAATATATTTTTCATCCATACTTCATATAAATTTATATATTTTTTTTATACAAAAAATGTATTTTAAAATATATTATTTTCATAAATTTTTTTGATAGGGAATCTCAATAATTAGTACATTTAATTAAATGTACAATAATGACAAAATTTTATTTTAAAGCGCAAAAAAGTTTCGAAATTCATCGAAGTATTAAATAAGAAAATTCAATCAAATAATTAATTTATTATTAAAATTGAACATGAAAAATATATTATAATGTCTAGCATATTTTCTTACAGTGTCAATAATTGGAGCTTTTACTTTATTAACCGTGAAAGACATAACTAGTGTGAAAAGTAGTGTGCATGGCATAAGTAGTACTATTTAAATTAAAAAAAAAAGTCAACGGGCATTAAGAGAACAGGTAACGGTCTGTTGGGATCAATAATCGATCGATATGCCGATCTAACGAATATTTATCGTTTTTTGCTTTTTGTTATTATTTTTTTTTCCTTATCAGTTATCGGGTTGTCGATTAGTTTAAATCGTGATTCATCCTACATGATAATGTTGAGTATGTACCGGTGTGTGCCTGCCTGGCGGCTTCACACAAATTACAGAGTTCGTTAGAAAACCCCTCGCTATCGCGATACCTCATCTATACAGCGAAACGAACACTCTTGAGAATATTTACAAAAAAATCAATTCAGATTTGTACTGAATATGCTCAAGGCTTATAACATAATAAATATACATGTAGTATATCTTTTATGAGTTAGAGAAAGTTGTTTTGTATTATATAGAAAAATTTATTAATTTTTTTTTTTAAACTAATTCAATATTTTCAAAACATCAGATTTTTTTTTTACTAATTAGTTAAATCCGAAAATATTTTTTTCTATCAAAATTAGAATTGCTTTTGAAAAGATTTAATGAACTTTTATTTAAAAAAAAAAGATTAACGATTTTATAACTGTTCTATTACGGACAGAGTGAAAATAATAAAACTCGTATGAATTATTTTAAAAAAAAAAACTAAAATAATTAATTGAAATTTAGTAAGGAAATATAAATTACATATCCGGCTTAATTAATAGCACTTTAAAATACTCGACACTGTAATTTTTACCATTAATTATTTATTTAATTTAAAGATATAAAATTTCTATTAAAACCTCCGAATGATTTACTCTCCAAACAAGTAATTAATATTCGTTATAAAAATATAACTCGAGAACTATCTCAAGTCTCACACCCACCGATCTATATACAGACCGAAAATTAAAATCCGTATCTCAATATCGGAGATAGATCGGCAAGTATTTTAAACGTTAATCGAATTTTAAAAAAAGTATTAAAAGAAAATAATAAAAATAAATAATAACGGTGATAGCCCACGCGGCCAAAAGATCGAGATAGAATATGATGTGGGGTATTTTGCCTCAAGCGTGTAGTACGAAAACAATGCTTGTGTGTATCACCTTCTATATGAGCATATACATACAATATATATATGATGTGAGAGTTCGTCATTGTACAAGATGATGAGGAGACTTGAGGTGGTGTATCATTCACAATGGGTATCTCTTAAATCGCGTGAAAGCGTAAAGCATTCATCCTCCTCGTTTGCAAGCACCCGCACAATATTTTACTCTACACTGCAAACTCTATTCTCTGCACTCTGTACGACAGATTATATTTATATTCATACAATATATATTGCATTTGGTATTTGTAATGCCAAGCCTACTTGTACTTAAACTCTATATATATATATGTAGATATGTATATAAATACATATATTTCATCTACTTCCTCATCCGTCTATCTGGATGCAGCGACTCTCTGTAAGCTCGATCCACTGAATGACAGACACTTGAAGATCAACAAAGCAAGTGATCCTTGATCCTACGGGTCTGCATTTTAGTTTAAGTTTAATGCTTGACACAAGTCTTGTTTTTAATTTTAAATTGTTATATATTATTTTTAATATTTTTATTCTCGAGTTATTGTTTTTAAAATAAAAGACATTTTTATTGGAAAATTATCAATTTTTTTTTTTTCAGGCCAATTTTTTTATTTTATTATTTTATTTTTTTTTTATTTTATTTTGAAATTTTTATGCACGAGTACCACGCCCAAGTGCTAGATAATATTGTCAGTTAAAGAGATGGCAGAACGCCAACTTTGTGTTGGGCAATATATCGAGGCGTTATCCTGCGTATATTGCGTACTAGGTGTGCTCGTGTTTATGAAGTTTAATAGACGGATTACTGCAAATACCAGTGTAAGAATTTATTTTTTTTAAATAGGAATTTTGGGCTTGAAAATTAGTTATAAATTTTTGTAATTTTTTGGAGTTGAATTGATTTATGGATGCAGTGAAGAATTAGTTAATTATATTTCAAAAAATGAAATTTATTTAAGATGCGAAAATATTTTTACTAGTTATTTGGGGTAAAATGATAAACGAGGAAAATTTAGAAAATTTGATATTAAGTAGAAAAAAAAGTTAGTCACTGAATGACGAGTGGACTAAAAAATATTTTATTTTAATAAAAATGAGGTTTTTTTCTCTGTACGACATTGAGAAATATTAAATTTAAAAGTCAAGTACAATTTTTTTGACAGCTAGTAACTTGACAATAAATCATTGTACAAAACACCAACAATCCAAATGGACGAAAAATCACTGATCACACAAATAGTAACGATAAAAAACTTTATGCCATTGAATTTCTCAAAAATGAAAAAAAAAAAAAAAAAATAGTTTTCGGCGCACAGAAAAGAAAGTTATCTTGAGTCAAGAAAATATTTTGGAAGGCAAATGTTTTCGGGAACCAAATCAAGATTTTCTTGAGCCAAGAGCGAATTCGTCTTAGTCGGAGAAGATTTCTACTTTATCTGAGAAAGTTAAGGTCTCCAAAAAAATTTTTTTGAATCAAGAATATTTACCCTTAATCAAGAATTTTTTTTCTGTGCGTTATATTACGGGCTCTCCTTTTCAGCCGAAGGACTAAATCGACACACACACAAAATGAAACAAAAAGAAAAAAACAGCGTGAAACTGTAAAAACACCGTACAGCTCTCTCGTAAATAATGAGTTGGCTTGTAAACAGGTTTTAATTTATCAATAGATATATACACTGTTTAAATGTACTAATTTTTTACTCTCAAAAATACTTCCTTCACTTTAAGTATCTTGGGACTATTTTTCAAAAGCTTATTTATTATTTTGTTCGAAAAAATTAGACTCCATTTTTTTTCCACAAGTACAATCTTGAGTCGAAATTCAATTTCGCTCTAAGTACTCGACATAGAAATTGTAAAGTTGAACTTTAGAAATTACAATTTTTAATGAATTTGACTTTAAAAAATTGTACTTGCACAATTATTAATATATGAAACCCGTAGATCAATTTTTATTTTTTTTTTTTATTACGAAAAGTAATAATAATTATTAATGCAAGAATTATTAGTGATTAAGTAATTCTTATCAATCTTTAAAAGTAACTCCGTTAAAAAAAAAAATATCAACTAAAAATTATACTTTTTTTTTTTTGGTAAGATATGAACATTTAGTTTTTTGATTAATAATTTTGTTACGGTCATTTTTTACTTCTAGTAGCTATTAAACCAGGATTTTTTTTTTTTTCAAATTTTTTACAAAAATTATTCTTGCTAATAAAATAATCAAGAATATATTGAACTGGCAAAAATTTTGACTTTCAGTATTTTATGTTTTTTTTTTTTGTTTGTCTGAATAAAAAAAAATCTACTTGCACTTAACTTTCATCTTTAATAATCAGTGACAAGTAGTATAGAATTATTTGGGTAATTAAAAGATAATAATTATATTAGCCCTCAGGTGATAAAAAATATGTACGTGAGAAAAATCACGTATGCTCTTTTTATTTTTAAACTTTAAATAATTTAACGCGAATCTTATCAATTAAATATATTTGATGGTACAAAGTTACATTTCTGGTGGGTACTTTATGATCGCAGTCGAAGAAGGAGAACTTACGAGTATTTAATGATCGGGACCGAGATCATTAGAACAGTTAACAAAAAAACGAACAAAAGAATCTTCGCATAAACGTTTTTTATTCAAGTAAGTACTTTCTATTTTTTAATTATATAGAAACATATTTTATCAACTTTTTGCAGGCCTATTAGATTATCAATCCTGTACTCTTTTTTTTTATTTTAATTAATTTTTTTTTTACTTAAAAATTTAATAATTTCTTTAAATTAATAATAAAATTGTCTGAAAATATGGAAAGAAATTATAAAAATTATTTAAGTGAAACTGTAGATTTAAAATTTTCAATTGATCCCATCCGGGTCAAAAATAAAACTTGATTTAGATATGGTTTACCAAGTCGAAATTTGGATCCGTTTTTCACAAGACAAACTCAACTTTTTTTTACGAAGATATGAAACACATTGAGTTTTCGCCTTGGTTTAGACTTAACTGGCTTACTTAGTCACGATTTAAGACGAAAAAATTTAAATCAAGTCGAAACTGACTTGGGTTAGACTTATTCGACTCAAAATTTAAGGCAAAAAATCAAAACTAAGGTGAAATAATTTTTATATATTAAAGCAAAAGTAAAGCGAATAAATAACTTTTTTTCGACTTGGTTTAGCAAGTCAAAAGTAAGATGAATAACTATCGTGCTCGAAGTAAAGACGAATAAGTTCAAACTAAGACCAAAAAATACAAATAAGTTGAAACTCAGATGAAAAAAGTTGAAAAAAATTTAATTTAAGTCGAAAAAGTCGAGATCTTATTGAAAAATCGTCGGAAAATCGATAACTTCAAAAGAAAATAATTTGAAGCAAGTCTGAATCAAGTTTTATTTTTGACCCGGGTATTGGCTCTAAGACTCCTCTTCCCCATTTTTTTAAAATTTTAATTTTATTGCAGAAAAAAAAAATGACAAAACTCATATTAATTATTACAATTGTTGGATTACTTGTAATTGCAATCCTGGAAAATGTCCAAGGGGATTCTTGTAAAACTGAAACTTCTATAGTATGTATAATTAAATTAAATTAATTAAGGCCGTATTTATTAATTTAATTATTGTTAAAATTAAAAAATAAAATTTGGCAATAATTAAAATATTTTAGGAAATATTTTTTTTTTCAACAATTAAATTTAAAAATTTTTAGTGCTCTTGGTGGGTAAAAGGATCCTGTTGCGGCAAACTCGTCTGTAATCCGACAAATGCCGTATTGGGAACTTGTGAAAAAATTTATCAAACTGCATACTTTTGAATTAATCGTTTAGAAAAATATAATGTACTTAAAATTGACTATATATATATATATATATATATATATATATATATATATATATATATATATATATATATATATATATATATATATATATATATGTATTTTAAAATGAAAAATAATATACTTGTAAAATGATTAAATAAATAAAATATTATTTATAAGTTTATATAAGGATATAAGAAGTAGTATGAGTAAGTAGAAGTGGATCTATAAGTGGAATAAAATAAAAATAAAAAAGTTTACGTAACGAAAGCAGAAGAGAATGATCGTAAAAATAAGTTGCGGGCATAGCAATAAAAAGCGAGAAAGAGGTGAACCGTACTGGCAACTACGTGCCGAACAAAAAACTAATTATACTAAATGAAGCTAAATTACAGGGCCATAAGAGAGTGCCGCATGATTGAGGGCCTAAATAATAACGATTAAATTCAATCCGGTAATAATACGACACCTTTAGTACAAGTATTTATTAATAAATATAAATATCTATGTATATCAATTTTAATTCCACTTGTAGCAATTATTTTTAATTGTAAATATATATAACGTTTATTTATTTATATTAAGAGAATATTATTTGATAGTGTTTTCCACTCCTATTTGATATAGTGGAAACCTAAAACATGCAAACCTTCTCAATAAGACAATTTATAGATAAATTGAGAAAAATATAGATAACCCGAACTGGGAATCGAACCCAGACCATGTCGGTATCGCGCCGAGTGCTCTACCAGTTGAGCTATCCGGCACTATTCTATATTCCGTTCAATTTGATCTATAACTGTTAGAGCTACAAACTACGATATTAGGGATGCATTATTGAAATATGTTATTGATATTTTTTGTACATATAAAGGAGATGATGACACTAAAACAATTTTTCACGCAACTTTTTATCAATAATGATACAATGTTGAAGAATTGGCTAATTTCATTTTCTCGTAAGCTCGGTGTTTATAATAATATTAATTTTTCCTCTTCCTTTCATTTCCAAATGATATTTCATTACGCTCTCTCGATAGAAGGGCTCGATAAAGCTCATCTTTAGTATCTGTTTGAAATCAATGTCGTTAATGCTCAAAATTCTATGAACAGGCACATTGTAGAATTGATAGCAGCGGGTATTTATGTATCTGATCGAAATATTACAGCTGTTAGTAATACAAAGAGATTTGATGATTATTCAGCTGAATGTCTGTTAGAAGTTGAAAAAATGAAAAAAAAAAAAATAAGATGGCAGTAATATCACATTTATAGAGATGTTACATAAAAATGTGCGATACTTGGTACATTTTTTGAAGACTGTTGATTTGAACAAAATATTGACACGTGAGCCTCGATTTCCAGAGTATCCAATTTATGAAAATAAAATCTTTTTCAAATTGTGGAAAGTTCAGATAAGAGTTAACTACATAAAAGATTCTGAGGAACTTATGTATAATATTTTTTATGAATTACAACTTCCGGATAATTTTATCAGAAAATTGTATTTCTACTTTTCGAATGATGATTTAAAAGAAATCGGTCAACTTTTTAGATAGAAAAAAAAAATAGCTAATCAGTAGTATCCTATAAATTAAAATTAAATGACCTCTGTAATCTATTGTCACACCGCAGTTTCCTTTAAATAAATTAAAAAGAAAATGTATAAATATACTCAAAATTTTTAAATAAAATTAATTTATAAAGATTTAAATAAAATTAAGTGCCAAAATTAATAAATCTGTTCCTCAGCAATTTTGTTTTCAGATTTGGAGAACATGCTTGCTAATGGAAGTGGTGGGACGCAACTTCTCCCCATACCCGATGTTTAAAGGGCTTTTTACATTAGATACCCTTACAGTACTAAACCTTATGGGTAATTTTTAGTAAAAAATTCTCTTTGTGTGCAAATCTTTTGCCCCTTACAAAAATGTGTTGAGTGAACGCGGGTTAAATCTAAAATGAATTCGGAGTGAATGTGTAGCGATGATTTTTGTTGTTGTATGAAATTTACTCTTAAGGGGAGTTTATTTTAATATTAAAACTCTAGACCGGAGTGGAGACGAATCGAAATAAAATCCACATCACTCTGAAATCACTCAGCTGGAAAAAAAACTTTCACTTCACTCCGTCTGTGGGGTAGTTTTTCTAAAAACTCCAGAACTTCGAGTGCCAGAGTCAATTCGGATGAAAATAGAAATCGTATTCCCTCCGAATTCACTCCCAGTTTCTTACATTGTACTAAAAACATGTTATCTAATTTTGTTCCCATTTCCTCTATAAAATAAAAATTTAATAATTTCGTCACGCGCAGTCGATTTAAAGCCTTAAGGAGGAGTCCTAGTGTTTATCATTTCTCAGCAATTCCTTTGCTTACAAACTACAGCAAGTACAGCTATATTATAATGTGCAGTCAGCTTTACGCACTCTCAAGATCCGTCGCAAATGACGATAAATTAAGCGAGCTGTAAAACTGGCTCGGCTCTCTACCTCGTTAAGGGTTTCACCTTAACTGCTTCCAAGCATTAAAACTTGTGACGCTCCTCTCTTCACTCTCCTCACACTTCTCTTTTCTATTCAGCCCATCCTATCTACCGTAAATTCGTTTATTAAAATTTTCACGTAAAATGAATTCATGTTCTTTCTTTTTTTTTTTTTCTTTACAACATTTATGATCAATTAAAGTTTATTTAGAAACAAATTAAGAATTATTACTCATTACTCATCTTCTTACCATCTTGTAGATAACATTTTAAGTATGAAAGTAGAATAGAAGAAATAGTTTTGTAATAAATACACAGGATTCTGATTGGTGAGTTTCTTACGGGATTATGTGGGTGGGCTATCAGTGTGCAAGGTGGTCGGTGCTAGGTGGTTCAAGACAATCTACGAGGTCACAAATATACAGCAAGAGATAAAACTACACTAGTCTAACACCTACAATCTACAATCTGACCCTCGGTAGGTTTCTTTTAACTGCACGGATTGAATTATCGTCTTCGATCACTGCTTAAATTGGAGAATATGTTGGTTGCAGGTTTAAATTCTTCTCAAGATTCTTTGGTTTGAAAGTATACATAGAGAAGATCGTAGCACAACGGGATTTACAAGGGATTAATTCTTTGTATCTTGAGTACCAATTTGATTGGTATTTAAAACATCTGTAATTATTTATTAGTATTTTTGGAAAAAAAAAAAAAAAATTATTACATCTAGGGCATTGTGTTTTATTCCCCAAGTCGAAAAATAAGTCCGAATTTTGATCTCAATAGTGAATTTTGGACTCATTTAGGTCTCATTCGGCAGTTTTTGTCGGATAAGTCTCAATTAAGCCTCAACAGCTTAAATAATTGTTTAGATCTCATTTTCCCCTCAACATGAATATAATATGAGGACAAAATCCGTTCAAAATTGGGACTTAGAAATAATTTTAGCTTTATTTATTATTTTGGTTTCATCTACAAGAAATATACATGAGATAAACCTCATTTTGGTCTCACTTATACTTATAAGTGAAACCAAAATGAACCTCACATGTATACTACTTAGTATACACGTGAGGTTAATCTTATTTGTGAATCTCAAAATCTTGTATTTGAGGTCTGAAACCGGAATTATTTTTCGACTCAGGTTTGCCCATGAAAAAAAAAAATTGATTCTAAAAAGATTCAAAAAATGGTAACGATGTGGAATTGGTAGATTTAAGACAGTGTAGAAGTTGGTAAAATTTTTTTTATAATTTGAAAAAATTAAAAAATAAAAATACTAGATTCAGAATTTAATCCGAATGTATTTTGAGTTTTATGTAAGTTGCGTTTTTTGATTACTCTCCGAATTTCATATTTAGGTTTTTTTCTTGTTTTGAAAAAATTTAACTTTTCTGTGAACGCATTTTGAGATTTTTAGTAAAAAATTCTCGCACCAAAGATATAAGAATAAATTTGAATAAACCACTAGAAAATCAAAATTTTTTTTATATAAAAATCAAAACTCATTTACTTCAAACTCTATATTAAGTACCTTGAGTTTAAATTTTTAGAAAATTCTAGTCAACGTTTGTCGCCATTTTAAATTTCAAAGTTCACACAGTGAAGGCGTTTGTAATATTTTCTTTTTACACGAAAGAGGTAAAATGATTTAAAAATTCATAATTACATGGCCCGTTGTGCCTCAGATATTTCATATCGCTCTGAAACTTGAACTATATGAATTTTATAAAAACTTGATGACAAAAAAAAATAATTTTTATGTATAACCTCAGGTGTTTGGTGAATTATTCTCAGATCATAAGATATTAAGATAATTAGAACGAGTACTAATGGGTTTATAATTACGCTTGAATGCAGCGACGATTAGTCGGAAATGATTGGCTAGATGGGACTACAGAGACTTTGAATTAGCTGCCTGAGAGTTAGAGAGTAATACGGAGAAACCACAACATCAATAGACAACCAACTGAGCATCCTCGATTTGTGTTGCTACTCTATAATTATCGTCTTACCGTTACCACCTCAGTATATGCAGGGCAAGCTGGTTCACATTGCTTCGGATAGTAAACATTATTTTTTTAAATCACTATTTAAAAAATTCTTTTTTTATTTTTCACTATTACTCGAGCTGTTAACTGGCTTTTACAAATATCCAGACAAAAAATGAGTCCGTGCACGAGTAAAATATTGAAATAAAATATTTCTAATTAAAAAAATGCGAAATAAATCAAGTTTTTTGTCTTTAATTCATTGGTGAAAATTTACAAAATTTATTCCAGGAGAATTTTTTTTTTTTTTTCAATGAAAAAAAAAAATAGAACTGGTAATTTAAAAAAAAAAAATTGCTTTTTAGACATTGATTAAGAAATAATTTGTACGCAGAAAAAAAAGGATTTCGTGGTGCAAGAAAATTTTTATTTTCAATTTTCTGGGCAAAAAAAAAATTTCTTGGTGTAAAAAATTTTTACTCGACCCAAAGAATTTTCCGCGTTATAAATTGAAAACAACAATTTTCTTGGGGTGAGAAAAAATTTTTTGAGGCGAGAAAAAAATTCTTGAACAAAGAACTTTTACTCCTAGTAAAATTTTTGCCTTCAATTCATTGCAAAATATTTCTTGTGCCATCATATCCTTTTTTTTCTGTGTAAGAATGTCTGACAAATGAGGGGATGAAATGCGATCAATTTTATTAATTTTCATTGCACGAAACAATAGACATATATATCAAACTGTCTCAGCTAACGTTTAGCTAGAGGTAAATTTAATGGTTATTATAAAATAAGCATTAATTTGAGAGTTTAAAGCCTTTTTTTAGTTTTAATTATGTATCGGCGCATGCAGGAGAAACGAACGATCTCCACGACGACCCATAACAATTAAAACTTTGTGCATTGCCTTACCCGTGTCTAGGAGTCTATGGAGCTACCGCCGATGAGGGAAACAAGCTATTGCTCCGATAAACTTTATATTATGATGTATGACGCTGGAAATTTATTTTTATTATGTACCGAGCCCTTCCATCTATTTTTGTTTTATAGTTTCTGGTTAACAATAATAATAATTATTTATTATTTATTATTCGACGGTGAAAGAATAAAATGATCCCTGGAGCATTGAAAAAATTTAAATAAACATCTAAATACATAAATGTACATAAAAAAGTAAATAAAATAAATATAAAAACCCGCACGATGCCCATATCGATTTGCCCGACAAATTTTCACGTACGTGCATGGGATTGGCAAGCAAGTAGTCGACAATAGAACGTCGTCGACAGAAAACTGCTAGAGGGTGTGAGGGGGGTGGGGTAGAAGGGCAAGGGCATAAAATGGGAGCTGGGATTTTGGCTTGTGTGAAGCTACAATGGGATATGTAAAGGTATTTTAGACTTTAGTTATTGGTACTGTGTAATGCCGAAACATATAAATCATTTTATATAACAATACCGCGAAAACATTCGCACGTATGCACGCGTATTGGGCGTTATTGGCAAAATTATAGAGGATTAATAATTTTTTTGTCCGGTTTTTTTTTTTCAATTTAAAATTAGTAACAAAAATTTTTAAATTACAAATATTTAACTTTTTTAGAAAATTTTCAAAAATTTCATATTTTTTAAAATGATAAAAATAAAAATGATGGATTATTTACTCAGGCTTCAAGATACTTTTAGCAAAATATATAAATATATATATTTATCATCGTTTTCAATAGAAAATAACCTTCACGTTTTTGAGAAAATGACTTTGTTTGCATTTCCTGTTAGCAATTGTCGTAATACATAGTATTAACTTCGTTCAAATTGGGCTAAAATTAAGTTATTTAGACTGACTGTCAGACACTGAAACTTTAAATTTCAATCTTGACATCATGAAAAAAATTTTCAAGTTATAAAAGGTGTCACACGAAAACAGCCAAACTTCAGCAAAAAAATGTACGAGGGAACCCATACTTCAAAAAAAATTAAAAAAAAATTTTTTTCCATGCACATCAGTGAAGAAATTATATTCTGAACGAAAATATCTGTATATAATGCGTGCATGCTTAGAATTTTTTTTTTTTTTAAGCTAAAGAAAATAATTTTTTTTACTGCTTTTTAGCTCTCCCATATAATTTACAAAAATGGAGTTCAGCGATCTTTTACTGCGAATGAAGATATATACATATATATATATATATATATATATATATATATATATATATATATATATATATATATATATAATCGTTGGAACCAATAGTCTCGAAACTTTAAAACATAGGGTAGAATTACCGGTTCTGGATTACTTCAAGTACCTGTTTTAGTCACCAAAAATTTCGATACAATGCACGAAAAACATGACAGATGTTTTTATCATATTCAAAAGATACTTTAATTATACTTATTATTGTCTCAATATTTTTTTTATCCATATCTCAATATAAAGTACAAAATGCCCGAAACTGGTGTTTCTACACCCCATTGTTGCAAAATTTTACGAAAGTTGCGTGATGAGAGCGAATGTAATAGCTACATTTCTATAAAATCAACTGAAACCAACTACTAACTGATAAATGAAAATTGCACAAAAGGTTACAATTAAATTTCGAGACTAGCAAATATCGTGGAGTTTAATATTAACTTGTGAATGTAATAGAATAACGTATGTGTGTCATCTGTAGTGGTGAATCGAGTGGAATTGCATGGGTACAATGCATCAACTTGAGGAACTTCCGATGGCGTAGATTGACGCTAGCAATTGCTGAACTAAACGATCTGAGGAATTTGGAGAAGTTTGTGGCTCTCTGGCGTGTATCAGTCGCGTGTGATGACATGAATTACATGAATACCAATCTGGTAGTTTGAATTTACCCCCCACTTATAAAGCTGCGTTTTATTAATATAAATGTATAAATATATGTACTGAGTACTAGGTTACGGAATTATGCAAATCTGTTGTGGTGTTAATTTTCGTACTAATGAAATGCTTGACGAAAATTTTATGAATGAATGCGTGGGTTTTATTCCATCCGAAATAAAGACACTATTAAAGTTGGCAGTTTGCCAGCTACGCTCATTTTCCTACTTATTTTTCCATTCTCTTTTATTTTACGTCATTTAGTATTTTATGACACACTTTATCTAACATATCTTTTTATTATGTTGTCATCAAAATTTAGCTACCTTCAACAGTGAATTTTTTAAAAAATATTTATACTAGTTACAAATTATTTTATTGGACAATAAAATTTTTTTACGCATAAACATTTTTTTGGTATTTTAAATAATGTCGGTTAATATAAGCGGTATTAGTATACATTTATATTTAAGTACAAAAAAATTACTACTCGCAAAAAATCTCGTATACTGGACACAAAAAAAAAAATGTTTCAGAACAATTAGGGCGTATGAAAATTTTTAACTAATTACCAATTAAGCCTGTAATAGCAAACAAACTTTTCGTTAGTAAGTAATTAAGAGGAAAAAGGGAGGATGGGGAGACAAAAGGAAGACGCGAAAAAAAAATTTGTTTGCATTTATAAAAAATTCAAATTTTCAATTGGGACAGAAGTTGTTTTTATTCATTTTTTAGCCAAATAGAGTAGTTTTGAAAAAAAAAAAAAATCGTCGGAAATCAGTCTTAGAGATTTTAAATTGCAAATTAATGATTTTGGAGGATGTAAATTACAATCTAAAACCTCATTTTAAATAATCTGGGTTTTTCACGAAAATACGAAAAAAAATAGAATAAATATATAAAAGGTCAATTTTTGTAAGCTCGCTACATGTAAAAATTTTTTGTATAAAAGCGAGTTGATTTCGATAAAAAAATCATGAAATGGTTTATAATCTTTTTCATTTTTATTATTAATAGCTCAAATAGAGGGTACACGGAAAAAAAATATTGCGCTCACCACTCAACGGTATCGTGATATTCACTCTCCTCGGTTGGTTATACATTGTATACGGAAAGTTTTGGTCTATCGGATCGTGATTATCACTGATTACAATATGGATACATTAAATGACGATCACTATACATTTAAGTATATTCACAATCCTTAGGATCATTGTAATAAGTATCTAGTGTATCATTCATATCGGTATATATATTGTGGTCGTAGCAATAACTCAAATAACTGATATAAGGATCTTACGTATTTAGCATATCAGTATTTATTATCGTGAAAATCAAGAAACAATTTAGTACTAATCACGATACAACTGTCGCTCTCCGTTGGTGAGCGATAAGCGCAATATTTTTTTTTCCGTGTATTTGTAAAACCGAAAAAAAAAGCCGTTAGTGGATGCATAATTTATTGGGATAGTCAATAAAAAAGGATTCACACATAATTTATGAAATTTAAAACATTTTCTTTGTTTCGCATTTTCCGGTAATAAATTTAAAAAGGCACGTACGCCGCGTGTGCATGTATCGGTAACACATGATGATTAAATATTATCGATTTCTACTATCAGAAATGATATCTGGCAGTGTGTGGTTTCTGTCGGCTATTAAATTCGTATCGAATATCCGCGTTGTCAAGGATATTGAATCAGCTGATTTTCCAAATCAGGTCGCGAACGTGACCTTTGCGAACCACGAGTGGATTTCAAGTACCTCAAAATAATTTAAGTATTTTTATCGTTAAATTCATTCAACACTCCATATTATTTCAGTAAATACCGATAAATATTTTTAGATCAGACTATAAACCTTTCAAAAATATTCTCCCGATAATAATAGAATATGTATGTATACGTTGTAATAATTAAGTTTTCGGCCGGGTTATACTTTTTTACACGCTATTTGTAATCTTTTAACCGGTAGAGTAGAGTATAAATAAATAATGAAAATAAAAAATAAAAATGTTTAAAAAAAATTGTACTTTGAACAGATTGATGATAGTTGGTCATATAGACATCGATTGTTGCGGTTTTACTTCGTTCGTTGATTCAAAACTAGTCTCAATCGGAAATCAAAATTTCAACCATATATATATATATATATATATATATATATATATATATATATATATATATATATATATATATATATATATATATAGTGTTATGAAGAACAATATATATGTGTCGATAGTACACTAAAATGCGGATAACCGCATGTATGTGAAAAGTTCAAGCTCTTCGATTATGTATATAATATATGTGAAAATACAATACATCGCCCAATTTGTGGTGTTGTGGTGACCGATTACCAACTCAATAGAATTGTCGATTATGTTTTAGAACGCATTCTTTTTAAAAGGAATGTAATATTAATCATATTACATAATTCGAGTTCATATCTTGAAAAGTAATTATTTGATATTTTCCCGAGTAAAAAAAAAATTCGGATTTGTCTCAAAGTTCTCAATGAGGTTTTTAAGGATCAGTTTATAATTTGAAGATTGACAACAGTCTATGAAGTTTTCCTTGTTTAGTCCTCAAAGTCGTAGTAACGACCAATTTTACCACTTTTAGGACTAAACTGAAATAACATAGTCTGGATTAGAGCCTCAAAATACTCAAAACATACAGGAATTATTTTATCCACATTTGAACCTCAAAAGTCTCATTCGACATATTCTCTCCCCTACCTTTTCTACCTAAAATTTTTCAAAGTTCGAAGTATAACTTTTCATTCTGAGGTCTTGGTTACAATTTAAAATCGATAAATTATTTGCAATTAGACTTCATAGTTTTCTTTGAGGATTTTGAGTACTAAAGTAGAGTTATTTTCTGGACAGCAAATAAAACATCCAAGAAATTAAGGCTTTTGAGGACTAAACTAGAATTCGGTTTTTTTTTGCACAGCTCATGATGCGAAGCATCAGTGTGCTTTACGATCGAATTTACAAATCATTTGAAAATACTAGGGGTGAGAGAATAGTTTGAATCATTCGAATTATTCGTAAATTTATGAACAATTCGAAATTTTTTTTTGGAACGACTTAAAATTGAAATAGTTTTTGCAACAATTCAAATTTTTGCCAGAGGTTAAAATAGAGTTTAGGCACGAATCTACGAAAAAAGTATTTTTGGTTACTTTAAAATTTGGAAAGTTACAAGTAATTCAAAAACTATCGGACAGTTCTGAAATTGACGAATAATTTGAAAAGTTACGAACAATTAAAAAAAAATTGCAGTTATTTCCCTAAGAAAATATTAATATAAAAAAATTATTGCAAGTTGATAAGCAGCCTATTAAAAATTTGAAACACAAAAAGTGATAAAAAAAAATAAAATAAAATTCTTATGATATTTTTTTTTACAATAAATTATTAAAATTTATATTCATTGGAATAAAAATATAATTTAAAAACTCAAAGATTTTATTTATGAATAAATAATGCAATTTAAAAATATAATTATAAATGATCACATTTATATATAGATTATTTAAATAAAATTATTGTTTACAAAGCAATCCAACCGGTTTCTGCAAAATTTGAATCAAAGTTTTTTATTAAACCTTTTAACTCTTTTATAAGAGAGAAATAAATATTAAGTACATAAAAAACTCAGCTTTCGATGATAAAACTGTTTGATTTATACAAATTGTTTTTTTCCGATAAAATTTTTATGATTATTAACTCGCAATATAAATAAATACGAAAACCGCTAATTAAAGATATGAAAAATAATTTTTAGATCGAAGAATAAAAAAAATTAAATATAATTGTTACCAATTTAATAAACATAAAATATTTATTTTTATTGATTTAATAAATGGTCTGCTGCAGCGGTTGGAGATAAAAATTTTTTTTTTTCGATAAATATAGCCAAGTAAGTAAATTGTTTTTATTATAAAATTAAATATAGGCATATATATCAATTATGTTAACATATCAGTTGGTTTACGTGGAGGATAATAACAAACATTGAGGTATCAATAATAGTTAGGCTTGGACATTGAAATGACTAGTCTAAAATTGATAAGCACGGTGTATTTCCGGAGAATCTGATCCGTGACCGAGGAAATTCACCGTTAGACGACCTAACCCGGGATCTGTGTAGAGAAAGCGAGAAGAGAGACACGCAGGTCCAGGAAACCTGAGAGAGGATCCTCGTCGACTCTCGTCACTTTGGTCGCATTTGATTCCATCATCCGGCGGTCGATAATCGTTAGCTGGAGCACCAAAAGCGATGAGACGCACGTTTGGAAACAGATACTTGTTCATCGTCTCTACACCCCTGTGGTAACGTCTAATTAGCTGTTATAGACCGCGTATTCCTCATCAGAGTTTTAGTGCCACTGCAAATCCGCAAATCATTGAATATTTGAATTACATTCCAAATCTATCGGTTTCATCTCCATTTCAATTTCGATTCCTAAACTCTCGGCTCTATTACAACCATTTAATTAATTTCGGTTTTTGTCTATTGTTTTTACCTTTATATTCTTCAAAAAAAATTATTTCAAACCTTGTTAGTAAAAAATTTTTTTTAAATTTAAGTAAATAAAAAGTTGATATTTTTTTATAAAGTTTTTTTTTGTTATAAAATTGATACAGTCAACTACCCGTCATAAGCCTGTCCTTCATAAGCCTCTTCTCTTCAATCGGGAATTACTGAGTCCAAACAGCTTCCCCCTTAACAACTTTTTTGAGTTTCGTACCAGACATCCCGTTATAAGCTTCCGTTAAAATTCTCTAAATTATAAACTAACAATACGAACAAAGATCTAAATAAATTATGAAAATTTACTATCGATGTTTCGCGGAGAATAATTTAATCATTATTAAGTAAAATATTATTTATTGTTCATAATTGTAATCATTAATTACAATTAAAGCTTCTGTTACAATTTAAAAGTTTTATTGATCATTATGTTGATCAATAAAATTATTATTATCATTACTGTAATTAATACCGTTGTCATTATAATTTTTTGCATTACAATTATTATTAGTGTAAAAAGATAAGTATTTATTTTAGCGCTATAAGCACTAGAAAAATTGGGATAGTGACGTATGTTATAAAACATAAATATGACGTTTAAAATGATATAAAATAAAACAGGTTTATAACGAGTAGTCGAGAACAAAACTAAACGCACGGTAGGGAAGACTGAAATTACAAGAAAAATTTCCCCTACGTCCCATAGACCAGGCTTATAACGAACAGTCGACTGTAATTTGAGAATTTGAATAATTCGTAAATTTGTAAATTTGAATTTGACAAATGATAAAAAATTAGAATAACCGAATCTTAATGTTCAATTAAATACAAATCATTCGTAAATTTGGCATCATCAATTTTCGTTTTGAAATCAGAAAAAATAATTTCATGAAAAATTTGTGGCATTAAAAATTTTTATTCTTATTAACTACAATAAAAACTTCAGCGCAATTTATATCTGTAAGATAAATGAAGCTCTAAGTCCGAGAAAAATTTCCCCTACGTTCCGTACACCAGGCTTATAACGGGTAGTCGACTGTGTTCAATAAAAAAAAAATTAGCTTTTTGAAGCCAAAAAAAATTCACCCAATGGAAAAATTCTATGTTTGATTGATTATTATTTGTTAGACTATTTTACGAGCCGACTTGATCATAACTGTCAGACAGTATATATGTATATATATAAATGATAAATCAACAGTAAATAAAAATGTGAAAATAGTAGAGTAGGATGGATTTTGACGGGATAAGTGAACCGTTGAATGGGCATATATAGGTGAGTATCTGGCTGGCGGGGGTCATACATTTGCCGATCCGTCAGTACAATAGCTGAGAGCTTAATCATCGAGGGCTGACCGTAATTTGGCAAACACCAAGCGTTTGTATATAGAAATGATGGTTGGATAGTTATACCCGGAAAATAGGTAACTCTCGACGGTAAATCTCAACATCTCGTTATGTTCAATAGATCTATACATCTGTACATATTTAAGCCCATCTGCACCGCGTATCATTGTCTCTCATCATCGGATATGCTGTGTAACCCCGATGACCTGCGTGTATGTACATAAACTCAACACCTGGTGTAATCTTGTTTTATTTCTTCCGTCTCTTTATTTTATTCGCTTCGACTTCTCGTTGGCCTACTTCTTGTTCGACCATGTTCTGCACTGACTTACTGCTCGGTGCAGATGCACACAGATTTTTGATCCAAACTGCCGCTTTTATAAATTACTCAAACTCGACGGCTAATTTTAGTGGTTGATGCAAATTATTATTTTTATTTTTATTCTCCTGTTATATTAAGTAATTGGTAATGCGTTTTTTACAAATTGATATTGCACCAAAAAATAACTTAACATTTGTCGCGGTAAATATCAAAAGACTTCGTGTTTAAGTGAGTAATTTTTTATTCATGACGAAATCTTTTGCTAATTTTTTTTTAGTATTTTATTACTGGACATTATTTTTTAATGATGACAGTATCATTTATTTCAGTTTTTTTTTTTTTTACGTATTTAAAAAATTCAACAGCAAAAAAAAACTTCATGAAGTATAAAAGAAAATTTATTATGCGCAAGTGCATTTGGGGAGACCGGGGCAAGAAGGCCTCCATGAAAATTTGGTCAAAATTTTTTTCTGTCTAATTGCTATAAATCCTATATATTTGGGCATTTTTAGTCCTATGCATAATAACTGGGGCAAAATGAGCCAGCCGAAAAATATGAAATCATTTATTCATATTTTTAGCGTCAAATTATAAAAATTTTAATATATTTGGGCATTTTTAGTCCTACGCATGATACCTGGGGTAAAATGAACCTACCGGAAATTCTGACAAAATAATTTTTTTATATTTTTATCGTCAAATTATAAAAAATTTAATATACAACAATTTTATAAGAACATTGTTAATTTTATTTTTCATGGAAAAAAAAATTTTAGCCTTTTGTATAAAAGTTTCTGATCGAAAAAAATTTTATAGCAAAGAGCTGTATCTTTAAAATTTAACAATTTGAAAATTTGGTCTTGTAAAAAAATTTTTTTAAATTTTTTATTTCAAGTTTTAAAAGAAAATTAAATTGTCTATAACAAAAAAGCTTTGTCATGACCGTAAATCTCAATAAAAAAAATCGGGAAAATGAATCTGCAGACCTCAAGTTATAGAAATTAAAAGTTTGAAATTAAATAAAATTTATTAAAAAATGATATTATTTTTTTTTTATCAATTATTGAAAAAAAAAAGTTTTATTTACAACTTTGTGGTGTAGCTTTTGTAGCAGTGTAGACATTGTCATACCCATAAGCTGGATCTGAAGGAAACTTTTAAGTTTGAGAGAAAATGAAATTTATTAAAATATAATATTTTCTCTCTTTGTTGTCTTTTAATTAATAAAAAATGTTTCCTGCGAACTTTTAAGGCAACAATCTTATAGAAAATCCAATTATTGATAAAAAAAAATATTGTTACGTATTTATAATTTCTACACAAAAAGCTACAGGAATTCAAAATTTCAAACTATTGAAATAGTTTTTCAAAACTATAATCAAAGATGATCAAAAAAAAGAAATGTTTTCAACAAAATTCGTGGGTACCATATATGTAAATGTACTTGCGCATAATAAATTATTTAGTCGTTGTAATAGCTAAGGTTAGGTTACCCAGTCCTGATGGCCTAGGTTCGGGTAACGAATGGAATGGCCAGGATTGAGTAACCATTCTTGACCCTAGCATGGGCCAATATAGGCGTGCCAAAGCTAAGTTCCCTAGTGCTGGGCCAAATAGGGCCCATTCGTTCAACTCTATCAGCTCCTGCAAAGGCAAAAGTACACAGAAAAAAAACGAATAAATTGAAAATGGCAAGTGATATAATGATAAAATGATCAGTAAATATTATACACTGAAAAAAATAATCAGTAGCTGCTACCAAAATAATTGGTAGCAGTTACCGAAAATTAATCGGTAGCGGCTACCAAAAAATAATCGGTAGCGGCTACCAAAAAATAATCAGTAGCTGCTACCAAAATAATCGGTAGCAGCTACCAAATGGTAATTGGTAGCTGCTACCGATTATTTTTTTCAGTGTATCATTCTAAATAGTAATTTTTTCATTTATGATTAAAACATGAATAATTACAGGATAAGTATGAAAATTTATTGTCTATGCAAGAAAAATTATTATTTGAACTTCAAAAGTCGTAACTAATACTTAGAAAATTTACGACACGTATTATAAAATGTATCATTTGGAATGTTAAGATTTCCCATATTTTGACAGCCAGGTTCTGGGTTATAATTTCCAGAACAAATTTTAATTTTATTTTTGCCATATATATAAAAAATAAATTATGTCATCAAAAATATATTTAAAATAAAATAATAAATTTATTGTAAGAAAATAATTTTTATTTGTCGGTAATAAAACACTCACCAAAACGTTTAGTTAAACTAAATGTAAACCGACACTTAACTTTGTTTTACAAACTTTAAACTAAAGTTAATTAGATAATGCAAAGTTAGTTACAATATATACAAGTCTGGGTTGGATGGGAGTTATAAGATAATCGATTTAATGAATAAATAAAGTTTCAACGTATCATCTAATCATCCTGTGTACTGTAGTCTGTACACAAATAAATTTGTGCATAAATGTAACAATGGAACGGCCGCGCGGTGAATTAGAATTAAGAGCTTTTTGTGCTCGTCATGCTCGAAGAAATCAAAAAGTCCAAGTAGATTTCATTCCAGTATATAGTACATGCTCTGCTATGATTATTGTACTCATATGTATGTATATATGTATATATATATACATGTGTCTGGCTGACTGTATGTGGTATGTAATGTAATGGTACGGGTACGATCCTTGAAAGTTTAAAGGGAGTAAAGCGCTCGAGCATGACCGAACATTTCGACTCGAGAACTCTTCGAGTGCTACTTCTCGATCTACTCGGCTGATCGACAGCTTCTCGAGAAGATCCACGGAAATTTCCCATTACTGTTAACACCAACGATGTTACACTTTTATTCTATTTAATATTTTTTTTTTTTTTTTTTTTTAATAAAATTAACTCCTTTAATAATAAAACAATGTTTGTTTAGATTTTTACTCATTTTTGGATGTCCGTAGTGAAACATTTATAAAAAAAAATTATATCTTTTTAAATATTTGACTAATTATTATAAAAAGTGTGGAAATTAAATTGGCTGTCTTGAAAATATCAGCTGTGAAAATTTTTCGCATGGAAACTGAAATTTTAGACAATTTGGAAGTTTGTTACATTTTAAGTAACTGAAAAATACTGTAAGAGAAATTAAAGTCGATTTAGTACTTTTTGTAAAAGTTTTTTTTAACGGAAGTGATGCTCCAAAAAAGTTAAAATAAACGTTAGCCAAAAGTACTAAATTGACTTTAATTTGTGTAGTATTAAATTTATCAAAGTTACAAAAAATGTAACTTAAACTTATTGTCTTAAAGTTTCTTATTTGGGACATTTTCGATACGGTCTTTTTTTTTTTTTTTGAGAAAATTATGAATCTACTGAAATTGGGAATTTTAATTTTTTGAAAAATTTTTTTTTATTCAATAAAAGGAAAATATTTTTAAAAAATAAAAAAAAAATTTTAAACGCAGTGAAAATTTTTTTTCATTTCAGGCAATATGGAGTCGCTCCGAAAAAATTGGATATTCAAATTTAAAAATTTAAATTTTGATCAAATAAGTCCTGAATATTTGAAGTTGTTTAAAAATAATTGTGCACTGTAAAAAATATGCGAATTAATTCACTTAATGCACTTAAGTGAACGCGGATTAAATCTGAGGTAAATGTGGAGTGAATGCAGAGACTATGACTGTTCATTTAATTAATGCCCTCGGAGTCAAATTTACTCCGAAGGGGAGTTTACTTTAATATTAAAACTCCAAATCGGAGTGAGTGTCGATGGAAATAAAATCCAGACCACTCTCTCTAGAAATGAATCAGTGGATAGTCACTATTTCTCCAGCTATAAGTATACCACTAATTCAACCCGTGGTATACTTATAGCTGGGTTCTAGTGCATATTCACTGATTTGCAGTAAAATTCATTAGTTCAAATTTCTATTTACTTCGTATGCGGAATGATTTTTTTTAAATTCCGAAACTCGGAGTGACGGAGTGAATTTGAATTTAAATAAAATCTGTAATCACTTGAACTTCACTTCTGACTTTTTACAGTATAGAAGTATCAATTTACTATTGAGGATCATTCAGAAGAAAAATTTTGCAACTTTCATGAAAAAAGTCGGGCGATACAAAAAAAAATTTTTTTGTATTTCTAATAACATTTTACGAGCATGATCCAGGTGTAACTTTAAGTTGAAGATATCCGTACTACAATTTGAAAGCAAAAAAATAAAATGAATTTTCCAGATATAACTCCAGGGTATTCTAAGTTGCTTCGAAATAATTGTGAAGGTAATAAATTACGATTCAGTAAAATTTTGTAAAAAAAATTTTTTCCCCTATTGTGGCCATCCCTTCTAGTTATAAGGGTTTGAGTTGAAAAAAATTTTTTAACGAAATACCATCAGCTGAGAGTATGTACTTTTTATATGTATAGTAAGTAGAATAAATATGTATAGGTAATGAAGCAAAAGCGAGCGAGTAAAAAAATATGTAGTCTTACCTCAATAAAAAAAAAAAAAATAAAAAAATGTGTACAGTAGTGAACACGAAGAAAAGAATTATTATTGTCTACCTTAAGAAGTGAATAAGATAAAGAGAGTGAATGAGAGTAAGAGTAGTGAGAAAAAAAGAGGCAAGTTGGGCCCAAGTTTATCTTTTTCATTTTCTTTCTCTCTCTGTGGCATTGAGATCGGAGCGCCGGCTGGATGTTTGTGGAGGGGCGCAACAAAGACGACGGCATGAATGGACCTCGAGTCAGAGCGAGAGACCCTCGGAACTCGCGGAAAGGGGGCGCGAGTGTAGGCTCAGCTTTCTCACCGGCCACACGACGCGGCAGTTTCGGTTTGCCGCTCACTTGCGACGGATGGCATTTTTCGTTCCCGTGAAAATTTTTGCGAGTTTTTTATATTTTGTTTTTATAAAATACATTTCCTTTTATCATCTATTGAATGAATATGTATATGCGATGCATTATTTTTTAATGAAATGTTAAATGTGTTTGAAAATTTGTGTTGTGCTGTGATTTGTGTTAATTAATTACTAATAATTATAAATATCATATAATAATAAGTGGCTTTATTATTGGATTAATTCA
This sequence comes from Microplitis demolitor, assembly GCF_026212275.2. Lineage (NCBI taxonomy): Eukaryota > Metazoa > Arthropoda > Insecta > Hymenoptera > Braconidae > Microplitis > Microplitis demolitor. The sequence goes on along the minus strand of NC_068554.1, from coordinate 5,436,693 downwards.
GACTGTCAAGGTAAAAATTTTTTTTCTCTTTAAATGGATCATTTTTTCCCAGGAAAATAAATAACAAAAAAAAAAATTTAATACCGACTAATAGGAGCTTAATTTAAATTAATAATTTTTTTTTTTAAATACCACGTGGTTATGACCGTCAACAAATTCTTGTCTTTGTTCACTTTATCGCGTTAATGCAAATATATATCCATATATATATATATAAAATGTTCCGAGGCCGGTAATTTTCCTTAAGTAACTAATAACTACTTTGCTTGCAAATAAGACGCTTTAATTGCAAATACTTCTATATATATATATACATATACATATATATGTTCTTTAATGCAAGTAAAGTGTACTAAGTACGTGCTTATTTTAAATATAATTAAATTCTATGAAAACTTGGACTAGATTTGATAAAAAAAAGTTTAACCGATAGTCGCATAAGTTGAGCATAACTTTTAAAAATTTTAAACTTAAAACTTTTATCGAATTTGCTAAAGATACTTTAGTAGATTTATATTAATCTTGTAAAATTGACTATTTAATATATGATTTGAATCTAAAGAGTTTTTAAAAAAAAGATTGAGGGGGGGGGGGGGTAAAAATGAATGAATGTTTTTTTGAATGCATGTTTGAAACGATAAGGACTCGATTGAATTGAAAATAACGAAATGTGTGTCGTAGGCTTTAGTTTGTTGCTGAGTTTATTCACGCGTGCTATTTATAAAATGAGGAGGGATATCTCGAATCAAATGTAATGGGTAAAGGGTCGTCAATGAGGGCATTCAGATGTGGTTTGTTCCAAATGTCCGCGTTATCAATTCCAATGCATTCGCGCGGATTAGTACGAATTACTCTTTGGGTTAGTGTAATTATGCTGATTCAAATTTCATTATATACGGTCATGCGGCATCAGCATTGAAAAACCTTTTATATTCATTATTGATCATAAATCATTTATTTTTAATTAACCGCAAATTTTTTCACTTGGGTTTTTTCGTACCGACTACTTTTTAACCGTCCATAAGTATTTTTATTTTGAATCTATCGATTTTCACTCTCAGACCTTTTTTGTAGCCCATTAAATTCTACACAAAATTGTCCACTTACTTTTTTATGTAGGATGGATATTTTAGTTGTTACAAGCGATTTTATGTAAATTTTAACACTGAATTAACTTTCAAGTTTTGTAATTTTGAAACTAATCGTAACTCAGCTATTTTTAAATAAAATTTTATTACATATAGTCATGCACTATAAGCCCTGAACATTTTTTACTTTAATTTATTATTTATTTATTTTTATTCATTACTAATGTAATTAATTAATCAATTAATTACATTGTAAAAAATAGCAGAGTAGATCCGGAGTTAATGCGGAGCGGGTGACTTTAGTTATTTAATTCTCTCGGAGTGAAATTCACTCCTCAAAGAGCTCATTTCAAAATTACAACTTTAAATCGGGGTAAATATGGATTTAATTAAAATTCATATAGACTGTTCGTTATAAGCCTGGTCTAGGGGACGTAGGGTAAATTTTTCTTGTAATTTCAGTCTTCCCTACCGTGCGTTTAGTTTTGTTCTCGACTACCCGTTATAAGCCTGTTTTATTTTATATAATTTTAAACGTCATATCTACGTTTTGTTATATACGTCACTATCCCAATTTTTCTAGTGCTTATAGCGCTAAAATAAATACTTATCTTTTTACACTAATAATAATTGTAATGCAAAAAATTATAATGACAACGGTATTAATTACAGTAATGATAATAATAATTTTATTGATCAACATAATGATCAATAAAACTTTTAAATTGTAACAGAAGCTTTAATTGTAATTAATGATTACAACTATGAACAATAAATAATATTTTACTTAATAATGATTAAATTATTCTCCGCGAAACATCGATAGTAAATTTTCATAATTTATTTAGATATTTTGTTCGTATTGTTAGTTTATAATTTAGAGAATTTTAACGGAGGCTTATAACGGGATGTCTGGTACGAAACTCAAAAACGTGGTTAAGTGGGGAAGCTTTTTGGACTCAGTAACTCCCGATTTAGGGGAAGAGGCTTATGAAGGGCAGGCTTATGACGGGTAGTCGATTGTACTTACCTTTTTTTCACTTATTTTCGCTCTATCGTTTAAAATTCAAAATCTATCAACTTCTACCTTACGACCATTTTTGTAGCCCATTAAATTCTCTACAAAATTGTCCTCTTACTTTTTTCACGTAGGATGGACACTTAAGTAGTTACAAGCTATTTTATGTGAATTTTAACACAGAACTAACTTTCAAGTCTTACAACATTTGACTTAGCGGACATTTTAAGACAATTGAATATTTTATTCAGTCTTGAAGAACGTTGAGTTGTAATGAAAAAATAAAAAATTCCAGACCGTAATTGAGATAAAAATTCCAATTATCCCATAGATAATGAAATAAAAAGTCTAAAGATTCACTCATTGGGACAATCGACGGGATAATTAAACAGCATTGCTCTCTTTAGAGTACTCTACATTGAAATGGAGTGTATGATACACACATATATATGCCTATATATCTGTACATATACATATATATATATATATATATATATATATGTATCAGTATACAGCATAGTTGTATTATAGCAGATTCAAGTCTTTGACTAACCATGAGGGGATGATAATCGTACTCTGCTTCGGCACGTAATGACGTCGGTCGGTCTTTTGTCTGAGAACAAACCGGTTTTAAAATTTTTTTATCTTATCCAGCTCAACTGTTATTCTCTCTTTTTATTCAGCTCTTAGAGCACAACCAGATACAGACTCGCGCTACGTTTCTGTCTTTACTCTTTCCTTCCCGAGAAATAAAATTAGATTGAGAGTTAAAGGCAAAGAGGAGAGAAATGGATATAATACGGATGAACCACGCGATCTATTGTGTACACTAACAAAATATCCTAAAAATTACTAACCCCTTCTTTTCTTTGTTTTTATTTTTATATCATACCCGTTTTAATTTACTCCGATCTTACTCTCAGCATTCCGATATATTTATTATATTTTTTTATTATCCTCAGTTACATTTTAATTTAAAATAAATAATTTATATTTACAATATATTTACAAAGTATTCAAGTTGTCGTACAATACCTATTGGATTTTTATTTGTAAAAGAATAATAATAAGTCAGCCTGTACGCTCGTAATTTAACGCGGCTATTTTAACGTTTCTATATAAAATGTTTAAGAAAACCTCTGGATTCTCTTTTATATATACAGTATAAAAGTTTTAAAAACTTCTTTTACCAAAGATCTTTTGTTGTTAGTCAACAGTTTGGCGTGAATTTAAAAGCCTTCAATCCTGTGACCCAAAAATTATATATTTTTATTTTTTGAATTCTAGTCACACTAATTTCTCATGGACAATTGACTGGATTTCTGATATTTCCCTTGAGATTTGCAACAACAAAAAAAAAAATTACATACACAAAACCCAAGGGGGAAATATCCAATAAATATGTAGATTAGATTACATCGGCTGATAAAAATTTTTTCCACGTAATTATTTTTCACGATAAAAAATTTTATCAATCGAAAGTTTGAGGAAATTTATTTATAATAATTTTTTATTGTAAATATATGAGTATTTGGTATTTGTGTTGGTCATGTGGATTCGCGGAACGGGTTAACGGCGTCTCGTTAATTACACCTTGCGCAATTACGTCAGGGCGACAGGTGGCGGCCAGCAGACTAGAGTATACGTAAATATATATATATTTACATATATATATATATATTTATTTATATAAAGGTATATGGGTATTTGTCTGAAAAAGTACAGTTCAAGCTGATTCTAAACGACAAACATGCTCAACTGTCACGCGACAAGATTCTCGTGATGAGTCTTTGAATATATACATATATACATATATTGAGTAAATAGACACATATGAAGGTATGAGTCACGTTTGCGTTTAAAATATTTAAGATAAGAATTATTACGTTGATCTAATCTAAATTTATTTATTTTACAAATATCATAATATTCTATACCTTTTTTTGTCGATTGATTTTTCTCCAGACGTAATTTGCATAACTGCTGAGATAATTTAAATAAAAAAAAAAAAATTATCACCGATTTCATTGCTAATGAGTCTGGTGCTGACTTAATTTATAAAAATTTTTATTATTTTAAAAATAACCCAAGGTAATTGTGCTTGAATATTTTAGCTCTTTATATTTGTAATTTATAATTTCTGATTTTTTTTTTTTACACGAAAAATTAACGCGTTAATTATTGAATGTTTAATTACTGATCATTTTTTTTTGCTTATAAATAATATGTACAGAGAAACTTGGGTCAAGTGAGACGGGATTTTAGAAAAAAAAAAAAATTATTTGTTTATGTGGGGAAAGTTGATCATGTCGGTTAGTGCGGTCAAAATTTTTAGTAAAATTTTTTTTTTTCCAAGTTTGTTGTTTGCATTTATTTCTACTCTATATCAAAAAGGATTAAAACAAAAATAAAACTGTTGGGTAAAAAAAAGATTTTTTTTTGTTTCTGAATTTTGGAGTAACCGCAATGCCTAAGGCTGTCAACTTACTCCTCTTTGCCTAGACCCAGTAAATAAAAAGTTTTGCATAAATTTTCTCTTTGAAAGAGTGTTTCACTTTACTCCGAATTTTCCCTAAAATACACATAAATGTGTGCATATATATTTAGAACAGTCACTGATTATTAAACGGAATTTTATGACCAAGATTTTCTTGAACCAAGAGAATTTTCCTTGCTCGGGAAATTTTCACTTTATCTCAGAAAATAAAGGTTTTCAAAAAAAATTCTTGAATCAAGAATATTAACTTTCAGTCGACTTTTTTCCCCATATATATATTTCATATATATTTAAAGTATCTTGTTAATAGCGAATAAAAAAATTACGTCACTAGAGAATTTTTTTATTACATATCCTTATCATAATGTAACTACTAGAGTGTTTAAGAGAGAGAATAACATAGACATTAAGAATATTTTTATGTGACATGTAAGTAATACATATATTACGTGAATTGGACTAGAATAAAGAATTACATAGATAACATAACAGGATCGTATAGCAAGTGAAGGTGATATCAAGTTATTAGTGACTTGGGCATGTAAACAGTGCATTTATTACTGCGTACCCAGCCGAAACATTTGCACACAAGCATACATATACATATTATGTATTATGTATGTATATATTATGGTTGAGTCCAAGCGTCAACTCGACTCCGACTTGTGGATGCAAGTAGAGCATGAAAAAGCCAAGTACATACTCCGCGAAATGTAAAAAGCGAGTTAGATTTAAATGTGGCAAAATTTATTTCGAATAAACCCACGGTGAAGATTTGAATTATTTTTTTGTTAATTAAAAAAAAGTCTAATGAATAAAAATGATGTTGCATTTATTTTAAATAATCTTCAAAGAAATTCGTGATAAAATTTTAAGTATCAGAGTAATGGGTTCAATTATTTATGAAAGATAAAAAAATTTAATAGAAGTTTAAATAATTAATAAATTTTTTAAAGTTATCTTTGAAGGATTTAATTATTATTTATTTAAATTTTCAATTAGCCAGAAGTTTGTTTATTGAGTTAATTTGTCTCGCCAAATAGTCTGCAGTAAAAATAATAACGAATTCTTGGGCAGTAATGGACGTAAAAATGTTAAAAAAAATATTTCGTGTATCAAGTTTAATATGAGGTCAAAGTCGTAAAAAAGTACGCGAGCAAAAGAAGTGGGTATTAAATTTGTATTATCCGCGAACCGCAAAGCTGTCATTGCACAAGAGTTGAGAGAAAAATAATAATAAAAAATTTTATTCATGCTAATTTATTATTACCTCTTAAAAGCTTAACTTTCTTTTTTCATTTGTGTCAACTTCTTATCTCGTATTTGCCCATACATATTATTTACAAACGTTATTAAGAGTTGTTAGAAACTTAACTAATTCCAATGTGTAATTAGTATCATCATCATCTTTGTTCTCATTTTCTAAAAAAATATTTGTTTTTTCCACCTCGACAAGTCTCCTTTAAAGTTGATACAAATCATAAACTTTAAGTAGACCTGAAGTATTAATTCCACAAGAAAAATTTTTTTCATCGTTTGGATTCTTCGTAAGCTCGAAATCTCACTTTTACTTTTATTTGGTATCCTCCAAATAGGAGTGAACATTAAAGTTTAACTGTCGGCATCTCGTTTAAACTTGAGCTGCGTGTGTTTTTGTTAGAATATTCTGGTCGGGACAAGAAAATTTCTGGCAGGTATGCCAAGGCTGCATAGTCCTCCAGGCATTTTACAGGATATTCTATTCTACACTCATGCATCCGACAATGTAATAGACGAGACATTCACACAGGCATAAAATCATGAAATAGGTGAGGTAGCGGTCCGCTAGAAGCTCTATACTACACTATCCCAAGCTAAACCTTAACCTTAACTACCAAAGTACCACGTAGACTATAGAGTATAAAATTTACTTGAATGTGTATTTAAGTGAACCTCATCGCACCGGTCGTTTATATACGTCTACCTGGCTATTCGTCCGATGTCTAGTGTAGGTTTACTTGTGTCCGTTCACTCCTCACTCAACTCTGCCCTGTTATTCGTTATTCCTTCAGGCAAACCAGAATCCCCATTGTTCTACGAGCCGGGTCTCTGTTACCAGCCGACCCCGGCAGCACAGCCGGGGTGTTGAATTTCGTGGGTCCACTACAGGTACAGACCATAACCAGGCTCCAGAAAACACCAGTACACAAGACCACTCATGTCTTAAATATTTTATTTTACTTTTTATTTTATTTGTTCGCCGCAAGATTTAATCCGTGAATTTTAAACACTCAAATAATTTAGTTGTCCGAATAGACATTAAAACATGTTCAAACATGGCTTCTTGCTCCGATAAAAAGTTTTCGATAAAAAGAACTTGAATATTTGATTAAATTGTAATTTTATTTTTAATTTTAAAAGTTTTTGTTTTGAAAATACGAAAGTAGGCTACGATTGGTGAATTAGTCATATGTAATTTACGTAGATATATATACATATATATGTACATATATACTTGAATAGAGAAATATGTTTTATCAGAAAGAAGTTGACGTAAAAAAAAAACATAAAATATTTATGCATGAGATGGATTAAGTTCAAGATCGCTTGGAAGTTTTGGGCTTTTCTTTTATTAATTTTATTTATAGCACTTTTATTTTTTTATTTTCGTGAATCATATAAGAAAGACCGGGGGTAAAATGGGCTCCTAAAAATTTTAAATGATTGTTTTTATTTAATTGCAATTTAATTTAGTCACCAAGTGAAATTGACCTTGAAAAATTAAATTAATTGCATTTATTTTCAAGATTGAATTTTTTCCCATGAAAAAAATTTATGATACAAGTTAGCCGACGTCTAATACTTTTTGGTTTTTTTTTAAAAGGTAAATTATAAAAAAATAAATATTTTAAAAAATTGCATCTCTAGTTTTTGGAATTTTCTGTAGGTGCATTTTTTCAGTTTTTTTTTTTTCTGTAATTAATTTGCTTTAAGAGAACCCGAAAGTTGTTAATTGTCTACTAACTTTAGGATCATAAAAAATTCTGATATAAAATTTTTCACTAAAAAATGCAATTTGAAAAAAATCAACTGTATTTATTTTTTTTATGAAAAAATTCCAATGTCTCTAGAGTAAACTCTATGACAGCAAAAGTTTTAATTGTTGAGACGAACAATATGTAAAATTATCCATCAATAATTTTATAAATGAAATATATATACATAATAATTTCAAATTCATTATTCGATTCAATCTCTCGGTGGGAAATCTAAATTATAAAAATTTTAATTAAAATATTCGAATAAAACTTTTCAGTTGATTTCAAATTTGGAAATTTTGTAAGAATTTTTCATCGACCCAAATTACTCCATAAATTCCTCATTATTTGTTTATACTCTAAAAAAAAAGTTTTAAAAGCCCAATCTGCCCCTAGTAATTTTAATTCGTTAAAAATTTTATATTGCCCATCCTTCCCTCATTATTTTACAGAAACATTTATACGAACACAGATACGTTAAGAAAACAAAACTATCACTAATTTATTCAAAGATTTTGTTGATAAGAAAAGTGACTTCATTGCAAGATGTCTTACGTTCATTATAACCATCATATATATATTATTATTATTATACTATTACTATTCATATTTGTTAGTAAAATACTGATGAAATAACAAATTTGAATAAATAATAGCAGAGAGTATTAAATTTTAGCTTTAATAAATATTAGCTTTAAAAATGAAAAATTATTTTATATTCATATTTTAATATATTATATATTTATTTATGTATATAAATTAAAAATTGTTTTTATATAAATTTTATTTTAAAATATTTTAAGAAAATAATTATTATAAATGTTGGCCCATAAAGGGAGTGGGTCAGTTAATAAATATATATATATATATATATATATATATATATATATATATATATATATATATATATATATATATATATAAGTTGGGATGTTACTGGGATTACACACGGGCGCAGCTGGCACGACGTTAATAAGCTTCTATAATATGGTATGTGCGGTGGCCCGTAAGTGCACATGTACACAATGCCACGTGTATACAAACCCTTTTTTTTTATTTTATTGTTTTAAAAGTTTCTTTTATTTAAGCTCTTTGCCTCTAAATAGGCGTTAACAAATTCATTGTCCTTCTTATTAAATATTAAACATTAGCTCTGTTTACATTGTGTTCATTTAATAGTGTATAAATATACAATTATTTGTTTTCTCTTGAGTATATTCAATTTATGTAAACAGAATATTATAATTTTAAATGTTAATTAAATCTCATTGGATCATATTACAAATATATGATTAATATTTTACTATTAAATAACCTCTTGATCGTGATATGAATTTGAATATATTTTGTTGTATAGTATAGCATGTCATATATTTATATATGTATATATATATACGGCAGAGTAGTTTATGTTTATTGTCTCATACGGTTATTGTCGACTTTGACTGTACGTTTAATAAGCAAAGACAAGTAAAGAGTATGATAGAAGATACTGATGTAGAACATGCGAGAAATGAAAGTACGAATTATAACGTTAAATAAACGTTAACTTGAGTTACTTCATTGTATGTTCGCATTCTCGAGTTATATTTTATACAATATCTTTCATCAAATTATACATAATTTATTTTTTCATTATTAATTAAATTATATTATTTATTAATTAAAAAACAACGAGATATCATCGATAAACATTAAGGAGGTTCGACCGAATCTAATGTAACAAGGATTTTCCGACTTTGATTTGAAACTTAGTATATATGTAAAGAAGTCCTTTATCTATGTATTCTCAAAATTTGAATATTATCCACCGTCTAGTTTTTTAGAAAAAAGATTTAAAAATGACGTTTTCAAAGTTCTTATACACAGACTCTTATGGTGGACAAGTTTCCGTCATGACTTATTAGATTTTTTTCATTAGTAACCTCCTAAGTTTAAGAAAAACCACATGCCTAAAACTTGAATATTTTTGGAATATAAGATTTTAACAATATATTGTTACCGTTGTAGTTATTTAAATAATTCAAGTTAAACTTTATTATTTAATCTCGTTCATCGACAGAGATACATATTATTGAGGGTTTGGCAACGTCGCGGAAGCAGCTGAGAGAAAAAACAAAGATAGAAGTACATTAATAAGAGAGACGAGATTAGAAATAAATTTTTCCCGCTTTAATTTGAATTTCGATGTTTAAGAAGTTAGAACGCGATGTCGCCAAATCTTTTTATTGAATCATATGAGACAAAAATAACCAAGTAATTTCATTACTTTCTTTAATTAAATAACTAATAATTATTAATTTATGAATTCGTTATGTTATTGTAAATTAAAATAATGAATTTTTATAACTTTAGGATAATTTAGAAAACAAAAAAATCAAACTCTACTTTGACTCACTAGTTTCGGTCGAACCTCCTTAAGTCGACGGTTCGATCCCAGTACACCGTAAAAATAATTTTTGAGTCCATTAATTTTTTTTATTACACCAAAGATCATTTTATTGCCTTCTGTGTCAAATATGATGACTAATTATCATTAAAAAATTAATAAATAATATTTTGAACACAAAAATGATACTCAGGTTTCATCACCGGTGAACGTTAAGTCGACGGTTCGATCCCAGTTCACGGTAAATATAATTTTCGAGTCCATTAATTTTTTTTTATTATACTCAAGAAAGATTTTAATAAATATTATAATTTAGTAACTAAAATATGATGAAAAAAGCAGAAAATGTTTTTTTAAAAAGTTTATAGAGAAAAATAATTTTGATGGATGTTCACATTAAAGAGCATTAGTATTCTTTGTGACCCGTAGAAAGTGTCAGGAATCTTTGTAGAATAAAAAACGAGTATAAGGACTTTTAGTCTCTTATTATATATTTATAACATTTCTATGCTTGACCATCGGTATGCGTTAGAATGGCACTGGCAGAGTAACCGCAGCAATCTAGCGTCATTACTAACATTACGGAGCTCGTTAGTCTCATTTATATTCACTCTCAAAAGTTATAATATGGATATATAACAATGTGCATGCGTTATATCCATATATATATAAGTATTTATGAGTACATACATATATATATTATATATACAAGTTCAAGTGTGGAAACAATTCTTCCTATTCTTTGGTTAAATATCTTTTTTCCCATGTAATAATATATAGATACGAAATAATTTTCCACTCGTTTTCTTTCTCTTCTCTTCTATTCTTTATGAATTTTATTATTATTATTATTATTATTATTATTATTATTATTATTATTATTATTATTTTTATTATTATTATTATTATTATTATTATTATTAGTATTTTTTTCTTACTCTTCCTTTGCGGCTCACCCACTCCTCCAACTTTGCAGTTTAATTTTTTATTCTTTTTAAGAATACTCATTTTGCCTCTGATTCTTCGATGAATAAATACCGGAGATATTGCTGCGCCGACTCTGCTCGTGTGCAATGGATTCACGTATATAGTAAAGTCGTCGATCGACGACTCAACCAAGTCAATGGCCTCATTCGTAAAAGAATATCGAGCCCGTAGTTTAAACTTCAAAGGTCTCTCATTTTCTTCTCTTTTATTTTTTTTACTCTCTTTCTTCATTTCTTTCTCTCTCGCGCCATCTCGCCTAGGGCGTCGATCAGACAGAAGCTGAACCGCTGCCAGCTATGATTTTCATTCTTATTTTTTTTTCTTATCCGTATTCTTTCCATTCACCCACATCTTTATCTTTGTTTTTTGAAAATATACTTTTTTTTATCTTTTTTCGCCTTTGTACTTTTTTTCGTATTTTATACTTTATTATTTTCACAATATTTTTATACATTTTCTAACTCATTATTTTTTATTAGTTTTTACAATATCATATTTTATTCATTTTACATTTTGCTTTTGATTAACGTCAGATTTTTTAATTTTTGTTTTTTTACATTCGTTAAGAATTTTTATTAAATAAAAAATAATTTATAAAATTACTCGAATTATTTTTTTTTTATTAACTCTGTAGATCATAGGCTTCAATTTAATATTCAAAATATGATTGCAGTAAAAAAAAAATTTTTTTGTTTTGGAGCAAAAATTTTTTTTTTTCTTCATATTTAAAATAAAAATTAATAAATATGATCTGCGTGTAATTTTAAACAAAATATCATCTGTGATAAAATACGAGAGCAAAAGTAAAAAAAAAAAATTTTTTTTCAAAAATAAATCTCAGACAACAAAATTTTAAATACTCTATTTATGATCCTGAAATTGACATGATTTTGAAGTTAGAAGACAATTAACAGTTTTTGAATTTTTTTTTTTTCAACAAACCAATTAAAAAAAATTATGCACTTGTAGAGAATTGAAAAAACTATAGGTGCAATTTTTCAAAATATTTTTTTTTTATAATTTATCGGCTTAAATAAATTCCAAAAATTATTAGACGTCGGCTAACTTCAGTATCTTGGAATTGACAATAAAAAATTTTCATATTTTTTTGTCAACAAATCAATTAAAAAAAAAAAAAGTAAAAATATGCACATGTAGAAAATTAAAAAAACTGTAGGTGCATTTTTTTGAAATATTTTTTCTAATTCATTGTTTTTAAAAATTATTAGACTCGGTGAACTTCAGTATCATCTGTATTCTGCCCACTCTCTTAAAATCTCAACATAAATTCACAAATATATATAATTTAAAATTTCACTCATTGACGAATAAAAATATTTCCATCAATCATATGTACTTAAATATATATAAATATATATAACGAGACTAAGTCGTACATAATGTATAACTGCATTCTCTTGCAAACTTTAGCCCCCATTGAGAATCACCCCAATAATATTATTTCCCCTTCTGTCGTCGTACGTATAATATAAGCGTATATTACTATTGTGCTTGACTGAAGGTCGTGAGCAAGTTTTTCCTCCATCCACAACCACACGGTTTCGCCCATCGAATTACATACGAACCCTCATGTCGATTTATACAAAGCTCACATTCATGCATCCGTACATCTACTACATTTACACCAGCGCACTATACAGGATTCAGCGTAGTCCTGCATTGTATATGTATTAGTATGTGCCATAGTCCAACCAGTTGTCGTATGTTGTGTTGTCGAGGGTGTCGAGTTTATTGCGTGCTACTGCGATCTACCCCAGATATCTGCTTGTGCTTCTGCTCCTGCCTCTGTCTCTGTCTATCCCAGCTTTACCTCTATGAAGGATCCTGATGCGAGTATATATGTATTTCGCAAGCGATGATTCACCCCCAGTGTACCCTCACCCTCTCGGAGGGGTAGTAAACAACATCGTGCATTGAGTAGGCCAAAGATCGTTTTCGGGTTTCATATTCTAACCCCTGATGTACGTTGCGATCAATATTGTTAGATTTATGAATGGAAATTTCGTTCTCTGGAAAAAATACCCCAATCTAATCTTACTTTTAACGATGTACTTTTGCCTCTGACAGTAATATATGTTCTTGAATTATATTTTTAATATTATTTATTAAGATACACTAGAGTAAATATTGTTGAAATAAATTTTGCTTTTTTAAATTTATTTTTACTATAAATTTTATATTCATGTCTACATTATGTGGACGTATATAAAAAAAAATGTCGTCACTTGGATTCGAACCAGAAAATTCAGATTGGCTATATAAAGATTCAAATGGACTTAAAACCCCATTCATCTTACGGATATAAATTGCGCTGAAATTTTTATTATAGTTAATAAAAATAAAAATTTTTAATGCCACAAATTTTTCATAAATTTTTTTGTTCTGAGTTTAAAACGAAAATTAATGATGTCAAATTTACGAATGATTTGTATTTAATTGATCATTAAAATTCGGTTATTCTCACTTTTTATCATTTGTCAAATTCAAATTTATAAATTTACAAATTATTCAAATTCTCAAATTACAGTCGACTGTTCGTTATAAGCCTGGTCTAGGGGACGTAGGGAAAATTTTTCTTCATTGTTTTAGTTTTCCCTACCGTGCGTTTAGTTTTGTTCTCGACTACTCGTTATAAGCCAGTTTTATTTTATATCATTTTAAACGTCATATTTACGTTTTGTTACATACGTCACTATCCCAATTTTTCTAGTGCTTATAGCGCTAAAATAAATACTTATCTTTTTACACTAATAATAATTGTAATGCAAAAAATTATAATGACAACGGTATTAATTACAGTAATGATAATAATAATTTTATTGATCAACATAATGATCAATAAAACTTTTAAATTGTAACAGAAGCTTTAATTGTAATTAATGATTACAACTATGAACAATAAATAATATTTTACTTAATAGTGATTAAATTATTCTCCGCGAAACATCGATAGTAAATTTTCATAATTTATTTAGATATTTTGTTCGTATTGTTAGTTTATAATTTAGAGAATTTTAACGGATACTTATAACGGGATGTCTGGTACGAAACTCAAAAAAGTGGTTAAGGGGGAAGCTGTTTGAACTCAGTAATTCCCGATTGAAGAGAAGGCTTATGAAGGACAGGCTTATGTCGGGTCGACTAATTTATTTCTAATTTAATAATTTTCCAGCAATAAATTTTTAAAAAATAAACTAATAAAATGTCAGTTAATTAAGTATAAAAAAATAAAATAATTAATTAATTAATTCTATACCATAATACTTTCTTTACATTTAAGTATGAGTCGCTTCTGAAAAATGTAAATCTTTAACGGGTATTAAATTATAAAATATCAAACAGGAATGTAAATCGCAAAGTTTACTGTCGCATGTAAGTAAAGTATCATATGGATGTAAAGAGTCTGAAGTAATCATGAATATTATGTTACTGAGTCTTAAAGCCCTGTTATACTGTCACCTCGTGGCGCCTTAGTTTTCCTTCAACAGCTTATCTTATCGCCGAGTATATTGGCTCGTTTTATTTTCTTTTATCTACACTCTTGTCAATGTTCTATAGTTACACGTCACATCTTACATGTGAAGTTATTATTATTTTTTAAGTATTTTTTTCCATCACTGGATCAAAGCTTCAATATTTTATCAACTTTATCGATTGGAATGAAAAATAAATAGAGATTCAGATGGATCGAATGTCACATTGCTCAAATATACATTTATATATCTATATGTATGTATATACTTATAAGTTATAGTGATAGAGGGGAAAATAAATAAGAAGGTATTGAGATAAAATTTCATAATCGGGATTCATTCAGGAATCGTCATGTCAGTTGCTGAAAGTCTTTTATATAAAAAAAAAAAAAAAAAAAAATTCACGAGGAAAAGAAGTGAGCAAGTAACTTAGTATGGTACAAGTTAAGTAACTTTAGCAAACGTAACATATGTACGAGTCAATTCGGTGAATTTTAATCTTTTAGAAGTTCTTAAAGTTATAAAGACGCAAAGCTAAAGACCACTTTGTAAAACTTTTATCTATAACTTATTTTTTTTACTTAGTCGAAAAAAACTTTTGAAAAAATTATTTAAATTACTAATCTATTAACTTGATCATAAGTCTCTTGGTAACGTAAAGTCACCGGTACGTATCTACTTCTTGGCTTTTGAAAAAAAGTAAAACTTTTTTCTTGTTTTTGGATGAAATTTATAATTTGAATGCAGGGGAATCGGTCGGGGCAAAATGGACAGTCAGAAAAATTTTCAACAGTTTTTTAAGTTGTGCTAAAAAAAATTTTGTTTTTTTACAAATATGATTTAGTCAAAAAAAAATGCAAATTTTGAAAAATGTTTTTTTTTCAATATTGTTACTCCTGTTTCAAAAACGCACACAGAAAATTTAAAATTATCAGATGAATTAAGTGACATAATTAACAAAATTATCTGACTAAAATTTTTGGAATTTAAATTTTAACTGTCTTGTGAAAATTTTTTCGCCTGACTTACCCCTTAGATGTTCTATTTTTTTTTTTTTTAAATTTTATTTTATGAAAAATTATAAAATGCATAAGTTTCCCTTTTCAGTTTCGAATTTCACTAAAATTACACTTAGTAGTTTAAACTATGAAAAAATATTCAAAATTATCGATTAAAAATTCAATGTCTTTTTTTTTTTCAATTATAATGTAAGCATGTTATAAGTAGAGTTACATATAAAATAAATAAAAATATATTGAGCGCTCGTGCACACGGTATGTAATGCATTAAGGATTCAAACGTAAAACGCGTTCAGTACGCATGAGGCATACACGATTACTATGACTTTGAGCAATTCTCTTTCTATATATATATATATATATATATATATATATATATATGTGTGTGTAATATTCTGAGACTCAATATCCGAATTGAGAGAGTCACGTATAATGTTTTTATTCATGAAAAAGCATCTCGCGAGAGTTCTTTTATAGTAATTCGCGGTAGTACTTATTATTTATAAATTAAAGATTATCGAGAATGTCACGAGAACTGATATTTTAAATTGTGAACTACATACCAAGAAAACGTTATCACTTTTTTTAAAAGAAAAAAAAATCGCGGGATTTATAAAAAATTTCTATAGCGCAATCAAAAAAAAAAAAGTTTTAAAAAATTAATTTAAATATTCTGATCTCGAAAAAGTTAAATGCGATTGTTATCATGGTATTGTTGGAGAAAAGTTTGTAAGGGTGTAATATTGTGTGATGTTATAAGATATACAGTACAGTTAGAAATAAAATTTTCGAATAAAAGCTGAGAGCGGTCTGGATGGGAGTTGTATTGAAGTTGAAACTGTTAGCCTAGAAGTTGGAAGTATAAAATTTGTGTGGCAAGATGTCCACTGATAACAATCTTTTTGACAAGGGTTTGCTGGGTATAGCATATTAGACTTAACCCTCGGGTCTCGAGACTTCGCTATGGATTTCAGGGTCCAAAGATTTAAAAGTGTGTATTCAAAAGATCTACCTAAGACTTGCAGATAAAAGAGTGTCGTAATGATAAGTAAACTGAGTATCATTGCACAAAAAATCATTTTTACCCCGCGATTCATTTATTTTAATTTATAATTTTAAATTATCCCTGTTTGCTGTTACACTGTAAAAAAAAAACTGGGGTAAGTCCAGGCGCACAGTTGAGAAATTTATGTTAAATTTAACACAAATCATGTGTCCCAACGGTCCACTTAATTTTTTGTGTTAATTTAACACATTATAATTGTGTTAAACAATAATAGAGGTTTAAAATTTAATGGTGTTAAATAATTGACATAAAATATTTAACCTTTGAATTTTGATACTACACAAGAACACAAAATTTTCAACTTTGCGGTGTAGGTATTAAAATTTTCGGTGTTAAAATAACACAATCGCCGGTGTAAATATTCTTTACTGGTGTTAACATATTTTTCAGTGCTAAAATATTTGACTTTGTGAATATTGTTACTTGATCGATTACTACAGTTAAAAAGTGTCTTAATAAATAATCATTTAAATAAGTAGGGGAGGAGGGGGGGGGGCAAAGTGGGCTCCTTAAAAAAAATAATTATAATATCATTAATTTTTTTTACGCGTTTGCTTCTTTTTAGACCCTTGATACTTATTTTCTTCATTATGCTACGTCTATTAAAATTGAAAAATCGAAAATTAGGGGCAAAGTGGGCCGTCCAAAAAATTTTAGATTTGATATTTATTATTCTTTACACATGTGATACTGACAAAAATATAAGAAATTTACATAAGCTTATTATCCGTCCGAATTTATTGACGTATGAAAAATTTTGAGGGGCCCACTTTACCTCTTCCTCCCTCTAAAGCAAAATTTAAATTTCCTCCAGATAATATTCATATGTAATACATTTTTTTTTTTTCCAAATATCTATACGTGGATTTTTTTTTTACACCAATTTAACACCAATATTTTAACATCACCAAATTACACCGCCATTAACGGTGTTACTTCATTTTAACATCGCGTGGTATTAAATTGAATCCATTTCTAATGCCGCTCTTTTTTGCAGTGTATATTAAAAAATAAATAAAAATAATGTCGTTTTATTTAATTTGCCTGTAAATAAAAAATCCTAAAAAAAAAAAACATTGAGATTGAAAGTGTTACGTGCAGCTGTAACTAAAGCATCGTGGTTATGAAAAAGTATTCGCATTTATGGGATTTATCGGTGGAAAAGTAAAGGAACGACCGGTGTTTGAAGTGAAGTAAATGAAAAGGGCGGGCGCGAGAGGAAAGAAGTAGAGGCTTTTAAAATACTTTTGGAAATAAATATTCAGTAATTTTTTTTTTTTTTTTATTTCGTATTCGGTATACTTTTTTTCATTGACATTCGTGTACTATAATCGAAGGAGCAAAAGACGTTGTTTTGTTGAGGTGACGCCGCCCTTTGCTGTATGTTAATGCCTTCGTTGTACTGTACAGGATTGCATGCAAATCGAGTAGGAGCACGAATAGAACGTTCTGGTGGTAAACAATTCAACGGGATAACTAGAGATATATATGTCTCTTTTCTAGTTGTTACCATTTAAATGAAAATTGTTTCTTCGAGTGATATAATTTTTTTTTTTATTATTAAAAAAAAATTTTTTATGCATTGAAATGAAAGAAATTCTAAAAAAAGTTTTTTTGGGTATTAATAAAAATAAAAATAATTTGAAATAATAATAATGAGATTGTTAGTGTTATATAAGCCAAAGGTAACTTGTAAGTGTGTTATAAAGGTGGCCATAAGCGAGTACGCTTATTGCGTATTAAAGTGAGCGAGTTACGTTACGGTGTGTTAGGGGTAGAATTTACCGCAGCTGGGGTGTTACTGCAAGCACACGCAATATAGGGAAAAATGAGAGCCCATATAATAGTGAATTCAAGTTTGTAAAAGTAAAAAAAAAATCTAACAAGTAGTGCAACAGAAAATAACAAAAAATAGACAAACAAAGAAAAATAAATAAATAAGAGAAGCATCGTTTCAACTCACGCTTACACTCGGGATACGTTTTCCCGACGAAAACCGCATTGCGCGACTTCCGGCAGTTCTTACGCCTCGTTGCACCCGTTTCTCTGTATACAATCTTAGCTTCTACTCGGATAGAATGAAAACGAGCCATGTGCATATTTTATCTACGTCCTCACTAAAAGACTGAATAAACGTCTTGATTTATTGAACAACTCGAAACTAAAGTTTATCTTTTAAATCAACCGAAAAAATTTTATTGAATAAACAAAAAAATAAAAATTTTATAGCATACTGTATAAAATAACCAGGGTAAGTCCAGATGGTCTATAAACCTATAGATGTTAAATCCCAACACCGAAAACGGTGTTAACTATTTTTCCGGTGTTAAAATATTTTACTTTGTGAATATTTTTACACATAAAAAACTAATTTCTTGGTGCAAAAAATTTTTACTCGCCTTAAAAGAATTATTACTTGCCTTAAGAAATTTTTCGCATTTTGAATTGAAAACAAACATTTTCTTGGGGTGAGAAATATTTGCGCTAAGAATTTTTTTCTAGTTCTGAGAAAATTTTCGTTGTCATTTCATAATGAAAATTTTTCTCGCGCTAATAAATCCTTTCTTTTCTGTGTACTTACTTAATTGCTACAATTAGATAGTGTTTTTATTAATTAATTAAATTATTGTTCACTGAAAGTGGGGGTAAAATTGTGTAATTTTTAAATAAATCATGTATAGCATAAATAAGTACATAGCAAAATTGAAATTTCCTTCAGATAATATTCATTAAATTTTTATACAGTGAACTACCCGTCATAAGCCTGGTCTAGGGGTCGTAGGGTAAATTTTTCTTGTAATTTCAGTCTTCCCTACCGTGCGTTTAGTTTTGTTCTCGACTACCCGTTATAAGCCTGTTTTATTTTATATCATTTTAAACGTCATATTTACGTTTTGTTACATACGTCACTATCCCAATTTTTCTAGTGCTTATAGCGCTAAAATAAATACTTATCTTTTTACACTATAATAATAATTGTAATGCAAAAAATTATAATGACAACGGTATTAATTACAGTAATGATAATAATAATTTTATTGATCAACATAATGATCAATAAAACTTTTAAATTGTAACAGAAGCTTTAATTGTAATTAATAATTACAACTATGAACAATAAATAATATTTTACTTAATAATGATTAAATTATTCTCCGCGAAATATCGATAGTAAATGTTCATAATTTATTTAGATATTTTGTTGCTATTGTTAGTTTATAATTTAGAGAATTTTAACGGAGGCTTATAACGGGATGTCTGGTACGAAACTCAAAAAAGTGGTTAAGTAGGGAAGCTTTTTGGACTCAGTAACTCCCGATTTAGGGGAAGAGGCTTATGGAGGGCAGGCTTATGACGGGTAGTCGACTGTCCATTTTTTTTTCTAACTTCTATCCGTGGAATTTTCTTTCACCGATTTAACACCGGTATTTTAACACCGCTCTTTTTACAGTGTAATAATAATAATAAATAAAAAATTACCGTAATATCAAACATCGTATTCTGAATAACATAAACGATTATTTTAAATCACACAGCAACGGTTACTCAATAAAATTGATAGTCAACGCACTGAGTATATGAGCGACTCGAAGTGTAGACTTTGGCAACGGCTCTGTGGTTTATGACCGTAAAGACAACGTCGGCAAAAGAGTATAGGGCTGATACACGCTGTGACCTGTGTATATTACGTTTGGTGGTTTTTATATCTACACACATGCATATGTGCACATATATAATGCACGTGTGTGTGCACGTGTATATAATGTAATGTAAGCTTGCAATACTCTGTCGGCGTATCCAGAGGTATCTTCTCTACTTGACTGGGTGACTTGTTCGTGGCAACGAAACGGCTGGTGTAACGTAAACGTGCGCATACATGCCAGGCTGCCAGCCTACACCACCGAGCAAAGTTACAGAGTATGGTGTATGTACGCCGTACGCTGCACAGCGCATTGCACCGATATAATGGCTCTTGAGGCTCTGACGGCAGCCACCAGATCTCTCGGGCTCTTCTGACCTTCCCCTTCGCCGGGTCACGTGCTCGTTGTACTGCCTACCTTGAAATATCCACCGCGAGTGTTGTGTGCAGTGCAACAGTGGCGTAACCGCCACTCTACTCTTACACTCGACGTTTTCAAGAATTCCATGGTAAATATACACCAACAACACTCTTATTCACTTCCAGAGGGATACGAGTACTTGACGAAGCTGTTGATATGTTATATATATTTATATAATATTAACAAGCTCAATATAAAAAATATTTTTTTATTTTATATGACCTTAAAACAAATTCTTTAAGGCTCGTCATGACAAAAAACGTTATTGTTGATGTACCCGAAGATCGGGTAACGTTTTTCGAGTAATGAAAATGAAAAAAATTGCGATCCTGAAGCTAGCCGACAAAAAACAATTTTCGGATTTTTTTTTTCGACAAATCAACTTGAAAAGAAAAAAAACTAAAAATATGCACGTGTAGAAAATTTAAAAATCTACAAGTGCAATTTTTTAAAATATTTTTTTTTTATAAGTTATCATTGAAAAAAATAACCAAAAATTATTAGATAGCAGCTAATTTCAGTGTCATAAAAAATTTATGTAATTTCACTGCTTAAAGGTGACGTAAGGGGTAATTGGGGGTGGGTAAAATTTTCGGCTAGTAGACTAGTACTTATGGGAAATATTTCATAAGTCAGCTGATGTCTGATAATTTTTGGATTTTTTTAAAAACGATAAATTATAAAAAAAATAATATTTTTAAAAATTGCACTTGTAGTTTTTAAAATTTTCTACTTGTGCATATTTTTAGTTTTTTTTTTTTTTTTTTTTAATTAAATTGTCAAAAAAAAATCTGAAAATTGTTGAATGTCTGTCAATTTCAAGATCATAAATCTAGATCCAGTTAATTTTTTATTTTTCATTTCATTTTTTTATTTTTGTCCCGTGGAAAACTTTTCGATCTTCAGGTAGATTACTATTAATTAACAAAAAAGTTATTTATTATTATACGTGTTCCAAATTTTACTGATACTCGTATATTATAATAATTTTTAGGTACTTAATTATTTTAGCTGCAACGATTGGTTCGAAAATAAAATTTGTAAAATTTTAATCTAGAAAAAACTTAACCGTAGAATACGTTTGTGTATATTTATTTAACGATTATTACAATGTATTGGTATAAGTTAGTACATATATCTCAGGTAGTCTAATGAGGCTTCTTGAAGGTGAATTTCCTCTCAAGCCAGCCATCCAGCATAGCACATAACTGTTTAAATATTAATATTAAATTGAGAAAGCAGAAAGCTTTGCCAAGGTTTATGTGAGTATTTCTTCGTGGCTGTGTTAATGATACTCCATCATATATATTTAATCCTTTATATATGTATATATATCCATATATAAATATACCCTGAGAAGAAGCACTCATACTAAGTAGTTTCCTCACTTGACTAGTGCACAGTCTAGCCTCTGGCTTGGTCTTCATTTTGAATTTAACTCTATACTCCCGCCCACTCCCACTCTGCATATATATACAGAATATAAGTGTCTGGGAAGTTGAAAATAGTGAGATAATCGAGAGAGCTTTAATCGTCTGTCAGATCGATTTACAACAATTTTATCCTTTAAGTATAAGAGGGAAATTGCGACCCTCCGAGAGTGACTTTAGTAAAACTATATCTATTGGATCCAATGTAGTACTACTACTATTACTAATATATACTATAGTAGTTGTACTGGCAATAGTAATGGCCTAGTCAAGTAGTCTAGTCACTCTAGTGTCGTCGCCAGTTTAAACTCAACCCGAAATCCATTTCGATGTGTATTTCTCTATTTCTACACCTGCAAACTCCATCACGAATATCTTGAGTATTTCTATATATATATATAAGTTGAGAAAGATTGCCGTAAAGCCACTTTGACTTTGCTCCTTCTGTACCGTAGTCTTCTTTATTCCTTACACTTCTACTTCTGCTCCTTTTTTTCCTTTTTATTTCTCCTTCTCTTTCTCTTCCTCTTCCTTTTTCCTCTTCTCTATCTTTTTCTCTTCCTCTATCGTTTTCTTAACATTACATTCGAATTTTTTTTTATTTTTAAACGTCAGACGGACGCGAGTGTAAATCCTTGAGCTCTCAGGACGCCAGAGAGTTATTTACCGAGTGGATAACCCACACCGTAAAACCGCTCCTGTCGTGAGTGCTCGATGTAAGTCGAGGTAACGAGACTGCAGTGTATTTGCACTGTTGGACAAGCTTGAAGAAAACCCTAAGAAAAAATAAATATGCAATAAAAAAGATTGCCGTACTTGATACACAACTATACTGAGCATCACCGTCATTTCAAATAAATAATTTACCTTATTAAGAATTAACCTCTTTGAGATTTAAAACTAATATCACGCTTTAAAGAAGATTGCTTTTATAAAAAAAATGTTTAGTAATTTTAACCAGGCTGCTTTTCTGTTTATTTAATTAATTCTAATTAATAATTGATAGTCATTTTTTATAGAATCAGACTCTAAGATTTTCTGAAGATTAGAAACAGGGAGGGAGATGGTTTCCTTAAAAATTTCACTAGATTATTATTAAACAAATCGACAAATTTTCTTAAGATCGCTCGGGTACAAAAAATAACGATTTTGGCGCAATTTCAAAAATTGAATATCAGGCAATTCTAGCAAGACAAGTTTTTAGAGCCGATTTACGTCAACCGAGTCAAATTAAAGTCACGTTGTCTAGATTTGAAAAGTTTACTTGAATTTAAGTCATTTAAGTCAAATATGTACAAGTCAACTTTGACTTTAATTCGATTTAAATTTTAAGTTCAATAAATCATATTATGGAGTTAAAAAAAAATAAGTGTTGCTATAATCAAGTTAATTAAGTCAAAATCGCTATTTTTTGACCCGGGCAACTTAAAAGTGGTAAGAGGGTAATGGCTTCTTCCCAAAAATTAACAAAAAAAAAAAATAATAGATAATTTTTAACGATTTTTCTATTTTTCCGGGGTTAGATGGTTCATTCAAACTCACTAGAATAAAGTGGATTTACTCTAAAGTACAGTCGACTATCCGTTATAAGCCTGGTCTAGGGGACGTAAGGGAAATTTTTATTGTAATTTCAGTCTTCCCTACCGTGCGTTTAGTTTTGTTCTCGACTACTCGTTATAAGCCTGTTTTATTTTATATCACTTTAAACGTCATATTTACGTTTTGTTACAGACGTCACTATCCCAATTTTTCTAGTGCTTATAGCGCTAAAATAAATACTTATCTTTTTACACTAATAATAATTGTAATGCAAAAAATTATAATGACAACGGTATTAATTACAGTAATGATAATAATAATTTTATTGATCAACATAATGATCAATAAAACTTTTAAATTGTACCAGAAGCTTTAATTGTAATTAATGATTACAACTATGAACAATAAATAATATTTTACTTAATAATGATTAAATTATTCTCCGCGAAACATCGATAGTAAATTTTCATAATTTATTTAGATATTTTGTTCCTATTGTTAATTTATAATTTAGAGAATTTGAATGGAGGTTTATAACGAGATGCCTGGTACGAAATTTAAACAATTGGTTAAGTGGGGGAAGCTGTTTGGATTCAGTAACTCCCGATTGAGGGGAACAGGCTTATGAAAGGCAGGTTTATGACGGGTAGTTGACTGTAAAAATTATTTATTTATTTGTTTTTTTTTTTTCGAGTTTCCAATTTTCATTCATATACTTTTGTATTCATGTAAAATATTATTTATTATGAAAGAATTTAAAAAACAAATTTTTTTATAGCACCAACTTGGTGCCAGTAAATTTAAACATTTAAACCATTTAACTATTTAGCTTCTATAATAAATATGAAAAAAAAAAAAAACCGTTTTTTATATTTTTCTAGACAGGTTTCACTTCCCTCTCCCCTATACAAAAAAAATTAAGTCAGTAAATAAAATATTTCTAATTAAATCGCCCGTTCAAATGACGCATGAACACACGGATCAGCAACAAATCCGTCGACCAGTTTGTTAAAGATTTATCTTAAATTTAACTCGAGTTAAAATTGATACAAAAATGTTTCCTAATTACTTATAATGAATTTAACTTGGGATAAAATTCTGACATGGAAAAAAGTGATTAAAAAAAGCTCGACAAGCTACGACTGGATGGTATTTTTGTGACAGCCTGTTGTTCGTCTACTCGAGATCTTTACTTCCGGCTGGATAAACTCACGGATTATCGGGAATTGTAGCGTATAAGTATAAATAGATATATAATAATAATGATAAAAAAGTTTACATAAAAAAGATATATATATATATATATATATATATATATATATATATATATATATATATTTATACAAAACATAGTATATGAATTCGTTTGGTGAAGCAGGCGGCAAAAATGTCAGATGCATCAGCTTAACCACCACTTTAACATGTGTGTGAATACTACTTGACTATTCACAATAATACTGTATACACAACAACATAAAAATCCACACAACACACAATAGCCCAGAGTTGTTCTCTAACGAATATATTCCATACTCCGTCCGCTGCACACTCAGAGCTTGCTCTTATATTTTCCTAACTCCTTCACTAGAATATAACTATGAAAATATATAAACTTTTTTTTCCTTCTTTTAATATATTTTTATATATAATATGAAATCCGGAAATAAATGACAAAACGATACACTCGAGAGTTATATAAATTCAACATATTTTTTAAAGATGTTTTATTTCAGTTTTTTATCTTCTTTATATTGTAAATAAATATTTTACTTAATACTGTATCTGTACTTGAAACAAATCCGCTCATAAATTATCCAATTCAAGTGTTTTAGTAAAATAAAAAAAAAAATAAAGAAAAAATAAATGAACTAATTTTTTAAAAAACGAATTGCGAAGAAAAATAAGATATTGTTATTGCTTACAAAAAGATTGAATTGTGTTGGGTGAATAAAAAAATCCATTACCAACACTAAACAATAACGACAATAACTGTAACTGTAATTGTATAAATTTATTGTTAATATTATGACAAAAGAAGTAATAATAATAATGATACAAAAATAAAAGATATAAAATATAAATGAAGGAAGCCAACAAACGCCCATACACGTCTTACAAGAGTTGGGTTTACTGAAAATGCACTAGTCGATTTCAAACGCCCTATTGCACTTGTCGGTCTGCTTCACCAACAACCTCCACTAAAGTGGAATTCAATTCGAGCCACGTTTCCGGTCCGTCCGGTTGTTGGAGCAGAAGCACCCCAAAAGGACTAGATGAAGTGAAGTAGTCTTTACAGTTAATGCATTTGGCCATCAATATAATTGTTATTGTTTAAAAAAAAAGAAAAAAAAAAACACTTTTGATGGAAGGTTTAATTGAAATAATTTGTGGATTGTTTACTCTACGAAATAATTTATCGGATTATTTTTTTATGGGAATTTTATCCTCGTAAATTTGTTGCTAAACAATTTTATCGCGTCTTTGATAATCAACTCACGATTTAGATTTAAAGTACCCAATCTATAAATAGGATAAAAATCTAATTACAAATATTTTAACGTCTGTTAACTTGAATTCTGATTTATCTACTGGAGATACGGGAAATACGTTTTAAAGGAGTTTTATAATAGGTAATAAAACTCTTTAGAATAAGTTATTCTTTAACTTTTAACGTAAATTCAAGTGTTTACATTGTCATTCCCTCCGAATTTCACTCCGAAGTTTTGGAAAATATTAATTACAAAAAAATTACTAGGACATTATGAGGATACTGAAGTTAGCCGACATCTAATAATTTTTTGAATTTTTCAAAAGGATAAATTATAAAAAAAAAATATTTTAAAAAAATTACACTCAAAATTTTTAAAATTTTCTACATGCATATTTTAAGATTTTTAATTTTTGTAATTAAATAACTTAAAATAAAATCCTAAAATTTGTATTTCTCTGTTAAATTCAGGATCATACATAATGACGTTAGATTTTCTATATTTTGATATTTATGTTGAGTACGAGTCAATAACTTATTGTTATAATTACGTTTCTCATCAACAGTTATTTTTATTAAATGCATATTTGTTCAAGTATTAAAACTCCTGACGGGAGTGAATGTGGATTGAAATAAAATCCGAGTCACTCCGAAATTACTCCGCTCAAAAAAAAATTTCTATTCACTTCGCATACGGAAAATTTTTTTTTTAACTCCGTACTCGAGTGAAGGATTGAATTCGGATAGAAAAAAATTCTGATTCACTTCTAACTTTTTATAGTGAACACAGAAAAAAAATAATTTCTCGACGCAAAAAATATTTTGCATTCTGAAAATTTCCTCGGATTAGAAAAAAATTCTTGGGTCAAATACATTTTTTCTGGCCTCAAGAAAATTTTTTAACACCCCGATAAAAATTTTCGTTTTCAATTTATAATCTAAAAATTTTTTTGGGTCAAATAAAAATATTTTCCGTCAAGAAATCCTTTTTTCTGTATAAATACTATTTTAACTTTTAATTATCCTTTTATTATTATTTTAATTACTAATAAAAAATACAGAAATATGTAAAATATAAAACAATGACGTAATAAATATTAAATCGATTTGAATACTTAAATTTCGCGCTTTGTCATCGGCTCAGCACCGAGTTGTTTGATTTCCGGTCCGATTTATCTCGTGATAAGGTCACACGTAGGAGGACTAGGATTATTTACGTCAGTCTGAAGTTAAATATCCTAACTAGTGTACACGTAATCGAGAATGGACACTGGGTAATGTGTTTATTGGTGTGTAAATGTTTAAATGTGTAATCTGGTAGTAGAAAGGTGTGTAGGGTGTGAGGCACGTGAGTTTAGATTAGTTGATCTAGGGTGGAGTAGTGAAAGTTTAAATATGTTACATTTTGATTTGATACGCTTATGCAAATTCAAATATTATAAATTATTCCATTTAATTTTGTTATTGACAGTTTAATTGTTTTTCATTTCATTTTATACGTACATTTACTTTTTTTTTATCTTTATGGAATTATTGGTGAGTTTTATTGGTTATTGCGTGGTGTGCATTGGAGTTTAATTGTTTTAATTAGAGTATTTATTGCGGATAAATTTTATTGTGAGCTTGTCAATGACGTCCATGTGTCAATTTTCATTTGTATTATTATATGACATAAATATATTGTGCTGTGTATTGATTTTTTTTTTACTGATTGTTTCAGTTTAATAATTATAACTGTCATTATTTATTGGTACTCGATATTGGTCACTTTTTACATCATTTTTATTTTATTGCTTAAAATTTGAAAAAGAACAAAAAACTCATTACCCGGATTTTTTTAAATCGGCTGTAAAATATTTATTTCCCGTTATAATTATGCCACCAATTATATTTTTTCAATTGATCTAACCCAACACTGTAAAAAGAGCGGTGTTAAAAATATGGACTCAATTTAACACCGGTGTAATTTAGCGGTCTTAAAATACTTGTGTTAGATCGGTGTAAAAAAAAAAATTCAATATCCAAAAAATAAAATATTTTTAACACCGAAAAATATTTTAATACTGGGAAATTTTTTTAACACCGGTAAATAATAATAACACCGATGGCGGTATTACTTTAACACTGTTTTCGGTATTGAAATTTAATACCGAAAGTTTTAACACCTACATCACCTGTATATGGAGAAAAATGTACGAGTTTTTATTATGCTGTTGACCAAACTTGAAACGGGAAACTCCCAAGTCAAAAAAAAATCTTAGTCCTCAAAAGCCTCAATTACTCTGATTTTTTATTTGCCGCTCAGAAAGTAAGTCTACTTCGGTACTCAAAATCCTCAATGAGAGCTATGAGGTCTAAATGCGAATAATTTATCGATTTTAAATTATAACTAAACCTCAAAATCTTCAACGAATCAAAAGTTATACTTCAGACTTTTAAAAATTTTAGATAGAAAAGGAAAAGGAGAGAATACGTCGAATGAGACTTTTGAGGTTCAAATGTGGATTAAATTATTCCTGTATGTTTTGAGTATTTTGAGGCTCTAATCCAGATAATGTTATTCCAGTGTCCTCCTCAAATTCATAAAATTGGTTGTAACTACTACTTTGAGGGCTAAAACAGGATAACTTTATATACTGCTGTCAATCTTAAAATTCTAAATTGATCCTTAAAAACCTCATTGAGAACTTTAAGACTTTAATCTGAATTTGTTTTTTGACTCGGGTTGAGTCGTCAAAAAATGATTATGCCACACTATAGTTATTTTTTAGCAACTTAATTTCCCGTTTCAAGTTTTGTCGCCAGAATAACAAAAATTCGTAGATTTTTCAAGCCCATTTTTCTCCGTATACTTACCCCGATGTTTTTACAGTGAAGAACAAAATAAAATTTACAAAAATTTTTTTTCCTCTGATCATCTGTATTACTGCAGAATTTTTTTAAAAATTAACCCTGACTGTTACCATTTTAAAATAACAGAAACCTGAACTACAAAACATATTTTTTCTCAATAAATTTATCAAAGACACAGCTTTAATTTTATTAATTTTTACGCGTAGTAAAATCGGATTAAATTGAACAAAAATATTTTCCAACGAATAAATATTAATTAAAGCACTCAACCTCAAAATTTAAAAACGAAACAACAACAAACGGATTAATTACACGTATATTGATCGTTATAAACGATAACAATGTCACCAGATTAGCGTCTAATGAGTGTTACGAAGCGCAAGTAGCATTAAGCCGTAATGTGAAATCAAATGCCAAAAGCACTACTCGTATCCAATGGTCTTGTCACCTATGAACAATGCAACACAATTGTCCACACATACATACATACATACATCTATACATATATACATACAAACAAATACATCTATATATATAATACCGGGAGTTTACAGTCACCCACAAATTTACATGACAACAGCCAAGGCGTTTGATCCCATTGCCCACTGCAATGCGTATTAGACCTTCTCTGGCATTAATTAATTGCTCATTATTCACCAATTGTTTCCAATTTGATCCCCTGGACAAAAAACATGAATTTCCAGTCTTCACATCATTAAGCTATTCGTCAATGCGGCTGATTTATTTATTTTTTTACCCACTTTACTTTACTGTTGACTACGCCGAGCACATTAAGTGGTTTTTTGTAGCACACATGATTAAGTGGGATACAATTTGATTGCAGGATTTAGCAAGTCTCCCATTGACATACACTCACATTCACATATCCAGACAAAACATACTCAACACACTCATCGTATTGACTCGCAGCCGGTTTAGTTTGTCGTAACTGTTTTACTATTCAACTCGCGTTGTCTCGTCGTCTACACTTAGCTCGTACGTCGCCGTTCATTGTATCGTCTCCTGGTACCAAGACCAAGACGACGACAATCGCCATCTCACAATGACTAACGCTGTTCTACGAATTGTTGTAAGAACACGCCACGTCTGACAGTAAGGAATCCAAGCTTTTAACAACGCGGCATTTAAATTACAATATCCATGTACAAGTACCAGGGCGCCAGGTTCCTAATTTTTCGTTGTCTTTTAAAACTCTTTTATTTCACTCTTTCCGACTTACTGTACTCTGCTGAAATAACTAATGCAATGGCATTACATTCATCTTATAAACGTCGACATGGACAAAAAAATTTTAAAATCCTAAATAAATTAGCCAGCGCCATTTTTTTTTCTTTACGACACTTTAGTATTTTTATGGAAAATTTCATTCTATTTTATCTAATTAAAAGTGTCGAGAGATATGTATATGCAATTTTCCACTTTTTTTTCTTTAACTTGTCATCACGTAGATTATTATGAGTCAGAATAACGGCTAATGAGAAAAGGTTGGGTTGAATATACATATATACATTTAAAGTATACCCAGTAGATGGTCTGTAGAAAGAGTGCTGTTAATTGGTGTCTTTGCTGTTAACTGGATACCACTGACAAAGTAGTTGCGGTCTCAGGTGAGATCAGAACAAGGGTAAAAGCTTTTTTTTCATTTTTTTTTTTTTTTTTTTTTTTTTTTTTTTTCAATATTTTCATGCAATTATTTTTTTAAGAATGAGACTTTATTTATTTATTTTTTTTGAAAAGTCTTTGATTCTATTTATTATTTTTAATTTACGTGTAACAAAAAAATTTTATGCAACAAGAGACAAGATAATTTATATTCTTAAAAAAAAAAAAAAAAATAAAGCAGAAGAGTGGGCAAAACGGAACACTAAAAATTTAGTAATTTTTTTTCAAAAATTTTTTGTAAATGTCTTATGAATCTGAGCATCATTTTTTTGTACGATTTTGAGTTTCTCAAAATTTTTTTCGAAGTTATCACTTGAAAAAGTTTTTGTTTTGAATTTTTTTCAGAAATTTTTCAGTAGAATCAATGTACTGTTGACCACAAAAAAACACTCGGTGTCTTACTCGCTATATTTAAATTTTATAAAATTTATTTATCTTGAAAAATTTTGTTTTGTTGACATCTTCATTTACTAATTGTATCACAATTTTTTTTTTCACTTAGATTCGGTATCAAAAATTTTATTGCAGTCAACTGTTTTTTGAATAACAAATTTTTTTTTACTTTTTTTGGGAGGTCTATTTTGCCCGCCCAGGAAAAATTTTTTTTTCTATTGCAACTGTCAATTTGGTTCAATTACTTCAAATGGACGTCAAAAAAAATATTCACTGTATTTAAATTCACAAAAATCTATTATTTTCTTAGCGATCCCGTTTTACTAGCGCTTCCGCTTTATTGGGAAAGATTTAAAAAATCGATTTACTTTTAGATTAAAAAGTTATTTTTCCAATAGAAAAAAAAAAACATTAACTTTCGCAATTGAAAAAAAAAGGAAAAAATCGTCATTCAAACCAGTAAATTTTCTTGTCTTAAAAAAATTTTTAATAAAACTTGGAAATCAGTTGTAAAATACTGTTAGTTGATTCATCGAATTTTTCTTTGCCACAATAAACCCGTTGTCACCACAACAAATTATTTGTTATCCGTATAGATTCTGTATGAATGAAAAAATTTGTTGCTACAACATATCTTACGTTGAGGAAACAAAAAATTTTCCGCATAGTCATGAGAAATCTATTGAAGATACTGGGGCTTGAGT
Source organism: Microplitis demolitor (assembly GCF_026212275.2). Lineage (NCBI taxonomy): Eukaryota > Metazoa > Arthropoda > Insecta > Hymenoptera > Braconidae > Microplitis > Microplitis demolitor. The sequence goes on along the minus strand of NC_068554.1, from coordinate 5,404,967 downwards.
ACTGTGACTTTTTATCAGGAAATTGAAGAAATTAGTGGATTGTGAGAAATGTTAATAATGCATAGGGGAGCCTGGGGCACGAAGGCCCCCCTGGGGCATAAAGGCCCTCTTCAAAAATTAGGTAAAATTTTTTTTTTTATTTTCCGTCAAAGTATGACCTTTATAATGTTTTTATTATATTTTAAGTCAATACGTGATATGAGGGGCAAAACGGACAACTCGAAAAAAAAATTATAAAGAAAAAATTATTTTTTTTTTATTTTCCGTCAAGTTAATTTTTTTGTGACAATTTTTTTTTTTTAATGGTCCATTTTACCTCATACATCACATACTGGCCTAAAACGTCATAAAAAAATTATAAAGGTCATAACTTAACGGAAAATAAAAAAAAAATTTTTGTTGATAATTTTTTGGAGAGGAGGCCTTCGTGCCCCAGAAAAAAAACAAATTTTTTTTTCGATTTTTTGCAAAATTTCTACTTATTCTTTCGATATCGACGGAAAATAAATGAATTTTATGGTTAAAAGCCACAAAAAGAAAAAACCGGCTTAAGGGGGCCTTCGTGCCCCAGGCTCCCCTAATGGTCTGGTCTGCCGGTTGTGTGATGTACGCAGCAAATATCACACGGAGATATTCATTATTAGTCTTCCGGGTGCGGAGAGTTGTCTGTACTGAGGTGAGCGTGTAGGTGCAGAAAGGACTATTGTGAACTGGGATACGACTACCGTATCAAATTAGCATCGGATTAGCCGAGTTAGTCGGTTGTCTCTGTGAAAGGGTCCGCGTGAAAGTAACCGAGTAGTTTCACACTGTGATTTAGTTTTTTAATTAATTTTTCTTACATACATTTAAATCTGATGTTTTTAATTTAAATATTTGTTTTTATTTGAAAAAAATAACAATTAAGAGGAAACTGGGACACATTAGTCTACTTAAGCGAGTTTAATTATATTTTAGACTTTTGAGAACAAATTTTGAAAAAAATTTTTCCCTCAAATGATATATCAGCACTTTTTATTAAAAAATTATTTTTTTTCGAGATATAGTCGACTACCCGTTATAAGCCTGGTCTAGGGGTCGTAAGGGAAATTTTTCTTGTAATTTCAGTCTTTCCTACCGTGCGTTTAGTTTTGTTCTCGACTACTCATTATAAGCCTGTTTTATTTTATATCATTTTAAACGTCATATTTACGTTTTGTTACATACGTCACTATCCCAATTTTTCTAGTGCTTATAGCGCTAAAATAAATACTTATCTTTTTACACTAATAATAATTGTAATGCAAAAAATTATAATGACAACGGTATTAATTACAGTAATGATAATAATAATTTTATTGATCAACATAATGATCAATAAAACTTTTAAATTGTAACAGAAGCTTTAATTGTAATTAATGATTACAACTATGGACAATAAATAATATTTTACTTAATAATGATTAAATTATTCTCCGCGAAACATCGATAGTAAATTTTCACAATTTATTTAGATATTTTGTTCGTATTGTTAGTTTATAATTTAGAGAATTTTAACGGAGGCTTATAACGGGATGTCTGGTACGAAACTCAAAAAAGTGGTTGTGGGGAAGCTGTTTGGTTTCAGCAACTCCCGATTGAGGAAAAGAGGCTTATGAAGGGCAGGCTTATGACGGGTAGTCGACTGAACGACGGTTTGTATCTTTAAAAAATCGTACACTGATAGAAGAATTTATTTGAACCAAATAAGATTTATTAATAGTTAATAAATGGCTGATTTGAATAGGAAATGACACATGAACCTAATTAAGTAGGGTTATGACAAATAATTTATAGTCCCATTTAAGTTTACTTTTTTAAAAAAAATAATACGCACAATAATTAATTAAAAAAATATTCAGCATTTTTTTTATTTATAAAACAATATTTAGTTGATTATATTTTGAATTTGTTACACAAGACAGTATACTGAAAGGTATTGTAAACAGAAAGTGGCGCTGTAGTCAAAAATCACAGTGATGTTCACTCAAATATGAGATTTATTAACTATTAATAAATCTATATTTGAGCCAAATAAATGCTTATTTCAGCCAATTAAGGCTGAAAAACTTTCAAATAAATGCATTTATTAATATCAAATAAATACTTCTATCAGTGTAGAATAAAAATTTCATAAAAAATAATTTCTCTAAATTTTCTCGTCTCATTTTACCCCGAAAATCCTATTTTGCTTCTGAATCCCTAAATAAACTCTAAATTAGTAAAAAAACTTTTGACAAAAAAAATTTTGAGGGTAGGTGATTGGATCCCAGTCTCCACTATAACCATAAACGAGTTACTTTTGAATCAGTAATTAGCTGATTAATAATTTAATAAATAGCTTGTCAAGACTGTCAACAAAATAACCATGAATTTTGAGTGGAGGGAAGTTTAAAATTGATCGGTCGTTATATCCGCAAGTTTGTTATATGTTATATTATATTACACTACAGAGCCGCGTAAATACCAAGAGTTTATTATGCATCACCCGGCATCATGTGCTGTTATGTACAATGCCAGCAACAGCAACAACGTCCATAATGTCATTCACTGGGTTTATTGGCTCATATTCCTCAAACCAGCCCAGTACCGAACACTCTTCTCTCAACCACGATTAATAATAATCAATCTGTCATAATTAATACAGTTAAGCTTTTGTGTTGACGTTACCGCAAATATGGTGCTTGTAATGTATCAAAAATAATTTAAGCATTCCTCAACTAAACTCATTGGTTCACCTGTACCTCTACCTCTACCTCTACTTCTACGCTTGTCTTTGTCTACCTCTACCGGGACGGCAGCTATGCGTCATAATAACAGTGATGGCTAAAATTAATCATAATAAATTTTGTATGTTATGCACATACTAGTCGATAATGTGTAATCGTAAATTAACACTCTGTATTGGGGTCAGTTAGCATGTTATTATGTTTTAATTATTTAAACATCAAATGACATGTTCAATATTTACACTGACATTTAATTTGCATTGAAACTAAAATCACATATATTATCAGGAGAATGAAGTATTTTAAGCAAACAATATATCTATACTGAAAAAAAATTATAATATCGTCCATCTTAACGAAGTAACTATTTTTCATGTTTAACATTTTGAAAATTCTCAGTCTTTTTTGCTAACTTTTCCTAATGGTGATGATGACCATTTTTATCTAAGATGATAATTATTATTATTTCATACTGAAAAAATTCGCGGAGTGAACGCGAATTAAATTCAAAGTAAATGTGGAGCGAATGACTGTGTATTCATTTGATTTTTTTGAAAAAAATTTACTCCGAAGGAGAGTTTATTTTATTATTAAAACACCATGAACCTAAAGTTAGCCGACGTTTAATAAATTGTTAATTTTTTTTAAAATGATAAATCATAAAAAAAAAAAAGTAAAAAATTGCACCTATAGTTGTTTGAATTTTCTACATCTGCATATTTTTTTTTTTGCATTTGATTTAATAAAGAAAAATAATACTAAAAAAATTAAAATTTGATTAAGATTCCCTATTTCAAATCCGAGTAAAGAGGTTGCCGCCTTTTGGGTAATTATGATAATTTATATTGTAATTAAGAAGTGTAATCTAGAGAACGATTAATTCGATAGCTAGAAATTTAATTCTGAGTTAATTGGCTAAAATATCTAGTTTGAATTCAAACCATGAAACCGCAAAAATAATGTAATTTTTTAAATTCGAATGGTCCTAAACGATGATCAAGTTAATATGCTGTTTTCAAAATAATTCTAAATTTTTGCGTGAATATTTTTAAATATCCTGAGATTGAATCCGTATGAGAAGTGGTTTTTTTCTCAAAAATCCAGAATTTTGAATGATGGAGTGAATTTGGATTGAAATAAAATTCGTAATCAGTTCAAGTTAACTCTTGATTTTCTATAGTGTAAGTTTGAATGATAAAAAAAAATTTTAATGTACTGTTCAACTATTTATTAAAAAAAAAAATATTAATTGATTTTAATTCCCAAGAAAATTAAATTGGAGTAAGCAATTCATAAAAAAAATTAAAGTTAATTATTATACAAACTTCCTACTTTTTGTGAAGCTTGGCCATAACTTTTCATAAAAATGTAATTCAAGAATGAAGCCATGAAAATTTGAAGTTTTTTAATTTGAATAAATTTTACCTCTATCGAGTAATTGAAAAAATTGACAGAAACTTATTAAAAAAAAAATTTAGTTTAAGTTTATTATTCAAACTTTAACACGCAGACTCTAGTTTTTCAGTGAAAAGTAATTTATATATATATAAATAAATATATATGTGTGTAAATGGTAAAAAATTTATGAGTAATAATTAAAAAATTCTGCATATTATTAGATCGAGGATTTTTTATAAAATTTTTTTGATGAATTTATTCTCAAAAATTTAAATAAATTTATTTTTTGATACTTGGGCAGACATCTACGAACTGTAGATGGCTAGATTTTTTTTTCTTTTTTTTTAAATTGCAAAATGAACGAGTGCGTGTATGTATGTATTTATATGACGGATGAAGGTGTATATATAGAGTGCAGAGTATAGTGTCGACTATTATACCCTAGGTGTGGAGTATTTGTCTTGGGCGTGGTCGATTTGCCGATCGCGTTTGATGTTTATTTGACACAAACTCTGTCTTGTTCTGCAGGACATAGTAAACTTTGCACGGACTTAGTCTAACCGTTTCTTTATTTTTGTTCTTTTTTCAATACTGTATGTATTGAATGTGTATATAAGAATAATACAAATTGAGTTTGATAAAACGAAAGCATATAAATTGAACATTATATTTTTGTTTACTTTCGAAAGACGATCTTATTTAAGTAAACCTCGCAATGAAATTTGTACGAAAAAATATACTCGGTAAAGATTTGTTAAGCTCTTAATTTTTTTTTTTATTCAAAAATAATAAAAGTGACTTAGAAAAACGGTATTGAGAACTAGAACTTTTTTTTGTCTGCAAAGATAAAGTTTCATTTGTCAGTAAGATAAAGTTTTTCCAATTTTCAGGAAATGGGATAGCTTCAAAAAAATGGAAATGAAAAAAAACACCTTATATACTTCTGACAAAATTTAACAAATTTGGAATTTGTGTTAGATTCAGTAACAAATATGATTTTCAAAACAATTTTCGAATGAAGACATGAGTTTTTTTTTCTTTTCTCAAATTAAAAAAAATATTCTGAGAACCGCAAATCAGTTCAAAATAATTGTAAAAAAAAAAAAAAACAATTTAGAATTTTATAAAAAAAAAAAAAAGTTTGAAAATTTAAATGTGCAATACTTATTTGCTCATTCAAAAAGTGATTAGTAGATGGCGCTCTTGTACGCAAAAAGTATTTGAAAAAATAAAATAATAATAAATTACGGCTAAATTTTTTCATGAATTATGTACCTAAAGATTGGAACGTTTTTCGCGCAACGAAAATGAAAAAAATTGATGTACTTTGACTGTTTAAGGGATAGTTCCGGAAGTTGGGGGGTAGTCCGCAATTTTCGACTGACACACCAGCATCTATATGCGAAACATTTCAGAGGAATCAAGTCATTCAGTAAATTTATTACTTTCCCATTTTTTTTTTCATTGCGCGAAAAACGTTACGATTTTTTAAAAAGTTTTTTTATTTAAAAATTCAAATGTAAAAAAAATAAAGTAGATCAATCGGTTGGGTATTTTTTTTTGTGTTTACTAACATCTGTACATACTGACGCACATCACAGATTCTTTTCTAATTTTTTTTATTTCAATCGTTAGTTTTAAAAAAAGTGACTTGAAATAGTGTTCGTTTTATTCATTAATGAATTCTTTTTCAAATGGCACAAATTTTGTTCTAGTTGAGCATAATTGAATGAGTGTAAATATGATTTTCGCGTGAGTGAATCTGCTGGGACTGAGTAAGCTTTAGCAGAACACATCTCATTGCTTCGCAATTGAGTTGTGCAAAAAAATGTCTCATCTAAATTTTGGGGTACCAGCCTTATTTTCCTCATATATCTTCAAAAATATAAATTGAATTCATATAAATATTCATATATTTATTCAAAACGTATGAAATTTAAATAAAAATTTATATTTTTTTTAAAAAAACCAAATAATTTTTTCCTACTTTCAATTTACTATTTCAATTACACAATAATTGAAATCCATCGAACTCACAAATCCAATAAATAATTAAATAAATAATCAAAGTAGTAATCAATTAAAATCAGTTAATTGAAATCAATTTATATGCGTGCAATAATTTCACGTAATTATATCTACTAATATTATTATATTAGCATTAATAAATAACTAAGTGAACTCAATGTTAAATAAACCATTTTTTTAATTCGTATTAAATAACAAAAATTTTAATTCCATACATAAATTAAATTATTATTCTATAAAACTTAAAAAAAATTAATTAAATACAAGCGAGCGAAATGTTTATTAATATTAAAATAAATTTATGAATTAAATATTTATTAAAATAAAAATGAAATTTGAATATTAATAGATATTGATCATTAAATAAATAAAATTATTTAACAATCGCTCTGACAGAATATCGAGTGTAAATAAATTAAATTCCTTCGAGAATAGTTTAATCTCTACACGAAGTATTCTGTTAAATCAGACCGCAAATTCCAGTCTCGAAGTCTAGATCAGGGCGTTGATTACTATTGAGCTAATGTGTGTCAATGGTACCTGCACATCATGTATCACTGACCAATATATTAATATATACATAGTCTTTAACAAGAGCTTAATGCATGTCGTGGAATATTGTAGCAATCGGAACCGTGTACTCCCAGCGGAACTTCAAAGTTACGGCTCGACATTTAGGAAAGGCATCGTGAGTTAGTACGTACTCTCTCCTACTGCCAGTAATTTCTCAGTATCTACTCAGATTTAGATTATATTAGTATAACCGTTATTCTGATATATACATAACACATAACACCATTTGTCGTGACTATTATTACGAGGATCCTCCGGCAGATAAAGTCACTCATCGTAATTTGTATGTCTGTGTCTGGGTCTGTCCTACGTATATGTCTGTATATATGTCTGACTGTGCAAAGGCTTGTCTATGTTTATAGCTGCTTATCGGTTACACTTTATCAGCTTAAAATTAAAGCGGATCGTCTTATCATCCAACACAACTCACAATTCACAACAAGTTTCACACCTCTGACTTTACTACGATCTCTATATAATAAAATTTATTAACATATTTGACAGTTAGTGGTGATAAAAAATAATCTATTTTTAAATTTGTAATATTTCTCGATCTAGATTTTAAATTTTTTACTGACACTTTAAGTAATGCCATTAATATAATGTGTCTAAATAAAATTTTATGACCACAATTATTTTAAATTTATCTTTTATTTTATTTTAAAGAGAACAAAGACTGGGGTGAAAAAATCAAATATTTTTAAATAAATGGATTCATTTTTTTTTTTTTTTGTTTTATTTTTTTTTAATGTAATGGAACACTTATAAGACCGCGGATGTCTTTCATTTTCAATAAAATTTTTTTTTCCAGTCGTGAATTCAAATTTTGAAGGAAAAATTTTTTTTTTATTAAAAAAAAAATCCAAAATGTTCATATTTTTAACAAAAAAAAATATGATATGACGCTTGGTTGAAAAAACTGAGGGCTGAAAAAAAATTTTTTAAATGGACAGAAACCAAACAGTTGTAAATTTTTTTTATTATGAGAAAATTAACGTGGTAGAAAATTTCATTAAATTGGCGATAAAATTTTTTAAAGAGTCAGTAAAATTTGAATTTTTATTGTCACTTTTAAATATAACAAGCTCCATTAATTATTAATACCCGAGCGATCTTTTTAATTGTAGCGAAGAAAAAAAAAAAAAAAGAAATAAAATAAAATTAGTAACAAGTCCTGCGCTAGTTAGGTCCTCAAGTCTCTTCGTTAGAGTTAGAAGTAAGGTTGCTTGCTGTTCAATTGGCCACTGCTGCAACGAATTCACCAACTTTTCCGGCAATATACTTGCTGGGAAGCTAAATAAGGACAGAGTCTCGGGTAATCTTTGGCGAAAAAGAGACGAGGGTTTCTTATTACTTATTCGTAATCTTTCTCCTCTACGTGCCTTGTTGAATTTTCATCGCGTCCTTCTCCTTTAACACCAAGACATCCTGTTCCTGTCGTCAAGAATCCATGAGCTGAGTTTCCCGGCTAATATCTTCCTTCTTATACTTTAAGAAAATTGGAGCGAAACGGCGATTAAAGTTGCTTCTTCAACGAGCAATTGTCTCTTACTCCATCTCAATTTGTTACCTAGCTACCAAACTTTTAACTTTTCTTACTATTTTTATTTATACAACCACTTTTATCTTTTTTCTTCGACATCAAATTTTGATAACTACTTCATCTAAATTTTTTCCGACCGACCTTTACAAACATTTCTAATTATCAACTTAAGCTTCTATATATTCAAAATTACATTTAATTTTGTAGTTTAATTTTAAGATTGTCAACTATGATTCATCAAAAGTTACTGGGGTTTTACTTTTGGAACAATAGTTATTCAGTGTAGAAAAGTTATTCATGTGAATGAAACCAGGAGCTTAAAAGCTCGTTTAATATAATTCGTCAGTAGCGAAAACCGAGAAAGTCATTGCCAGCTGTTGCTGTGTTAAATCTTTCATCTGTTATGCACGTCGTCCTTGTTCCAAAATCTATTGTATCTCATACTTAAACCCCCCAAAGACCTGTCCATTTTCTCCGCCCATCGCCAGTTTGCAGCGAGGCCAGCTGATGAGAACTTTCCAATTCAGACCGCAGTTTAAATTTAACAAAAAAAAAAAAACAGATAAATTACACAAAAATACGGACAGAAATTGGCCGCAAATCTTTTGAATTTAACCGAAAAAAAAATAATAATAATAATAATAAATCAAAATTGAAGTATGATCTTAAGACTTACAATTAATTTCATGATCGGTGCACAGAAAAAAAAAGATTTCTAGGCTCAGGAAAAAATTTTCATTAAAAAATGAAAACAAAAATTTCCTTAGGACTAGAAATAATTTCTTGGCGCTAGAAAATTTTCTCTAACCTCAAAAACTTATTTCTCGTCCCGAAAAAATTTTTGCTTTCAATCCATAATGCGAAAAATTTTTTAGGGCAAGTGAAAATTTTCTTGAAGTGAAAAAAAATTTTTTGCGCCAAAAATATTTTTTTCGGTGTAGCAGAAAATTGATTAAAAAAATTTTAACTCTCATTTAATTTTATAATTGGAGTAAAAAAAAAAAAGTTTTATTGCTTTCTTATAATTCCGCATAACTGAATCCGGTGGTAGAGTTTGGATAATTAATTATGGAACGCGATTACAAAATCAGGATTGTCTCGTGGTCTCTCACGATCGTTCATGTAGCGAGTGAAGCGTCAAATTATCGAGCCAGTTTCCTGCAACATGTTCGTGCTGTAGTGTAATTAATTTTTCACGCATCACTGGGCATTACCGATCGTGTTGCTTGCATACCTACTATACAACAACTGTACTACCTGCTTGGATTATTAACCCAAACTAGTCTGGCTCCACTGCTTCCGAATTGGTTATGTATATAGATATATCCTGGTCATATACACCAAAAATATTTATTCATATTTTTAGTTAACATACATACAAGCGGTTTATTTAAATTTTTCATACTCGGCTCTACCATTTAATTTAAACTTTTTGACATGTTTTTCAAACTGTAAACTACATTTCATATGTACACTCGCCTGATATTGACAGCAGTTTTACAATTTACATTTTTACGGATTTTTATTAAAAAAATTTTGTCAAACTAAATTATACATGTGCGTTATTAATATTATTATTAAACATCTGGTGGCTGTAAATTTATCATATTCAATAATATTTCGTGGAATTTCATTTTCAATTTAAAAAAAAATTTTTTTTACTTATTCAGTAGTTTAGTAATTTTTTTTTCATTTGAATAATGTTATTTATTTAAAGTATCGGGGAAAGTTGGTCATCTCAAATTTAAAGTAAAATTTTTTTTTTTCAATAAAAGAAGTCGCGAGAATTTTTTAAATAATTTTTTTTTTTTTTAAATTTAGAGATGGCTAAATTGTCCTAGTTTCCCCAGAGGAATAACAAAAATTTTCTGTAATAATTTTATTTTTTTTATATACAGAAAAAAAAATTTTAGTAGGATGATAAAAATTTCTTAGTTCGAAAAATACAAAAATTTTTTTTGAGACAAGTAAAAATTTCTTGTACCAAAAAATCTTTTTTTTCTGTGTACCAGAAAATTAGTGCCGGAAAAAATAAATTTATCAGTTTTGATTAAAATTGAATTGATGTTAAAATAAATCCATATATCTAATCATTAATAATAATTAAAGAGATTTTGGAAGCTTTAAATATCAGAAGAGATTTTAAAAATACAAAATACCCTCGGAAGACTATTTTCAAAGCCGTTTATCCTTATCCTATATTACTCGAGGGAATTTCAGATAACGATAAGCCGCAAGGTTATCAAACCTTATAAAACCGGATGCTTAAAGTTATTACTTAAGTATCATATTATCAAAAACACACAACATACACTTCAATCAAAGTTTGTAGAAAAAAAAAAATGTTTAGTCAAAAATGTATTTCGATAATTTGTTATAAGCAAAATGAATATATTTACAAAATGAATGAATAAATCAAGCGAGCATTTTTCGTTGTCATGAAAAAAATCATAAATATAAAAACAAATAAATTAATTCAAGTCGTTAGTGTCTGGAATGGATAATGGCCTGATTCACGCTCTCGAGCCTATTCAATCCTATAATTTAACGATAGAGAATATTGTGTGTTGAGAGTAATGGAATCCAGGGGAGAGTTTGAATTCTCCTCCAATAAGACTCCCTGGTTCGTGATAAATAGCCCTTCTAGATAGCTACACAAGTCTGGATCGTGCGATGCGAATTGAAACGACTGGCGCGTGCATTTGCTCCTCTACCAACAAAATCTTGATTAATAGGGGGATAATATTGTGCAAACATTGCGGAAAAAATATGCAGACTAAGTCAATTCGATAATAACCAAGTTCTAGAAAAATTTTAATTTATAAAGTTGTATGAATAATCGATGGCTCAAATTTTAATATTTTGATCATTATTAATGAACTTTATTTTTTGACCTCTGTAGAAAGCGGATAAGAGGCTTTAAACTTGGAGATTACTTAAAAAACTTACGAATCAATATTTAAAAAATAATTTCTCAAGAGAAATCCAAAAAATTTTGAAATTTAGATACAGAGCTAAAGGCTTATTTACTTTTAATTATTCTGGGTTCTGTTTACCTAGGGTCGAATGAAAGTGAACAATGGAGCTTGTGAATAATGCGTCTAATAAAATATTTATTGCTAAATACCAAATAAAGGAAAGTATTTTAATTTGAAGAATTTAGTGTTGTTATATTGAGAATTTTTGACAAGTGGTTATAGTTTGCGGTTATAACAAACAACTATTTCAAAAGTAAAAAAAAAAAGAATTTGCTTTATTAAAGTAAATTTTATTTTTTTTAACTAGCTAGACAATTTGATTACTCGCACACCATCACACAGCTAACGAGCTACACGAAAAATCAATGCACGATTGCACATAACGTTTTCATGACAATAATACCGCTGCGAGAGTTTTGAGAGTATATAGTATACAGGTTATATTAAACTTCAAACGTTTGTAATATGCATTTACAAAATTGCCTTAATATTTTTTATTTTATTTTTTTTTTTTTTAATTGGGAAATTGGTGCATTGTTAAAAGAGCGGCGTTAAAAATGACTCAATTTAACACCCTACGGTGTTAAAATGGAATAACACCCTTGTAGGGGATGAGATTGGCGGTGTTAAATCGGTGTAAAAAAAATTCCACGTGAAGAAATTGGAAAACAAATGTATTACACCCGGGTCAAAAAAATACTTTGATTTTGACTTTTCTTAATTATTTGACTTGCTTTTGACTTAATTAACTTGATTTTGAGTTGGTTGGCGTAAATGGGTACTAAGTAAGATAGCTTAGCCAAAAGCAAATCAACCGAATGAATTTACGTACCTTAAAATATGAAAACACTTTTTCTATTGACTTGTTTTTGACTTAGCTGTCTTACTTATTACCCATTTACGCCAACCAAGTCAAATTAAAATCACGTTGTTTTGGATTTGACAGTTGACTCAAATTTCTAAGTTACCAAAAGTCATATTCAAGTCAAAAGAATTGTAGCAGTCAAAATTAAGTTATTTTTTTGACTCGGGAGATATAAAAATTTAATGAATATTTTTTGGAGGGAATTTCAATTTTGCTATGTACGTATTTTTCAAAAAATTGAATAATTTTACGCCCGTCATTTCAATAACCAATAATTTAATTAATTAATAAAAACACTGTTCAACTGCGATGTTGGTGTTGAAATTTACTGTCGAAAATTTTGAAACCTACACCACCTGGACTTACCCCGTTTTTTTTTTAAAATCGAGCTCAGATTATATATTTGTAATTTTTTACAATAAAACAATATTTTGAAAAAATTTTATGACTTTTATTTGCCATATAATTTTATAATTTGAGCTTTGCTCGGAAATTATTTTGGAATCAACAGTAATTTAAAAAAAAATTCGGGAATTTTTAAGAAATTTAAAAATTGCCTTTTTAAAAATAGTAACAAATTAATTTGGATCATTTTAGCTACAAAAATTGACTGGATTTCAGAAAACTCTAAAATTGTTTGAAAAATTTCAAAACTTCTTTGAAAAATTTAATAAAACCATAAAATTCTAATCGAAAAAATTCTAGGACCTGTAGCATAAAAAATTGATTTAAAAAAAAAAATCCGAATTATAGGTCAGGTCAAACTCTAGTACCAACAATGATTGAGAAATTATAAAATTTTAATTTATAATTATGCTGAATCGATATTAACCTCATGAAATTTCAATTTTCGTAATAAAGCTCCCATTAATATTCAAATGTGCAAGTAAAATAATAAAAATATTAATGTTCTTCAATAATAAAATATGATGAATTATCAAAGCAAATGAATATGAAAACATTGATGTGCAATTAGTGAAATTGATTTGACTAGTTGAATTGATATTGATATATTAAATAATATAATGAAAATGCGCAAGTACCAAGTTACTGCAATTTAGCTAACGAATATCCAATTAATATTATAACAACTACTTCAATGAACAAATTCAAATTTCAAGTGGCATAAAGAACTTGATATTTATTAAAAAATACTTATTAACATACATTAAACTCAAGCCAATTATTTAAAGTGATAAAAAAAATTTTAAAAAATAATTTTTCACTTAATTAACGATAGTGAAAAAAAAAGTTGAAACTTTGAGGGTAATATTATTAAACAGAATATCAATGTTGAGGAAACTTGATCTGGAAGTAACCTGCTGGCTGAACTTGAGCTGAATGTTTACCGCGATGTATAGACGAAAGACAAGACCTCGAGAAAAAAAGTAATAAAAGTAAAGTAAAATAAAAATAAAAGCCCCCGACTCTCGTCAAACCAGTTTTACCATCGACTACTTCCTTCAGGATAGGATGAACGACACAACGAAACAGGTAGGGACGACGGGCAGAAACTTGCCGTTGGCAACGCCGATATATACCGTCGTAGGGCCAGCCACCTTGCAGACTTTCTTTTCCTCTACATTGTTTGTAATGTAATGTAATGCAATGTAAGTTAGATCAAGCTTACATGCTAACTTTTCGTGATATTACCCATGCCCTTTGACATGCTATTGCCATCATCACTACGGTCATTCCCGTTGGGCTTTGCTTCACTTTACTTTTCCTCTTCTTCATCTCCATCTCCATCTTCTTCTACTTCTTCCACTCATACTTTTGCTTGTTTTTTTTCTTCTTGTTTCATCTCTGGGCTCTTATTTTTTGTTTTACTTTATACACTCCCGTTGGCTTCTCTGTTTGTCCAAAGAAATCAAAGGAACGGACAAAACCAGTGCAGAGGACTCTTTTGCTTATATATTTATACATAGAATTTCAATTGAAGGATATATCTTTTCAGCGACCAACTCAGACATCATTCTTGTTTTTTTTTTTCGTTTTTTAAATATTTTTTATTTCTTTGTTAATAAAACTTCTTGGCTCCATTGTTATCTTTTGATTCGTTGAATACTTTCAGCCATTTAATATATTTAATGTTTTTTTATTTTTTAACTTTCACTCTTTTTTAAAAATTACTTGATTTGCTTTAATTGAAATATTATTTAATAATATCGTGGAGGTGGGCAAAATGGAATGTGAAGAAAAAGATTTCATTTTTTGATCCTGATTGAGCCAAAAATTTTACTTTTAATTTCTATGAAAACAAAAAAACTTTTTAAAAAAATCAGTTTCCGGCATTGGAAATTAATTTGAAATAATAAACTACGAGTTTGGAAAATTTTTAAAAAATTACTTGAGGACTCAAATTTTCTCTATTTATTTTAAAATAATTTTAGAATCTGAATTTATTAAAAATTCCTGGTGTGACATTTAATTTTTTTTTTATATCAAAGAATTAAAATTATCGATTAATATCAATATATAATTAAAATTAATAATAATAATTATCACATCGAATATGTAAATGAAAATTGCAAAACTTGAAAACAACTACAAGTTATTGTGATTGATAGTTTTCGTCGAGGTTGACGCACAATCGATTGCAGAATTCCCTTAGCACCTTGTGTGTCTACTTAAACTGTCAATCAGGCAATCACGTGCGTCGTATACGTACTCGATGTGTACTGCGGTAATGCATGCTATGCGTGCATATTATCAATTTAACTTTTAATATATTTTATTAACCTAAAATGATTAAGATCTACTACTCGGTATCTAGAATCTAATATCTAGTATGTCGCACACGGAAAAATTATGTATTATTCTCGTTTGAAATACTATCAGTAAAGCCAGTCTATGTTGGCCACCTGACGGAAATGGAAATAAACTCATGTGGAAATTTCTATGGCCATAGTCAATATTGATAACGATTACATCCCAAATTACTGAAACTTGTCAATTTTGCGAAGGCCATAGTAATTTTTGCATGTGTTTATTTCAATTTCTGCAGATGGCCGAAAAAAATCGGCTTTCTTATGACACCATAGCTTTTCAAACATGAATAATGTATCTGTGTATGGTGTCATAGTAAATCTGGACCATGTTAGCCACCTGACGGAATTTGAAATAAACACATGCAAAAGTTACTATAATCATAGTAAAATTTCCAATGGTTACTCGGCTACCCAATTTCAAAACACAGTAACTGACAAATTTTTCAAAATCGACTTTTTAGTAATTTCAATGGAGTCTCGTGAACTTGATTCAATGCATATTTCAAAAATTTTTTTTGTCAGTTACTGTGTTTTGAAATTGGGCAGCCGTACTCTTTAAATCCGAAACAGTAAAAACCACTGGAAAATAGTGTATACATACTATTTCACAGCTATAAGTATACCACGATATACTTATAGCTGTGAAACAGTGAATAGTCACTGTTTCAGATTTAGAGAGTACAGTAATCTGGGATATATTCGTTGTCGATCTTACTATGAGCATAGTAATTTATGCATGGGTTCATTTTGATTTCTGCAGGTAATCAACATGGTCCGGCTTTACTGCACTGAAAAAAAATAACTTTTCAGAAAACAATATTTTTTCGAGTAACAAATCGATACGAATTACTGCATTATTAATGTCATATCTAGTGCGAATAATCATTTTTTTGACAGAAGAAAATCAAAATTTGTTCACGTCACTGCAAATAAAAACGTGGTAAAAAAGAAGATCAACATGTCTTGAAATAAACTTGTGGTTCTTCGATCAAAACAATTGTTTTCATGAAGTCTTCAAATTTTTGCACCAAAAATATATAAGATTGAAAGTTTTTAATAACATAATTTCTTGCGGTAAAAATATATGATTCGAAAAGATTTTTTTTCTCTTAGTGTATGACACCATAGCATCTCAAACGATAATATCTTCTCTGCGTAGTATTGTATCTATGCAATTTTAAATTAACTCGGCATTAATTACATCTATGTACGCATGATAAATTGTCTCGAACTACAATTATTGTAGACCATCGCTAAATAGATGAAATAATAAAAAAAATTAGCGAGCAGAGGTTAAAGAGCTGCTCGGTTATACGGTTAAATATACTCGATCTTGTCTGATTTAAAACCACGTGTGACATCCACCGATGAGTCATTGTCGACACTAAATAAGAAAAGATGTCAAACCGGTTAGTCAATACGAGTGTACGATATAATAGTCTTCTGATGAGAATTGCTATAAAAGATAACCAGACGATTGCTTTATTGAATTTCAAATTCAATGACACTTCAATAAACAATTTAGCTTAGTTGCCCTAAAAAACATAAACAAACACCAGACTATAGATAACAGGCGACAGATTATTTTTAAATATTACAAAAAAAAACTTTTTTTTCTATTTATTAAAATAATATTTGTCTTGAAATACAACATTGTGTTTCAAGTGTTAACATTATGTAATTGTGTTAGACTTAGTAATGCATTACGTAATTATTTCAAGTACGTACAACCTTTATAAAAATATATATATATATATATATATATATATATATGTTTGGAGTTGAGTGAAGAAAATCTCATTTAAAGTTATTATGAAATAGAAAACCGTCAAGAAAAGCCACTTAAAGAGGGACTTAATTAGAATTCTGTCATTTAAAATAACTGTCACCGAAATCATACATAATATGCTTCTCATTTTGTTATTAAACTTGTATAAAATTATAAATGTATATACATATATATAGATGAACCTGGGGTAAAATGAAACACCATTTTACATAAAGAAATTTTTCCTTTTTAGGAGTTAAAAATTCATATCGCACTTAAGTTTTGTTTTAGTTCTCCCTTTAACAAAGTAACGAACCCTTTTAAGAATAAAATTTTTATCACTAAAAATTTCAGTCATGCTATCAAAGTGACTAATTTATCCCATTATATTTTAGACTTCAGTCAACTACCCGTTATAAGCCTGGTCTAGGGGTCGTAGGGTAAATTGTTCTTGTAATTTTAGTCTTCCCTACCGTGCGTTTAGTTTTGTTCTCGACTACTCGTTATAAGCCTGTTTTATTTTATATGACTTTAAACGTCATATTTACGTTTTGTTACATACGTCACTATCCCAATTTTTCTAGTGCTTATAGCGTTAAAATAAATACTTATCTTTTTACACTAATAATAATTGTAATGCAAAAAATTATAATGACAACGGTATTAATTATAGTAATGATAATAATAATTTTATTGATCAACATAATGATCAATAAAACTTTTAAATTGTAACAGAAGCTTTAATTGTAATTAATGATTACAACTATGAACAATAAATAATATTTTACTTAATAATGATTAAATTATTCTCCGCGAAACATCGATAGTAAATTTTCATAATTTCTTTAGATATTTTGTTGCTAGTGTTAGTTTATAATTTAGAGAATTTTAACGAAGGCTTATAACGGGATGTCTGGTACGAAACTCAAAAAGTGGCTAAGTGGGGAAGCTGTTTCGGCTCAGTAACTCTC
Source organism: Microplitis demolitor (assembly GCF_026212275.2). Classification (NCBI taxonomy): domain Eukaryota; kingdom Metazoa; phylum Arthropoda; class Insecta; order Hymenoptera; family Braconidae; genus Microplitis; species Microplitis demolitor. The sequence goes on along the minus strand of NC_068554.1, from coordinate 5,387,325 downwards.
GATTAAGGGGAAGAGGCTTATGAAGGACAAGTTTACAGCGGGTAGTCGACTGTACTAATAATAGTTAATAATCCCTTTAACTAAAAATTTTAGTGCCCCTATTGCGTAAACTGATCAATTTATCCCACCCTTCTATTACAACCCGTAACTACACGTTTTTGCTAAAAAAAAAAATCACTTCTTTCAGAAATGGTGACTCGTTTAACCCCATGTTGCTCTGTATGAATATATAATATATATTTTATTGAAGATGATACCAAATTTAAATATTCCTCTGTTATATTCTAATCACTATAAATTTGCATAAACATATTGTACGGATAAATTATACCCGGTCTAAGTACACGAATATATAATACTCGGATTAAATTTAATTGGCAAATAATTATTATGATTATCATTATTACAATTGATACCAAGTGTTGAGTATAAGATGATATTGTTGAAATGTTTCTTAATATAAGACATATTTATAGCTGAAAGTAAAACTTTCATAGTTTGTTTTATTTAGATTTTGTACGCTCATTCTTTTAAAGTTTTACGGTCGCTGTGTTGATATCACGTGTCATGTTTATAACGAACAGATTCAGTGTTTCAAATGATTGAACGAGATGAAAGTTTTCGCGTCGGTTCACAGGATAGTCATTATCCGTAGCTTTACTATATGTGTAAATAAATGTTTGCTTGTGTATATATGTGGAAATATAAATATACACTGTGTAAACTTCGTTTGAGTAATGTAATCCATTAGTAATATGAGATATTTCACGAGTGCAAACACCCAAAGCGATACATTTTTGTACTTGTCTTGAAAAACTAACGAGTCAAAAAGCTTTGACGTTAAAAATTGTACTCAATTTTTAACTTTTACACAATGGATTAAGGTTGGATTGAATTTTTTTTTAGTCAAAAACTTTGATTACTTTTGTAACAAAATATGAATTAAGTATTTCCATGAAATTTATCAATAATGATAACAATATAAAGGCTATTATTTATCTTGTAACTTTTTCTAAGGTCATGTCTTAAGATCTCCTAAAGATCAGGCAAAAGGAATCAAATTCATTGATAAAATATTTAAAGTAAAATTATGTGCGCGCTGTATAAAATCTGCAGAGTGAATTCCCCGTGTAAAAAAAATTCGTTTCAAAAAGATTCCAAAAAAGTTCCGCATGTGGAACTTATAAACATGAGACAGATTAGAACTTCGAATAGGACTTTTGTGAAACGTTAGTAATTTTAGTGTGAAAAAAAAGTATTTATAAGCAAATTTAAAGTCGAAAAAAGAGGTTGTTGAAACTTTTTTGGAATTTTTGATGGACGTTTTTTTTTATTCTATAAAAAATTCAAAAGTAGTGATTTTTGAACTATTTTTGCATGTTTCTAGAACGTCTTTATTCTACAAAAGATGCAGAAGTAGTAATTTTGGAATGTTTTTGGAACGTCTTTTTCAGTTCATAAAAAGTCAAAAGTGGTGATTTTAGAATTTTTTTGGTATGTCCATAAAAAAATCCAAAAAAGTTCCAAGAACGTTCTTTTGTTACTCTAAATATGCTCAAAAACTTTTTTTTAACCATCACAATTACTAACGTTCTAAAAAAGTTCCATTGGAAGTTCTAATCTGTCTCATGTTCAGAAATTCTACATGCGGAACTTTTTCGAAATCTTTTTGGAATGAATTTTTTTTACGCATTTTTTTTTTTGAGCAGTTGCTCGGTTCTATTTATTGGAAATTTTCTATTCGATCGCGAAAAAAATTTGGACAAAGTCTCCATTAACTATACAAGTGCAACAAAGACAGTTCCGTTCGTCCCCTCGAGTGCGAGAAAAAATAATGAGACCCCCCTTAATAAATATGAATAAGTACTAGTCTCATTCACACAAATGAATAATTAACTAATTAATTAATTTAAATTTAATGAATGAGTACAATTATATATTTAACATTTTCCACTTGTGAAATACAATTAAGTAGACAGGTCATAGCTTGAAATTATTAAAAAAAAAAACAAATTTATTAATTATCTAGAGTTTTAATTTGATCAGAAACAAAATGGAAGTCTAACAATAAAACCAACTAAGAGCTATCTTAACGTGCAGCATACCAACTTTATATTAAATAAGAATGAAATACACCGATAACTCTTGTCAAGTGTAGAAAATAATCGCGTTAAATTTTAACAACCTCAATTAACTTCACCTTGGCATTTTGCCGACATATCGGTTAACAAAATTTTATCTAAAATTCACCGGTTCGTCATTTATATCAGCCCGTAAAACATTTCACTGCACATGCTCGGCTAATATAATACAGTATATAACATACTATAAAATATCACACATGGGAGCCAAGAAAATGAAATTGAGAACACTAACGGTTTTAAAAAACTACTAAAACTACTATCCACTTAAATGACGTCGGGTTTAACGTCTACCCGTATTTCATACCTGCATCTAAAAGTGAAAGTACTAAGCGTTAATTTAGCATAATATAAATTTATCTGACAGTTTTTAATTGTCATTACTTACAATTTTCTTTCCTCCATATGTAAAATAATATTTCTTATTTAAATTTAAAAACGTAAAACACAGAGATTGTAATTTATACAATCCACGGTTTGTTCATTTTATCCAGCCGTCATAAAATCCATGAGATTATCCCTTGTACTCACATAGTATTTTTATTTTTTTTTTGGACAAAAAATGCATTCGAAACAAACGATGACGAGTTTCAGGTTGTCAGCATCAGCAGTAAAACGCATCATTGAAAATTGTTGAGGCAGTTGGCCCATTGGGCGTTGCAATTATTCGCTTACACATGAATCCATCTTATCATTATTACATATTGCACATTTCTTGGTGCGAAAAATTTTTGCTCGCCCTAAAAAAATTTTTATTTGCTCTAGTATTTTCTCTACAACTTTGGTTTGAAAGTTTTTCACAAATTTTTTGTTTTTTATGCAATATTTGCAAAAAATATGTTTTTATTTTTTTTCTCATTAACTCCTGGAATGATGACTTTTTTATTTTGGGGAGTGATTGTGGGTAACATCATAGACCTTCAACAAAATTTCCACCAATTTTCCAGAAATGTCTCCCATTTCGAAGTTTTAAATGGACTCTAAGAAATTTTTTGCAAAACGAAAATTTTCTTTATCCACATGGTAAAAAATATTTTGCAGATATCACTATGCCAGTATGGACGTGAACGCCATACTATGAAGTATCGAAGATTTCTATACTTTGTAAAATTGTATGTTTAGATGATTCGACCATTGCGGGAATAGTAACAATGTATTGCAATGCGCCATGGCGATAGTTGTCGTGATCGCCGCAATGTCATTATGGCCGTCAGACCCAGGCTTCGTTGCCATATCCACAATGCTTTTGGCAGATAAACCTAGTCCAACGACATCTATATTGTTTTGACAGTGATACGATAGTATACATCGATTGGCATGCCAAAAGTTATGGCGGGAAAAACGTAGCATTGTGCCCTCGACATTGTAGTATGGGTCTCAGGACCATGTTGTTTTGCCATGCTTGCTATGCATACGTGTGAGGAATACAATAGTTCCAGTTTTACACAGTATAGTAAATAACGCCATACTTCTGGGACTCGTTACAATACTGTCTTGGAATATTTCACATACTATTTTAGTATCTGTTTAGAAACTATACCAGTATTGTGTTGAACGCCATGTGTTTCCTACCATGCAAGAAAAAACTTTTTGGCGCAAGAAATTTTTTTTAGTTCTAAGATAACTTTTGCCTTCATTTCACAACAAAAAATTATTCTTGCCAAGAAATCCTTTGTTTCTGTGCAGGTTTCATGAAAGTTTGTAATATTATCAGTATTATTTTTTTTTAAATTCTTCAGTTACTATAGTGGTTCCTTTGTGTGTTACCTCCTTGATCATCAGCAGCCTCTCCTTGATGCTCCTTTCCTTGCACGACTGCACGTCGATTAACCCTCTCTCCTCTTAATTTATCCTGTTCTTTACTCTTTACTCTTTCCTTTTCGAATACAAGTTTACACTGTACTGGCTTACACTGTACACACTCCTCAGTGTGCCATCCACATTTACATCCACATCCCTCCAAGGCAATGCACTTGGAAAGAACGTTGACCCGACAACGTGTAGTTCTGGGTTCTCAGTTGGTACTCTCCGTGCCGTGGAACGAGCTCTACTCGATTCCCTCTTTTCCTTATATTCGCACACCTAATTTATCAACTATTTTTTTTTATTAAACTTGTTATCATAACCAAAAAATTAATTTTGTTTATCTATTATCTAAATTTTTTAAAAGTTATTTTAATTAAGTAATTAAATTTAATCAGTTATTTATAAATTTAATTAATAATTGAATTGAGTTAATTAGTTTTTTATTAAATAAAAAATTAATAATGCATAATTTGACAAAATTATTAAGTCTGGAGTGAAATTTATAATCTAATGGAGATTTAATTATAAAAAAAATAATGCGCACATAGAAAAGAGACAGAGACAGAAATAGAGATTGAGATCGAGACAGAAATAGATATAGAGATAGAGATAGAGCGGATTAACTAGAGTTTTCATTATAATATCACGCCCGAGAAGCATTGTTCTATGTGGCACATTAAGGCATGTGAATAAAATTAGGTCAAGTAGCGATTAACCTCGTGGAGGAGCAGCTATAGTATAAAGTGTAGCTGGCCCCGAGTTTGCCGATCCACCCAAGTGGATACGTCTCTACAGTCTCCGACGATGAGGAGAGTTTCAGTAAGAGTGAGAGTTGAGATATGATGACGCTGGCTTGTTATTTTTTTAAAAGACGTTGACAGTCTTGACACTATTGACAAACTTAATTTATTTTTTTTTTTAATTGCTCACTAATAAATTCGACTTTCTGTTAAATATCATAGTCAACAAATAGAGGGAACTAGACACGATGAAATAGTTGAGTAAATAAAATTTACAAAATTTGCATTTTATGATTTCATTTGAATGGCGTCAGAGGAAAACATAAAATTTTTGTAACATTTTATGATGTTTCAAAGATGAGACATTCCTGTGAGTGACGGGCGGAGATTTTGATTCATTTTCTGACACTTTTAAATATTTAATGGCTATTAGAGACAAATATATAAAATTAAATATGTTATTTTATGACGAGTTAAAGGCTTTCTAATGTGGTAATCAAAAAATTACGAACTTTGACTGACTGTTGGTTTAAATTCATGTCCGACTACATCGAAATTTTGATTGACTAGAGATGGAAAATTTGATTTATTTTTTATTCAGAAGGATTGAATTTTGCTGCAAGAATTTATAGAAAATATTTTAATTGTCAACGAGTTGAAAATTTTTCGTATATGAATTTTTAAAGATTGCAATGGTTTGGACTATTGTAGCGACAAGACAGAAAAATAGTCGATGGTTTTTTAGAAAAAGTAAACGAAAATTTGAAAAATTTTATTTTTATACAAATCAATTATTTACCTGAAGATCGAAATGTTCTTTGCGCAGTGAAAATAAAAAAATTTCATGTGATTGGATTGCTGAAAGGCTGACATACTAGCATTCATTCGAAATATTTCAGAAATCTTGATCCAGTAGATTTTTTACTTTTCCATCTGTTTTTTTATTTTTTTTTCCGCGAAAAACGTTCCGATCTTTAGGTACATATTCAATTAATGAATCTTGAGGAGAAGTGTTTCATTAATTTTAGTTTTTCACAGAAAAATAGAAAAACAAAAATTTCAGTCTTATGTAGTAACGCGGCGCTTCGAATAGAAAACTGGAAAAATTTTCAAAAATTATGTGAAAATTACAGTTTCAAAAAGTAATTTTATTGAATGAAATTTTCAGTAGTGTTTTACAGTTTCAGATTAACTATTATTTAAATTTTTAATAAAATCCTGAAGCTACTAGTGGAAACTGTAATTCTTACAGAATTTTTTTCAAATATTTCCAATTTTCTATTCGAAAAACCGCGTAAATGTACGAAATTTTAATTCTAATTTTTTCTGTATTTTTTTGACTACTCAGCAATTAGTTAAAATAAAAATTAGAAATTTACGATATAAATTTAAATATAATATATGTAGTATAATATTTATAAGAAAATAAATTTTGAAACAGATTATTCAGCACGTATTTGACGTTGACATTTATCCTGATATTGTTTTGTTCCGAAATAGTGAAGGGAATATATTTGTAAACATGAGATACAAAAAAAATATTAATTATTTTCTCGTTGAATAAATATTTCCTTTTGATAAATTATTAAATATGTATATTTAAATATTTTTGCAATAATGGTGATAATAATTATAATGATGAAATAATATTTTCCATTCCGAAAATTAGATTCACGTTTTCCATTAAAACCATTCCAGTTGAATTAAACGTATCCACTCGAGTACGATTCAAAATATGTTATTACCTGTATGGATATAATATAATTCCAATGTTAATTTTTTTTTTTTAATTATACTGTTGACTGTTTAATACAAAATTGAAATTTGTAATCAACCAGGTGAAAATACTCTTTCATTTACCAGATACAAATTTTAAATTCATTATTTTTATATATAAAATAAATAAACCAATTTATTAAATTACGACCTTTGTTATTTCAAATGAAAATGTTTTTAATTTAAATATTGTTCGATGCTCTCGATTACTTTAATTTCAATTAATTGTTTCATATCTAAATATTATGGTAAAATAAATAAATAAATATTTATTGTAGAAGAGAAACCGGAAAACTGAGTTCCGGAAATTCATTTTTTTTATTTTACTATAGAAAATTTTGGGATTTTTCCTCTTACAAATTTTCAAATGCTATAAAAAAAATTTTTTCTCAATTCCGGGCAAAATGAAGCTTTCGAAAAATTCGAGAAATTATTTTATTTTATATTTTTAATACAACTTAACTAGTAATTCTCTTATGAATTTAAGGTGTCTGGTAACTCGTGCCGTTTTTCATGCCTATTTTCTTGAGAAAAGTCATTTTTTAAAAGTCCGCCATTTTGTTATTTTTCGATAAAATTTCATAATTCTAGTTCCGACCAGAACGACATATCTATAGATTAAGAATATTCAAGAATTTTTTATTTCAGTTGTCCCCAAATTACCTGGGCCATCCTCGCGCTTTTTTTTTTTTTTTTTTGAGGCGCCAACTTTGCCATTTCTTCAAAAAAAAAAAAAAAATATTTTTATAACCTTAAGATGTGACTAAAAAAATATCAAAAATTCAAAACTTTATTTGTTTTTTCTCAAAAAAAAGGCCTCCAAAAATAGGCATGAAAGATGGCGTGAGTTATCAGACTACGACCTTAAGCAGAAAACTCATTTGTGATACAGTTTCAAAAAAAATGTATTGGCTTTTTAGGACTGACTATTCAAAAAATTTCTATTCCTCTCCCTAATTTTTAAAAATTTTTTATCATCATCCATTTTACGGCAGTGAATTTTAACGACCAAAATTAGTCATAAAAAAAGTAATTTATCGTCAAACAAACAAATAAAGGAATAAAATTTTTGTAAAACAATAAAAACAAAAACGGATATTTGTCTGCTTCAGACAATTTTCTGCTTTACAACTGCTGAAACTAGTTTGCAACTTTAGCAAGTTACAGGGTCTTGATACGCCAACTAGACTAGACTAGATGGAGATGCGTCCATTTGCTTGGTCAACCGTCGAACTTTGCTCTTAGTACTTGTAGAAGATTATATTGCCGGCTCTAAATATAAACGAGATGTGAATTTACTGTTTTTTTAAAATTCCACCGTTATCTAGATCACTAAAAAAAATTACCCTCATAAATATGTTTATCTAATTACTAATGGACAGTTCCAGCCACTTGAATTTTTATTAATTATCAAACATTTATTGCATTAGCCTTAACTACGTCTATTTATCTAGAATAATAATATTTTAATACACATGTACACATAACGTCCTTATAAATTTTATTTAAATTACTTAAAGATACTTTTAAGTGAAAATACGATAAATGTGACTGATAAATATTCATTACGCTGACCGTTTGTCCAATCAACCGTGTATAAGTGAGAGTCAATTTTAAATCGACGCAGTGTTTTATTTCGTACTCTTTAGAGCTTAAAAAAAAAAAATTTATAAATATGCCTCTAGCCACTCGTAAATTGGTCTGTTTAATTAAAGCCTTCTACTCTGAACTTTTTTTTTTTTTTTTTTTTTTTTTTTTTATATAAATAAAGAAAAAAAAATGAGTTCTTCCGAGTGGATTTCGGAGCGTCAGTTATCGAAATCAAATAATCGATTGAGACTTGTTAGTTGTTAATGCAATCATATCTTTATTATCTGTTTATATCAGTAACGAACGTTACGGAAACGAATCGGCTTATAAATTTAATTATTTTTAAGTTTATGTATGTATGTATATATATTTTGGTGGACGTTAAAAATTAAATTTTCTGAGGCCCCATAAAAAGCTTCTTTTTAGTGAAAAAATATGGGGGTAATTTGGTTTTTTTCTTTTTAAGTAAAAAGAAGACATGCCTCAGATCAAAGTTCATCTTTCGATACAATCACGGTTTTTTATAAATATCTCATGAAATATGCAGGTTAACGAAAAAAATCATAGGAACAATTTTGTAGGAAATTGAATTTTTGACAAAAAAGGTCATGTTCGTTTTTGTTATAAAATGTGCCTTTATGAAGATATTTAAAAAACACTTTTTTAGATCTTATCAACTGAGCATTCAAATCTAAAAATTTTTTTTTAAAAATATCTTCATAAACACAAATTTAAAAAAAAAAAAAATGAACATGACCTTTTTTGTCAAAAATTCAATTTCCTACAAAGTTGTTCCTATTGTTTTTTCCCTTAATCTGCATATTTAATGAGATATTTAAAAAAAAGCGCGATTGCATCGAAAAACTTTTTTTTACTTAAAAAGAAAAAACCAAATTCCCCACGTATTTTTTCACTAAAAAGAAGCATTTTATGGGGTGTCTGATAAAATTTAATTTTAAACGACCACTCTAATATATATTCAAATTTATTTTATTTTCTTTCATCAACTCAGTAATTTGTTTTTATTATTTCATTTAATTATACAATTTCATTTAAATAATGTTTTTGTTTGTTTTACTTTATTTAGTGTAAAGTTATAGATATTAAATTTGTTAGTGAATGAGTTTCCAATTACTTGGCTTCAGAAATCCAATAGTAGAAATTTCTACAAGCTATAAAGTAAATTTATCTGTAACTAGTTTTGATAACAATAAAAACACAATTTTATTTTGACTGAAAGATATTAATTAATTTGTGAATTGAATGTAAAGTTTAATTTACCGAAACTTTACAACCAAGTGTTGACTTTATCAAAATTTCAAGAAACAAACTGATTTTTTTTTCCATATTTCCATCTATTGATTAAAATTCACCTGGAATTTAATTCATATTTTGAATTTTATTATTTAAAATTATTATTATTATTAACTTTGATATTGAGTGACAGCTTTTTTATTCACTAGCAAAACCATCAATTAATTTTATTTATAAAATTCTCAATAAATGAAATCCACTGGAAATTTTCCATTAATTTTTCATTTTAAGTAATAAATATCTCAATTTATATTTTATTATTTTAAAATTCATTATTTTTATCATAGGTTACCAAAAAAATATTAAATTAAAATCCAATAGCACGGAAGTGTTCACGATATTGGAAAATAATAGCAAAGTACTAAATTAAAAAAGTTAAATAAAAACGTCGGAAATTTGATGAGTGAATCAACACATATGATGATTTGTACATAGAATTAATAAAATATGTACTGAGATTTTAACTGAGACCCCGGGGACAGGATTTTTAGTGAACGTGTCCCTCAAGTATTGTGTGTCATCTCGCGAGCCGCTTAAATATTCAGAGCGCGACTACAACTGCGTGGTCTGTATGTCATGTTCATCGGGCTTAAAAAGTTGAGAAAAAAGTCCACAATAGGAAGAAAACAAAAACATATATGATACAAATCATACGTGCTTTATTTTCAAATGTATTTTTATCATGAGATAATAATGATAATAATAATCTGTTATCCCACTCGAAAAATTTCAATAAGGTCATTGAAAAATTGCAAGTCGTTAAAATTGAATGAGTTGTATTCAGAGGAACACACCCACCTATATATATTTATTATAAATATATATATGTATAGAGAGAGAGTCAGCAAAAAAGAGAAATGTGTTGACTCACCTAAGATACTCAAACCATTCCCCATTTTGTTGGGCCAAGTCTTCTTCTTCATCTTTTTCTTCTTTTTCTTCTTCTTCTTCTTCTTCTTCTGATGCTGCTGCTGTTGTTATCTTCTATCATAATCATATTTATATTTCACTCTCGGCTGTGTTGCCTTCAACAGGTGTGCTCGAGTTGCGCACTCTCTCAAAAAGTACTGTGATGGTGGTTAGAGAGATTCAAAGCTAGCGAGATGATGATAATGATGATCATCACCGCGAATAATGCTTTTTCCACTAGATATCACATTTAGATACGCTAGACCAGATATCGTTGAAAAAATATATCTTCATTTTATTTTATACTGAAATATTATTTCAGCTGGTATTCAATATAGACGTCTCTCTTTTAGTTAATTTCATATAGAAATTTAATTATTATATTTGTCTTCATAATGAAATTTTCATTTAATTCTCTCATAACATATTTAATTAGTCGAGTTCATTCTGAAAATATCATCGCGGTACAAAGGTATATGCAGATAAGGAAAAGGGGGGCAAACAGGGTCACCCTAAAAATTTGGAAAAATTTTTTATGTGATCAAAAATTGTTTCGAGTCGTCATTTACGACTCTTGTTATCACTTTTGTACAATTTTGAATTTCTCAAAATATTTTTTCAGGAATTTTTCAATAGACTCAATATCGACGTTCTAAATAGCAAATTGTCTAACTTAATATTTTTCATAAAGTGATTCTATGCAATTTTCAGATAGTAATAGGCAGAAAAAATATTATTTGAGTAACCTAGACAAAAATATTATGCATATACTAGATATGGAATTGATTTTTAGATGAAAAAAAAATTTTAAATTACTTTTTTTTCGTATAAATGCAGGGTTTTCTGAAATGGAGTTAGACCATTTGCTAATTAGAACATCGATGTATTGTTAGCCGCAAAAAAATATAAACATAGACTTCTTCACTATATTCAAATTTTATATGTTATTTATTTTATATAAGCAATTCTATTGTACTCATTTTTGTTTTTAATAAAAATAAAACAATAACTTCCCGAATTGTTCGAAAACCTTCGATTTTTTTAGCGGGAAATTAAGATTTTTTTTTTTCACTTTTTTTTGGGGACGGTTTGTTTTGGCCGCTCAGAGAAAAACATATTTTTTGTAGCAACTGAAAATTTGGTTCAAATAGAAACCAAAAAAAACTAAATTGTATTCAAATACGCGCGCCCTTTTTCTATATTCTATAAAATTTTTATACTTTCCTTAAAAATTGATACAAATCTTAATGTTGGATGTTATTTAGAAAACTAAAATTATAAAATAAAATATACTATTAATATTCAATAAAAGGACTTATATTAACTATAAAAATATATGAGGGTATATAATCAGAAATTGAAGAATTTTTATTTTATTAAACCTGACCATTTATAGAGAATAAAATTATGTTAGGACATTTCTTTTTATAAATCCCTGACAAATTCAAGTACCCTTTATTGAATATAAAATTCCGAATCCTCGACAAATGATAGGGAGTATAATAGCAGAAGTAAAAATAAAAAACGTTAAAGATGAAATTTATTTTCGCACAAACGATTGAAGTTGACATCCTTTTTGGACAATAGCGAGAACAAGAAAACCCGTGGAACTCGGCAATTGGATTTAGAAGATTAATTACTTTAATACGTCTATTCATAATATGACAATACCACTGATAGTCTTTCTGAAATTTTTGCTTCAATTGTACCCGCGATTTCGTAATGAATTAAATTAAAAGAGTTCAATTTTTTTTAAGTCGTCTATTTTTTCATTTAATTAAAATTTTAATAATAAAATTAAATCATGTTTACTTATCACCGCAAGTCTACTCATTACTCATATAATTCAAAAGCACATTTAGTTTTCGTATTTAATCTGCTTGAACCAAATTTTAATTGGAAACTTACTCAACAAAATTTTTGATTACTAAATCAAAAAAATTTAAAAAGTCCTTTCTGAAGAAATAAAGAGGGAATTAAAATTAAAACACCCGTACAAAGCAATTTTAATTAAATCCTCAATTATGTTTGAATGTGTGCCGATAATCACTCACTACATAACAAAGGAATTTGTTTGATAATCCAATTGAAATTCCGACTAAGAGTTTCGTAAGACTGAAATAGACTAGCGTCAGAACAAAGGAATGAATACGAGTAGTTTAGTATTGCAATAGCGCATGGCAATTATACGAATCCTATTTGTAATTATCGACAGCAACAATAAACTTGTACAGGTTTATCGTTTCTAAAGTGCTTAGAAGTCGTGAATATTGTTGATGATGTGGTTTTGGATGCATTTAAATCCGATGAGTGATCATACTCAATACATTGCATGCAACAGTACATATGTAAATTTACAGTTAGAGTTACACAACCGTTGGAAGCTTTCAAATCCACGTCAATACAAATATAATCCGCGGTTTTATTTGTTTTTAATTTACCTTTTACTATGAGTTTTGTTCATTTTGGGAAGAGTATTAATCAATGAATGCTTTAATGTTGCAGGTGAAACGAATGAAAAGAGAGTTAAATAATTACAATCAGCAGGGGTTAGAAGAGTGGCTGGATAGTGGCGCTAGGGGGAGAGGAAGGATGAGCTAGCAACATGTGGAAGAACCATAATCGGGGTGGCCAGTCCACCTGGTCGTGGATGTGGCTGTGGTTGTGGTTTATCGCGGCTGCAGTTGGCTCAGCATCTTCCGGTGTGCACATAAATTCACTCGACTCAAACAGTCCAGACACAGATGACCCTATAAGTAGGATAGCAACAGCCAATGCTGGGTCTCTGCCGGCTCATTTGAATCATCAGTCATCGGCGACGCTGAGCATCGGTGGCCACAAAAGTAATGAAATCCATTTTCTGCAGTTCACTAAAATTCAGTACAATGTCACGATTCCAGAGAACTCGATCGGCAAGACTTACGTCTCGTCTGACGAAGAGAAGATGGGCATCAGTCTGCCCTATTCACTGTCGTCGTCATCTTCGTTGAAACGTGATCAGATAGATATTAAGTTTCGTATTGTGGGCGGAGATCGGGACAAGTTATTCAAGGCCGAGGAACGGACGGTCGGTGACTTTTGTTTTCTCCTTGTGCGGACTCGTACCGGGAATGTCGTGGTATTAAATCGGGAGCGTAAAGATCGTTATGTGTTACAAGTGCGGGCAACTTGGACGTGGAGAAATATTGTATCCAGAGGCAATAGTAATAGCAAAGCGGGAGCTCCAGGAGCTGCAGGAGCAACAATTGTCCACCAGGAGACAGAAACTACAGTGGTTGTTACTGTACTCGACACCAATGACCTCAACCCGCTGTTCGTACCTAACGAGTATATAGAGACAGTTACAGAAGATACGCCGTTGCATAGAAGTATCCTTAAAGTTGTGGCTGAGGATGCCGACTTGGGCAGAAATGGCGAGATATACTACAGCTTTGCCGAGGAGACTGAACAATTTGCTGTGCATCCGGTCACCGGGGTCATCACGCTCACCAGGCCACTTAGGTTTGTATTTACATTTCAATGACGACATGCTCCATAGAATTAGCTTTGCCTCTTAGTCTATACCCCACTAAACAATAAAAAACATAAATAATATAAGTAATACCCATTAGGAATTCATATTGCTACATGCTGAAGATCGGTAACCTTTTCGAAATTATCATTTGTTATTCCACAGATGTTTATACCATTTCCTGTTCACGTTTTATTGGTCCAATTATTTTACAGTGTCTGCTTTACAATGCAAATTATACTTTAGAGACAATAATAAAGTTTTAAGATTTGTTTTCTTCTTAAATGTTTAAATTGACATTAGAAATTTCTAGAAGTAGGCTTTCCGATAAACTCCTGATATGTTGAATATTTATGATGTTTTTCATGTTAAACCAGTAGGGAATAGCTTTTATAAATTTTTTGAATTTATACCATGGAAAACAATGATGGTTATTTTTTCAGATACGTGGAACGTGCCATCCACGAGTTAGTAGTCGTGGCAAAGGATCGAGGTGCCCTGGACCGAGGGGTCGGCACGAATCGGGCAAGTACGGCTAGGGTCACCATCAGGGTCCAGCAAGTAAACTTGTATGCGCCAGAAATATACGTTAATCATTTGCCGGACGTTGTAGAAAATTCAAATGCCGATGTGTATGCCATAATACGTGTTGTCGACCGCGACGAGGGTATACATGGAGAAATAGCCAGCTTGGACATTGTTGGCGGTGATCCAGATGGTCACTTTCGCGTGAGACCTGGTCATAAGCCTGGTGAATACACCATTGAAATTTTACATTTGCTAGATCGCGAAGGCGCGAGGCAGGGTTACAATTTGTCGCTACGTGCCATTGACAGAGGAACGCCACAGAGATTTAGCCACAAAATAGTACCAGTTCATTTGTCTGACGCCAATGACAATGCCCCTGTTTTTAGTCATGAATTGTATCAAGTTGATGTTTCGGAAACAGCACCAATCAATACCCCGTTGATTAAATTAAAAGTTACGGATGCTGATGAGGGTAAAAATGCACTTGTTTCGTTGGAAATTGTGGGAGGAAATGAAGGCGGAGAATTTCATGTTAATGCTGATACTGGAATGCTTTACACTGCGGTACCACTTGATGCCGAAACCAAAACCCTCTATACGCTAACGGTTTCTGCGGTAGATCAGGGTAATACTGGAACACGAAAGCAGTCGTCAGCAAAAGTTAAAATAAATGTTCTAGATGCTAATGACAATGATCCGATATTTGAAAATTCCGAAATGACTGTAGAAATAGACGAAAACCAACCGATTGGTACTAGTGTAATTAAAGTTACGGCACGTGATAAAGACTCTGGTGAGAATGCTTATATATCATATTCGATAGATAACATCGAAAAAATTCCATTCGAAATAGATCCGTTTAGCGGTTTGATAAGAACCAAACAAGTATTAGATTATGAAACAATGAAACGTGAATATATATTATCAGTACGTGCTAGTGATTGGGGATTACCGTATCGTCGTCAAACCGAAATGCAATTACGTGTTAAAGTACGTGATATAAATGACAATAGACCACAATTTGAAAAAATTGATTGTATTGTTCGAGTATCACGTTTCATTCCAATTGGCTCGGAGATTTTAACCATTTCGGCAATTGATCTTGATGCTGGCAATATCATTAATTATCGAATTGAATCAACTGACGACGATTCCTGTTTTTCACTAGATTCTGTTTCCGGTGTATTGTCATGTATTTGCGATTTAACTGACATAAATGCAGCGGAAATGCACGTTAATGTAACAGCAACTGACGGTACACATTTCGCTGACATAAATGTTATACGTGTGCAGCTGGTTAATACCAAGAGAAACTTGGGCTCTCAAGGGAAAATACTTGACAACGAAACTGGTGCATTCAAGTGTCATGATACAGGTGTTGCAAGGCGGCTTACTGATGCTATCGAGCAAGCTGAAAAAAATAACCAGCCGTCACACAGCCATGATCGACATACGCTTACACCGCGTCGTTACGGCGGGAATGTACATGCACCAGAATTCATTGACTTCCCGACTGAAATTAAAGTCAATGAGTCTGTTAAATTGGGCACTACTTTGGTTCGTATACTTGCCAAAGATCGTGACCTTGATTACAATGGCAAGCTGGTATTTGGGATAACAAATGGAGATCGTGATTCGGTATTTTCAATAAATCAAGAGACTGGTGATCTAAATGTCATTGGCCACTTAGACCGTGAAAGAGAGAACGAATACTTTCTCAATATAAGTGTCTATGATTTGGGTAAACCCCAAAAGTCAGCATCTAAAATGTTGCCAATAGTCGTGCTGGATGTTAATGACAATGTGCCAAAGTTCGAAAAACCCCTGGCAAGTTTCAAGATATCGGAGAACGCGTTAAATGGCACAAATGTATTCCGTGCCAATGCTACGGATGCAGACTTGGGTGAGAACGCACGCATCACATACTCGTTAGTCACTGAAACAAAAGATTTCCGTGTTGATCCAGTGTCCGGTGTGCTGAGTGTTTATGGGAAATTAGACCGTGAGAGACAAGAAATATACGAACTTAAAATACGTGCTAGTGATAATGGTGGTTCGGGTGAAGTACCACCACTTTATTCGGACGCTCTTGTTCGCGTTACGGTTGATGATATTAATGATAATCCGCCAACATTCCCATTGCCAAGTTACTCTGTTAAAGTACGTGAGGATATTCCAGTATGGAGTGTTGTGGCAATAGTCGAAGCCACTGACCCCGATGAAGGTCCCGGTGGTGAAATTGAATATTCATTGTCAGATACCATGGACAGTGAAGGCTACTTTAAAGTCGATCAACTATCAGGTACTGTTAGGACTACGAGGACACTAGATTTCGAACAGCGTCAAGTCCATACTATTACAATAGTCGCGAAAGATCGCGGCGAACCTTCACTGTCGTCGGAGACAATGTTGATAATAGAAGTCGTTGACGTTAATGAAAATCTCCATGCCCCTGTTTTTGACGACTACATTGTGGCGACAAGTGTAGCAGAAAATCAACCAGTCGGTACACTAGTGACAACAGTGCGCGCCAAAGATGTCGATCCTGCAGGTCCAGATTCGCGAATCGGTTACAGCATTCGTGGAGGCGATGGAATGGGACTATTTACTATTGATGACGAAGGTAAGTTACTAAAAATGTGTATTTTTGTTTAAATTTATCAATAGCGATAGATTAATTAAATGTATAGTGTGTTTTTGACTGAAAAAAAAGTATTATTTCAATTTAACGATACTCAGTAATGGTCATTGAAGAATAATGGGCCTTCAGAGAGAGTGCAATGACAATAAATTCAAAGGCTGGCTGACGCTTCGATACCCAGTTACACATTTTAGGCGATAAAACACTGCAGGGAATGAAAGTGAGATATAGCCAGCGAATAAACGAACAAACGGAGGAAACAAGTGTAGACCACGAATCCGTGTCGTGGATCGGTCACGTCCGTGGACTTTCCCATGCTCATGGGGGCTCGTGTTACTAAATGTCTTTGTTCTATTACACGGTACTATATCTTCATAGCAGCCAGTAGTCCTCTATGGGAATATATATTGATCTTAGGGTTAAAATAAAAAATATAATACATTGTCCGAAGGTAGATATGCATATTCACCGGATGCTAAATATTCATAAGTAAATCTCATGTGATAGGTAACACATATCGGTAATACGACACCACCCTGTTGGACTTGTAATATACGTATTGTGCATACTCTCGATGATATACACATATGTATATATATATATATATGTATACATGGAAGTCTTGTTAATTTATTTAACTTGGCTTCATCACGTTCATCTTTCGTTTCAGACAACTCATGAATCATTCATACAATCATCAAGTTAAAATATTTAGTAATATATAATACACTAGATCCTATAAATAGATAAGATAAAAATTATTTATTATTTTTATTATTTGATTCACTTGTTTATTATTCAAATTAGCAGTAATATTTAAATTAAATTTTAGTATTGAAATTTAAAAATTTTTTGTTAAATTCAACACAAATCGTATTACAAACGGTCTACACAAATTTTTGTATTAATTAAACACAATGAGTTTGTATTGATTTTTAGCACAAATTTTATGTTAAATAATTGAACACGAAATCGGTTATTTTGACAGAAAATTTGTGAAAATTTAACAGACTTTTCGTGTTAAAATTAACTAATAAATATAAGCACATAACCTAACCAACTCAAGTACACTGATCTAACTTTAGAACAACTTTTGTCGATTAGCAAACAATTAGTTCGATTTTCAGTGATTTTTCTAAAAAAACACAGCTACAAATTATCCTCCTGTAAAATGAGAATAAAAAAATCATTGAACCTGATCATAAAAATATTATCTATGGTTATATTTAATTATAAATCAATTATAATCCAAGTTTCCTTGCAGACAATGCTTTGCTTGGTTATAGTAATGAAGAAACGCACGAGAGTGTTTAGCTAAACAACACAAATTTAGTGTTAATTTTCGAATAACACAAGAAATGTCTAATATTACAGATTTTCTAATCATTTAACATAAAAAATCAGTTAAAGAAAAATAATACTAACGGTTTGTGTTGAATTAACAGATTTCTGTGTTGAAAATCAACAAAAAATTTAACCAAATAATTTTTCAACACAAATACACAAAATTTCTAACTGTGTATTTTTCAAATAATTATATAAGAAACAGTTGTCTGTAGATTGTTTTATTCGAGTAATAATCCAGCTAATTTAAAATATATGAACCTATGCTATTCCATTGAATAAAATGAAAGTAACGCACGATTACATAAAACATGATGTCATATCCATTTAGACGACATTTTCCCCGATCAACAATTACTCTAGCGTACTTTCAATTCATTTCTCCAGTCAATCTACCGGTTAGACTAACGAGTCAACTAGCCTTTAACCGAATACACTGAGACATATGCGTGAGTGCGTGTGGCCTTACACTACCGCTATATATTTATACATATGACGTCATTTTCGCCGCCCTCGCAGTCTTCTTTCATAAACCGGTACCCACATTATTTCACGAGATGTCGACGCTCGCGGCGCCAAGTACCCAGCATTATGTACACAGTCAAAGATTCCGAAGGGTTCTGTGTGGGTGGTAAGACAATAATGAATCCGATCACGTGATTATATATTTTTATTTTTAAATACATTATTTTTAACCCAGACATTTAATTTTAAACAAGTCATTACAGCGATTTTATTTTTTAACCGCGTGAAAATTTTAAGACAGCCGGCTATGAAAAATTACACGATGGGTTTAATTGAAGCGTGAATTAAATACGAGTTTTTCTACGGTTCAATTCAGCTGATAGCTTGATAGCTCAATCTTTCACTCTTATTTTTCTTTTATTTTTCATTTACTCACGTTTTTATTTCGAAGTTATTTATATATAGATACATATATATATCGATCAAATGTTATCTAACGATTGTTTCTATCGAGGTTCAATTGAAAATGATTGGCTAGATAGGATAGCACAGATGGTGAATTTGCTGACCTAGAGTTAGAGAGTAATACAGAGAAACCACAACATCAATAGACAACCAGTAGAGCATCCTCGATTTCTGCGGTTACTCTATAATTATCGTCTTACCGTTATCACCTCAGTATATCTAAGATAAGCTGGGTCACATAGCTTCGGGTATTAAACTTTTGAAATTTTTTAAATATTTAGTTTATTTACACTTAAAAAAAAAAGAGTGAATAAAGATTTTATTTTAATCAGAATCCACTCCGTTATTCGGAGTTCCGGAGTTTAAAAAAAAACCGCATGCGGGGTAAATAGAGTTTTTTTTTGAGTGGAGTGAGGCGGATTTGATTTTAATCCGCAATCACTTGAATCCGGAGTTTAAATAATTAAATAAATTTATATGATAGAGATAACTGTTAATGAGAAACATAATTATTTCAATAAATAATTGATTCAGGTATTAATAATTAAACATAAAATATTATGCTTTTAATTTATAAAGTATTTTGGTAACTCGCTAAATTAAAATTATTGCAGTATGTGGTTGCGTGAAATTATATTAATGGTAAAAATTAAAAGCCTATTTCTTTAATTTGATAAGCATGAAAATTTTCATTTTAAGCTGCTTATAATTTTTGAAAATTGTTTCACGTAAATATGTAGAAAGGGAACTCGTGAATATTTTCATACTAAATATAAATGTTAAAATAGAAGACTGAACCTCTCTAGGGATTAGTAATTTTTTTTACAATTAAGGGCATTCTTAGACAGTGAAAGTTTGTAAATAAATTTTAGCCTAAAAAATTTTCCGGGTCAAAATATCTAGCCTCATCAAATAATACTAATCGAATTTAAATTACATAATCGAGACTAGGTTCATTTGATGCTCAAAATGTTTTTCTTACTCAGTGAGGGTGGATTGCGGCTTACTCGGGTTCGATGAGGCTAGATATTTTGACCCGGGTTGACATTCTAAATTTGAAGATTTTACTGAAATTTACTTTCCAAATTTTGTTTAATTCAATTACAATCACTCATTATAAGTCAAAGTCATTGAATATTTTTCAAAAGTGTGAAGGGGGGGGAGGAATGGCAATGGCCTTAATATTTTCCAAAACTTTCCTTCGGAGTGAAGTTCACTACAAAAGAATTAAATAAATAAAAACTCATCCACTCCGGATTCGTTGTGAAAATTTTTTTGCAGTGTATTTTTATTATTACTTAGACTATTAGATATTTTTTTTTCAAAATTTTAGTCACCGATACCCCGAATAAAATAGAAAAATAAATCGTTTTCTTGTTAAAAATCCATAAATATAAAATGAAAAAATTAATATAAAGCAAATAATTCATTTTTTTTTTTTTTTTTTTTTTTTTACTCAAAGTAAATACCGAGTGAATATATAATGTTTTTATCTATATACATTATGAAATATGTGGGAATTACGTTGGTGTGATGTAAAAACACTATCACGTGACATGTTAATATTTTCGCTGCACAAAAAGCTCCAACGTGGGCTGTATATGTAGTATGCAGCAGTTAAGACGAATAGACAAACTTGGAAACCGGAGATAGAAGCATCCTTTATTGCTCGAGGGAGGCTCGACGTCGTACAAGTGCCGTGAATACTGCACGAGCCTCGGAAAAGCTTCTTCCGAGACGAATGTGCTTTTACCGAGACTGCATAGACAAACTCTAAATAAAAATGAAGTAAATAACTCGAAAATCCAACAAAAAAAAATTGTATGTTAAATTTTCTTGTAAAAAAATCCCCCATAAATTCTTTAACCGACTACTATTTATTATTGAATTTATTTTTTACAGCAACGTTTTTTTTATGAAAAACTCGATTGATTGTTTAATGCAGCGTTAAACCTGCTCATTAAACTCCAGCTAATCAGGAAGTCATTAATACTTTTTTATAAAATAGTAAATAAGTTAAGACTAAAGTAAATAGTTTTTGCATTTATTTAATAGCAAAAAATTTTTTTTTCATTAAAACCCATTAGATCAAATTAATTTCCGCATAAAATAGTTAAATGAGATTATTTAATGTGAGGTGATAGGAAAACAATTTACAGATTTAAAAGTTAAGATATTAAAGTCTAGTTTTTTTTTTATCCATTTAGCAACAAAGTAAAAAAAAAACAGATAGTGGGTACCGAGTACTGGGAACGGGGTACAGAATAAAAACCGACTATTAAATCACTCAATCATTAAATTCAGCGTGAAATTAATATCCATGAGTACTGGATATAATTTAATCTCGATAAAAATATCTAATAAAAATATTAAATTGAATAAATTTATATTTTGTTATAAAGTTATTATTTATTGATAAAGAAAAAAAATAAAGACAAAGCCTGCGTTGAAGTTTAATATAAGTAGTACGAGCTGATGGATAAGAAGTTAGTTTAAAGTCCTGCGGGCACGTCTAGCTACCCGGATCCGTGGCGAGTTGAGAGGCCGAGGTAACCAGACAGCTTGTGGTACTTAGACGCGGATGGAAAACCGGTTCCAGGCGCAATTTCAAGCTCATACGCACATCTCAGTCATTGACGAAAGAATAAGAAGGAAATGTTAAATGTTGATAGCCCGGATGTGATTTTTTGTTTTTCGGGTTCAACGATCGTCTTTATTACGGAGGGTAAATTTCACGCGGAATTTATTTTTAGTAATTTTTGTTCTGGTGTAAAATGAGCAAGTATCAGATTATTTATGCTCAAAGTCTAGGAAACGTAAAAATGTCAATGGTAACGTCTTTTTGACGTGGACTTTTATACGGGTACGCGTAAAAGGGAATGAAAAAAAGTTAGATATTCACAAAAGTCCAGGCCCGGGGTGGTTATATATCATCTGCAGATGATAGCATCGTATTGTAAAAGCATTCGTTTGTATGCATTTATCATATTTTATATATGTGTTGAAATACTTTGGCGTCTCATGTCTCTTTGACTATTGAATATATTTTTCAATTCTGCCGTATGTACATTTCTTCATATACATACAAGTCTATTTGTACGTGTATCAATCAAAGTCATATATTTTATTATTTTTTAAAAATAAAACTTTAAAATACCTTTCAATATTCAAAATCATTTTTTTTTGTTTCAAAATGATAAAGAGTATTTTCATTATTTAATATATAAATTTTTTGATAATTTTCAAATTTTTTTTTAATATAGGGGACAGGAAAACAAAACGAGGTAAGCTGGGCCGAACGTAATTTCCAGAATTTGATAAAAAAAACATTTTTTTTTTTTTATGTTTTTAAAACATTCCAAAATCTTTTGTAAATATCATTGAGCATTATTTGGAATTTTTTTTTTTTTGCTAAAATTTTTCAAATATCAAAAAATATTTATGACTTGTTTTACGAAACAAACTATTGAATTTTTTTTTTGTATCCAATAATTATGTAAAATTCAATTTTTCTTCATGAAAATAATTTATAAAAAAATTTACTTTTATCAAATTTATTTAAATATTTTCTTAAGTACCCCGTTTTACCCGCCTTCCCCTGTATAAAGTAAATTAAAAACAAATTGAACTGCTCATTTTTTTTTAAATTTCAATGCAATAAATTTTCAAGAGAAAAAAATTAATTTTATTTTTTTTTAATGACTGAAAATAAAAAAAAAAATGCGATAAACTTATGAACTGTGAAAATCGTTATATGTTCGAGCATATGATAAATTTTATATTTTTATTGAATAATTTAATAGACTACATATTTTTTCAATTAAAATAAATTGAAATTAAAAAAAATTTTTGACGCGAATAATTTGGAATTTTTCGCTTCAGCACGAAAAATACTCAATGAATTAATGTCGTAATTATTTTTATATACCTGATAAATTGATGACGTTGTTCCATCTCCTTTTTTTAAATACCCAACATAGATATTTAAGTTAATTAAAAATATTTTATTTACTTATTGAAGCGGGAAATTTTGATTGTATTAAGCAATACAACAATTACGACAAATGATAGCAGTTATTACACAAATATATATATATATATATATATATATATATATATATATTTCGGAATAACACGAAAATTCTATACCTTTAAAATTATTGACGGCTAACCGGATGGCTGGAAATAACGTATACAGTGATAATTGTTATTTTCCAATTAACGACGCGTTGCAGGAGGTGAATACACCGAAAATGATCTATATATAAATTCGCACCACACGCGCTTCGAAAATCCGTAGCCTACCATCCCCCGGCCCCCATCCTCATCTCACGCTCCTCATTTCGATCCATACAATTAATTCGTTACAATTGTTACAAATTATTAACCTACTTTTTATAAATTATTAAATAATAGCGTTACCTTTTTCAACAATTTAATTAGCAAAACGCATTTACAATTAAAAATAATAAATTATCCTTATTTATTTGTTAATTTAATTTTCATTTTTTTTTTTTTTACACTACACAATTTTTTATTTCAAAAATTAAAACGACACATTATTTTCTATGATCCTAAAGCTAGTAGACAATTAACAATTTTTAGATATTTTTAGAGCTAATTAATAAAAAAAAAAAAAAGAAAAAATGCGCATGTAGAAAATTAAAAAAACTAGAGGTGCAATTTCTTCAAATATTTGTTTTTTTATAATTTACCCTTTTAAAAAAAAGTAAAAAGTATTCGACGTTGGCTAACTTCAGTATCATAAAGTTAGTAGACGGTTCGTAATTTTCGGATTTTTTTAGATCGAATCAATGACAAAAAAAAAAAACTGAAAAAATGCACATGCAGAAAATTCAAAAAACTATAGGTGCCATTTTTCTAAATAATTTTTTTTTTTATAATTTATCGTTTTGGAAAAAATCAAAGAATTATTAGACGCCGGTTAACTACAGTATCATTTTTTTTTGCACTCATTTACAAAATTAATATTTTCAATGGCTAAAAAGTCAATTTTAAAAATTAAAAAAAAAATCAGTCTATTGTTAATAAAAAGATTTAACGCAAAAATGATTTTATAAAATATTAAATACATAAAATTGCATTAAAAAACACGAATTACGGTTTCATAAAAGCTTTTAATTTAAATGGTTTAAAACAAATTCATTTTAACATCGACGTTTATTTTAAAAAATTTTTTCAAATCAACAATCAAATTTTTTGAAGAAAAAAAAATGCCCTCGTTATGGCGCACAAATGAGAAGGTGCAAAACTGACAAATAGTTAAGTAGTTTCGATTGGTTTCAGTGACTTGTCTTAGAGACTGATTGCGAAAATTTACGTCAGTGTATATAGATGTATATAATCATATGTTTGAGTGCCTGTGGTATTTGAAACAGTGGGGTTGTTCTACTAAAAGCGTCGGGGTGGAGGCAAAGAAGAGAATTCTAGTCAGCAGAGTGTGTTAGGTAGAACTGAGCATATATATATATATATATATATATATATATATATATATATATATATATATATATATATATATACGTAATTGAATACGGATACACTAGTTTCGTATCGCTGATCGTACGTGAATACGTTCACCGAGTTGTAGAGAAGCATTTTCTGAAGTATATTCTACTCTAGTCTAGTATCCATATATATACACATTTATACAAGTCTTGTACACATATCTAAATCCCCAAATAGAACTGAAGTTTGAAACTAAAGCTTCGAGAATAGAGAGAATGGGCCGAAGCTATTCCACCGTTAGCCCCCCATACCAACAAGTACTCTGTGCACGAGTCTATGGCTATGACTGTGCTCTACTCAGCTACTGGTGATGTGGTCGGCATTTTGGCGTGTTCGACCAGAGCCACCAGAGCTATTGCACACACCGCACTCAGAACATTATACGGAAACATTTCGAGTTATAAACAAGTGGAATAGAACCTTACGGAGACCACAAAACTACACCGCAACCTTTGATTTATATACTAATAACAATTTTATTTTCTTTCGATAAATTTTATCCTAATGAAACACCCCGACGCTATTTAATTGCTTTACTTATTTTTTACATCCCAATTTAATGATCATCAAAAACGGAGTTTAAGATTATTTTCATTCTTTGTGATACGATTACTTTTTTTTTATGCCGAATTGAAAGCTTCGCTTGAGTTTGTTGAATGTACATATTTTATTTTTTTCAGTTAATCCATATTTAATAACTGGAAATACCGAATTAAGTATGAGATTCAAGAGATTTATGTATTTTTTATCCGATATTATAAATGAAAACGACTACTTAAATTTTAAAAATTGATATTTATTCATTTTTATTGCATAAAGACGGGACAAAATAGGGACTCTATAAAAAATTAATTTTTTTTATCTAAATTACGCTTGATATTTTACTTTTTTTTTATTTCTTTAAAGATGACTCAGAAATTTCGACTTGCAAAAATAAAAATAATTAATTTAAATTTTCAATAATTTTAATAAAAAATGTTTACAGTCGGCTACCCGTCATAAGCCTCTTCCCCTCAATCAGGAGTTCTTGAGTCCAAACAGCTTTCCCCACTTAACCACTTTTTTGAGTTTCGTACCAGACATCCCGTTATAAGCCTCCGTTAAAATTCTCTAAATTATAAACCAACAATGCAAACAAAATATCTAAATAAATTATGAAAATTTACTATCGATGTTTCGCGGAGAATAATTTAATTATTATTAAGTAAAATATTATTTATTGTTCATAGTTGTAATCATTAATTACAATTAAAGCTTCTGTTTCAATTTAAAAGTTTTATCGATCATTATGTTGATCAATAAAATTATTATTATCATTACTGTAATTAATACCGTTGTCATTATAATTTTTTGCATTACAATTATTATTAGTGTAAAAAGATAAGTATTTATTTTAGCGCTATAAGCACTAGAAAAATTGGGATAGTGACGTATGTAACAAAACGTAAATATGACGTTTAAAATGATATAAAATAAAACAGGCTTATAATGAGTAGTCGAGAACAAAACTAAACGCCCGGTAGTGAGAAGATTGAAATTACAAGAAAAATTTCCCTACATCCCCTAGACCAGGCTTGTAAAAGATAGTCTATTGGCAAAATTGTAAAATATCCCATTATACCCACCCTTCCTCAAATGTAAATAATAAATAAAATATTTTCATAAATTAAATTATTTAAATAAATATTTGCATATTTATTGTATTTGATGAAAGCTGTTGGGTTTTATGTCAAATTAATTACAATTTTGATATTAAAGTCTTATAATTCCTTAAAGCCTTGGTTTATTTGATATCTATTCAAATTCAATAACTTTTATCACTCGAGCGGCCATTTTGAATTTATAAATTTCCTCAACTCCACTCACCACTTAAGCATCAAACAGACAGTCGAAATTGTTCAGAGAATAACTTTTACGTCCATAGTATTACAAGCATCCGGTACAGAAAGTACGCACTTCCAAATATAAATAAAATTTAATCTCCCACGTTTATAAACCTAAAGCTCAATAAAATATAATAATTATTTAAATCATCTAAAGTTATGTATTAAAATAAAACGCGACGAGTATTTTATTGAATGCATATTATCTGAAACATGGTCTGTTAGAGCATAATATCATGTATTCTGACACTTAAATTCAATTATCAAGCGAACGTATGAGAGAAAAAGACCATAGGAGGAAGGATGAGCACCTGTAAATGCTGTTTATAGTTTATATGCAAGTTTAATGTCTTGGGGGGATGCAAGTGAGTATGCAAATCTCTTCTTACGCACATACTTGGGTTTAAGTTGTTGCATTGATATGCAGGTCGGACATAATACATCGACAATCCCTGGTAAAATTAAATACCATCAACGTTAGCTGCTGTAACTTTCACTTCAAATAATTTTACGTATATTTTATTTGCTTTCAACAGATTTTAATTTTTAAAATTTAATTATTACTTGCTCTGGGTTTCGAGTTTAAAATACTGGTCAAATGTGAGCTAACACTCAATCCAGCATTCGTGTTAATTTTTTAATTGCACTTTCAGCTTCAATTCCATTCAGTTTGAGGAATTTTATGACTAAAATTGCTTAATGCAATAAAATGAAAAAGCCTCAGACATGAATAAAAAAAAATGATTATAGAGGTGTTGAAAACATCGAGGTAGAAACATTGAGCATGAACTCTTGTCTGAAAACGCGGAAAACTCTATACCTGGGGCTGCAGTAGCAGCAGGCAATCGCGATTTATCACTGCGAAAATACGACTAGACGTAAAACGAATTATTCCCTTGAGTTTTTCAGCCGGCAGTGGAATCGTAGATGCTTTTTTTTTTTTTCATTTAATTTCTTTTACTTTGGAGACTTGCAGTGGCCGCGACACCGCGCAAGTTTAAAAGTAGGTGACAGTCGGAGAAATCTATATAGAAATGAAAAAAAGGTCTCTAAGGCTGCCGGTACTGGTACTCCCACTTCACCAGCTACTGCTCTGCTGTATGTCATTCGGTGATAATAAAAAAAAAAAAAAGGTAAAGCGTGGGATGGTGTCTTTATCAATGACGTCGATTGGAAAAAGTCGATAAAATAAATCCCGTGGTAGTTTTGAAGCATATAGGCATACGAGTAATTCGTAACGAGGCTACCACACCATCCAATTCAATGTATATACTTTTATATAGATATATGTAATATGTATACATAGGTAGTTATATATAGATAGATAGATATAGGTGTAGGTGGGATGCTGGACGGTTGGTAGTGGTCCTGCCAGAGTTATGGAGCCGTAGATCAAGTGTGTTCGGTCGCATTTTGAAATGTGTAATCAGCGGTTATGATTTATCACATGTTCTGATTGCTATCCCTGTGTTTGGTTTACTCACTATATATTGATAGTTTTATTTTCTTACACACTTGAAATTTTTCGATTTTTACTAAATTTGAATAAGAATTTAATTTAAAAGTTAATAAAAAAAATCATTTTGAAAAAAAATGTAACAGCTTCAATCACATGAAAATGATTTTTTTTCAACAAAATTTAACAGGTTTAGTGATACACGTAACAGATACGATTTATAATACAATTTGAAGGTATCCCGAGTAAAAATATTAAAGGTAAATTGAATGATTTTTTTGTATTTCGCTTCATACCCGAGTCAAAAAACAAATTCGGACTTAAGTTCAAAGTTCTCAATGAAGTTTTCAAAGATCAATTTATAATTTTAAGATTGACAACATTATATAAAGTTATCCTTGTTTAGGCCTCAAAGTAGTAGTTGCGACCAATTTTACCATTTTGAGAAGGAAACTGGAATAACATAGTCTGGATTAGAGCCTCAAAATACTCAAAACATACAGGAATAATTTAATCCACATTTGAACCTCAAAAGTCTCATTCGACGTATTCTCTCCCCTCCCTTTTCTATCTAAAATTTTTTAAAGTCCGAAGCATAACTTTTCATTCATTGAGGATTTTGAGGTTTTAGTTACAATTTTAAATCGGTAAATTATTCGCATTTAGACCTCATAGTTCTCAATGAGGATTTTGGGTACACTGTGAAAAACTCCCAATAAATTTTACCATGGGGCATAATAACACTGAACTATAAGAAAACTGATACAAAATTACAAGGGTCCCATAGTAAACGTATGCGCATGGGCCTCAATCGTGTAGTCTGCGCATACGTTTACTATGGGACAAATAACATTAATTTATTTGCTTCGATATTTGTAATCACAATTTTTACAACCTTGATATGAAATAATATATGGACAAATATAAATATATAGTTAAAAATATAAGTATGAAACTCAAAAAAATTTCCAAAACGTTCAATGTACGTTAAAAACGTTCAATTTACGTCTAATATTTCGACTCGGGTAAAGGCGTAAAAAAATTCAAAAATAAATCTCAGAAATTTTGAATTAATTAAAATGAAAAAAAAATTTCTATCTTAAATTTGAGACTCGCCCAGCCCTAAATTGATAGTAAATAATAAAATAATCAATAAATTGATTTCTAATAAATTTTAACTGTAAGCCAATAAATGTTTAATTAAAAATATTTTCAACACAGTATTAATAAATAAAAAAATTTAATTTATAAGTTAAATATTTAGAATAAAAAAATTTAATAAAAAACACTCGAAATAAATACATACACTTTTACCTAGTACTTGAGTTGGCTAAAACGAAAAGAGGTACTTTATTTATCAAACGCGGAAATAGTAACCAATGAAAAATAGCTTAGTTAAATAAACGTAATATAAAAAATTCCGTTAATTAATAGAGTTGCAAAGATAAATTAAAATTAATGCATAAACTTCATTTGGGCTCTCGTATGCAGTGGCATTATTTTACGAAGGTTATTAATTAGACTTTTATAATGTATACCCAGATACATAAGTATTCACGATATTTCATATTCCAGAATATCGGATTTTTTTTTTTTTCGTCTGGCAGAAAAAGGTAAAATGAAAATATTTACTCTCAATAGCGAGTGGATCGATGAATACGACCTATATATAGGCAACATATTTCAAAGCCATACAAACTCACATACATCCGTAGGTATTTTTATAATTTCTATGAATCGTTGTCTGTATTCTATCTGGCTTTTCAAAATTTCTTGACACTCGCTCCGTAAAAGCGAATAAGGAGAAAATTAAATATGTTCCACAATTCAATAATTCGCTTTGCTCATTTATGTTATATTTATATTTATGTTTCTATTCTGTAGTGAGCCTTTAGCTTCGGACAGAATAAAATCCGATGGGACAGACACATAAGCTTGGCAAAGCTCTCTCGAGGTTTCTCTTTCTAGAGAAACAATCACGAGGTGAGACTTATCAACTTGTGTGAATTATGAATGAGTATAAGAAACGAATGATAAGTAGCCCGAGGGACTGAGAAAAGGCCAATGGGCATCGTCAATCAATTTATTAAAATGTTTATTCTGTTTTGGTTTTTTTTTTTTTAGAAGATTGATGGAATTGAGATTAATAGAAAATTATAATTAAATATAAATATTAAACGAAACATTATTTATCTTTTTGTTTTTTTTTTGGTGGTAAGGAAGCTCGGGGCAAAATGAAGTACTGGGTAAAATGACGCGCCATTTTGTAAAAAAAAAAATTTTTTTTTACCTCGATTTTAATTTGTTTGACAGCAGATAAAAATTTTTTGAAAATAAAAACACTGATGGCTAAAATATAGAGTTTATTTATCGAAGCGTTCGTCATTTTTGGTAAAAGTTTTTTTTTTCACAAGTGAAAAATTTTAGCACAAATTACTGAAGACCCAACGAACGATAAAAACTTTTTAAAAAAAAATTTTGACTGCATTACTCGAACGGTCAAAATTTGCATATCTTTCCCTCTACAGCGTAAATAAATTTTTTTTTACCCCGATTTAAATTTGTACGACAAATAAAAATTTTTTAAAAATACAGTCGGCTACGCTTATAAGCCTGGTCTAGGGTACGTTGGGAAATTTTACTTGTAATTTCAGTTTTCCACTACCGTGCGTTTAGTTTTGTTCTCGACTACCCGCTATAAGCCTGTTTTATTTTATATCATTTTAAACGTCATATTTACGTTTTGTAACATACGTCACTATCCCAATTTTTCTAGTGCTTATAGCGCTAAAATAAATACTTATCTTTTTACACTAATAATAATTGTAATGGAAAAAATTATAATGACAACGGTATTAATTACAGTAATGATAATAATAATTTTATTGATCAACATAATGATCAATAAAACTTTTAAATTGTAACAGAAGCTTTAATTGTAATTAATGATTACAACTATGAACAATAAATAATATTTTACTTAATAATGATTAAATTATTCTCCGCGGAACATCGATAGTAAATTTTCATAATTTATTCAGATATTTTGTTCGTATTGTTAGTTTATAATTTAGAGAATTTTAACGGAGGCTTATAACGGGATGCCTGGTACAAAACTCAAAAAAGTGGTTAAGGGAGAAGCTGTTTGGACTCAATAACTCCTGATTGAGGGGAAGAGGATAACGGGTAGCCGACTGTAGAAACACTCCTAGATTATAGAGTTTATTTATCGAAGCCTCGTTCATTATTTTTGTTGAAAATTTTTTTTTGCAAAAAAAAATTACTGAGGTTCCGACGAAAAAAAAAAATTTAGAGCAAATTACTCAAGATGGTCAAAATTCGCTTATCTTCCCCTCCACATCATAAATAAATTTTTTTTTTCTTAAAAAATAGTGTCTCATTTTACCCTGGACATTTATGAATTTTACGATGTCTCATTTCGCCAAGAATTTCCTTACAGTATCAGAGGTAAATATATTTTTTTAGTTGACTAAAGATCTACGTCAGCCGAAACAGCTTAGCTCATTGTTTTCCATGCAGGCCACGTAGCTCAGCTCGGATATCGCGATTCACCTGGCACGAAACTTTATATCTATTCACTTTTTGCTATCAACTTAACCGTTACAAAGCTCAACTAAGCTTCTTCTTTATATAAGACGTATGATGTTTTATGTCATGTATCCTATTCCATTATTTTGAACATCAAAAAACAATTGGCTGTCAGCTTTCACTTTTGCTAGTTATTTATTTTCTCTTCACATTAACAATTATTTTAAATTCAATCTCGCAATTTATATATTGCGTATTATTAAGTAAATAAAATATTTAATCCAATAGAGATAAAAATTTATATTAGTAACGTAAGGCTGAGATATTTTTATTTAAAAAATAATTATATCTGCAATTTAATTCTCCGGAGAGTACTATTAAAATTGCTACCGTGATTACAAGTGTACTTGCTTTATTTTTATACTTTTAAATACTAGAATATTATATTTATTTTTTAGCATTACGCAATAATCATGTGAAAATAAATTGCAGTAAAAAATATTTCTATATTTTTTATTCATCTGCATTTCAATCGTCCCCATTTTTATTTTTTTAAAAATAAATTTTATTGGAAATATTGAAAAAAAAAAAAATAATAAATAAACGTTTGAACCGAGTTTTAATGTTTTTTAGTAAATATTAATTTCGTTGAAAATATATTGAGAATAAAAATATTTTTTTTTCCTTATGTTTGAACCGAGTCAATTTTTTTCAGCAAATACTAATTTTATTGGAAATATTTGAACGGAGAACTAGAAAAAATTCAATAATGATAATAATAATAATGGTAATAAAAGTGATAATAATAATGATACAGATAGAAAAATAATAGTTGGTATGAAAAAGCTTTTATGTAAAGTAATGTGGGCATGGATGTAGGTGCTATAAATATTACTTTTTTATATTCGTTTCAATCACGAGTGATCGGGAGATTCATCGTCGATTCATTGTATTGTTATAAGTTATAATATAGATCGATTTTAAAATGCACTCACCCAATGTAGGAAATCCGGTCTCTAAAATTTTATTTTCGATGCATCCAAAGATGAAACTGTAAAAAAAAAATTTATATATATTTTTATATTTTATTTTACTAAGCCAGTGAATTTTTTACTTAAAAAAAAAATTAATTTTTTTTTTGCTGAGCCCAGTAGTAAGGGAAAGCAACAGAGAATACTGCAGAAAAAATCACATCTTAAATCTTGATTGCGATTAGTCTTTTACTTTATACTTTTTTTTTTTTTTAAATTAATAAATAAAACAAAATTCTTAATTAAAAATTATAAAAAAAAATCACTAAAATTTTTGGCTACCGACCTCCTCTAAATGATTTTTTAAAATTTCTAAACAGAAAAATTTAAAAATCCCCTGACCCTGCGCGCCAGTTTTAAAACTTCCCGCTTTTAAACTGGAAAATACTATTGTTAAAATATTTTTGAGCTCTCGAAACTCGAAAATAGTGATGTCACACCTTGCAACGCAAAAATTCGAGTAATAAACAATAGCAAAAAAAAATAATGAAGCAAATCGGTGTTTTTCTTATTTCACATCAGAAATATTTTTGAAAATAATAAACTGATTTTGACGTTCAAAAAGGTATTTGGTACAGTTTTTTGACCTCTAACATTAAAAAAATTGTCATCAATTAGTTCAACGATTTGGATTTTATGAGAAAAATCACTTTTTCAAAATTCTTTTAACAACGATTTTTTTTTTTGGACAAATGAATCGAGTTTGATCGCTGAGGTGGCATTTGACACGGCTTATGAAGATTTAGAGCATTGAGATTTTGGAATCAATGCATCGAGTACATTACAAGTTATCCGAAAAAAACATTTTTGAAAAAATTTTACTTCAAACGCTGACTCAAAAAGCCAAATCGGTTTATTCGTTAAAAAGTTACAGAATATTTACATACATATTCGGACATAATTTTGAAAAAAGTCAGAATAACTTCCTAGGACCTCAAAACGTCAAGATCTGTTAAAAACACAATTTTTGAAAATCAGACAGAAATCATGAACTTGCCTTTTTATTAAAAATTTTAAACTTTCTTAGCGGGAACTTCAAAAAAATCGAAAAAAATCTTTATAAATTCTAGTAATTGAAGTAAATAACAAATAATAGAATCGGTTTCGATAAAGTTATTAAAATATTTGGCTATACTAATAATGCTGAAAGTACTAACAATGAATTGGCAAGCTGACGACTTAGCTATTTAGCAAGAAAGGAATAAAGGGGCTATAAAAAGTCTGACGAAATCGATCAAGCGTCAGCATAAAGTGCAGTAACAGCAGCAGTAGCAGCAGCTAAGAAGGTGGTTGTATTTTTAACGAGACCAAGGCGATATCGATCATCGGCAACGCCCCAATTACTTTGAACGTCTTTGATCTTTTCCTCCTCATGCTGGAGCTGATAAGCTGATAACACTCCTCTACTGCCGAGAAAGCGTTCACTTTGCTTTCGGAATTTTTATTTTTATTGTCCTTTGTTTCTCATATACATTATTATATTTATATATTATTCATTATATAAAAAAGAAATTTTAAAAAAGCACTTCTCGACCTTCTTCTTCATTTTAAAACTGATTTTTTTAAATTTTACTGTAAAAAATATAAATAGAAATATGTAAAGGGAAAATTAATTAAATTTATACTTTTAAAATTTTTTAATTACCTTTGTAGAAAATAAAGCAACAAATGAAACATTTGAACGGTTAAATAGAAATTTTATTTTTTTGTTACAATGAAAAGTAATTAACAGTTTGGAATTGTTTTGTAACTTTAACTCTGAATAAAAAATTTATATTGAATTTTTTTATTTGCTCGGTGTGCTACATTTGAGCATTTGTAACTGAAGTATGATTTGATAAAAAAAAAATTTTTTTAAAATAAATAAAAAGAGCAATCCATTATTAAGAGGAGCGCACTTAGCACAATAAATAAAATCTATTTTATTAACCATCGCAGAGTGAAACTAGATGATGAAAGACAAAACTCGGGTCTTTGATGTTTAATTGTCCACGCAATGGCTCAAATGCTTTTAAAAATTTTTATTATTTTAATTTTAGAGAATTCGAGTATAACTTGACCCAGGCCGCGCTCAATTTGGAACCCGCATTAACCAAATACTCTATTATTACAACTTTCTCTCTCCTTTCTCCAGCTCTTTTATTCTATCATGGGCTTTTGTAATTACATCAAATAAAAGATTTAGTCCAGCAGCTCTCTGACTAGATTGATATATATTAGTATTAGAGAGGATTGGAAATATCTTCGATTTACGGTTAATTTACTGATGCACATTTAAGTCAAGGATCTGAGAATTCAAAGTGAAGAAGTCAAGCTTTGTGCTCATTTATATCTTTTCTCCATCATTTCATTGCAACTAATGACTCAAAGGTTTATTTATTTTTAGAAAAGGAAATCTAATAAAAAATTTCAATTAAATGATCAATGACTTTAAAATCCTATAACAGTCAAAAATTTAGTAATGAACAAAAAAAAATTTTAAGGCTTCAAGTTTTTAGTTTTGACTCTTTCAATGATAATTAAAATTGCTAAGCGCCAGTATAGAAAATCGTAAAAAAAAAAGAGCAAGAAAAATTTGAAAATCCTTCTGAGTCTGAAAAATTTTCTCGATCTATTGGAAGCTTTATCTACAAAACGTGCAGGGTTTGTACAAAAAAAAATAAAATAATTTTTATAAATTTATTCAATGAAGAAATTGAGAAAAATGACAATTTACCGGATCAACTACCCGGCAAATAGATTCTTTTTTCGCTATTTAACTTCGGATAATAAATTCTAAAGAAAAAAAAATAAAAAACCGGTGCATCTGGTATTTTCCAGCAGCATAAATATGCATAAGTCAATAGACAAATTTAAAAGCCTCTAATTTAAAATTCTTTAAGCAGCTGACTGGTCTACTCTAGTTCCTACTAGTTTATCTATTGAACTGAGAATTCAATGGAAAATCTGTTTATCATCCCACTGCAGGCCAATCCTTAAAATCCTTGAGTAACAACGAGGATTAAGTAATCGCATACTAATGCAATTTTTAAATCTATTCAAATTTAATTTAACAATATTTTTTTTTCAATTTCCACCAGAAAAAAAAAACAAATTTTTACTGAAAAATTTCAAATCGTAACTAAAATTTTTTTTCGTGTCAAAAATTGGATTTCATTTTGCTCGGGTTCACTAAATACTTATAATTATATCAATTATACTTATTTATGACGTAAAAAAAAAAAATATACATATATATATATATATATATATATATATATATATATATATATATATATATATATAATAGTTTTTCTCGTAAAACGTTATTGCAATTGTTGCCTGACACAGTAATATAACGTAATGTAATTTAAGAATAATCAAGAAATTTTTTTTTCCAAGAAATATTACTCGGATAATACTTGAGCATTATTATATATGCGGTAATACTTTTTGTTATATATGTATATATATATATATTTTTTTTCAAATTTAACTTTTTTATGAGATGAAAGAGGATATTACCCTATTTTATTTTTCATAGTTGTATTTATGAATTCACATTACTGGGGTGTACTTTGACAGTCATAAAGCTTAAATAATAAATTAAATGTTATAGAGTATAGAGAAACATAATAAAGCTATTTCTCAAACAATTTCCAACGGTTGTAGGATATGCGATCTACGAAAGTTTGAACGCCACGGCGCTGCCAGTTATATGCGCTAGCTTGTATGATTAAGTGATCTCAGGCAAACATTATTAATTCTGAGGTAGTTTCCTCTACCGATGGGCTACCATTACATTCTCTTATGTCAGTTCGTGTTATTATAAATATGCATAATGCCGTGGCATCAAGTGGACGACAAATGTTTATAGTTTACACTATCATTTGTTAAAATACTAATTTCATCTAAATATTTTTCCTAACTTACTTTTAATTTTCAATAAATTCAATTTAGTAAATATTTCAATAAATAAGATGTTATTTAAAGAAATTATTCCTTTGTCACGAAATTCGATAAAGTTCAAAATATCTTTTAAATTTTTGTCAAGCAAAAGGAAATATTTATTGTCTGTTATTGAAAAATTTTTTGTAAATTAATACATGAAAAAATTTATATGAAATTAAATCAAATTGATGAAAATATTTTTCGATGAAATGAAAATTCAATTGTATGGGAGGGTTAAAAAATTATTGATCTATGGCATACAGTTGACTATCCGTTATAAGCCTGGTTTAGGGAACGTAAGGGAAATTTTTATTGTAATTTCAGTCTTCCACTACCGTGCGTTTAGTTTTGTTCTCGACTACTCATTATAAGCCTGTTCTATTTTATATCATTTTAAACGTCATATTTACGTTTTGTCACATACGTCACTATCCCAATTTTTCTAGTGCTTATAGCGCTAAAATAAATACTTATCTTTTTACACTAATAATAATTGCAATGCAAAAAATTATAATGACAACGGTATTAATTACAGTAATGATAATAATAATTTTATTGATCAACATAATGATCAATAAAACTTTTAAATTGTAACAGAAGCTTTAATTGTAATTAATGATTACAACTATGAATAATAAATAATATTTTACTTAATAATGATTAAATTATTCTCCGCGAAACATCGATAGTAAATTTCCATAATTTATTTAGATATTTTGTTCGTATTGTTAGTTTATAATTTAGAGAATTTTAACGGAGACTTATAACGGGATGTCTGGTACGAAACTCAAAAAAGTGGTTAAGTGGGGAAGCTGTTTGGGCTCAGTAACTCCCGATTGAGGGGAAGAGGCTTATAAAGGGCAGGCTTCTGATGGGTAGTCGACTGTATTAATATATATACAGAAAGAAATGATATTTTAGTTCAAAAAGTTAATACTTGCCGTAAGCAAATTTTCTCCATTATGGATTGAAAACGAAAAATTTTTTGCGCTAAGACATATTTTCTAATCCTAAGGAAATTTTTATTTTCATTTCATCAAGCAAATTTTTTTTCGCGCCAAGAAATCTTTTTTTTTTTTTTTTTTTTTTTTTAATATTCGCCCCCTAAATGGGTAAAAGTATAAAAATAACTTAAGAAGAGATTAATTTGATGATTCGGACTGAACAATGCCGGATGTAATTAAGCGCTTCATAAGAAGCATCTCAACATCATCAGACAAACAAGAAACGCAATTAAAGCTAGTTATCATCGGCTCGACAAGTTTGTTACACGTAACGCATCTCGTTATTTTCGGTCTAACGGCTAATTCTGAAAACTCAAACGCCTATGCAGCCAATATATAAATAAATGGCTCCAATAAATTTAAATATATAAATTTTAATTAAGCTGCTGCTTCAAAGCACGTTTTATAATCAATATATACTACGGCCAAAGGTATTTTATTTATAAAAAAAATAAATAATCATAATTTTAATGAAAAATTTTTTCGTTATCGTTCGAAAGTACTTTAAGCGTTTAATTATTTTCTTCCGGCGTAGGGCGTAGCTTTAAATACAGCGTTTACATTATTATTAGAAAATCTTGTAATAAATTTTTTCAAGCGTAAGTAATTGGTTAGATAACATTACTTATTAGCTCTTATTTTTTAAAATTAATTATTAAAAAAAAAAAATTCTCTGTTTCACAACCCGGGGTAACTTTTCGCGCTCTCAAGATGTTCATTAGAGAACTTCCGTTTATTCCATAGGGTTCACTGGCAACCAACAGTGCAACACAGCTGGTTATTTCTCATTTAAAACTATTTTATATTCATTTGTTTATTTTAATAACTTTAATTTTATAAATAATCAACAATTTATTTTATTTATTATTATAAAATGAAAATATTTTTTTAAGAACTTTAGTAATTTAATAGTGACTTTTTTTTCGCACACCTTGAACGTGAAGCGGAGAGATAGTACTCTACCTTCACCAGACTTAAAAGCCGGGTTGTTAACTCAAATCATCTCTACAATTTTAAACTTCCCGCCAAGAAAATTGAAAATTTTCAAATAAAGTAAACTTATTGGTTTCGATCCGATTTTTGGAAATCGACGTTTTGAGGGCCTAGAAAATATTGTGACCATTTTTAGATGGACGTCCGTGTGTATGTGTGAGTGTGTGTATGTAAACTTTTTTTGTACGACGATATCTCTGGAACAAATCAATCGATTTGAGCATTCTTGGCGGCAATCGAAAGAGCTCATCAAGTTTTAAAACTCTTTAGACTTTGAAGTTGATCAGTCGAGTAGTTTACAAGTACTGCGAAAATTAAAAGTTAAAAAAATCTTTTTTTTTTAGGTTTTTATAGTATAGTTCAGAAACCACTTGCCCGATTTGCTTCAAAATGTTATCAGTTTTGAATCTTAGTGAGTTCTTTCGATTGCCGCCAAGAACGCTAGAATAAATTGATTCTTTTCAAAGATATCGTCGGACTACGATTATTTTTTTTCAATTCATTATTTTAATATAAACTAAGCTACATTGATCCTACTTTTTGTAAACTAAACAAACTACACAGTAGCAACCCGGACTATGGGGCAATTTGGATCACCCAAAATTTCTTACAAAAAATTTTCAAATCTTAAACAATTGAATTTTTTCTTTTTTGTTCGAAGTGTTTATTTTGTCCCTCTTAAATGTTCGTTCAAGACTGTCATATTATCAAATACTTGTTGAGACTTAAATTAACTAAAAACAATTAAAGTTTTTAAATTTTCTACAGGCAGCCGATTTCGCGCCCTTTTTCTTCCCTTATACGTCTGATGGAATTTCAAATTATTTAAGCGGGATTCCATCAATTAAAAAAAACATTTCACGATTAAAAAAAATAATTACTAGTTTTTTTTTTTAATTTATTATTCTTTATTCATTTTATTACTTTCTGTTTACGAAAGTCTGCTCATGCCAGAGTGCTATTGGTAAAAAACGTTTATCTTACAGTAATCAGGGACTTATTTTGTAAATATTATACAAGCTGAAAGTAAAAGATGAAAAAAAAAAATTTATAAATTACTTATTTATAATATGAATATAACGATAAATATAAAATAACGTTTTATAAAGTCATTATATTTTTTCGAGGGCTGATATATTTATAATGTTTATTATAACAGTAAATAAAATGAAAAAAAAAAAATTGAATAAAGAAAAGACGAAGCAGAGGATGAGTGGGATTGTTCAGTCGTGCGGATAAAATCAGGCTCGGTTCGCAACGCGCGTACAAGATCGTAGCGAATTGCCGATATTTTTCTCAATCCCAATTATTAGCTCGAGCATCTGAAACGATTAACCCCGTTACGTGGTACGATTATCAATTACTTCTGAAAATACCAAAGAGACTAAGGTGAATTAGCAAATGCCACTTTCTCCGCCTTTTATTATTATTATATCCTATTCTTCATCATTCTTTAATCTATACTTCAATATAAAAAAATAACATAATGAAATTTTTTTTTCTGAATCACACACCGATCGCGCGGAAATTTTTCTATGGCAGTTTGCACGGTTCTCTATGACGACCTATTCCATCACTAGAATCGCTATTAAATTATACGTGACTCGGGTCGGTGATCCACTTTGATCCAATCTCTCGTACGATGACAGCTGTCCATTCGGTACTCAATAGACAATAATAAAACACCACCTATATTTATACATATATTCACGCTTATTTCCATAAAACTCATTAACATTCGATTTTATTAGTTTTTCAAACTTGAATAATTAGCTCGTGTTAAATAATTGAATTTACTTTTTTTTATCATCCTGTTAATTAACGCATCTATAATTTTTTTTTTTAATTACGACAGTACTTTATTTTGTGGGAATTTAAATCGATTTTTTATATTAAAATAACAATGTGCTAAACTAATAACGTCTACATCATGTAGATTTTAAATTGACGTTGTTTTAGATAAATCTACATACTGGTATTTTTATAATACATTATGATAACAATTTCTAGTGCACAAATAGCAAATATTAATTCAAATTTTTAGCCGCTAAAGTAAATTTTCAATTGAATTATTCGGGAAAATTACGGTACTATTTCAACGTTGATGCAACTAAAATTTATATATTACTGTTGACTACCGGTCATAACCCCCATAAAAATAAAATATATAAAGAATATATTTCATGATGCATGTGAAATATATGTGGCATATAAATAAAATATAATTAGAATATATGTGAAATATACGCACATATATTTCGCATATAAAATAAATATATTTCAAATACAGAACTTTTGGCCATTTTTCGTATATAAAAAATATATTTCTTATATAGTCAAAATATGTATACCACATATATTTTTTTGTACTGCAAATATATATGATGCAATGTAATGAATATATATGAGGGATATATTTTAAGTATATTTAAAATATATCTTACATATATATGTTGATTACGTTTCACCATATATGTTTCCCGTACAAAAAAATATATGTGATATATACATTTGGACTATATAAGAAATATATTTTTTATATACGAAAAACTGCTAAAAGTTCTGTATTTAAAATACATTTATTTTATATGTGAAATATATGTGCGTATATTTCACATATATTTTGATTATATTTTATTTATATGCCATATATATTTCACATACATCATGAAATATATTTTTTATATATTTTATCTCCATGGGGGAAGCCTTTTCTCCTCAATCGGGAGTTACTGAGTCCAAACAGCTTTCCCCACAACCACTTTTTTAAGTTTTGTACCAGGCATCCCGTTATAAGCCTCCGTTAAAATTCTCTAAATTATAAACTAACAATACGAACAAAATATCTGAATAAATTATGAAAATTTACTATCGATGTTTCGCAGAGAATAATTTAATCATTATTAAGTAAAATATTATTTATTGTTCATAGTTGTAATCATTGATTACAATTAAAGCTTCTGTTATAATTTAAAAGTTTTATTGATCATTATGTTGATCAATAAAATTATTATTATCATTACTGTAATTAATACCGTTGTCATTATAATTTTTTGCATTACAATTATTATTAGTGTAAAAAGATAAGTATTTATTTTAGCGCTATAAGCACTAGAAAAATTGGGATAGTGACGTATGTAACAAAACGTAAATATGACGTTTAAAGTCATATTAAATAAAACAGGCTTATAACGAGTAGTCGAGAACAAAACTAAACGCATGGTAGGGAAGACTGAAATTACAATAAAAATTTCCCCTACGTTTCCTAGACCAGGCTGATAACGGGTAGTCGACTGTATGTTGAATATAACTGAATATTTTTCTAGAATTGAAAAAAAAATTGTAAGTGATAGAGAATTTATTTGTTGAATGATGAGCTGATTCACATTGGAATAAACGTAAATAAAATAAAAATAAAAAAAGACAATAATCAACGAGATAGAATTTATTGGAACAAATAAATGCAACATCACGAGTAAAGTTAATTGCAAGCACTAGAGTGAAATAGTAATTAAATAGAGCGCATCAAGTATTTGGACTTTTAAATAACCAATAGAGCAAATGTCGATGCTCGATGCTTACGGCTTAATGTTTGATGTTTATAAATAGTCTAAAAAATGGGAAGGTCTCAGAAAAAATTTACCTTTTTTTTTTTATCCTGAATTCGTTAAATCTTTTACTTTTTACTTATATTCGAAGAAAACAAGATAAATTCCAAATTGCCGAAAAAACTTTTTTTTTATACTTGGGTCAAATGGGGTAGCTTAAAAAAAATGTTTTAAGTGAATTTAAGAGATATATTATCTGTAATACAAGTTAAATCGTCGAAAAAAAAATTTAAGAAAAATAAATAAAATTCAAAAAATAAGCTTCGGGTATCTTAAATTGCCTATTAGTAATTGTATATGTGATAAATGATAATTTAAAGTCAGTATAATAAAAAAAAAATTTACTTAGAAAAATTTTACGATCCCCCATTTATCCTAGCCCTTCCTTAAAGTATAAAAAAAAAGTCTCCCTAAAAATTGTGAATAATAAATAAAAAAACAACAATAATTCACTTTTAGGAGCTTTTATTTTTATAAATACTAAAAAAATGGCTATTGAATCGTGAACATCAAGTTGATTGTAGCAAAAAAGCTAAGCGGACGTCGGATTTACGGATTTTCGGTTTTAGGTGTATTTCAACTGCAAGTCAACGCGAACGTCCTGCACAGCGAACGACGACGAGGTAACGAAGGGTTCACCGAAGCGTGCTTCTATGCAAGCTTTTCATTTCATTCCCACGAATCACAAAGCTTTACTCAATTTGTATCGAGCTACTGACACGTACTCTTCCGGATGTACATATACTTTTATATATATATATATATATATATATATATATATATATATATATATATATATATATATATATATGTTGAGGAATGTCGGTCTGTACTTTTTTTTGCGATCACTATTTCTCTCTTCCTCTCCCTCTGTAGAAATAAAAATA
This sequence comes from Microplitis demolitor, assembly GCF_026212275.2. NCBI lineage: Eukaryota > Metazoa > Arthropoda > Insecta > Hymenoptera > Braconidae > Microplitis > Microplitis demolitor. The sequence goes on along the minus strand of NC_068554.1, from coordinate 5,344,225 downwards.
CCGCGCTTTGTGACTGCAGTGACGTTCAATTTTATTATTATTATTATTATTATTACTATTTTTTTTTTATTTTAATTTTTTTCTTTAATAAAACAAAGAAAAAAATATTCGGTTTTTCTTGCTCGATCATATTGAACACGAAATTTAATTTGCAAATATACGGATATTCTATATATCGAAGAGTTATTTATTATTTTTTACTTTAGTTTCGTATCAATAACGGCCAGAAGCATTGCGGGTAAAAAAAATTCTAAGTTGAATAGACAAAAAAATATTTTTCATATATTTTAAAATAATAATAATAATAATAACAATAACAGTGAAGTGGATACGAGTGAAATGGTAGCACATATTATGATGTTTACATTGTTCATCACATGGAAGTGCTTTTACTACTATGCTATATATTTATTTTTAGAAAAAAGTAGTAAACGAATGGAAAATAAAATATTAATTGAAGTTGTGGATTAAGGTTAAATTGTTTTTAAAGATATTTAGAATTTTTGTAGATAAAAATTTTTTATGAGTGAGTGTAGCAGACATCAGACAAATTTAAAATTATAAATGAATAGAGTAAATAATTAATAAAATAATATTTGAAAAAAATGCACTTGTTAATTTCAAAATTTTTCAATGCGCATTTTTTTTAATTGTATTTTATTAATTATTTACTCTATTTATTTATAGTTTAAAATTTGTCTGATGTCTGCTACATTCAAACTCAAAAATTTCTTCGTTAATTTATTTAGTACACAGTTAAAAATTTCGTGTTGAATTCAACACAAATCATGTGTTGCAAACGTCTACACCAATTTTTTTTTGTTAATCCAACACATTGCGTTTGTGTTGATCCTTAACGCAAATTATATGTTAAATAATTGAACACAAAATCTGTTATTTTGACGGAAAATTTGTGAAAATTTAACAGACTTTTCGTGTTAAAATTAACTAATAAATATGAGCACATAACCTAACCAACTCAAGTATACTGATCTAACCTTAGTACAACTTTTGTCAATTAGCAAACAATTAGTTCGATTTTCAGTGATTTTTTCTAAAAAACAGAGTTACAAATTATCCTCCTGTAAAATGAGAATAAAAAAATCATTGAACCTGATCATAAAAATATTAAAGTTATCTATGGTTATATTTAATTGTAAATCAATTATAATCCAAGTTTCCTTGCAGACAATGCTGCTACAATGCTTTGCTTGGTTATAGTAATGAAGAAACGCACGGAAGTGTTTAGCTAAACAACTCAAATTTAGTGTTAATTTTCGAATAACACAAGAAATGTCTAATATTACAGATTTTCTAATCATTTAACATAAAAAATCAGTTAAAGAAAAATAATACTAACGGTTTGTGTTAAATTAACAGATGCTGTGTTGAAAATCAACAAAAAATTTAACCAAATAACTTTTTAACACAAATACACAAAATTTCTAACTGTGTAAATATTCAGAGATAAATATAATGGAAGCGTAAAATCCATTTAAAATAATGAGAAGAAAAAAAATGAGTCGAGTGAATATCAATGAAAATGGCGGGTGAAATTAAAATGGAGTTGACTGAAAATTACTGCTAGAGGTCACGGTGGAGAATACCCTCGTAAAATTAATTCGCGCCCAAGAGATCGCTAGCAGCTGGTTTTAAGAGAAGTCTTCGGTAAATTTTACAGCGTAAATTCATTTGTAATCAGCGTATGCGTTGATATAATGCATGAGTTAACCTGTACCATGTATATACACCCACACATAGACAAGCACAAGGTCCGTAGGTATTTGGCTACATATCCGCGACTAGCATTAAAAGTCCGTGCTAGTACTTGCTCACGTGATTTATAATCGCACGTTTACAGTTTGTGTAATTTAATTGTTCACGAGTGTAAAGACGTGAATGTAAAAGTAGCTCGCTAAGAAAACGCCTCTTATTTTTTCTCGAGAGTTCTCTAAAAGGATTTTGATCAAGGTGGATTAAATTAGATAACCAGGCTTGAGATAGAAATCGTAACTTTAACTCAAGGTCATTATTATGTTTGTTATCATAATTTATTTATTTAAGTAAATGCAATGTATTTAGGGATTTTTTTCCCCTAATAACTATAAAATTACCGCCTTTTATCTTTTTTGCTTAAATAAACATATTTATAACATGACAGCTATTTTTATCTGCTGATAATAATTATTTATGAATATGTAATTAATTATTCATACGCTCACTTACTCATTAACTAGTAATTTAAATTCTTGATATATATCTGTGTATAGATCAGTTGAATAATTTAGGGGAGGAACGAACACAGAATTAGTTCTCTAAAAAAAAAAACCAATAGTTTTTTTCACTAGTTTTAGTCCCCAAATAGAAATTCGGTATCAATATGACACAGCCATAAAAGGAAAAGATAAAAATGGAGGGCAAAATAAAAGATCCTAAAAAATTTAAAAAGATTGTATTCAACTAATTTTACTTTACTTCAGTAGCTGAGCAAAATGAGCCTCCATTTAAGAAATTAAACTTTTTAAATTTCTTCTTGAGATTAAATTAAATTTTTTTTACCGTGATAAAAATAATCCTGACATGGAATTTTGTGTTTCTTAATTTATTAGTCGGCTCTATCTTATCGATGTGAAATTTATTTTAATTTGTAAATCGTTATAAATTTAATTAAATCATTTGAATAATAAATAAAAAATTTTTCAAGAAATTTTGGGTGGCTTGTAATTTGAATAAAAACATTTTCGTTGGCCTATTTTGCCCCCGTGATTTATTAATACGATTTTGATATTAACAAATAATTTTATACTTGCAAATAGAAAATAGAAATTTGTCGGTAATAAATATAATAAATAACAAATTTAATTAGAGTTTGAGGATCCAGGCTGTTGCGGGCTTTATTATTCGGTAGGTCATTTAGTCGTGTGAGTTCGGTGGGTGCGAGAGCAGCATTAGCTCGTGAGATCCCCTCGATAACTATTATCACGCCATTTAAATTTTATAATTCATTTTGAATATTAAAGTGAAAGCTTTGTTCAACATTATATATGTATTCAATTCATCTATTCTATTTTTGATAAATAAAGTTTTTTATAAGCTGATCATAAAGTAATGAAATTTTATTTTTCATCATCAGCATCGAAACTAAGTTTGAGTCTCTATACCGCCAAGCGAAACAAGCGAATTTCAGTCCAATGCTTCGGACAAATATTAGCGTATGCATAAATTGCGAATGCATTCAGTCAGCGGACAGAAACAAACTTCTTTAGTCCCTTGGGAGGAAACAAATGTTTCTGTCCGATGAAAGCCAGTTTCACTCTTGATTTCAACTCTGAGATTTGTCATTTTCACCATATCTGCACCGAAAGTTTAAATTCCTCCCCTGTTTAGGGGGAAGAAAGTCATTCTATTCTTTTATGAGAAAAAATCAGCGCATGCGCTACTCTTCCCGCAAACAGCAGCAAAAATTTAAACTTTCCGACGCGGATCTGGTAAAAAACAGTCTATACACTACGAAGAAACGTATTAAGACGTCCCAATTCAAGTGTTTGTCATCCTCACCTTCGAATTCAGTTACCAATTATACACACGGGTTGGGATGTCCTACTTTCCTTCCTTGGTGTGTAATATACGATTGTTTATTAGTAATATCAGATCACCAGTTTTATTTATTTAAGTGGTAGTTATGACTTTGTGAATAAGTTTTGTAAAAATGAGTTTAAGTGATAGAATAGTATTTATTTTTTCTGCTTAATCATAAATTGCAAATGACAATTTACGCTTACGCTAATATTTGATCACACCATTGGTCTTCAATTAACTTATTTCTGACTGGCTGCTGACACCAAAACTTGAAGTTACAATCCAGGTAATCATCAAAAATGCAGTGTGTGATATAGAATGAAACACTATTTCAGAGAGTGATGTCAGCCCTCGCTTACGGTTTGGACAGCCAACTTCACCCTAAACTAAAATCGTCTTTTAATCTCTTGTCACACAATATACTATTTAAATTAAATGAAAACTACAGTAAACTTCGTAATTAACTAGTATATAACTTGAAAGAGGTTAGATGACATACAAAGTTTAAATTTAAAAGCCGATAATTACGATTCACTTTGATGACTAGTTGATGCAATGGGTAACGAAACGTGGCTCAGCAACGAGTCTTTCAATATGACCGCAGGAACCGGAAATAGTGTGACATTGTCCCTTGAGGTTTCATTACATGGCTGGCTTGTCGGGGCAAACAGGACTCGGTATTACGGACGGATGGTCCCTTGCTGCCACTGGCTTCTATCCTCGGACGTTTTCGCTCCTTCGCTTTCGTGATTTTCGGTCTACTACTAATACTGATACTAATACTAATACAAGGACAACAACATCACGCTAGATAGTATCACTGCAGTGATACTGCAGCGTAGATCTAAAGCTTGGAAACCCAGAGTGTGAGATTTTGTAGTATAGATATTCTTCCAGCAGATGGAAATAGTATTAGAAGCGCATTGTTGTTGTAATACGAACTGAGAGTAGGATTCTATGCTATAGAAGAAAAGAAAACGACTGATCGTTAAGCGTGCGATAGTGCATTTTCTCGTAGCTTCAGGCGTCAGTTCAAGTCAATAGTGAGGTACCATTAATGTCGGAATACGTCGACAATTTATGCCTCGACGATCGTCAATCGATATAAGGTGGAAAAGCTTGTAGTTAATGTTGGGCTTTAAACGTTCGTGACAAGAAAAATCAGATAGTAAAAAATACAATATTTATTATTGAAAAAGGCTCTTGTATACAGCCACCAACCGCATCTCATAATCATTTATTTTATAACGGTATGATGAGTCCACAAAATGTTTCAAGAGATTCAAATTATAGCTCGCATCGATAGAAAATTTATCTAAGTACTGTCATTAATTATTACTATTATTATTATTATTATTTATTTAAATATGCTCAGTTATTTATTAATGATCTTGTCAGGACACGATCTTTCATTCAAAGATTTATGATACGATTATTTATTTAAAATAAACTTACTTTTTTTTTTTTTTTTTCTTTTTTTTTGTTTCACTATAATTGTTATCACTATTAATTTTATTACGCCAATGATTGATCGAAAGATTTTTAATAGAATTGAATTTAAATTAAAACTCAAGGTTAGAGAAATTTTGAATTAAAGATTGACAATTTAGGTTATCAATTATTTAAGACATTTATATATATTAGGTTGGGAGTTAAAAAAATTTTTTCAGACACCCATAAAAAGTTTCTTTTTAGTGAAAAGTTATGTGGGGATTTTTTTTTTTTTTTTTTTTTTTTTTTTTAAGTAAAAAGATCACGTGTCGCAGGACGATCAAAGTTTATTTTTCGATACGATTGCGGTTTTTTTCAAATATCTCATGAAATATGCAGATTAAAGGAAAAAAGCATGGAAACACTTTTGTAGGAAATTAAATTTTTGACAAAAAAGGTCATGTTCGTTTTTGTTATGGAATGTGTATTTACGAAGATATTTAAAAAAAACTTTTTGAGATCTTATCAACTGAGCATTTGAAGAATTACTAAAGTTAAAAATAACGGTTTTTCTTAAATATAGGCAACTTCGTAACTCGTAACATATCAATCATTAATGCTTGTTGTAGTTTCTATATACTTAGAAAAATGTTATTTTCCAAATTTGTAATCCTTAAAACGCTCAATTCAGATCTAAAAAAACTTTTTTTAAAAATATCTTCATAAATACACATTTTATAAAAAAAATGAATTTAACCTTTTTTGTTAGAAATTTAATTTCCTACAATATTGTTCCTATGATTTTTTCCTCTAACCTGCATATTTCATGAGATATTTAAAAAAAACCACGATTGTATTGAAAAATGAACTTTGATTTGAGGCACGTGTTCTTTTTACTCAAAAAAAAAATCGAATTCCCCACGTACTTTTTCACTAAAGAGGTGTTTTTTGGGGTGCCTGAGAAAATTTAATTTTTAACGACCACTCTAATATATATCTAGATATTTAAAGTGTTCAATTAGGTAATTAAAATTTTTAAACAGCAATCTGTATTTTTAGTTGAAGTAAAAAATCCAGGATATTAGTAAAGAAAAAAATTATGTTAGTAAATTTGGGCTTTCTAACTCGAGGACAGCAGTGATGTCAGTGAATGAATCATAAGCAAAAAAAAAAGGCAAAAAATAGTCGCGAGAGCCAGATAGGAGTAAGTGTAAGAGCAAGTAAGAGGTTTCTCGGACCACACATCCGCCCACATCTCGAGACTCCATTCACAGAGAGTACACGCACGTGAATGAGAAACGGCAGCTCGTTCACCAGCAAGTTCCGACATTGAGTGTTCTGCCAATGAAACTACCAGGAGCTTCTTCTTTACAGATGTGAATGCAACATCTTGGATTTATAATAATAATATATAAATAAAATTCAGCTATTCATGTATGAACATAAAATCGGAAAATATATACCGTCCTGTTGGTTTTCTTCCGGGTTATTTTAAAAATAAAAGACCACTTGAGCTCACTTGATATGATTTTCATCCAAGTTGGCAAGTAAAACGCACCCTCATGTGTAGGATAAAATTTTTTTCTTTCTTCAATGGATTATGATGATGAAGACTGAAGACTGTCCAAAAACCATGGAGTTTATGTAGTGGAATGCCAACAAGTTTTGGTTACTTTAAATAAAAAGGCTTTGTTGTAAAAGACTTGATATACTTTTACATATGTGCATATAAATATATCGGTATTATATAGATATATATGCGTGTACATAACAAGTGGGAGAGCTCTGAGCACAGGTATTAGGTCTCAAGAGCGAGGAAACGAGTTTAGCATTGCTGTAAACCAAGAGGAGACTAGTCTTCTAGTATTCGGTGCAGCACAAAGCCAGATCCTCATATCCGATGTCACAGAAAAGCTTACCGTCTAAACCCCACTTTATATTTCGCATAGACGCTGGAGCATGAGATATTGTCGGATCGATTATCGGGATTTAGTTCACTGTTGCGGACAAAACAATATTTATTCAATGTTTTACAAATCGTATTATTTTCTCAAGTAATCCTATTAATTTTGTTTTGTTTAATCTACAGATAAACATATATATCTTTGTTATTTTTTTTTCTATCGATACTTTGTTTATTTATTCGTGTTTTCGTGGTATGCGGACTGATAATAGTTAAATAAATATTTATTGTTTTTAAAAAATCAAACCGTCGCGTAACGCGTAATTGGATTGAAAAAAACAAAAAATGATTTTAAAAATAAATTGACTTTAGTTTTCATTACTTAAGAAAATTTTGATACTGAAATATAAATATTAAGTTATTTGATAATTAGATTTTAATTAAAACTGTCCGGGAATAATAAAAAATTGAAAAAAGTAAATCTCATTATGAAGTTCAATATTGAGTAAAATAGAACTAAGTTATAAATTTTTTATTTTCACTCATCAACTCCTTAAATGTAATTATAATACTTTTTTTTTTCGAGTATCCAAAACTTGAAATAAAATGTAGATAGCGTAAAGTTTGATCGGATAGTCGGATGAAAAATCAGCCCGTGGGGAATTAATAGAAAAGGGCTTTCAGACATAGGATAATACAGTAGTCAACTATACGGTAATGCAGAAAGAAGAGAAGTGGGGGGAGGGGGGTAAAAAAAGTGAGTACGAGAGAATGAGCTGGAATAAAGTTAGCAGTGAAGCTAACTTGAGTGAGAGAGTTGTATTTTTTTTATTTTCTGTAGACTTTTTTTATTTTTGAAAGTTTCTTTTATTTCCATGATAACAAGGATCCATTGTCGGTGTTGGTGAAGAGTCGGTGCGAAAAGCGGCCCAACAACGTCCAATGCTTTTTATTTACTGTACTATGTACCAGTAGGTTGTGTGCGAACTTGCTGAAATTGTAATAGCCAACGTGATATATATATAACATATATATGTATACATATATACAGAAGCTTTAAACTTATTTACTATCATTGTACCGATGATAGAAACTATGAAACTAACTTTTGTTATAGGTTGATTCGCAATGAAACTTTCTCACTAAAGGTTAATTCCAAAAGACTCATCAGCTTTATTTCATTCTGTTTTCAATACTTATTGCTTCTATTTACAGCAATGTATTTCTATACATGAAAAAAAAATTAATTTATATCAATACAAGCATGGAAATCAATAAGCTTGTATTACGCTAAACCAATTTTGAAATTAAATTTAAAACAATTTTTTTAATCAAAGTAAGTATTGAAAGTTAAGTTACAGCATAGAAAAAAAAGAATCGATTCAAGAAAATATTTTCGAAGGCAAACGTTTTTGAAAACCACTCAGTAAAGACGAATCGTCGGAGTGTAAAAAAAAAGTGTGTTAAAATTCTGAGTGTTGAGTTTTTTACACTTTTGTGTGTCAATTCAACACACAGTATTTATCTTGTTTGAACTGTCGCGATCGATTGATTTGTTACAACACACAAATGTTATTTTATTTGAAAGTAACACTTTTTATGTTACTGTCAAATCAACACACAAAATATGTTGAAAATAATTTCGACTCACAAAAAAAATCTTGGAAAATTTTTTACCTTTAGCTTATACGTATGTAACTTTTGTTAACACTCACAACATGTTAAAATAACATATAAATAAGTGTAAATCGTTCGTTTTACACACGATATGTCTTGATTTTGACGAATCCTTTTTTACTGTGCAAGTCAAGATTTTATCAAGTTAAGAGAATTTTTCTCTGTCAGGATTTCTACTTTATCCAAGAAAGAGTTTTCAAAAAAATTTCTTGAATCAACAATATTTACCTTCAGAGAATTTTGTATCTGTGATATTCCCTAACTAGATAAAACAATTAGAATATAGGATAGAGGTACCATTTGTGGCCACTGTTCCATTTTTGGACATTTAATCCTTTATTTAAATTAATGAAAAAGTGTAAAATAAAATTTGACTTTAATAGTGGGATAGAAATATCTATAAATATATTTTAAAAATTGATCGTGTCATTGTGTCTTTTACAAATTATTTGATTTAAATTTTTCAAGCATCTAAAGTGTCTAAAACTGGCACTAAAGTGGCCAAAAACGGTACCTCTACTCTAAAACGACAAGCTTATTTATTTATTTATTTATTTTTTTTTTTTAAGTATTCAAACTACATTTTTGCTGACTTAAATTCGCAAAAATTGATTAAACAATAATTGTATAAAATTATATTTGAATAATTTAATAATTGAAAAAATTTTCACCTGTTACATAAGCGATTATATGACGATCACTCAGATGTCATTAAAACCTCACCAAGAACAAAAGACTTGGAAAAAGTTATTTATAAAAAATAGAGTAGATTAATCAAACATGTATATGATGACAAAAGATTTAACTTTATTATTCAAAATGAATTATAAAATCTAAATAACGCGTGATAATAATTACCGAGGGGATCTCACGAGCTAATGCTGCTTTCCGGTACCCACCTCTCACACGACTAAATGACCTAGCAAATAATAGAGCCCGCAACAGCCTGGATCCTCAAACTCTAATTAAATTTTTTATTTATCACAATTATAGCCGACAAATGTCTAATATTATTTATTGTTTAAAAATAATATTCATTGTTATTTAAAAGTCACTCTTTTGTGTTTACTTTTATTTAATTTACTAATTAGTTTTTATCCTAATTTCGTCTATGTCCGAAATTATTATGATATTAATTACGTATGAGTATTTAAATAACAGCCACTTGTAGTTAATAATTTTTTTGACAGAAGAAAGTCAAAATTTATTTATGCAATTCCGAAAAAAAATCAGTATATTTCGAGCTGAACTCAGATTTCTTCTATTGAGAAAATGATTCTCAATAAAATGTTCAAATTTTCGCGCTAAAAAAAATATATGAGATTGAAACTTTCCAATATCATAACTTCTAGTAAAAAAAAAATACAATATTTCTAAAAGTTATTTTTTCTCTCAGTGCATCACCTTCATACTCAGATTTCTATACAGTCGACTACCCGTTATAAGCCTGGTCTAGGGGGCGTAGGGGAAATTTTTCTTGTAATGTCAGTCTTTCACTACCGTGCGTTTAGTTTTGTTCTCGACTACCCGTTATAAGCCTGTTTTATTTTATATCATTTTAAACGTCATATTTACGTTTTGTTACATACGTCACTATCCCAATTTTTCTAGTGCTTATAGCGCTAAAATAAATACTTATCTTTTTACACTAATAATAATTGTAATGCAAAAAATTATAATGACAACGGTATTAATTACAGTAATGATAATAATAATTTTATTGATCAACATAATGATCAATAAAACTTTTAAATTGTAACAGAAGCTTTAATTGTAATTAATGATTACAACTATGAACAATAAATAATATTTTACTTAATAATGATTAAATTATTCTCCGCGAAACATCGATAGTAAATTTTCATAATTTATTTAGATATTTTGTTTGTATTGTTAGTTTATAATTTAGAGAATTTGAACGGAGGCTTATAACGGGATGTCTGGTACGAAACTCAAAAAAGTGGTTAAGTGGGGAAAGCTGTTTGGACTTAGTAACTCCCGATTGACGGGAAGAGGCTTCTTATGACGGGTAGTCGACTGTAGTAGATTTTTATGTGGATTCTAATAAATAAATTATCGAGCTGATACATTTACTGGAATAAATATCCTCTACTTAAAAAATAATTATTAATTAATAAAAAAATGAATTATATAAGTATAATATATAAAGTAAAATATCCATATGACGCAATTTAAGTGTAAAACACAAAGTAAGTACACTAGAATCTATAGATATTGTGGATATCTTCCGGATGATGCTATCGAAGCTTTTTACAATCCTGCAGGTATCTTCTCGGTAGTATGCAGATCTCGTGTTCACAGATGGATTTAAGTGCCGCGTAATTCAGAGCGTGGGTTTGCATTGGCCTTTTGACGTGACCGTGCTCTATACTCTGCTCATTCCCTTTCACCCTTTATCGTCTACCGTTACTCTTTACGTTTTTCTTCATCATCCCTTTTTGCACTTTTCCCTTTCCTCCTCTTCCTCCTTTTCCTTCTTCATCTCTATTCTCTTCTTCGAACACAGAACCCTATTCCTAACACTTGAGCACACGTGTCGCGTATAAACCGTTACGGAACGTCATTCCAAAGTCGAGAGCTTTCTAGTCACGATCACTCAGATGCTCCAAGCGCGTTTAGATCGGTAGCTCGACGAACCGGCAAATAACATTGCTTATGACGTTACTACTCTCTCTGTCTCTACATCTACACCCAGCTTACAACTCCCACCCGTTCTCAAAGCTCCATCAGCATCAGGCCAACTCACGCTATCTGAATCTCATTGTCAGAGATATTAATTCACTCCACTGGATTTATTCGACGTGACAAACCACCGAATAGTAGGTTTATATTTATCCCTTAATAATTTATACAGCACTCAAGTAAACAATAAATTCCATATGTTGAAATTAAATTCCCATCAATTCAATTTGAAATATTTTTCTTTGTTCTTATCACAGCCGCATCTAGCAAGACATCGACTTTCTCTCAGATTCCATTCACTATCAACTTGTTAAATTTCTGCTGAATTCACTTGAGCTCTGACTCTTCAACTCAAGATTCAACATTATCCATTCATAATATATAAGACTCAGTAATTTATATCTTTGATAACAATGTCTGGGATCAACTTCTACTCGATTCTCCGACAGATACTCGATTAAATTGACCTCTGATATCGAATATTGATAATAGTTGAGTAAAAACCTAAATTTACAGTCATCACGTTGCCAATAAACTCAAGATTTTAGTCTCTACATGGCATTAATCTACGGAAATAGCATTTCATCAGCCATTCCTTTGACTTAGTGATGTCTTTTGGCCTTTAACCCGGCTTAGAGCCGCCTTTGATCATAGTATCCAATATCTCTCGTCTATAGAATATTATCTGCAGCATATGGTTTAGTTAGATTACCTACAACGGCGTATGTCTAGAAATATGATCGATTGCTTTGCTCTACTTCAATTAGTTTCCACTTTAAATTTCTTAGACCATCAATTATTTTTTCATGCTATTCGACTGCTTGAGAAAGTAAAATTTCTTTTGCTACAATCCCTTTATTAAATAAAAAAAAAAATTTTGAGTGAACAATCATTACAAGATGTTTAGACAGTGACCCATATGTTAAATTATCCAAAGCAATTTGATAAAATAAATTTCTTTATTGTAATATTTTTTAAAAAATACATAAAATATTTTGGTAGCATAAATTTTTGATTGAAAAGACGAGGAAATGGATTTTCATCACAAGCTGAGTCGTAACATCCCCCACAGGTGGTTTCTTTGCTAAAGTTGCTGCTGCATAATTCAACTGTGCGATTGAAAAATGTAGTCAGTTCTCTAGCACAGCTAGCAAGATCTGAAGAAGATCGATCTGACTCTTTTATATAATTTAAAAAAAAAAAAAATTTTAAGGAAGAGACATAAAAGGACAAGTGTCCTTGTGTTTTCCTTCCAAGAAAATCATCTTTAAAGAATATTTTCACGTTCCTTTGTCCGTGATATTCTTTTCTTTTTATTAAAATTTAATACTCGGGCACAAAGAAAAAATTACAGAATAGTTACTGAAAGTGTATGATCTGAATAAAATATGATTCTAGTTTTTGTAAAAGCCAACATACACTCAAGTGTAATGAAGAACAGCGTAGTCGGGTATATAAAGTTAACTTTTGCAAAAATAATTCCGAGGATTGTGACACGATGGATTAACGATCTGTTTCGTAGCAGAAAAGCTGAGAAAGTTTTAATTTATACTGTCAACCGGCCGTGGAGACGAATACCAGAAATATTTCAGCAAGTTTACTGTTTTCACTCAGATATTACAAAGCTTACTCTCTTTTTATTCAAACTTTTTACAAAAATAAACCTGCATTGTTTAATCAAAGAGTTCTCTATCTACAGCAAACCGCTTGAAGAAAGGGTAAAAGAGCTGAAGCGGTATTCAGGTGAATTGACATTGCATCACAAAACCTCTACTTTATTTTCTTTTTTTTTTTTTTTAAATCTGAATAATGCTTCTGTGATATTTGCGGCAGGTCAATAAAGATACTGAGCTCTCTTGTCATTATTCCTAAGTAATTGATGCATAAATTAACCCAAGGTTAATGATAAGCTTCTACAATTAATTGCCAGTGGAATCCCCTTGACTCGCTCTCGATACCATTATATCCTGAAGAAGGCCCTACATTCTCTTATTCTTCTTCTTCGCTCATTAGCGATTCTTTTTAGCAATTATGCGCCGCTGAACGATCGACTCTCATGTTATTCATTGAACCGTCTTTAATAAAAGTATGTGCTTCAATGTGAGAACTTAATTTTACAAAATCACAATTTAATGTTAGATTAATTTTTTAAATTTCATTAAACGAAATTTCGAAAAAATAATTTCTCCAATTTATTATTGAAATTTAATTTTTGCGAAAACAATTTCTAGGCACTTCAAACTATTTTAAGAATAATTGAAATACAGTCAACTACCCGTCATAAGCCACTTCCCCTCAATCGGGAATTACTGAGTCCAAACAGCTTCCCCACTTAACCACTTTTTTGAGTTTCGTACCAGACATCCCGTTATAAGCCTCCGTTCAAATTCTCTAAATTATAAACTAACAATACGAACAAAATATCTAAATAAATTATGAAAATTTACTATCGATGTTTCGCGGAGAATAATTTAATCATTATTAAGTAAAATATTATTTATTGTTCATAGTTGTAATCATTAATTACAATTAAAGCTTCTGTTACAATTTAAAAGTTTTATTGATCATTATGTTGATCAATAAAATTATTATTATCATTACTGTAATTAATACCGTTGTCATTATAATTTTTTGCATTACAATTATTATTAGTGTAAAAAGATAAGTATTTATTTTAGCGCTATAAGCACTAGAAAAATTGGGATAGTGACGTATGTAACAAAACGTAAATATGACGTTTAAAATGATATAAAATAAAACTGGCTTATAACGGGTAGTCGAGAACAAAACTAAACGCACGGTAGTGAAAGACTGAAATTACAAGAAAAATTTCCCCTACGTCCCCTAGACCAGGCTTGTAACGAATAATCGACTAATTAACAAATTTTGATTTAAACTTTAAGTAATTAGATCAACAAGTGCCTGTGACTTATCCTAACATTAACTTAATTTATTCAACAGCTTTCGTTGCAACAACAACAAACATGGCATCAAAGGTCATTACATAGAGAGCTTGTATGTTTGTACTTTAGGCCCGTTCGAAATTAACAATTTGAATTGCCATCATAACCGTGGATGGAAATGAGTTTATTTAGAAAACATAACCTGAGAGCAACTGAATTCACTTTACTAAAGGTTGTGCTACCTCTGTATATCTCTGACTATTATATATATATGTCGTATAACATATATGTCTGTGTACACAGGCCGACGGGCGTAATAACAGCTCGGGCATGTTGCTACGCAAACGCAGCTACCTAACTCACCGTCACGTCTCTATGTCGCGTACTAAAGAGTGACGCGTATACAAACATCTATTTATATATATACATATATATTATTTATATATATGTATATAAACCAATGTAGAGTATATAGAATATAGCAATGCTACCGGATATAACGTTATCACTCGTGCAAGATGAACGCGCGCGTTTTGTCATCGTTGATAAAGCCTCGTCTGTCAAAATATACGAATGCATTCATATGCCGAGTATAACCATAGCGGGAACCGAGTTGAGTATATTCCGATGCCTACATATCTTGATGTACTTCAGGCACAAATAATAGTTACACTACACACCAGCACCACTACTAGAGTGCTCAACTGTGGAATTGTAGTCTGTATATATTGTACACTAGTAAACATACACAGAAGCAATTGTCAGTATTAGTCAGTAGTCAGTCGAATTGGAATATGAAGTCTATGCCTGTCATATCACCTGTCAAATTACTCATATAACGGATACATCCGTTGTCACGGAATATATTTATCGGTTGACTAAAAAAACATCACTAGCGAATTATATTTTATATCTAATTTATCGATAATAATATTTTATTTAAAAAAAGCCATTCGGCAACCGAAATGCAACTTGATTTCTCATCATTTATTTATCAACTTTTGAGCTCTCCGATAAAAGTTCATAGAAAAACAAATATTTTTATTATTTTTTGTGCATTTTGATGCCATCAAAATGTATAAACAAATCGTACAAATAGTGTGTTAAGTGACAGAAATAGAAGCTAATGAAAAAACCTTCAAAATATCTCGAATGATAATGCACTGAGTTTTCGTTTCAAGTTATTTGCAGAAAATGATTTTTTTTCTAAATTTTTTAAATTTCAAACATGTATGTCTTCAAAATTAATAGACCGATTCGATTCATTTTTTAACTTGTTCAAGATATTAAGCCAAAAAATATGGGTGCCAAGTTTTACTCAGATCCCTTTAAAATTGGAGGCACTTCCGTCATTACAAAGCTCAATATTATCTTAACAAATCATTGACGCTGGGAGAACAATTTATCAAATATTAATAAATCTGTATATGAAATATTGATAAACTGCAGAAATCTCACATATTATTAATTAATACAGGATTATTAAATATTAATAAACTTATACGAAATATTGATAAGTGGCCTATCAAATATTATTATGAATTTAGTAATATTTAGTCGATGTAAAAAATGAATATTTAATATGATATAGACTAATATTTAATAAATAAAGCTGAATATATTTAATACATATAATTTATAAAATTTTAGTAAAATTTTTCCTCGGTGTACACGGAAAAAAAGAACTTTCGCTGCAACAGAAATAACCTGTGACTGCAACAGGGCTGATCTTGTGAATACTACACGACATTCCTGTTGTAGCTACAGGGCAAGTCTCATAGCTGCAACATAACTTAGTCTCGAATCTGCAACAAATCTTGACCCTGTAGCTGCAGTACAACTTAGTCCTGTAGCTGCAACGAATCTTGACCCTGTAGCTGCAATAGAGCTTATTCCTGTAGCTGCAACAGAACTTAGTCCTGTAGCTGCAACAAATCTTGACCCTATAGCTGCAACAGAACTTAGTCCTATAGCTGCAACAGAACTTAGTCTTGTAGTTGCTACAGTAATTTTTTATCTATATAGTTATTTTTAATCGTCATAATGAATGAATAATACATTTTTAGATAAAGCCATAGTTGAGTAATTTGAAGGAACCTACTCGACGAATTATATTAGATCCTGCAAAAATTCTTCTAAAATTCCACCATGAGGACAAATGCAATAGCTAGATTTCTATAAGAAATCTACTAAAGATACAATTGTTGTTTGAAATTTATAAAATTATTTATTCCAAATTTGGTAGAGGATTTAATGTCAATTGAGACGAGCTGGTGTGATGAGACTATGAAATGAGCGAAAATCAAGATTCGGGTTATTCTATTCCACCGTGATGCGATTTCGCTTTACGTCCCACGAGAACGCCTACGGGGATAGCAAGCCTTAGATCGTAACTTGTAACTTCTATCTTTACTTGTATGTGTTATAGTTTTAGCTCTATGAAGCTGAGCACGCCGAATAGCGACTCATCTGGTGCACTCTAGAGACTAACTTTGCCATGTATGTCACACGTTACTCGGGTTCTGCACCAAAGACGCCAGTAAGATTGTGTTAGACCGACGTAATACAGCTGGACGACTTAGCTAGAATATTATATCTCTCATATTTTTTTTTTACAAAACTAACAATATTTCAATTACGTTCAGTGTCACTTTTCATCGTTTTTTTTATTATTAATAAAATTCAATAATTTTTATTATTATTATCATTTTGCTAATAAATTTGTGACAGAACTTTTTTGACTACTCAAAAATATTAAAAAAATTTCAACAAGCCAGATTTTATAAAACATACATAGAGCAAAGCTCCGAACTCTAATGGAGTATTCCTTTAATTGCAACATATAAAAGAGGATTTAAAATTTGTTTAAATATTTTTTAATTAACAAACAAAATAAAAAGTAAAGTAAAAAAAAAATAATAATAAAGAAAGGGTTAAATATGTTATAAAGCATCCAAGCGCAAATTGAGTTTTGAGTTAAAGTTAATATAAGAGAAAATAACTCAAGCAAACAAGCAAATATGTGAACTGCGGATCAAACGAAAATCGTTGTGTATTTGGGGCCAGGATTTGAAATAAAAAAGTGTCTAAAAAAAAGCAAAAATGAGTTTGCCAACACGTGAGTCAACATTAATCTTGCAATAACTTGGCCCCAAACCTCACTCTGACCAATTAAAAGGTTAAATGAAGGTTAATTGCATCGACCTCACATATACACCGAGCGGCTACTCGACACAAATTATTCCATCTCGAGAGCTTAAATTTCGATCAACTGTTGTTATTA
Source organism: Microplitis demolitor (assembly GCF_026212275.2). Lineage (NCBI taxonomy): Eukaryota > Metazoa > Arthropoda > Insecta > Hymenoptera > Braconidae > Microplitis > Microplitis demolitor. The sequence continues at coordinate 5,326,746 of NC_068554.1, read as the reverse complement.
CAATTCTCGGTGAATATCTGCAGTTGGGCATACCATTCATCGCTATTACAATCTATGTATATATATATTTACTGAATAAATTAGCTGAAGCAGAGGATTTTTCGGTTTAATATTTCATGTCTCATTCATACAACCCACTGTACCGTATCCCGATCGACCGTTTTATAAATCACTTTACAATGCAGTGATAATTATTTTATATCATTAATTAATTTCATTATTTATAGCACTTGGGCCTACTTTAATAGACGCATAATAATTTTAAATTGATTTTCGGTTAATGGGCTATTATATAATTTTTTTTGCACAATTTACCTCAGTAATCCTCATGTTTTATGGACTGATCATTACTTATTAGACTAATAATTAATTAAGTACTGAGTTGGGGACTAGATTATTTTGTTTTAATTTAATCTGTACTTTAATCTCTCGAATGCTTCGGGCATTCAAGAATTTTTATTTAAAACTCTAAAGACCTTAAGCTTTATTTGTAATTGAATTTCTTCATCTGCCTAAAGGAATTTTATTTTATAAATATTCATGTTTGCATAAGATTTTAAACTTACTGCTAATTGATTATTTAAAATATTAATATATTGTTTAATACTTTGAATTTAATTTTTAAAATGGATTTTTTTTTCTTTCATAAACTGAAAATTGAAAAAAATTTTTACTTTTGCTCTCCTCTAAATTTTTAGACAAATAATTCATACAGCCATTGAATAATTAATTTTTTGAAAAATTGTACATTTTTTTGGTATACAGAAAAAAAGGATTTCTTGGCGTAAAAATTTTTTCTTGTTCTAAGAAAATTTTTATTTGGCCCATAGAATTTTCTGTATTATAAAGTGAAAACAAAAATTTTCTTGAAGTGAGAAAAAATTTTTGAGCCAAAAAAAATTTTTGTTTTCGATTCATAATACAAAATATTTCTTACGCCAAACAATTATTTTTTTCTGTATATCGAAATCAATCATTTTCTTTTTTTTTTATAAATTCAAAATAAAAAATATTAAAAATTTAAGAAATGTATGAAATAAAATATTTATTGTGAATATGAAGATCCTCAGCTGCATACTAGATGCTGTATTTTTATGAACTACCTAAAGATTTTCGAAGAAAAATTTTCAAAGAGTTATTTCATAAAATATTATACCTTACTACGGTACCCAAGAATTCGAGTGGCTTTTTCCGTATCGTCCATGACTATGACCATCAAAATTTTTATCTCATAGAAAATGTGGAATATCCCGAGACAAATAGAAATTATCGAGTATTCAAATGCAGACTCGATGGTCCGCAAATAAATTTGTGATCTCGATTAAGAGAACAGAGATAAAAAATTTAAAATAAATGCAAAAAGGTCACCAGAGGAATAAAAAAAATCTGGCTCGATTCCAAAATGCGCCCTGCAATGTCATCAAATGTATAGAGCTTGTGTTTTACCGAATTACGGGATGTAGATCCTGTTTTTCCGACAAGTTGTTGGGCTTCTGCACAGACAGCTGTATCTTGATAAATCGTTTTAAACCTCAGTAACGTTAATAACAAGGAAAGAGGTTTATGTGCGGTCAAACATACGTTTCTCGTTGCGGGAGGTGCAAAAAATCGATGGGTTTACCGCACTAATATTTTCCGGCTCCAACCGTGCGATTCGTTCTATTCGTTCTGGATCCTGTACTACTAGACATCTTACCCCTTTTCTCTATCTTTATTTCCGCCCTCTTAGCTACAACTTGCTACTAAATAAAACCGTCTATAAATTTGTCTGTTTACTCTTTTCTTTTACCCAAAATCCTATAATAAATCAAAACACTTTTATATAGTTTTTTATCGCAAACTACTTTCACATGAAATTTAAATACATTTACATCGGAGTTAATTAAAACTTTATAAGTATTTAATTTTATTCATAAATTAAAAATATATTATTCAGTTTCATTAACTTAATTATTAATTCAACTTTAGTGTGAGTATTGTAGACGTATAATTACATTAATTTGAAATTCATTAACCGTAATGTTTGTGGGTAATTATAACTTAATTTGTTCTGGTCAATAATTGGAGCTTAAGTGCGGTTTCAACGGGATTATTTTTTTATTTATCTATTCATTTTAATAAATCATTCACTATGTATTTAAACAATCAATTTATTTATCTTTAATTACACACTCTTATTATTTTTTCGACCTAATTAAGTGTTTTTAAATTTCATATCCTTTTTAAAATCGAATTAATTTAGTCTAATATTTTATGAGCGATATTCGGGTAAAAAAAACGATTTTAAAACATGTTTTTTAAAATGTAATTTTACCCTGGTTCCGAAAACGGAAAAAGTTCAAAAACTCTTATTTGAAATTTTATACAGTCGACTACTCGTTATAAGCCTGGTTTAGGGGACGTAGAGGAAATTTTTCTTGAAATTTCAGTCTCCCACTACCGTGCGTTTAGTTTTGTTCTCGACTACCCGTTATAAGCCAGTTTTATTTTATATCATTTGAAACGTCATATTTACGTTTTGTTACATGCGTCACTATCCCAATTTTTCTAGTGCTTATAGCGCTAAAATAAATACTTATCTTTTTACACTAATAATAATTGTAATGCAAAAAATTATAATGACAACGGTATTAATTACAGTAATGATAATAATAATTTTATTGATCAATATAATGATCAATAAAACTTTTAAATTGTAACAGAAGCTTTAATTGTAATTAATGATTACAACTATGAACAATAAATAATATTTTACTTAATAATGATTAAATTATTCTCCGCGAAACATCGATAGTAAATTTTCATAATTTATTTAGATATTTTGTTCGTATTGTTAGTTTATAATTTAGAGAATTTTAACGGAGGCTTATAACGGGATGTCTGGTACGAAACTCAAAACAGTGATTAAGGGGGAAGCTGTTTGAACTCAGTAACTCCCGATTGAGGGGAAGAGACTTATAAAGGGTAGTTGACTGTGATTCAAAGCAAGTCTGAAAATAGTATAAATAAGGAAAGCATGGGCAAACTTCAATTAAATTTCATATGTTAAAAAAAAAAAATTGAATAGAAATGACTTGAAATTTTTATTTGATTTAAAACAGATCACACTTTTTCGACCCGGAATTAAAATATAAAGATATTTTTAGTAAAATGATGGAAAAAAAAGTTCCAATAAATTCCAAGTTTTTTTTTTTTATTGGACCAGAGAACAAAAATTTTCAAATATATTTTACGAGAATGTAAAATTGATCGTTGAATCAATTTCCATTTTCATCACGCCAAGGAAATTGAACCAATCGCCGGACAATAATTAACCATTTTGCGTTACATTATTTCTTCATCCATATATATATTCGTGTAACAAATGTTGAAGAATGCTAGCGAAATAAATTTATTTTTCACTTTGATTGCACTAAAGTTCTTACTTTTTACTTTTATTTAAAGAACATGACAGCTTTAACGTCCCTAATTTTTTTTTCATTCTCAGATAAAATGGGGTAGCCAAAAAATTATTTTTTTTTTTACAAAAAAATAAAAGAAAATTTTTTATTAAAAATTTTCGCCACCCCATTTTGTCCAGTCTCTCTTGTATATATTTATATATCAACATGAACGTCATTTAATCAGGTAGGAATATCATTATGTAAAAAAGTTCTAGGTAATCATTTAAAAAGGGTTGAATAAGTTTTAAGAGTAAAGAAAAAGGTCTCGGCAACCAGCATCAGGTCCTATATACACATAAACTACGGGTATATCTAGTATTACGATGAGCTAAAGAAGCAGACGGTGCTTTTAAGTTGCCCGTAATTTTACGAATAAAGTTATATAGCTACACGTTGTTATATATACCCGCAGGTCGCTGCCGCAAACTTTCTTAACTTATGACCTGGACGTGAGTCCTTGCTATACATATATACTATCATTATATATATATTTATATAGGTACAGTACTCTCTCAGCAAAATAGCTAAACCAGTTACAGTATTCTGGTACCATCGTACATAAAGTATAAAAATTCTTACTGCCTACTTGCTGCCGATTCTCCGCAACGCACTTGAGATATTTTATTCGAATTATTGGCAAAAGATACGTGAAAATGTGAATAATATGGCATATACATTTGGCATACGTTATTTTATACTCTGGCTCGATATAAAGCCCGCGAGTTACTTGATGATGGAGTTGCGTGGATCCCAAGAAATTGTTTTTAAATTTTTCATAGTTTGATATACGAGAGAGAGGGGCATAATGGGCTCTCTAAAATTTTTGTTCAATTTAAATGATTCAAAAATAAGGAATTCCTGCAAAATGTTTGAGATTGTGGTTTACTTTTAACTCGTCTAAATAATTAAATTTTCTCGACAATTATACACTCGGTTTGAAATGTCCTACTTTTCTCCCTTGGTGTGTAATATACTATTAAGATGATATAAAATAATAATCGAATTTTAGTAGATTTATTGGAGGGCCAATTTCGCGCCAAATTTGAATTTTTTATTTTGGCATATATTGAATTCAAATACATGGGAGATCAGAAAAACGAAAAGGAGTAAAAAAAAACGACCATCAAAACTTTTTTAGGGGGACCCATTCTGCCCCAAATTTTAAGATTTTTAATTTTTGACAGACGCAGTGTATTAAGACGAAAAACATGATAAGGGGCTAGAAAGAAGTAAAACAAGTAAGAAACTGAGGTTTCAAGCCTTTTTTTCTCAAGGGACCCATTTCGCCCCACTCCCTTTCCCCTATATTTAATAGATTCGAAAATCCAGTAGAGTATTTAATTGTAGAATTAAATAGTGGCTATTAGATATCGCAAAATACTGTATGTAGAGTAGGTGTAGTTTCTAGTCGTGCTGCCAGTAATGTCAGTTTCGTGAGGTACTGCGTTTGCATATCCATATATACATATATACATTTATACATAGTGGTAGTATAAGAGCCAAAGTACCGATCGTTAAGCCAAAACGGGCGGAAGTTAGCTAGATTGGATTTATTGCTCGGATGAATGGGGGAGTGAGGGCCCATAATTTTAAGGAAATATCGAGCCAGAGTAGCTGCTGGGAGAATAAGAACTTGAGAGACGCGTCTTATCACGGAATCGATCGTATCCAAACTCATTGGCAATCATTCATTATGATGTTCAAGAAGTAAATCGTTTATGTTCTAGATTTATCGCAGTTTGATAGTAAATTGTGGTTAGTGGTAATTTGAATTTTTTTATCGCTACAAATTACTCAGGTTGTAAGTTAATTTTTATGTTCTTTCGTGTAATGAGATACTTTTTTTTTACTTTGTAATCGACTTTTTAAATAATTACTATTTGATATTTAAAATTTTAAAAAATGGGTATAAATATTAATTGAAGTTTAAAAGTTTGATAAACTTTAAACTTGAATTATTTTACTTTTTATTAATTTCATAGTCTGGTTAAATGTTTTATTCAAATTAATGACAAGTGATGAATTATTTATTTTCATTAAATTTTAAGTAAAGAATAAAAAGGGGAAAAATAAGGTCTCATAAAATTTTTTATAAAATTACATATTAATTTTATGTAAATTAATATGTTAATATCCGTTAAAAGTGAGATATATTTGAGAGAAAAATATATGAAGATCCATTGGAAAAGTATTTTTTAAAAATAGCAATCGTTTGAATTTTGATTACAACTGTTCATATATGGAATATCTTACTTATGATAGTTTTATACAGGTGTAACTCGAGTATACTTTACGATACCCAATATACTCTATCAGTATATTTTTCATATTTCAAATGAATAATTTTTTCATTATCGAAAATCCATGTTTCATTTATTACAGAAAATAAAGAGGAACAATGAAAATAAAAAGACGATTTAAATGATGAATAAGTGGAAAAAGATATCGATACGAAAAGCTTTATATATTTCAACAAAAAACATTTTATTCAACGAAAAACAGTTATATATTTATATCCATATGTATAGACATATATATATAAATGTATGTACATTTTTTTTTGGATACATGACAGTGAGAAGCCAGAAAATTATAGTCTTCCGGTAAATGGCGACTGTGGGAAAAAAAAAATCCGTGTGTGCTCGTGATGATAATGGAAGAAGTAAAAGGGTGATACTGGAGAAAGAGAGATTCAGAGAAGCGAAAATCTAATTTGAATTATTACTTGGCGCGATACGGGGTGGCCAGACTTGATTTCTATAGGTGATGTTAGTGTGCGTTATATTACAGTCAGTGTATGGGTGAGGGAGGAATAAGAGCAAGAAACCGATTACCATGGAGACGTGGTCGCGTGAATTATTTCCGCGTAAGAAAACATGCAAGTTAAATCGCACATATATATGTATTCTTGTTGTTATTTACATTGAGGGTGTGGGTGTAAGTGTGGAGACAGTTGTATACTGAGTAAAAATGAAACAGACATGAAAATGGCTAAAGAACGGAGAAATGACAACGAGAAAACATATGTCAGAGAATTACTAGCGAAGATTGTATGCTGAAGAGTGGTCGCATCTGCGGAAATGAAAACCTGAAAGTTATCTTGGGTGACGAAAATCTGCTACCTGATGAGAAAATGAAAATTCCCCCCCTCCCTTTTTTTTACTAAATATTGTATGTTATTCATGTTTAATTAATATTCTAAAGATGTAATTAACATGTTGCATTTAAAATCAGTTAATATTTATTTCAATAATAAATTAAAATTTTTTATTGAACTCTAATTTTTGAAAGGTTAACAGACAATTAACCTTTTAAAACCTTGTTACAATATATTCTTATCGAAGTATCTCAGAGCATAATAAATTTAATTTTTAAGACGAGAATTTTTCTCTTCCTGCTTTCTATTACGGTCATACCTGAAGGCTTTAGCTGCGATATTAATTCTTTACTTGATTTTAAATTCAGACATGTTTAGAATTTCATTTGGCCCGACTTTAGAGTTATACATTTTCAATTGTCTTTAATAATCATATTTTTTAATTTCTGACAAAATGGGGCAACCTCAAAGAAATGAAAAAATAATTTCTCCATTTTATTATTGAAATTTAATTTTTACGAAAGTAATTTCTAGGCACTTCAAGCTATTTAAAGAATAATTGCAATACAGTCGACTACCCGTTATAATCCTCTTCCCCTCAATCGGGAGTTACTGAGTTCAAGCAGCTTCCCCACTTAACCACTTTTTTGAGTTTCGTACCAGACATCCCGTTATAAGCCTTCGTTGAAATTCCCTAAATTATAAACTAACAATAGCAACAAAATATCTAAATAAATTATGAAAATTTACTATCGATGTTTCGCGGAGAATAATTTAATCATTATTAAGTAAAATATTATTTATTGTTCATAGTTGTAATCATTAATTACAATTAAAGCTTCTGTTACAATTTAAAAGTTTTATTGATCATTATGTTGATCAATAAAATTATTATTATCATTACTGTAATTAATACCGTTGTCATTATAATTTTTTCCATTACAATTATTATTAGTGTAAAAAGATAAGTATTTATTTTAGCGCTATAAGCACTAGAAAAATTGAGATAGTGACGTATGTGACAAAGCGTAAGTATGACGTGTAAAATGATACAAAATAAAACTGGCTTATAACGAGTAGTTGAGAACAAAAGTAAACGCATGGTAGTAGAAGACTGAAATTTCAAGAAAAATTTCCCCTACGTCCCCTAGATCAGGCTTATAACGGGTAATCGACTGTACAATGAATTACAACTTAAAACCATAAAAAAGAATTAAATAAAATTAGCGAAAAAAAACTATTTGAATACTCCACTTTACCCGACCTCAATAATTAAATTATTGAATAACACGACGTGCAAATTATTATATACTTGTGTCCATAAAGTAAAATCTACATTAGTCGTAAGACAAATATATAAAGTACGTAAATATTTTAAGTAATCAAAGGACTAATTAAAGTCCACATTAACAAACCGATAACATGTTTTATTTATAATCCATTCTAAGTAAATATGAGGGTGATTCAAAAAATAACAAATTTTTTGTTTTCTTCTCGCAAACAGGTTCAAAAGTTTCATTTAGATATAAGAAGACGCCTGTGAAAATTAGAGCTCTTAATATTAACATTAAGAGGTTCCGCATTATACTTTTCTATTTTCCATAAGAATAACATGGAAAATTTATTTTTGCATCTTCTGATTTTTATAACTAGCTAACGATGCACAGTAGAAAAAATCAAAAAACATGTTTTTGTAGGGAATTGAGTGCTCTACAAAAAAAGTCTCTCATCATTTTTTGATAAATCCATTTGTTCATAAGTTATTCGAGGTTGAAGTTGAATTTATAATAAATTTTGAGATCTTGTTACTTTTCCGGCGAAACTATTAAACTTATCACAAAATATTATAGAACCTTTTTTGTAGACATTTTTATTTCCTACAAATTATTATTTATGAAGTTTTTTCGAATTCCGCATTGTTTTCTAGTTATTTTCATTTTAATCTCAAGCTCTGAACGTCGATCAGAAGATTATTTTTTTTAAATTATATATATGTATATATATGAATGTATGTATGTATATGTATATGTATATGTATATTAAGCAGACTGAAAATGGATGAACAAATTTCTCATTAATACTTGATGATACGATGGATGATTGACGTAACCATCATTATAAATCACGATTATCTACGGCACAAACTGTCATTGAGAATTAGATCCCTCGTATACGTACATACATACACATACATATCCAAGCTCTCCTGATACATCATACTGATTTATCGTGCATCACATTGCCGTGTACCAATCGTAGCTCACAATAATGCCCAGACTGTAATGCACGAGGTAACTTATTTTATCCTCGCCAGCACCTTTTAATTCTTGGGCCATTAAACAGCAGGTGTAGATTTTAAGTAATTTTATTTAGTGCCCCGTCATTCGATTGAGGATATCTTTATAAATTTTTTGTTGAATTTAGAGCTCACGGCACTCCCTTAGGTCAATAAATATATATAATGACTCGACTTGAAATAAGAATAATAAAAAATAAAAAGCTTCAGAAAATGAATAAAAAATATAAAAACACGACAAGTGCATAGAGAAAACGGTCGATGATATACGATTGGATAAACTGGTCGCGTTGCAAACATTCTCAACTTGTTGATCATCCAACATTCCATTCAATGAATATATATGTATATATATATATGTATGTACTAGGTTTCAAATTCAACGATTTGTTCTAGCTTCTCGTAGATATTCTAGTCCAAACTTAACGTTACGTTGCATATATATAAAGCCGTAGACTATTAAATTGTCATTGGAGAATAGGAAAGTGTGGAGAATATATATAGGGATTTATATATAGATAGATGGCGTTAATTAATCTTGAGGTTTATGAATAGGAAGACGACTTTAGAATTAAGTTAAGTCAATAATACATGAATATACGCTGTAATTACAAAGTGACCTGTACTTTATCATGTTATATACGAATGTATATATATTTATGTGTGGTATATGAATCTTTAATTTGTAGAATATTCATTTGCAACGGGTTTCATGCAATAATAAACATGGTTACTTTATGAGAATTGTTTGTATACAGTACTGGTCATTTGTTTAAATTAACTATCGGAATTATTCATTCTCTATAGATATTAATGTTATTATTATTATTATTTTTTTTTTATTCATATTTATGACATGTTTAGATTTTTAATTCCGCTTTTATTATAAAAATTTATCATACGGTAAAACAAATAGGGTGATTTTAAAAAGTATGATAAGATTTTTTATTTTTACATTTTTCTAATTAATTTAATACGAACATAATAATTAACGCATTGTTTTTTTTTTTGTTGCAGGTAAGACCGGAATCTATGAAAAAAATTTTCTAGTGGAATTTCAAAATTCAGCAGTATGGTCAGTGTAAAAATTTTATGTATATATAAGGGATAGTAAAAGTTTTTTTCTACATGGAAAAATTATTCTTATTTGAGAGGCTATGGTGTCATAGAAAAACTGGACAATGTTGACGATATGCATGTTGTCTGATGCCTGTTTTCGGCGAAAGTTTTTTACTCGTGATAATTTCATTGAAAAAAATATATTCTGGTCAAAAAAAAGGCTGATTCATTTGCCGGCCAAATATCGGCCACTTTTCGGCCTCTTTAAATAAAATTTTACAGTTTCGGCGTGATTTCGGCCAAATTAAGTTCTTTTGGCTTTTTTTCAGCCTATTTCCAGCCAAATATTTTCACCTGTTTAGTGAAAATTGAAATAAACATTTCAAAATTACTATAACCACTCAGCAAAAAAGGATTTCTTAACTCAAAAAATTTTTACTTGCCCCAAGAAAATTTTTGGATTGTAACCTGGAAACCCAAATTTTCTTAAGGCGATAAAAAAGTTTTCTTGGGGCAAGAGAAAATTTATTGCGTTGAGAAATTTTTTCTAGCCCAAAGCAAATTTTTGTTTTTAATTCATCATGCAAAATATTTTTTCGCACCAATAAATCCTTTTTTTCTAGGCATAGTAAAATTTCCAATGGTGATAGTAATTTGTGTTATCTGCAAATTTTACCGTGGCCACAGTCATTTTTTTATGTGTTTATTTCAAGCTGCCTTGTCCGAGATGATTTTTGCCCCATTGTTTTTGAAGCATTTTTCGGAAATAATATTTTTTGGTTGTCACAATAATAGTGTCTTACTTTGCTCTAGATTTTTGTATACTTAAATTACTTGTTAAAAATATAAATTAGCCCGAAAAAAAATCTGAATCGCAATCTTCCCCTATTTTAAAAAAATTGAAATAAAAAAAAAAAAATTTTGAGTAATGACATCAATCATCGAGAGAAAGTTTACTGCATAAATTATTATTCGACATGATAACTCCAACAATAAATAAATAAAGATAAATGACAGATTATTATGTCCAAAACATTATGAAATTAATCATTTTTATCAAATAATCCGTATTTATTGAAATAAATAAAGAATTCAATATTTTGTTCGTGAACTAAGAATTTGTATTCATACCATAAACAAAACGAGAATGGCGCAATGCAAGTCATACCTACACACTCATGTACATACATACATACATACATACATACATACATACATACATACATATTTTATCATACGAGATAAATCAGACTTATACGATTTTTCGTGCAAGCTGCAACGGGAATCGATTTCTCGTCTTACGGGTACTGCCCTTTCGATCGTATTCCTCGTGTATTTTCTCGGCTTGCCTTTCTTTACTTAACTTATATTCCAACCACGCGAATACTATTTTCTATAATATAATAGTATACTCATATACAAGTGTAGCTTAGGCCTCAGTACAACAGAACTGTAAAACATTCATCGATACATTTCAGAAATAATTTTTACTCTCCCATAACATCACGACTCTGTCCTTTTAATCAACGCCTACATGCTAATCTTTAAATTACACGACACTAAAAAATAATAAAAATAAAGAATTAATTAAATTTTTTATTTTCAAATGCAATAAATTAAAAAAAAAAATCCTTGAACGAATGAATGAGAATATAAACTACCAAGTGAACAATTTAACGTAGACTTTAGCAAATCGTTTGACAATGCGGATGGACTGCACACGAGATTGTGAAAGAAAAAAATAGTATGAGAGGTTTTAGAATCCTTGTTGAGTACAATAGCTATTATCTGTATATATGTATATATATATATATATATATATATATATATATATATATATATATATATATATATATATATAAATAAAGTGAAGACGAATCAAGCAAATAGAATTCAGGAAAATAGTGAAAATAAGAACTGCTCAGCAAATAACTTGTCGCTTATTTATTTTTTCTTTCATTTATTTCTGTCTACTTCTTTTCTCGATCATAATAAATTTTTTTTTATTTATTCTCTTTACTTCTTTTCCGTCCAATGTACACTCGATTACTGGACACAAAAAACATGCCTTTAAATTCCTCATTTAAAATTTCATTGACTACGTTCTTTATTGATAAAGACAAGTACCCGAGACACTACTGATTAAATTTAATATTTAAAATAGTTGAGGAAATAAAAAAAAATAAATAAAACCTCCATTGTCTAGCTTTAATTTAATTTAATATGGCTCTAAAGTGACCGATGTATTTTTTATACCGTACAGCAATTAAATGCCATCAAATGCCATTAAAATGCGCAATAATTAATTTTACAGCTATTCTCCGTGTTCTGGTATTCTAGATGCCTGAACGCATAGTCAGCGTCTTCCATTCTCCCATACACTGTTAGCCTCTTGTATGCATTCTATTTAGCTATGTTGGCCTCTTAGCATGCGTATATTTATAATTTTCATCGTGTATAGCAGAAGCCTCGAGGATGAAGTAAAAAAAGAATATATAAGGGAGTTACAAGTCTAAAGAGTTAAGTCTTGTAGAATAAACGAGTTTACGAGAGTGTACACCTGCATGCCTGCAAAATATATACCTTTTTCTGACGGCAATAAAGCTTTGATAAATTTTAATTATTATTAGTATTATTTAAATTAATTATACACGATATATCTAACTGCTTATTAAAATTTATAATTACAGTCGACTACCCGTTATAAGCCTGGTTTAGGGGATGTAGGGGAAGTTTTTTTTGTAATTTCAGTCTTCCCTACCGTGCGTTTAATTTTGTTCTCGACTACTCGTGATAAGCCTGTGTTTATTTTATATCATTTTAAACGTCATATTTACGTTTTGTTACATACGTCACTATCCCAATTTTTCTAGTGCTTATAGCGCTAAAATAAATACTTATCTTTTTACACTAGTAATAATTGTAATGCAAAAAATTATAATGACAACGGTATTAATTACAGTAATGATAATAATAATTTTATTGATCAACATAATGATCAATAAAACTTTTAAATTGTAACAGAAGCTTTAATTGTAATTAATGATTACAACTATGAACAATAAATAATATTTTACTTAATAATGATTAAATTATTCTCCGCGAAACATCGATAGTTAATTTTCATAATTTATTTAGATATTTTGTTCGTATTGTTAGTTTATAATTCAGAGAATTTTAACGGAGGCTTATAACGGGATGTCTGGTACGAAACTCAAAAAGTTGGTTAAGTGGGGAAGCTGTTTGAACTCAGTAACTCCCGATTGAAGGAAAGAGACTTATAAAGGGCAGGCTTATGACAGGTAGTCAACTGTACTTGTGTTTTTTTTAGATAATTATCTTCATTAAATTCATTCCGTTATTTATGAATTCATTACAAAAAAAATTTGATGGAGACTCGAACCCACGACCTTCGATTACTTGCTTTATGAGACAATAGATTAATGATTGATCAATCTCATCATTTATCTCACCTAATAAGCTCGGATGTATATACATACATATATATGGTTATATATAATTTATTACAACCGCGAAAATATCAGCTCTCTAAAGTTCAGACACGACTAGAGCCAGACTGAACAACGATTAATGATGACTCTGCAGACTTGTGAATTGATAATAGGCCGATAAATTTAAAAACTTAAGTCTTATACAACACTACAAAAATGCCAGATAGGGCTACAACTACAACTACTTAACAGAAAAAGCTTCCTTGTAACATATTCAATGATCGAGAGAAGGTCGCTCGCGAGTTACGTGACGCAGCTAAATCGCGTGCCGATGGAACAAGCTCGCGCAGCACCTCAGATAGCTATAAATAAATAAGTAAATATATGTGTATCCAAGGAACGGATTAGCCCGTTAAAACTTTCGCGTACATCGTGACTCTAAATGTCAGTCGGTTTCTTGGCATTCGTCTTTTATCCGTTCGGAGACCTTACAAAAATTAGTGAATTTAAAAAGTATATATAAAAAAATATGTGGACTTGATTGCCTAATTATTTTTAATATCTATAAGTAAAAAATAATTTAATGGTTTCTCGTCGCAAAAGTTATTTAAAGTAATTAATTAAAACCTGTCTTGTTAATTGTATAATAAATTCCGTCTAAACTGCCGATCGTTACGAGGTTAGAAAAAAATAAATACGTAAAAGTAAAGCAAAGTTAAATAAAATAAATAAATATAATAATAAATAAAAAAAAATACTTGACGGTTATATTTTTCTTTTGGTAGAAGAATTCCGTCACAAATCTACCATCGCGACATTCACTCGCTCGACGTCAGTGTCAATCTTACGGCTAATTTACCCGACACGCGAGTTTACTCTCTAAGGAATAAAACTATAACAAGGACCCAATATAAAAGCCTGTGGCGAATGGGATACGAACAGTTGAGTCTTATATTCTCTGTACTGTGTACGAACTTATTGCACGAACGAGACAAACGGAAGATCAACGATAAGGATAAAATTATTTTTATTTATTTTTTTTTTTTATGCTCTTATCCATTTTTCTTCAATTTACTTTTTTTCATTTAATGTCGTGTCTTTTCTTGAGTAGAAAATGGAGGACATTTTGAGAGTAAAGACGATGGGACGTGAGTAGTTTTTCGGATAAGTGCGAAAAGGATAAGATCGAGTTGGCGTTTCATTTATAGAAAGAAAGCACATTAGTCTTGTCCTATATTTTTTATTATTTTTGTATTTCTTATTTATTTGTTTATTTAAGTTGGTACCATAGTATTTTATTTTACTTGTTCCTGCCTTAATACCACGCTCGGATAAACGCTGTCCTGTCTTACGAACTGTGACGCGGCAATTTAGGCATTTGACCTGTGGGTCCCCAGGGTTCAGCTATTTAACCTCTATGCAATGTCTCTGTCTGAGGCCCAGAGGCAACAGTACACTTCTACACTAGGGCGGCTTTACTGCGCCCACACGCTACTCCTTTAACATTCCTACGTCTCTTTATAAACGTCCATACATTCATCTCCTTCTTCGAAGTTATATATATGAATGTATGTACATACATATAAAGTACCAACGACACCGGATGGTCTACAGTTTCACTTTGGGGCTCGCTTTTATCTTTTACGCTCAATGGAAATATTGTTTTAGATTGGTATAAAAAAAGAGTGAAATAAAGTACGAAACAATAAAAAATGTACAGTCAACCCGTTATATGCCTGATCTAGGGAATGTAGGGGAAATTTTTCTTCTAATTTCAGTCTTCCACTACCGTGCGTTTAGTTTTGTTCTCGACTACCCGTTATAAGCCTGTTTTATTTTATATCATTTTAAACGTCATATTTACGTTTTGTTACATACGTCACTATCCCAATTTTTCTAGTGCTTATAGCGCTAAAATAAATACTTATCTTTTTACACTAATAATAATTGTAATGCAAAAAATTATTATGACAACGGTATTAATTACAGTAATGATAATAATAATTTTATTGATCAACATAATGATCAATAAAACTTTTAAATTGTAACAGAAGCTTTAATTGTAATTAATGATTACAACTATGAACAATAAATAATATTTTACTTAATAATGATTAAATTATTCTCCGCGAAACATCGATAGTAAATTTTCATAATTTATTTAGATATTTTGTTCGTATTGTTAGTTTACAATTTAGAGAATTTTAACGGAGGCTTATAACGGGATGTCTGGTACGAAACTCAAAAAAGTGGTTAAGTGGGGGAAGCAGTTTGGACTCAGTAACTCCTGATTGAAGAGGTTTATGACGGGTAGTCGACTGTATTTACATTTTTAATGAGCATCAGATAAAAATTTAGTTGAAAGTAAAATTCTTCATTTTTAATGCCACTGATCAAAAATATGTAAAAAAAAATTTTTTTAGTATAAAATAAATTTTTTACATATTCAATGCTCTATATATAGTGCAAATTTTTTTAGATCTATAACAATGATTTATCTTGAAAGCTTATCCTTTCAGCTCGAATTTTATTTCTTTTATTTTTTAAATTTCTCTACGTCAATTCGTTTTCGTTTTATTGGATGACGAAGCAAAGAGGACGACTTTTAAAAATTATCATAACTCAGTAAAAAAATAAAAGAGGGCTCATAAAAATTTATTTTAAAGCTTCAACTTCAAGCTTTCGAATGTTTCTTACCAATAGAAACTAAGAAATTTTTTTATTGGTAAATTTTGTATTTTTTCTTGAATTCTTACCGCGAAATCAAATGACGTTATAAAAATTTAATTAACAATACACTAATGAATTTCGACGTAACATTTTTTAATTTAAAGTTATTTTTACGTTAGTTGGTCTCATCCAGGCTCTCAAGGGATTTTTCTTAGCGGATGTATCGTTGATGGCAGCAGGATGTCTGAACGTGACCGTATGCCCTGATTTCCCGCGACAGTTAATTACCAGTAGCTAATTGACGTCTCGACGCAATCTACAAGTGATTTTATTTCACTACGAACCGTATACTCTACTCAACATATAACAGGAGATGCGGGAAAAAGGGTAAAGAAAGTTCTCTTTCGTGACGGGCTTTCAGATATATCTTTCTGGATTATATATATATATACATATATATATATATATATATATACATATATATATATAGGTAAATTGAGGTCATATTCTATGCAAAGGAAACAAGCCTATCCTCGTACAAATATCACTATTATTTCTCAAACACGAGCCAAGGATTTCTATATGACGAGCAACTTCCATATAAATCTACATACATGGGCATATAATATAATATACATTATAGAAATGAACAAAACTTTTTTTAATCTGACAATCGGTTTTTTAAGTCCTCTTATAATTAAACTTGATCAGATAGTGATAAAATGTCACTGTTGATGAACCGTAAATAACGTTTTGTTATCTACAAATAGGACATCTTGATATCATGGATAATTTTAATTCGTTGTAAGGACAGTTCTCATAATATATGAAAATCATGTCCGTAATATTATTTCCATCAATTGTGTGAATGATCCTCATATTCATAGTAACATTTCTCATAATTATGGAATTGTAATCCTACAATCTGACATCTCAATGTACTTAGAAGAAGATTATACACGCTTGGTGGTGTAAAAATTTTTAATTCACCCCGCCTAAATTTAATACGATATTTGGTGTAATTTTTACACCAAGTCATTTACACTACACCCGGTCCAAAAAATTTTTTACAGTGTACATATGATAGTTGCTGCTTTTTATTATATTTAAATCGTGATGACTATACCAATGTGAAAAAAATTGTTGAAAAAAGGGTAAAAAAGTGTTGCCTATTCTAAACATTAAAACGCGACACAATGACAAACTTTTTTTAAACAATTTTCCAACCTCTGATAATACACAGAAAATAACAATTGACTTAATACTACAAATTAACATTTTTCAGTGCAAAATACTTCAGAAAAAACTAATTTTGAAATATTTCTGAACGTTTCTCGTTTTAGCATATCTTAATAATGCAAGGATACTCATTGATTTTTCCCTTGAATTTTCAAAAGTTTCAAAAACGCTAAAAAAAGTTCGTTGTTGTGTCACGTTTTCAAGTTTAGAATAGTCAACTCTTTCAACAATTTTTTTTTACACGAGTACTTTCATACTGTTTGATAAAGTCGTTTTGTAATTCATCATAAAAACTAAATCGTGTCACTAATTTCAAAAGGGAGATGGTTGGTTAGCTCAGTGGTATAGTTAAGGTTGGCTTATCTTAGAGCAGTTGACCCGAATTCCAAAAGGACATATTTTTATATACCTTTTTGGCGTTAGTCAAGTCTAAAACCAAAAACGGGCGTATTATTTTTTTTTAATTGCTTATCATATTGTAGACTTATTATAAAGCTGAAAATTGGTAAAAAAAAAATTTTTGAAAGCCAAAAGGGCGTATAAGCTTATGCCCTTATGACACCAAATTTTTTTTTTCTAATTTTAAGCCATAAAATAAGTCTACAAAACAATAAGCAATGGAAAAAAATTCTACGCCCTCTTGGCTTTAGAGAGTTTTCTAAAGGGCGTATAAAAATATAAGTCCTTTTGGAATTAGTAACACGGTATAGAAGTGTAATATTGTAAGACTAGTTCATAAATAGATGCTTTATTTTTTTATAAAAGTAAAATTAATTTATTCGTTACTTTTGACGTTAATTAATATGTAAAAGCGACGTACAAATGAGCAACAAATAAAATTATTTGGAAACACTGGTATTCAAATAAAGTTTGGTAGTTGGTTCGTTAACTCGTTCTTCAAATATAATCATGTAATAAATAACGTGTATTTAAAGAACTAACAACAGATAATTAATTTAAAAAAACTAGATTAAAAATGTAATTAAAAGTTTCATTAATTTATTTGCTTTAGTTAAAAAAAATGAATTCTAAATGTAGATGAACCGTATTCTTATATATGTACATATATGATAGTTATGATGAGTAGCATGGCGTGAGAAGGAAATTTCAACTAAAGAAACATACATACACACACCCAGGCTCCACCGTACGCGAAGGAAGTTAAATATCTCTGCGGTTTTATCTCCAAGTGAAAAAAAAATTTTTTTCATCTATTTACTCGGCTACTGTATAACAGATACTTGATACCGCGGTGGTTATAATAAATCTAACGGAAAACTACTTTTTAGTTACGTACGTTATTATTTTTTATTTAAACTGGACATGGACAACGACGAGGTTCGCGGTTCTGTTATTAATAGATCTGTCCAGGCATTTCTTTATGTCAATTAAATTTCTATTATTTATCTGTAATTGATGATGGATAAATACAAACTATCTATCATACAACTTTTTCATAACTTGAAAACTCCCGTCCTATAATTTTGTTACAAAAAATAAAAAAAAAAGTCATCAAATGTGAGTCGATTCTCACAATTTCGTGTCAGTAAAATTAATGGTAGTAAAAATTAATTGAGTAAACAAAACTTTTTTTATTTATTTAGAGGAAGAGGGAGGGGGGCAAAATGGGCCCCTTAAGAAACAAGGGCTTATATGTAATATAAATGTCAGCCCATTTCGCCCCACTCTCCCCTAATAGGGGATAGAGGGGCCTTCAAATTTTGAGTACCTCGAATGATTGGGGCGAAATGGGTCCCCAAAATTTAAGGGGCCCATATTGCCTCCCTTCCTCTACTATAAATTGGAACCAAAAAAAATTCCTGAAATTTTTAGAAATAATCAAGATTTTGAAGTTTCCCATTTTATCTGTTCTTTTCTTAAATTATAAAAAAAAAAAAAAATTTTATGCAGATTAAACTTTTTTATGATCCTGAAATTAGCTAACAATTTAAAATTTTCGGTATTTTCAAAATAAATCGATTACAAAAGAAAAAAAAAAAACTAAAAATATGCACATGTAGGAAATTAAAAAAACTACAAGTGCAATTTTTTAAATATTTTTTTTTTCACAGTCCATCATTTTGAATAAATTTCAAAAACTAATAGACGTCGGCGAACTTCAGTAGCACATTTTTTTTTTTGAAAAATTAATATGATATAAATGCAAAAATTCAGATTTATTAGTTGAATATTCAAAAGTATCTTAAAATTTTATTTAAAAAAAAGACCCCGAGCATTTTTACGTTCCATTATGAACAGTAAAAAAAAAAATTGATTTTTGCAATACTTAATATTAATGGACCGCAAACTATTGGTTGTCAGTAACATAAATAATTATCGTCTGGTGAATAAAATATCATGTATAGCTTGCAGTAGGAGTGACAATTCATCAAGATAAATAGAGTTTTAGAGTTGAGACAACAAAACACTAGTTTGTATTGAGTCTAGTCTAGGGTAAAAAAGAAATATATAAATTATCAGCTGAGTTATTTGTGTTTAATCTGAGAGAAAGAGGAAGAGGAAGAGAGAGCCAAAGAAAAACAAAGTAAAGTGCGCGGGTATTTAGTCCTCGACGGCGACAACGAAAACGACACAAGTCGATCGTCTAGCGTTTGTATGATAAACAAGAACAACTAAACAAAACAACAACAGCAGTAGTTGCGGGAGTGTGTAAAGGGCCAGAAATAATGTCTAGTAGAATTCCTATCACCCTGAAGCTCTGAACAAGCAATGCTACATGTTACATTGTGTGCCCGTTTTATAAACTGTGTGAGTTGTAGATCGAGGGATCGAGAAGCATCTAGACGAGTCGTTCTTCAGTAAATCAATGGCCAGTGCCCTCGTTCCTCGACATCAACCATATTCTTGTCTCATGTCTCTTGTCTCTTGTCTCTAGTAAACTCACTGTTGGTATTCTATTCGAGACTGCTACCATTCCGATCCTTACCAGCGGATGTGTCGACCGATGAATGTAATACAAGACCAAGACCAATGTGCTCATTGCTTGGTACATTTTGCTCTTATTCAAAAGCCTTTTCAATCTTACTGTAACATGCAGCATCGCAGACTACTTCCTTAAAATAGTTACCACTATTCATATTTAAAATAAATTGGTTTTATAACTACACTATTTCAAAGAGAACATTCTAATAAAAAAAAAAAATCGATGCAATTTATTTTCAAATTAACATCGAACTATTTTCTTTTATTTTCAACCGGCATCGGTTATTGGTCTCGTCATATACAAGAAAAAATAATTACATTTTTAGTTGATTAATTTTTTAAATTTCCCGCCGCGAAAATTCAAATTTTCAAAAAATTGGTAAATTATTGTTTTCAGTTCAATTTTTGGAAATCGAGTTTTCCTCTCTATCCAAAAACTCTTATTGATTTCTGTTTAAATTTAAATATATTACAGTATTCGAAAATTAAATTAATTGAATAATTATCACGTAATTAATTAAATAATTAAATTCAGTGGTTAAAAAAAAAAGTAATAAATTATCGAGTGAATAATTTGATGTTAATTTAAATAAAATAAATTTGAAGTAAAGCCTTGAAAGTTATTTTCGGTAGATATTTATAGATAAGAAATATATGAGATAAATAATGATATAATTTATATAACTACTGAGCCTGAAACGAGTGTCTCGACCTAGCCCCCATTTTAAGACGGACTGTCTTAGCTTCTTTCCGAGGCTGGTATACGTAAATCTAGTGATCTAGCCAAAGTTCTTCCAAACCAGCAGTCAAGTTACACTGGATCGGATTCTCGAGCCATTGCTCTTTTTCTCTGGTGCGCAACATATTGAATAATGCATAGACCAAGTCTGGCAAGCCAATAATTTAGACAGTACCCAAAGACGAGAATAAGAAAAGTTAGATAAGCAATTCGACGAAAATCTTACTCACTCAGTCATCCACTCGGTTGTTCGCTTCCTCGCTCGTTCAACCATCTGAAGCATCACTTCCTGCCACATTACGGCTCACCTCCACCCTCTGAGGGCATACGGGCCGAGACAAATACATCATTTACAACTTTAAATCCCGGCCAATTTCAGATTCGATACTTTTCAATAAGAATTTTTTTTTTTTTTTCACTTATCACTGATTTGTTTTGTTGAAGGAAAAAATTCAAGATAAATTGAAATGTAAATTTGGGTAAACAACTTTTGTGTATTTAAATAATTATTTATACATTTCAATTTATTTTTCAAAATATATATAATAAGTACACAGTTAGAAATTTTCCCGCGTAAAAAAAAAAATTTTTCGAAAAATATATGAAAAATGTTAGAAGCTCGAACATTGAAACGTGACACATTTTCGTATATACTTCGAACATTGGATGGTTAGATTTTTTTCGTTCAGAAAATTTTTTATAAAAAACTTTTTGTATTTCTTTGTTGGCACTGAGTACTTCAAATTTTCAGAATCTTTCAATTTAGAGGAGTAAGGAAATTTTTGTAATTTTCAATTTCTGAAAAGTTGATATTATTTTGCTTTAAAATCTTATAAAATTTTTCCAACAAATTTTGAACGATTTTTCGAACACATTTTGTACATGAAATTTCTTGAATTTTAAGTTCATTTTCCTCAAAATACTACGTAAACTTTTTGAACAAATTTCAAACATTTTTCGTATATTTTTCGAACATTTTCTTTTTAAATGGGTTGTGTATTTGTGTTAAAAAATTATTTGGTTAAATTTTTTTGTGTCGATTTTCAACACAGAAATCTGTTAATTCACTGCAAATGAATTTACAGTTGAATATAATCATAGATAACTTTAATATTTTTATGATCAGGTTCAATGATTTTTTTATTCTCATTTTACAGGAGGATAATTTGTAGCTCTGTTTTTTAGAAAAATCACTGAAAATCGAACTAATTGTTTGCTAATTGACAAAAGTTGTACTAAGGTTAGATCAGTATACTTGAGTTGGTTAGCTTATGTGCTCATATTTATTAGTTAATGTCACGAAAAGTCTGTTCAATTTTTACAAATTTTCTGTCAAAATGACAAATTTTGTGTTCAATCATTTAACATAAAATTTGTGCTAAAGATCAACACAAACGCAATGTGTGAAATAACAAAAATTTGTGTAGGCCACTTGAAACACACAATTTGTGTTGAACTTAACCCAAAATTTCAAACTGTAATTGTTCTAATAATCGATGTTAATAAGTTAAGATCAATATTTTTTGGTGATAAAGAAAAATTTTTAATTAAAAGATGAAAATAAATTCAATGAAAAGACTAATGTAATAATATAGGTATACGTAACAAGTATCGTAACAGAACACCCACATCACAGCTACGACGACACACCTTCTCACGTTTAAGCTGTTAATTGTGCAGCAGCGTACGGGCTCCGCGTGAACGACCATAGAATGTGGCTTTGTAAGCGCCCAGATCATCGCGATTATCCTGTCGGGCGTACAGGTTGCACGGCATAAACTCATTCTGTTATTTATATATACGTATATCTATATATCTGTACATATACTTTTGCTCTTTTAGTTAAACTTTTTCTTATTAATTAACCTCTTATATTATTTATTGTATGTCTGCCGCGAAAATACTCGGGAAAAGTGAGTATCGATGTAGGTCTCAGTCGAGTCGAGTCGAGGATTTTTTATCTCCTGGATTCCCAATGACTCTCTAATTACACGTGTAAATAATAATTACAGTAGACCGACAATTGCTACCTGTGTTTACAGAGAGTGGATAATTGAAGATAGCCTCTTAGCTTTCTCGTCGTTTATCAAGTCGCTAGATTTAAAAAATTAATATAAAAAGCCTATCATGCGGATACCGCGGTCATTTCTATTGCTTTGAATTATTACACAGACATATTAACCTTCATTTTTTTTTTATTTTATTTTATAATTAATTAATTGCCGTTTTTTTTCCTGCTTAAGGTCATTTATTGATGATGACAGTTTTCATAGAGGAAAAAATTTTAATAAAATTACCGTTTTTTTTTATTAACTATTGAGAAAAATAATCTAATTAATTAAAATACGCAATCATATTAATTAAGGTATTGATTATCATTTTTTTCACCCACAATTGTCTACGTAACTAAATTTCTTTGCATAGGAGAAGAATTTTTTGCAATGAATTAATTTTTTTTTTTAACAAAATTTATCATCAAAAAATTTAACGAATTTAATTAAAGAAAAAAAAATGTCACGGTCTAGGCTCGAACAAGAAATCTCTGATTGATTTAAAAGAGACAATTTCTCCATGTTGATGTTCGATAATTTGTCTACCGGACATCTTACGACACCAAATAAATTTAATTATAATAAAAATTCAATTGAATTTCCAAAAAAAAATGTAATTATGCATTTTTTATTTTAAAACGCAGCTGCGTTAATCTTTAAGTCACATGAAAAAATTATGTCAACATCCATACACTGTAAAAAATTTTCGGATTGATGACTGTTTATTTATTTAATCACCTCGGAGTGAAATTTACAAAGAGGAGTTTATTTTAGTATTGAAACACCGAATCGGAGTAAATGCGGATTTAAATAAAATTCAGACTACTCCGAAATTAGTTTTTTGAAAAGACAATCTCTCTATTTACTCCATATGCGAAGTGATTTTTTTAAAAACTCCGAAACTCTGACGAAGTGAATTAGGATTTAAATAAAACCCGTCATCACTCGTGATTTTTTACAGTAAATATAAGATTTATTACTATATATAGTGTAATATAATACCTTGAAATATTCAAGTGTAAAAAAGATTTCAGATGATCTTGAAAGAAACGAGTGTATACAGACAGTTAGGGTTAAATATAAAATAGACGTCAAGATGATGCCAACTGGTATTTTCGTAGAGTACCCACGAGTGTTTCAGCGAATATGAAATTCTTGACACAAAGGGTGAAGTACCACGTCATAAGATAATACACGTCTACTAATATATGTATATATATATACAAAAAGGACGGGAATGAAACGTTGCGGAGATGACAATGATGAAAACGCACAAGCCGAGAAATAACTGAAAATTGTAATACGTATATTTTTCTACGTTAATATAACTTTTCATTACGAATATATTTTTTGAAAATGCGAAAAAATAATTAATATAAAAAATTAAGTCGTGATTAAAAAAAATAAAAAATCTATTTTTATTTTTTTTCAATTTAAAAGTCCTCTTAATCCCTTTTCATACTCCATTCTTCAAATTTTTTTATTTTCTTTTATTTTAATATCAGTACTAGTGCATGAATAACGAAGCTAGTTAGTGAGACTAGATGAGTAATTATATTTGTCGTATATAATAGGGAATTAGTAACTCTCAATATTCAGATTCTGGTTATTTGAAATAGCTACGTGTGAGGACAAATTGACTCACGATCGCGGCATTGTTTGAATTATGACATATCTCATAGCAAATATATATACATATATATAAGCGTTAAAATATTCACTCAACCGTCATTTTTCCCCTATCATTTCTATCCACTTTTTTTTAAAAATAAATTCCAACAGCCATTAAATTTTTATTGCCACTAATTAAGTAAACAATTCAATTATTTATCAATTAATTTAATTCCTGATATTTATTTGCCCATAAAATTGATGAATTCCCAAAAAAAAAATAAATAAATAAATTCCATAGAGATTTATTAATACGCAGTAAAAAAATTTAGCCAGTTGTCTTTAATTAAATTAAAAAAAAAAATGTTTTTTTTTTTAATAAAGCGAATGCAATAAAGGGAATGTTAAAAATATCGTAGCTATTATTTTGATGTGGAGGCTGTATGCGTATGCATATTGCGGACGATTATCTCGCGTGGGAACGACGACATTTATCCCCGTGACCAGGTGTACTTTTGAAATTAGCAATTGCACGTACGGAAAATACTCTCGAGTACTCGGTGTGTCTCGGACTCGGTGCTCGCAACATATACGAGCCGTGGGTCCCTGGTGATTGCACGTAGGTGTACTGGGGTTAATTACCCGCAGCGTTACCCGTCTCGACGCAGCATGAGTAATGGATCCCGTGCGTTTCATCGGCCAACCGGAAGATCGCTTGGGACTTTAAATCCTTTTCCCAATAACTAACGACTCATTCATTATATATGCCAGCCCCCCTCTTCCCTTATCCCTGCGCCCTTATCAGACATTCTAAACCACTAGATAGATAGATAGATATATTCCCTTACGTACGTTCGCCAACGTCACCGAGAGTAACTTGAAACGATAAACCGCCGATAAGTGACGAGCTTTAATCTATTAGAAGACCAGTCTCATCCATCTTGAGACCAGCGAACATATGAACTCTTCGAATCAATCATAACAAAAGTTGTCTACATATTTATCCTGCTTTATCTTCTCTTCTATGGATACCCTTTCGATAGATTTGAGAAAAAAAAAAGAAAAAATTTATCGTTATTAAACACGGAATTGTCTGAAAATAATCGATTTCATGGAATGGTATGGGAACAAAAAGTCGCGGTGATTGAAATAGCTCACACCGATCTCGACTCTTAGGACAATTCCCGGAACGACTTTTTCCAATCTCATAACTCGCAATCTTATCGGGTCTTTCGCTCATCGATGAGAATAAACGTGCGGATGACCCGATAAAAGATGAAACAATCATGACAGACGACAGGTTCATTGGTAATTTTTTTTTATTATTATTCGCTGGTTTTTAAACTGCTGAAATTATTTCCACGGTATTAACTATTTAATTACGGAGGAAATTGTCAGCTTTCATAAAGACTTTTATTCCCTTTTGCCACTGAATGACTTTTTCTTTTTCTGAGCTACGTTCCACGAACTTAATCATTTAACGGATTAATGAATTTTTTATCGTGAGCAAATTGGTGGTCTTTTAGGGTCAATTGATAAAAATAAATTATTGGTGATTTAAATAATCTTAGTTTTATACTAAAACCTTTTAAAATAAGAGCAAAATTTTTTTTTATTTTATACACTATAGTTCAACATATACGTCGGTGATATCGTACGATTATTTAAATGAAACAGTTTACCATAACTGTTCTCTCACATTGTTTCAACCTCTTTTCCTTCACGCAGTGCTATTAAATACAACCCTACTGGTTGTATTCGTGCTTAAATTTTAAACGTCCACCATTTCCATTCACATTTGCTCATCCCAACTACTCCAGCTTTAATGTGTCTAGGGTGTATCAGAAATATATTTTTAATATTTAACTGCTCTCGAATTTTTAGTTACTCAGTTAGAAATTTAATGTTAAATTCAACAAAAATTGTATTGCAAACGGGCTGCAGAAATTTTCGTGTTAATTCAATACTTTGCGTTTGAGTTGATCTTTAACACAAATTTTATGTTAAATGATTGAACACAAAATCTGTTATTTTGACAGAAAATTTGTGAAAATTTAACAGACTTTTCGTGTTAAAATTAACTAATAAATATGAGTACATAACCTAACCAACTCAAGTATACTGATCTAATCTTAGTACAACTTTTGTCAATTAGCAAACAATTAGTTCGATTTTCAGTGATTTTTCTAAAAAACAGAGCTACAAATTATCCTCCTGTAAAATGAGAATAAAAAAATCATTGAACCTGATCATAAAAATATTAAAGTTATCTATGGTTATATTTAATTGTAAATCAATTATAATCCAAGTTTCCTTGCAGACAATGCTGCTACAATGCTTCGCTTGGTTACAGTAATGAAGAAACAAGCGGGAGTGTTTAGACAAACCACACAAATTTTGTGTTAATTTTCGAATAACACAAGAAATGTCTTACATGACAGATTTTTTAATTATTTAACATAAATCTATTTAAGTAAAATAGCACAAAAGGTTTGTGTTGAATTAACCGATTTCTGTGTTGAAAATCGACACAAAAAAATTTAACCAAATAACTTTTTAACACATTCCAAAATTTCTCAATGTGTACTATCAAAATGTTTAAAATATAATCATGTTCAAAGCTCAAAAACTATGGGTTGTTTTTGGGGCCACACGGAGAAAAAAAACAGTAACC
This sequence comes from Microplitis demolitor, assembly GCF_026212275.2. Classification (NCBI taxonomy): domain Eukaryota; kingdom Metazoa; phylum Arthropoda; class Insecta; order Hymenoptera; family Braconidae; genus Microplitis; species Microplitis demolitor. The sequence continues at coordinate 5,299,472 of NC_068554.1, read as the reverse complement.
ATTGCTGCGCAGAACAGTAATTCAGTCAATAAGCGTGTTTGATCGAAAAATTAAGTATAGTAAAAACATATTTTACTATAGTTGTATTCATTCAATTGACTGGATTATTTTCCAACACAGTAATTGTTACTGTTCTTTTTCCGTGCGTCACTACTCTCTTAAATCCGAAATAGTGAAAATAGTGACTATTCACTATTTGCTAGTGAAAAGTATATCACTAATTCAAATAGTGGTATACTTTGCACTAGCAATAAGTGACTATTCACTACCAAACAGTGATTTTCACTAATTCGTTTTTAGAGAGTAGGTTAACTGTTTTTCAGATTTTTTAAAAATTTTTTTCGATTATGAAATTAAACATTAATTTTGATATTTTTGAACAGAAATACGGTAGAGTATACATCTGTTCATATTTGTATTCCACGACAATGAAAAGGGAAGCGTAAAAATTAAAGACAAAAGACGAAGAAAAATATGGTGGGAACAGCGGTGTGGACTAGTCCAAACAAAGCTACTTGGAATACAACATGAAACTTAACACCGTGCAGAAGTAAAAGACGTCATGCGAGCGCTGACGAATTCAGACAGCATTTGAAACGTTAAATAATAATAATAATAATTTATTATTGCTCTCATTATTATTATTTTAAAGAAAAGGAAAAATAAGAGAATAAACATTTTTCTATGCTTCTTCAAACAAATTATGTTTATGAAAGGGCCTTTATAGAACCTACATACGTTTTTTATCATTATATATATATAAGGATTTTTTAATTAAAGTACCATATGTTAGTTAGCTTTCCGGTAAAAATTAAAAAAAAAATTTTCAAAAGATCTGTTACAGAAAAATATTTAGTTTTTTTTTTTTGCAATTTTATATATTTTTCAAATTACACTCAACTTGAATACAAACAAATAATTTTCAAATTTAAATCCTAACTATGCAAATGATTGATTTAATTTTCATTAATGAATGGGCGCATATATTTTAAATTTATCAGAGCTTCAATAATTGCTAATATATGTATATAAATTTAGGAAAATTGTTGACTAGAATTATTGAATAAAAAAAAAAAGAAAAAAAAATACTGGTACTCTTTTTCAATTTTATAGTTTTTTTCATTCATCAGAAATTAGTTATTGAGACCCGCACTTTTTGTATTGACTATTTACTTTCATAAGAGTAAATTTATTGCAAGTAAATATGCATGCAAATATTGTGTTACAAAAAATATTCGTTAATTAAATGTAAATATACACAAGTAAAAAAAAACCAATTGAATGAAAAAAGATATTCGTTTTCACAGTCGTGACTATTGTGTTTATTTATCAGACCTAAACTTTTTTTATCGTTTTATATTAAATTTATTTTTCAGTACAAACTAAAAAAATTGGGTGCATTTCATTAAGTATAAATAGTAGTGTGCTAAAGTAGTAACGGCATTTGTGAGATTGAATACGAAGCGTTAATTAATGACGCTGTCGAGAGGTGGCGCCTAGATCATGTAACACTTGGCCGTTAATTTAACGACAATGAACATATTCTTATATATGTATACAAGTGACATATTGATAGCCGAAATAAATTAATACGATAGTAAAAACTAAAAAATATGCGATGCGTCAAAGTTATAATTTATCTGAAGAGTTTGTTTTGATTTTGAATGTCAAAATTTACATTTTTCTACTGAAAATTAAAATTAAAATTTAGAAGAATTTGAAAAAAGATATATGAGTCAATATCTAAAATTAACATATTTGTCAAAAGTCAATTGAACGCAGTCTCTAGAATGGGATAAAAAAAAAGTTTGAATAGATGCGCATTGAAAAAATTCTTTTTTAGAGGCTCGATACCCGAAACATGTGGGTACATTGACAAACACGGTTGCACATTTATACGAATCGTTCAAGCCCCAACGATCTTCAATGACTAGGTTTCTAGCTCATTTGCGTCTTCGTAATTCGTCTCCCAGTGAAAACTATTGGAGAATAGTTGCATTCATCCTGGGCCTCTGTCGAAAAAGTATCTGCAGATGACAAAAAGCTCTATTGCAGACAAATATTTGCCGATAGATGTGCTAATTTTGAACTCGAATGTGAATCGATTTCTCTTGACGACCCCTTTTCATTTACTCAAAATCGAACCAGAAAAATATAAAACTGAAATAGTGTATAAATACAGAAAAAAAGTAAGTATACTGGTAGGCAATAGTGAGTGGACTGCATAGAGGAAATATAAAAAAGAAGCGGATTTATACGAACTCTGGGTGGATGGTCGAATGAACACGACGCAATGTCCAATGTATACGAAGCGCGTTATGAATCTCAAACCGTGTGGAAAATCGCTTGCACTGCTTTTTTCTATTTAATTTTTTAACCGTGTCAAATGTAGTCACGCATTCAGTGAGTCAGAACATGTTGAGTCTGGATCTCTTTTTTTCTCTCATATTAAATATATATTCAACGAAAAGAAAATAAATATTAAAAATAATAATTAGTTGGAGAACAACAGAGAGAAAAAAATGCTCCTCTGACCATTTTAAACTGTACCAAAATTAAAAAAAAAAAATATATGAATGCATTATTTGTCAGCAAAAAAATTAACGGAAACCGAAAAAAATAGTTTTAATGAAAATTCAAGCTCATAAAATTTGGGCGTAAATTATAAATTTTGTAATATTTTTCTTGCATAAGTAAACAGCTGGTAAAATGGACCCTGTGGAAAGAATTCACGTTTTTTATCTCGATTACAGTCGACTACCCGTCATAAGCCTGCCCTTCATAAGCCTCTTTCCCCCAATCGGAAGTTACTGAGTTCAAACAGCTTCCCTACTTAACCACTTTTTTGAGTTTCGTACCAGACATCCCGTTATAAGCCTCCGTTAAAATTCTCTAAATTATAAACTAACAATACGAACAAAATATCTAAATAAATTATGAAAATTTACTATCGATGTTTCGCGGAGAATAATTTAATCATTATTAAGTTAAATATTATTTATTGTTCATAGTTGTAATCATTAATTACAATTAAAGCTTCTGTTACAATTTAAAAGTTTTATTGATCATTATGTTGATCAATAAAATTATTATTATCATTACTGTAATTAATACCGTTGTCATTATAATTTTTTGCATTACAATTATTATTAGTGTAAAAAAATAAGTATTTATTTTAGCGCTATAAGCACTAGAAAAATTGGGATAGTGACGTATGTAACAAAACGTAAATATGACGTTTAAAATGATATAAAATAAAACTGGCTTATAACGGGTAGTCGAGAACAAAACTAAACGCACGGTAGGGAAGACTGAAATTACAAGAAAAATTTCCCTTACGTCCCCTAGACCAGGCTTATAACGGGTACTCGACTGTACATTAAATTTGGATATCCTATATAAATAAATCGAATCAGGAAAATAATATGCGAGGATTATAACGACGTGTGAAAGATGTTCCTAAATTGATGTAGAAAGCCTAAACTGTAGTCTTATATTTTAAACGAGACCGAGTGTAAGACACAGTGCTAAACCATTACCATTTTCAGTATCGTAAGAGTCGTAAAGCTAACGAGCGAATTCCGGGGATTACGATCTTCTCCAACGGACCATCCGGCAGATAATAATCTCACTTTGAATATATGCAGTCACATACATATCACATGACACAATAGCAACACTTAACAACACACTACAGATACATAAATATAAATATAAATTTTTAAAATTTATTTATTTCTTCCTCGAGTAATCTCATGAGTGTGAATGGAACATCCATAAAATTGCACCCGGATACAACATTTTTCCGTTCTCTTTTATTTTTTTCTACTGCAGCATATATTGGATCGTCGAATGTGAATCGCAGATTAAGTCAAGAGGCTGCTGCTAGAGAGAGGAGTTGCTCTCGGAGCAATAGTGCTGGGAGTGAACGGTCGAAAAGACTATTTCCATGGAAAGTATTTTCTCTCCTTGTCACCTCCATTACTCTTATCTCTACCACCTTTTCTATGTTCTTTTACCAACAAACTCTTTACTACTACATACTCATGCTTATACTTATATACGTCTGTGAGTTAATATAACAGATATAAATGCGTAAGTATATGCATGAAAATTCTCAAAAGAGCTCATGACTCACGGATTTTGAGATTTGTCTGTAAATTATACACCGACGTATCCGAGAATTACTTCTTATTCTTAGAAAGTCCCAAAGTTTTGCTTTTCTCGACGACAAGTACTGCCAGTTACCAGCAGTACAGCGGCGCTCAATGTTGTTATATATAATATATACCACGACTTACTTAGCTTGATGTAATTAAAGAGAGCTTCGTAAACGTTTCCGCTGGCTGCCCACGCCATGCCCATTAAAACTTTTTTTTTATTACCTACTGGTCAGTCCTTTAGAAAACTGATTCGAATACTACTAGACTGCAACGCGACGCGCTATAAAAACTGTATACATCTACTTAACTTGCAACTGATTTATTTAACTTTCCTCTTCAAGGAAGTTGCAAAAACCTGGGGTAAAATACCGAGCAAAAAATTACTTTGCATTCAGCAGCCAAACCCTAAATTGATCAATCGTTACAATTTTTCTCTTTCGATCAAAAATCGCAAGAGGAGAGTCGGGTAGAGTCGAGACGCTGAGAAAAAACTCAATTTTTTCTTATCTTGAATATGTTAAGTCTCATACTTTTCATCCATATGGAAAAAAAGTATGAAAAATTTATTTATTTTGTATTTTTTTTTTTTTTTTTTTTCAATTTAATAAATATGGAGATTTATGTTCAAATTCTATAAAAATATCATCAGGAAAACTTTTGTGTTTTTTAATACTGATTTTATTAAAATTTTCGGATTCACCATTTTTCTGATCCCTATTTTTAAAAGATTATAAATAGATGTAAAAAATGGATTTAAATGTACATTTTTTTTCGCGAAATTAAAAATGAGTTAATCCTACATTATGGAAATACAACTAATCTGTCGTAAAAAAATTTTAATTATTCATAAGTCTGGTTCAAGTAATATTTCTCTCTCATCAACACTAATCCTTTGGACCCGTAGTTTTTCATTAAAAATACAGAGTTGGATTAACAGAGACATAAACTTTATATAGAATAATTTTACTTATATTCTATAGGGCAGAGAGGCCTCCCTAAAATTTTGATCAAAAAAAAAAAATTTTTTTTTTTTGTCTAATTACTATAAATCCGATATATTTGCGAATTTTCAGCCCTACCCATAACACCTAGGGCAAAATGGATCAGTCGAAAATTTTGAAAAAATGATTCTTTCATATTTTTATAGTCAAGTTATACAAAAATTGAATATACTAATCCATTTTGTAACTGATTCTCTATAGCTGCGGTAAATTTAATCACTTAAAATATCCGAAAATAATAATTTATTTTTATGATTGTTAAAATTTTTAAAAATTATGCAAAATGATCTGTAATCTAAAAAATTAAAAAAAAATGACAAATAAGAAATATAAAATTATTTTTTTTTTTTTAAATAATAATTAGTAATTACGCTAATCGAGGGGGAATGATTTATCACATTTTAAAAAAATTTTTTTGAGTAATATAAAACCAAATATAGTTGTCAAGAGAGAGAAATGCATTCTTAATGATGGAAAACATTAAAAAAAAAAAAATTTATCAGTTTTTGGAGGGGATATTTCTGCCCCACAAAAAAAAAAATTTTTTTTTTAAATTTCGGCAACATGTCCATAAATTTGTTCGAAATAGGACAAAAGTAAAGTGATCTGATGGTTGAAAGCCACAAAAAGTAATAATTGGCTTAAGGGGGTCACTCTGTCCCACCCTCCCCTACTTAAATTAAATAAGAGCAAGTTAATGACGTGCGGAAACCCAGCGAGTATTTTCAGTTTACAGCTTAAATACACAGAATTAGAATACTCCAACAATCAATATCAATATATACACAACAGATTGGAATAATTTGAATACATAGTTCTGGAGTACATATGAACGTCTTTAAACTAAATCCGTAAACGAGTCAACTTTGTGTTGGTGCAGCTCCAATGTCTTATCATTAAATCCAAGGAATACTCTCTGGAGATACACTAGATAGAATTGAACGGTAGTTTCTAGGTGTATGACTTAACTTTGTGAAATAGTGTACTAGTAAACTTACTACGTCTCTTTTCATTTGTCGCTAAATACATCTAGTCTGATAGTGTCTATACGTTACGACTACAGTATTTATGTTTGTCCCAGTTTCTTGGTCAAAGATAGACCTTTTAAAGTAAACTTTTTCATTCCACGTCATCTCTATCTTTATGAATATATTTATACATAACTATATTTCATATTTATAGTTGCGAGATCATTAAAAAAAATAATAAAAAAAAAAAAATATGAGGAAGTGATTTGCGCAAGATGATAAAGTTTATTCGCGCGAAAGTTTTGACGACTTGCTGGGGCATTCAGACCAACGAGATAATCGGAGCCTGAGACGAGATAAATCCAAAGGTAAAATTAAAAAAATAAAAAGAAGAAGATGGTATATGATAGTAAAAGAGGAATGAGAAATAAGTAAGAAAAAGTTATCAGGTTTCTGACTAATTAATTAGTCAGTGGTGGCTCAACACTTGCATATGGAATGACGTAGAAAACTGGCCTGTGATTAAATGGTTAATGTAGCTATCCGTCTAGCTACCGTTGAGTTGGTAATGAAAAACTTTGGGTATCTTTTTACATTAAAGCGTATCTGCGTAGTCACTGTGACAGAGAAGTAATCAACTGTAAGGAAGGGAAAGATGTCGCTAATTTGTTCGTTGTTAGTCTCGAGTTTAGACGAGACGAGACGCTCGACACGGTCTTTTGCGGGGTGAGATTCGCTCTCCACCTCTAGTCTCCCCTTGAACACACAGTGTCACTAGTGTCTTTACATAAAGGCAGACAAATAATGGGAGCAGAATGAAAATGAAGAAAACATGGGCCTTGGGCAGACTGGAGAAAGGAGAAGTGAAGAAATTTTAAATAAAAATGAGGGTTGAAACAGAGCTCATATAATTTTAACGAGGAAAAAATTCATTTTTGTTCAGGATAATGTGTTTTTAAGAGGTACTGATGTGTACTAATTTCATTAAATATTTCAATACGGAAAATGGGAAATTTTTGATGAACTGGAAAAAGTTGCGTTCACGAGCGTTAATTTTTCCTGTCTATTTTTTTAAATTCAATCCTACATTTACTACGAGCTTAGGGTTTTTTTCATGGCTTTGATTGCAAAAATAAATCTCATTTAAAAAAAGAACAGTCAGCTACCCGTTATAAGCCTGGTCTAGAGGACGTAGGGGAAATTCTTCTTGTAATTTCAGTCTTTCCTACCGTGCGTTTAGTTTTGTTCTCGACTACACGTTATAAGCCTGTTTTATTTTATATCATTTTAAACGTCATATCTACGTTTTGTTACATACGTCACTATCCCAATTTTTCTAGTGCTTATAGCGCTAAAATAAATACTTATCTTTTTACACTAATAATAATTGTAATGCAAAAATTATAATGACAACGGTATTAATTACAGTAATGATAATAAAAATTTTATTGATCAACATAATGATCAATAAAATTTTTAAATTGTAACAGAAGCTTTAATTGTTATTAATGATTACAACTATGAACAATAAATAATGTTTTACTTAATAATGATTAAATTATTCTCCGCGAAACATCGATAGTAAATTTTTATAATTTATTTAGATATTTTGTTCGTATTGTTAGTTTATAATTTAGAGAATTTTAACGGAGGCTTATAACGGGATGTTTGGTACGAAACTCAAAAAAGTGGTTAAGTGGGGGAGCTGTTTGGACTCAGGAACTCCCGATTGAAGGAAAGAGGTTTACGACGGATAGTCGACTGAATTTAAAAAATAACATTTTCATTTTGTTTAGCTCTCAAATATAACAATTGTGCGATAACCTTTGATAACATTTTTATAGTAAAAATTTTAAGAAGAATGTGCTTTGAGGGAAACAATATCAAAAATGAAAAAATAATCAAAGTTAAATTTAAAATTGATTAATAAAATATTTCACATAAAGAGAAAAATATAAAAGCATAGTTGATTTGAAATATTCTATAAAATTGTCATGTTATGAATAGCATTACTTTATATTTTAGACTTTTATGTTGAAAAGACGTCAGTCATATTTTATGAGAATAAATATTCTGTACGAAGGAATATTTGAGGAAAAACAAATAATAAAATTTATCAATAGTTCTGTATACAATTGAATTATTTATGAATTGGGATACCGGATTATAATTTTATCTTTCATTTATTTTGTAATGAGAGGAAATAAAAAAAATAAGATCGTTTCAGATGCTGTAATTTTAGTAGCAGAGCAAATTGCATTAACCGTTCGGGACTTTATTGAATCACGATCGGCGCTTCTGTTGAGCTTACGTTAACAATGTAACTTGATTTATTTTCTTTCACGTGTCGTCCAGTACTTTCAGTACGTTATCGTACGTTAATACGACGTCGTCGGTGGTACCAATTTGAATCCGTTAACAATGTACAAAAAAGCATTAATCCGCACTCTCTTTGTTAATAAATCGGTTTTTTATTTTTTTTTTAACTCTCAGCAACTCGCGTTTTTATTTTACTGCTGAAAAACCACTAACATTTGGTGCTTCAATAGAGAATTAAATTCAATTCTGCAAACGCAAGTAATAATACGATTATAACAAGAGAATACTGTATAGCTTTATGTAAAATACTCTATTTGTTTCACTGACTTCGGACGCTGAGCCTCTAAGACCCGTGAAAAGTTATTTATGAAAAAAAAAAAAATACTCTAACTTTTTTTATTTTAATCAAAAATATTTTTTGATTATTGAAAGTTATAAGAAAGTTTCATAAGTTCAAAAATTTAAAAAAACTTTTTTTTACCTTAGATGACTCATCAAATTTACACGCAGAGAATTTTTGAATAAAAATTACCCTTAAATTTTAGTACTGTAAAAACATCTAGCCAGTAACTAAAATTTTATGTACGTTGTTAGTAGAAATTGCACTTCATTTAAAAGCTACATAGTAGTATATTTTACAATGTGCATAGGAAAAATTTAGATTTCACCACACGTCCTTACACACGGAGAGAAAATTATGGCAACAGTTACAATATATTATGGGAATGGTTCCCATACTGCATGGTAACCGGTTTTTTTGAAATGTTGATTATAGGAACGGCACCCATATATATTATGGTAATCATTCCTATAATTATAGGTATAATTCCCATATGGTATCGGAATAGTTCCTATGGAATCATGGTAATCGTTGCCATGTAACTATGATAATGGTTACCATAATATTATGGTAACCATTACCATAATATGATGGTAACCATTACCATAATATGATGGTTATGTTTACAATAATATTATAGGAATAGTTACCATAATATATAGGGCTTATTCCCATATACACTTAGGAACCGTTACAATGTGGTTATAGGATCGGTTACTATTTGCTTGTGTGAACTATTCCTATGAGTATGGTAATCATTACCATGATTCTTTCACATGCGATATGGAAACTGTTACCATAATGATAGGAGTTGTTCCCATACTTATGGAAACTTTTCCCAGAAAGTATGGGTCTATATCCCATAATCCCAAGTAATCATTACCATAACGGTATGGGATGATATTTCATAAACGTACTAGGAACAGGTACCATAATTTTCTCTCCGTGTATGTTATAACATAGAACAAAAATAAATTACTTTTGATATTTTAACTAGAACTTTTTTTTAGATAAAAAAAATAATTAACGCTTATGCATAATTACCAAAAATAAATATAAAAAAGTATTTTTAGGCTAGAAAAAAATATTAATTAAAAAGTTTTAATGAAAAGTAAATAATTAATAAAAAGATAAATGTTAAAACATAGAAAATGTATATGTACATATACAGAAGAAATATTTATCACTTGAGTATCGTATAAAAAAGCTCTCAGACCAACCTACGATGTGCGTTACTACAAAGTTTGTAATCCTCTTGCAAACTATAAATATATAAAGTAAATTCAATCCCTAACTGTAAGAATTTTGAATTCCAGCAAGTTATTGCACAATGCAACTGCTCCGAGGCGTTATATACCTACGCGCATATATATTTATAAATTTATCTATTACATATTTTTAGCATAAATTTTAAAATGTATATAAAAGAGAGTTAAGTGAAAATAAATTTTAATTGTACATAATTTAATAATTTTGTCAGAACTTAGACATCTTTTGAGCTTTCTCGAGTCAAAGTAAATTGTAACAATACTGTAGAGCGTTAATCAAGTCAATTGGGGTGTGAAAATTGAATACTCTGTCACAGAGACTTTGAAGACAATCAAGACATTTCAATCAGCCAATTGTATCCTTGTTGTATTTAACAATTGTTAATTATGCTCTTTCATAATTGCTCAGCTCTTAACTCGGTTCATTAAATATTTTTTTTTCTCTTTCTCTTTACTCAAATCAGAAACTGAGTAGCAAATATATATACGGCCTGTTATTTATTTAAATTTAACAGAATCAGAAATTACACGAATGAAAAAAATATTTAAATGAGTACAAACCAAGTATGCTTATGATATTTTTTAATTAAACGACAATTTAATTAAATACTTTAATTAAATCAGAGGTAAGCTTTAGTTTTTCTGGATTCCGGTAATATTCAAAAAGCGCACTTTTTCACCAGCATAAAGGTCATTAAGTGAGTTAGTAATTTTATTTTAATTTTAATTTATATTTTTTTTTTTTTTTACAATAAAACAACGCATCAAAAAAAAATTTACTTTGTGTACACGGAGGATTAAAGCCGCTATTTTTTTTTGCTCAACACACTTGAGTTATTTAAAACAAAAATAAAATAATAACCTAGTAAATTGAATTAAATTTTTTGCAAGCGCTGTCATGCCGGAGGAAAAATAATCCATTTCGTGGGTACTCGCGATGATAAACATTAAAAGCAAGGTGAAAATTTAGGTGGGATTCGCGGTTGCTGACCAGCTTTGCTGACGCTTTACGAGAGAAAGATTAAAATACGACGACGATGATGATGATGATAATGAAAAATAAAAAGACATGGGTCCACCATAGAGAGAAATATCCAGCAGGTTGATCGGCATTTCCGCGTGACCACTACAGGCGTGGTTCGGACCACTATTACACCGTCCATGTTCTAACCAAGCCACCAAAAAGACCATCTAATTTCATTAAAAAGCTTTGATGCTGTTTTACCTCAAGCTTACTCGCGGTTACTTGTCCGCTTTACCCTACCTGTAAACTCCCAACAAACAAAATCTTCTTGTTTATTTTTTTCATCTAGTTCTTTTTTTAAAATCACTTCTATTCCCGCGGGAATGTCTTTTTTATGAGCGACTTAAACTTTCCTGTCTACTGGGAAAAAAGACATTTAAAATTTTTTTTAATGTCATTTTCTTAAGCAGTCGCTGTTATCGTGTCTTTTAAATTTTCCACTTTTTCCCTTGCCATGCAGCATGTAAACAAAGTTATTTGTCTAGTAATTCAACTCCAGTTCCAGTGAAAAAATATAAATAATAAATAATGGTAAATATTTTTTTATCAGTGATTACTAGGAATAAATATATATGCAGAGTAATATTGCGTGTAAGATTTTTCCGTATCCATACTCTACATATTTCATAGGTTATTATCCATAACACGAGTTGCAATTATCTGCTGGAAGTACGGGTACAAGATGTCCAGCAAGTAATGCTGCTCCGTAAGCTATCGTCTTAGGAATAATAATAATAAAAAACATAAAAAATGATATATTCCAGTATTCGTGCGGGTAAACGGGGCACAAGCTTAAAAATAGCGTGCAGAAAAGCAGCACGCAAACGAGACACTTCCATGATGTAAATGGCTAGAGAAGTAGAGCCTTATATTTAATGAACAACAGACGTTAATTTTAGGGTTGTTGTAAGAAGAGTGTGTTGAGATTAAAACTAATTCATTCACCCAGGGTGTGGTCTTCATGTTTTTATGCACATCGTCACGCTATAAACTCCTAGCCGTGTTTTTACTATTTTAAATTCAGCTTATATCCATTTACACTCGCCGCGTTACCCAACGTCCTCGGCTCCAACTGCATTAATTCTCTGTATGGAAATAAACAAACGACCGCTAAAAATTTAAACCAAAAAAGAACGAAAGGAAAAAAAGCAAAAGCTAATAAATAACCGGGACAAATGACCCCAGAAAAATTTAATTTTAGCCAACTCGAGTCGGGTTATAAAATTCGACGGAAGTAACGAAAAGTCGCTCTCGCACCAACACCTTCTGGGTTTTCTAGGGTGCTCTAGCTTTCTATATGAGTCAACTAACTCAAAGAAACATCTATACAGCTATACAATCTATATCAACCTGTGTACCGATATATGTACAAAAAAAGTAATCAGCAATTGTTTTCAGCATCTTTATATAGGACACAATGTGCCAGAGCAAATAACTTTTTTCACTCGTAAAACCTCTATCCCGATGAGCAAGCCGTCGAGAGCCAGAGCCTGCCAGACGATTGGCTTCTTTCAAAATGAATGTCACTAAAACCTCTTAGGCTTCCAATTGCACTTTACCTTTCTTTACATTTAGTATTTCATTCTTACTCTCAATTTTAAATTCTCAACCATCAATATTCGATGCTCAATACTCAACTCAATCCTCAGACTCAATGGATGTAACGCGATATTTTTTTTCAATCAGTTTCCCAGATGTAAGTGAGACCTGTGGCAAAATTCCTCGTGCTCAATGCATTGTAAATTAACTACAACTACAGCTAAACAATGCGGAATAATAGGCCACCTGCCGAATATAATCTACGCTAATAATCTTCGGACATCTCGATTGCAACGAACGAGAACGAATGCCAGATGGTCCACAGCATGGGAATAATTCGAAACGTAAATTGATTGCCAAAGCGGAATCCCTTGATACTATTTTTCATACCCGTATACACAGACATTAATATATAAATATAAATATATATATGCATATGTAATATATATAATGTACGTTTTATTTCGGTTGTTTAATTTGCTCCTGAATCGAGTTCATTTAACAGCAAACAATGACTCGTGACTTGGCATTACTATAATAACAATAATAGGGCTCGAAGTTGTATGAGAGCTGAGAATAATACCCATTTTATAACCAACCACCCACGCACACATGGTTACTCTTATTAACAAGCTTATTGCTAAAACCACCCTACGTACCCCGGGTTTAGCTGTGCGTTCATGCTCATGGCACGCACCATATATTGTCTTGATGTCTTTGTGCAGCTTTTAATAGGATAATTTTTGTTTAATCTCACTGCGGTTTAATTTGCTTTTCTTCTATTTATATTTTCATTTCCATTAAAAAAAAATTTATTTTCATTTAAAAACTTATAATTGCTCTGTGAAAAAGTACCGCACGTGAGTAAGTAACTGAGCGTGTGTTTGTAAGTGAAATATATATGTTTCCTATAGGAAAATATATTTTTTCAGTCACGTTTTGTCGCTTGAGTTAAAGCCTTTATAGCTGATGGACACTCTCATGATGAGCAACGTGTAGGTCGTTGTTGTTGCTGTTATACTTCTCTGTACTATATACAATATAGTACACCAGCAGTTCCAATAACATCCAACCAACGTGCAAAGAATAAACTCTGCACAGCAGGTGACGATAGAATATTGTCCCACAACTCGTCTCTCGCTATTTCGCTGCACTGCCGTGGCAGCTCACGCCAGTCAAAATGCCTGGGCGCCCGTCAGACTTAAAATTTTTTCATTATTTTAGATTTTTTATTTGTGCCGAATAGTACACTGCGAAAAATCAGGAGTGAATAGGGATTTTTTTATGGACGGAGTGAAGCGGATTTTACTTCAATCCGCATTCAGTCTGGTCCGAAGTTTAAATACTTAAATAAATTTATATTTAATAGAAGCAGCTGTTAATCATTTTCATAAATAATCAATTAAGATTTTAATAATTAAACTTAAAATATTATGTTTTCCGTTTATAAAAAGTTTTAGTATCTTACTAAATTATAATTTCATATATATACATTCAACTACCCGTTATAAGCCTGGTCTAGGGGACGTAGGGGAAATTTTTCTTGTAATTTCAGTCTTCTCACTACCGGGCGTTTAGTTTTGTTCTCGACTACTCGTTATAAGCCTGTGTTTATTTTATATCATTTTAAACGTCATATTTACGTTTTGTTACATACGTCACTATCCCAATTTTTCTAGTGCTTATAGCGCTAAAATAAATACTTATCTTTTTACACTAATAATAATTGTAATGTAAAAAACTATAATGACAACGGTATTAATTACAGTAATGATAATAATAATTTTATTGATCAACATAATGATCAATAAAACTTTCAAATTGTAACAGAAACTTTAATTGTAATTAATGATTACAACTATGAACAATAAATAATATTTTACTTAATAATGATTAAATTATTCTCCGCGAAACATCGATAGTAAATTTTCATAATTTATTTAGATATTTTGTTCGTATTGTTAGTTTATAACTTAGAGAATTTTAACGGAGGCTTATAACGGGATGTCTGGTACGAAACTCAAAAAAGTGATGAAGGGGAAAGCTGTTTAGAATCAGTAACTCTCGATTGAGGAAAAGAGGTTTATAGAGGGCAGGCTTATGACGGGTAATCGACTGTACAATTAATATTTTCCGAAACTTCTTTTCGGAGTAAAATTCACTACAATAGAATTAAATAGATAAAAAGTCATCCACTCCGTGTTCACTCTGCAAATTTTTTACAGTTTAATAATAAATTAACAGAACAGGAAGGTTTACAGAAAACTAATAACCCGTGCTAATAGAATGAAAAATTATAGTCTCAAGAGTTGTTGGGTATGAAAAAAGTATGTGTCCACCAGTTAACTACCACCCGACACAATTAATTTCCTCGAGATATTTAATCACGAGCTTTTAAATACAATCGAGTTTTCCCACTGCTTGCTTGCAAAAAATTATAAGTTGATTTTTTCCTCTCGTGACACTCATTGTATGACATCAAATCGCTTTAATGTGTGTTATTCATGAACGTGTGACGTTTACTCTCGTACATATTTCATATGCAAATATATATATATATATATATATACGTATTCCAGTTAACATACATGTTATTTAATGAAAATACCTGACAGTATATCATTACTGTAATTATTTTATGTCTCTTAGCTTAACTTACTGATGCTCTAACAACATTTCACTCGCGATTTAATATTATGATAATTTTATTAAAACTATTGATTTTGCTTCAATATTTTATCAAAGTTTTTATTAATCTATAATGAAATGAAGAAAGATTTTAAACTTTTCGGCAAAAAAGATCGTAAACTTCGTATCTCCATACTTTTATTTACGATCTCTAAAATGAATGTGTCGTAAAATGTTAAATGAAAAATAAAAAAAAATCAATAGATTAATAAGTCAGAAAAAAAACAACAAAATCAATAACCAAACAGAGCATAAAATTTTTCTTACTGAAACACCTATCGAAGATGTTCTGAATTTTAAAAAATAAAATTTCATCGGATCTCGCGTGTAAAATAGTGATAGGATTTTGAGTATGGAGTAAGCATAAAAGAAATAACTAGTTTTGTTTTATTTTCAATACAAGAGCGAGACAGTATCTTGGACATTTACCGTGAAAAGTATGAAAAAGAATAAGAAAAGTAAGAGAAGAAGTAAAACGGAAAGCGTAAGGTCTAACTGTTGGCTTTTCGCCCAAACATCCTCTACTCGGCTCCCTTGACTCTAAAGCCCGGAGGGGTTGCACGAAGCTCGGTAGTTAGGTACTAGTCAGGGGTGGAAATCTCGTCACAGACCGGATACGAAAGCAGAGACCGAGAAGACACGAGTACACGACCAAGGCGGATCCAAAAGACCCTTATAGCATTCCCATAACTTTAAAGCTTTCTCTATCATTCAGACTCTCAAACCCTCTCTATTATTCCTCTCTTTGTTCACTTGCGTCTCTCATGTCCTCTATAAATCTCACTTAATACTATTCCTTAATCATATCATACAGTAGTAACCATCCGCGCTCATCAATTTTATTTTAATTAAAATTAACTCATACGAAATTGTTATTTAATGATAAACAAATATTCGTTTTGAAAAAGGGTTAAATTGCAAAAAAAAACTTCGATTATCAGACACGATATATCAGTTGTTATATATATCGCGCAAGTATAATCAGGATTGCATGACGTACAAAAGTACTTAATGATTTGAATAATTTTAAAATCGTTTGTTCGAAACTTTTGTGGAAATCGGACTCTGCTGTTATCTAATATATGCGATGCTTTAAAGTTTTGTAGGATAAAGTAATGCGGTCAGAGGATAACGAACTAAACATTTAATGAATATGAACTATAACAACGGGGTAACAACAACTACTTTAGTAGTAGCTATAGCTATATGTATGGTTAAATAGTTTCGTAAATAAATTGAAATGTAACTTAGTATTATACTAAATAAATAGAAAATAGAATGGGCTATTAAATAGCTTTTGACCTACGCCCATTTATTGGGTAGTTCATTCCGCTATAAACTTATTTATTGAATATTGCATTTAGAGTGGATCATTACTAATCGACTGGTATGTGTATATGCGTAGTTAGAAATTTTGTTTTAAATTCAATACAAATCGTGTTACAAAAGGTCTACACAAATTTTTGGGTTAATTTAACACATTGCGTTTGTGTTGATCTTTAACACAAATTTTATGTTACCCTGATTAAACAACTGAATTCAAAATTCTAATTTTGTTATATTCTGTCAAATTCTGCAAAACAGAATTCAACTGTATTGGAAATTCGAATTTGAATTAAACAGAATAAAACCGATTTGAAAGTTTCGAATTCATTTTGATTCAGTTTAATTCGGATTCAGAACCAAAAATTGCAGAATTATTTTCGAATTAATTAGAATTAAACCGAATAAAATTATTTAAATTCGTTTTAATTTGGACAAAGTCTGGTTTTCATGCCGAATTAGACAGAATTCATTTTTAAGTTAGGTACCGAATTAATAGAATTTATCTGAATTAGATTGAATTAAAAATTTATTTCTGTTTAATTCGATCGAATTTAGTTTTTTAATCAAAGTAAATAATTAAACACAAAATCTGTTATTTTGACAAAAAATTTGTGAAAATTTAACAGACTTTCGTGTTAAAATTAATTAATAAATATAAGCACATAACCTAACCAACTCAAGTATACTGATCTATTCTAGTACAACTTTTGTCAATTAGCAAACAATTAGTTCGATTTTCAGTGATTTTTCTAAAAAACGAAGCTATGAATTGTCCTCCCGTAAAATGAGAATAAAAAAATCATTAAACCTGATCAAAAAATATTAAAGTTATCTATGATTATATTTAATTGTAAGTCAATTATAATCCAAGTTTCCTCGTAAACAATGCTTTGCTTGGTTACAGTAATGAATCAACGCGCAGGAGTGTTTAGCTAAACAACTCAAATTTTGTGTTAATTTTCGAATAACACAAGAAATGTCTTACATTACAAATTTTCTAATCATTTAACATAAAAAATCAGTAAAAGTAAAGTTACACAAAGGATTTGTGTTGAATTAACAGATGCTGTGTTAAAAATCAACCCAAAAAATTTAACCAAATAATTTTTTAACACAAATACAAGAAATTTCTGTGTGTCAGCAACACTAAAAAAATTATGTATTCCATGTATTTTTTACACATAAATAATTTATAGGCAGAATTACTGTAACGAATAATAATCAAACAGGTTGATTATTTACGAAATCCAATTGAGGAATTGTGTGCTAGTAAGGCTACGAGGAGTAGATGTAAGTGTGGGTGTAGGTGATGTGGTTGTTTTATAGTAGGGAATTTGATAAAGTAAGATCGATCAAAAGTATTTACGATGGTCGCTTTTCTCGCCTTGTTAATTATTTCGAATTTGAAGCCACAAATCAAAGCTTGAACAGCAGCACCCAATTAACTAGTCACGATATTACGAAACTCTTGTTATTTTAGGTCTTGATTTTCTCTTTACATAATAAATCTAATTATTAGTTGTTAATAAATGTAGCTATGTTACTATTACTGATTAAAATTATGCAAAATGTTAATTAACTTTTTTTATCCTGTGGTTTCAATTTTAAATATTTTCATGTCATCATACAATTTGAAAGTTAATAACGAAAATATGGTTATATGATTTTGATCTTACATAAGTACTTAAACTAATTTACTGTAATTATATGTATACAAGTTAATTATTTGTTTGATTGAGGTGTGGAGCAGAGTGGCCACATCGAGATTTTTATTAAAAATTAATACTTTTAATAAATTCCTTATAAATCTTAGAGAATGTCGTGAATTTTTCATCAAAACCACATGCATGTTATGAGAATTTATGGAATTTACAATACAATACTTATTAAAATTTTAAATATCTCTTGAAACTCAATTTATTTTTTTTATTTAAATCGTTTTATTCTCAAACAAAAATTAAATTTATGTATTTGAATTTAAAAACCGATTGACCAAACGTTAAAAAAAATCTATGTCCGTTTTGCCTCGCATGAACTAAGCAAAAAAGTTTCAAATTCAATTGACAGGTAGACAATCGACTCTTCCCCTTGATCGGGAGTTCCCGAGTCCAAAAAGCTTCCCCACTTAACCACTTTTTTGAGTTTCGTACCAGACATCCCGTTATAAGCCTCCGTTAAAATTCTCTAAATTATAAACTAACAATACGAACAAAATATTTAAATAAATTATGAAAATTTACTATCGATGTTTCGCGGAGAATAATTTAATCATTATTAAGTAAAATATTATTTATTGTTCATAGTTGTAATCATTAATTACAATTAAAGCTTCTGTTACAATTTAAAAGTTTTATTGATCATTATGTTGATCAATAAAATTATTATTATCATTACTGTAATTAATACCGTTGTCATTATAATTTTTTGCATTACAATTATTATTAGTGTAAAAAGATAAGTATTTATTTTAGCGCTATAAGCACTAGAAAAATTGGTATAGTGACGTATGTAACAAAACGTAAATATGACGTTTAAAATGATATAAAATAAAACAGGCTTATAACGGGTAGTCGAGAACAAAACTAAACGCACGGTAGTGGGAAGACTGAAATTAGAAGAAAAATTTTCCCCACGTCCCCGAGACTAGGCTTATAACGGGTAGTCGACTGTATAGTCAAAATTGTAGGACATGAATTTTTAAAATTTTTTAAAAAATTTATCTTTTTTATTTAATATAATAAATTCTTTTGTCATGAAAATAAACAATTAAAAAAAAAAAAAAGTTTTTAAAACAATGAAATATAAATATTTTCATTTATAACATCAATGAAATAAAGTCTCAAAGCATAAGCCTTGAACATGGCCTTTCCTGTCTCGCCAGGAAATCGTATTCATTTCGTTGGAAATTGAGTTACCTACAATTTATTTTACTCAATCTCCTGCGTCTATCAACTATTTAAAACTTTTGTATACAATAATAACTCAACCATAAATCATTTATTACATTACTATAAATTATTTATAACGAAAATTGATGTTAAACAAAATTATTATTAATACACGATAGTGATGAAATTTAACGTTAAATATATTATCATCAAACTTTCACGAATAGTTAAATTCTCTCGATGAAAAGGTAAACTACTCAATGTCAAAGTCATGAATTATAATAAAAGTTTTCCGACAACTTTTAAACTCATTTCATTCATCTTACACACCGCTCTATTCGCGTCAAACCAGGCTCACTCGATAACCGTTTGACACTATCAAAAACCATGAAATCTCCCTATCCTGAATTATTTATGATGCCGCAATTGTGTTGAGCTTTTTTCCTCCTTTCATGCCGTTCAAATCTTCATACATATTTTTTAACTTTTTTACCTCTAGTATCTCATAAACACCTCGAAAATTTAATCTCGACATAACCTTCAATAAAAAAATAAGCAAACAACCGTCTCGATTTGTTCAAATTAAAAAAAAACTATAATTATGACCGAAAAATTTTATAACACGAATTGACGTAATCCTATGGTCGACGTTTTTGAAGGGAACTAATGATAAGTGCCGGCCGAATCTCACGAAGAGCGACGATAAAATTAGTTGGATTTTGTACAGACCCAATTTAGTTGTCCTCTATCATTATCCTAGAATAGTTTGCTTCTGATATTCCAACTAACAATAACAACTAAACATAGCCACAGGCAATCGTGCAGTTGCTGGTTCGGTTCGCCTACAGGTTTTGAATTATCCAAAATTGCTCGCCCAGTGGTTAGAACTCTGCAAATTTAGTGTTTCCTGCCCGCGCATTTGACAACCGAGTGGTCATTATTTGAATATTTATAATAAGTCTAACAATATTACTGGAAATTATTATTATTATTATTATTATTATGTGAACAAGAACAAGTTTCAGTTACTAATTGAATTGAAATTTTATTGTTTAGGAAATGTGAGAACCAAAGCTGTACTGGATGTGGAATCAAAAGAGGGATATTGGTTAACCGTGTATGCACAGGACCATGGTGTAGTCCCATTAAGCTCACAACTGCAGATGTACGTTCAAGTTCTGGACGAAAACGACAATACTCCGCTAACTCAACTGCCCGTTTATTATCCATCCATTCCGGAAAATTCACCAGCTGGCGTCAGTGTAGTGCAAATAAAAGCATTCGATGGAGATATTTCACCTCAGGAATTCAGTTTTTCCATCACCAGTGGCAATCCTGAAGGATATTTTCTTATTAACTCTACCACGGGTAAGAAAAAATATTTTTTATTTTTACCGAATTTATTTAAGGAGGTTCGAGCGAAACTAGTGAGTCAAAGTAGTGTTTGAATTTTTTTGTTAGCTAAATTCTCTTAATAGTTATAAAAATTCATTATTTTAATTTATAATGACATAACGAATTCATAAATTAATAATTATTAGTTATTTAATTAAAGAAAGTAATGAAATTACTTGGTTATTTTTGACTCATATGATTTAATAAAAAGATTTGGCAGCAGCGCGTTCTAACTTCTTAAACATCGATATTCAAATTAAAGCGGGAAAAATTTATTTCTAATCTCGTCTCTCTTATTAATGTATTCCTATCTTTGTTTTTTCTCTCAGCTGCTTCCGCGATGTTGCCAAATCCTCAATAATATGTATGTCTGTCGATGAACGAGATTAAATAATAAAGTTTAACTTGAATTATTTAAATAACTACAACGGTAACACTATATTGTTAAAATCTTATATTCTAAAAATATTCAAGTTTTAGGCATGTGGTTTTTTATTTCTTAAACTTGAGAGGTTAATAATGAAAAAAATCGAATGTCATGTCGGGAGCTTATCCGCCATAAGAGTCTGTGTAAAAGAACCTTGAAAACGTCATTTTAAAATCTTTTTTTCTGAAAAACTAGATCGTGGATCATTTTCAAATTTTTAAAATATATAGAAAAAGTACTTATTTATATATATACTAAGTTTCAAATAGTTAGAAAATTAGTTTTTATATTAGACTCGCTTGTACCTCCTTAAGTAAACAATTTTATATTTTTTAAACGTTTCAAGACTTAATACTCTAATTAAGAAAATAATTATACGCAGACTTATTAAAATAAATAAATTCCAAAGGTTCTCGTGGATTTGAAGTCTATTAGCAAGAAATTACTTGAACTAGTTTGCTAAAAAGAAATAATAACGAATTATTTTCTGACAGTTTTAAATATTTTTAGTACTTGGATCAATGGAAAAATAATTAACTCCACGAAAATTTATATAAGAATAAATTGTTTCCGAGTACAACGTCATATTTAACGGTTCTTTATAAAATAAATTATTTCCGAGGTAATTTAGCTAAAAATTATTGCCAGCTTAATTATTTTTCATCTCTAAAATTAAAAAGATATTATTTATTCGGGATTTATTAAAAAATTTTAAACGGAATAGTTAATTTAGCTTAGGGATGGTATTAAAAAAAATTTAATCATCGCCATTAGCGAGCAGACGTGAATCTGCGACGGTATTTCAAACAATCCGTCGACGGCAATGTCTCTCGGAAAAGCAGATACATTGCTCGGGGGTGCGTCAAATCATGGAGACCATCCAGGAGAAAATATTGCAGTTCCAGCTGGTGTAAAAACTACAGCAATAAATTTAGTATTGGCAAGCCGCGAGACACTATAATATCGTTATCTACTGTGTAATATTACGATTACTACAACTCTGAATCAATTTTCAATAAAGTTGAGTTTGCTATTTTTTATTTCAAACTATTTTTTAATCTCGCTAAAAAAATCCTAGCTCAGGTAATCGCTTAATGAAAATCTACTTGCAGTAAAAAAAAACTTCCATCCAGACGCTTGGCTTTATTTTAGTTTTTAAATTTTTATTACTATCGCTGTATTGTCATTTTCGACAATAAATTTTTTTGTTTTTTACCAATCACCGAGATGATGAAAATACCGGATAGCTTTTTTTATTTTTATGACAATAGTGTCATGGAAAACGATTTGCCACGTCGTTCATCCAAGAGAGAGTACAAACAGCTGTTACAAACACAACATCACGATCGACAACGCGAGAAAATCCGTTTTCTATAGATAAACTATTATATAAAACAAAATCCCGTCATTATGTCCAACATTGCCGAACAAATTTTATGTTAGAGTACTTTTATATAGAGCTCGTGTAACTGTTTATCGATTTATCTGCTTGTTGAAATCAATGTCTAGTCATACTGTTTTAAATTTTTATTACTTTTATAAGAGTTGGCAGTGTTGATAAATAAATAGAAGAGGACTGGACAAAAAGGATTACTAAAAAAAAAAAAATTTTAGTTGTCAATGTTTTCAAATTTAAATTTTTTTATATTTATTTTTCATGATTCTGAAATTAGCCGACGTCTAATAATTTTTGGATTATTTTTCAAAACGGTAAATTACAAAAAAAAAATATTTGGAAAAATTGCACCTATAGTTTTCAAAATTTTCTACATGTGCATATTTTTAGTTTTTTTGGTTTTGTAATTAATTTGTTGAAAAAACAATCCGAAAATTTTCAATTATCTGTCAATATCAGAATCATTATTTTTCAGCAATTTAAAATTTCCAGGACTTGATTCAACATTTTTTTCTTTTTTAAAAATTTTCCATTTTTTTTTTTTTTTTTTTCACAATTAAATCTTGAATTTTACTGCAAGTCAAATTTTTCAAAATTAAAATTTAAATCATTACTTTTGTAAAATTGCGAAAGAGTTTAAAAAAAAAAATTTCCCATGACAAACGAAAATTAATTTCCTTAAAATATTTTTTCCCACTTTTGCCGGGTACTTTCCCATTTTAATTCGTCACAATCTTAAAAAGTATGATATCTGTCTAAATCTCTGGTCTTACTTTTAACTCTTATAAATTTCCAAATTACAAAATATTGTATATGACATATTTGTTTTAAATTCCTGTTTGATATCATATTAAATGAAAAGAATGAAAAAATAATGAAAAGCAACAATAATAAAAAATAAAGATATGTGTTCTCTTCGTATATATTGAATTTGTATATACAGATGTTGTATGCCACGTGTTGTTATTCATAAATGATACTTGGTGCACTGAATAAAATGACTTCCTGTTACATATTCTTTCTTTCTTATTATATTTTCATAAATAATTGTATTCATAGATTGTATTTTAATAATACTAACCGATAAAAATTTAAGTAGGTAAATTATACGAGGAAGAAAAAAAGATTAAGTGCATTTAGAAAATTTTTGAATTAAAATGTCTTTAAAAAATAAAATATGTAAATTATTTTAGCAAAAATTTTGAGTAAGAAAAATATTTAAGAAAAATTTCTAAAAATAAAATTTGAATCTGCATTTATTTCTACAAGTCGATAATGTTAAATTGCAAAATGGCGTGTGTATAATGTTTGTATATATAAATTTAATATCAGTTTGAAAATATCTGAAACTTAAAAAAGTTGACAGAAAGTCCATTTATTAATTTGAATGTAACTTATGTTGGTGTAAATCGCGTGTTTCAGGTCTGATTACAACCAGCGGCAGAAAACTCGATCGTGAAAACCAAGTTGAACATATTCTCGAGGTAAGTGTATTGATGCAAGCATTGCGTAATTTATATTTACATATATTACATATTATTGATTTTTTAAGTATTGTTATTTATTATTTTAAATTATTATTGATAATATTTTATGTTAAATAAGCCTTTGACTTTCTATTCTGTAGATAATTTACTTGAGATTCTAGATGGAGGTTATATAGAGCAGATAGGCTTTTCTAAAGAGGATAGACTTATCGATAGAAGTAAATTTACCGTTCATAAGTTATCCAGAATAACATTAGTGATTTTGCCTTTTTTTTAATATTGCATTAAAAATACTCTAACGTACTATACAGATATTTTTTTCCAAGTAAAGTATATTTTTTAAAATTATTTATTTAATCCTGCGTCGCTTTTAAAAGCACGGTGAAATTAAATAGCTAGACTTTTAATAATTTTTTTTTTACAGTCGACGACCCGTTATAAGCCTGGTCTAGGGGACGTAGGGGAAATTTTTCTTGTAATTTCAGTCTTCCACTACCGTGCGTTTAGTTTTGTTCTCGACGACTCGTTATAAGCCTGTTTTTTTTTTATATTATTTTAAACTTCATATTTACGTTTTGTTACATACGTCACTGTCCCAATTTTTCTAGTGCTTATAGCGCTAAAATAAATACTTATCTTTTTACACTAATAATTATTGTAATACAAAAAATTATAATGACAACGGTATTAATTACAGTAATGATAATAACAATTTTATTGATCAACATAATGATCAATAAAATTTTTAAATTGTAACAGAAGCTTTAATTGTAATTAATGATTATAACTATGAACAATAAATAATATTTTACTTAATAATGATTAAATTATTCTCCGCGAAACATCGATAGTAAATTTTCATAATTTATTTAGATATTTTGTTGCTATTGTTAGTTTATAATTTAGAGAATTTGAACGGAGGCTTATAACGGGATGTCTGGTACGAAACTCAAAAAAGTGATGAAGGGGAAAGCTGTTTGAACTAAGTAACTCTCGATTGAGGGGAAGAGGCTTATGACGGGTAGTCGACTGTATTTTACTCTTTAAATTTCCATTTATTTTTTGATAATTAATTTTTTTTAATTTTATTGAAAATAAAAAAAAAGTTTTCATATAGTTTAAATTTACTACTTAATTTTCATTGTTCTGAATTCTCATGCATTATTGTGATGACTAAATTTATGAACAAATAAAAAAAAAAATTCCAGAAACTATTTTACCTGGACTATATTTGTTCTACAACGGTCTACAGAGTGCTAAACTTGAAAATCATTTATTATTTACAACTGTACATTTTAATGATATACCGAGCGTTGGAACTTTTAAATATTTAAACTCAAACTAAAGTTATAATTACGCCACGTAGATTAAATAATTAAAATTTTGATATTTTTAACTCAAACTTAAATACAATTAAAACTTTGCTATTTCATTCTAACATTTACTTTACAATGAATTTTTCTCAATTCAATTGCTTAAAAAATTTGCCCAACTAAAATAAATTCAAAAAAAAAAAATGAAAGAAAATTTTTACAACAACGTCAGTTACTTTAAAGTTTTAAAAGTCCAATGCTTGAAAGTAAAAACATGAAACAAAATTTGAAGCTCAAGTTGCCTGCACTAGATATCAACACTTTAGTTGCATAAAATATGCGCATAATAAAAAAAAAACATATTTATATGGATATTGCTGAGAAGGTTTAACAACATATTGTACAAAGGTGCAACTCGTAAAATGTTTTAAGTGCTGTGATGAGTGGCAACATCAAGCTAGTCGTGAACTCAGAAAAGCGGAAGAAAATACGAGAGCGAAGAGAAGAAAAAAAGAAGGAAATCATAATAATTTTCCACTTTCGAGTAATAATTGCATCAACGAAACCCTCCGTAGCATACATTTAGATGGTGAATTAAATGTCAATGCCCGTATTACATCCATCATCACTAAGGCTTCGTTTTACCTAGATGTGCAGCAGTAATGTAGTGTCACAACTTAATACGTCAGCGACACAAACTATCTAACTATGTAATTGTGTGTATCTTATAATAGTATCGTCATAAAACGGAAATTCAATGGAAGGAGTTGATTATTCTCAAGATTAGGTCCCGAGGCATTTTGCGTGATAGTTTGTTAAGATAAATTGAATTTAACTCTAGTCTCTGCTCTGCTACAGTTTGCTGTGCTCTGCTCTTCTGTGTAAACTAACTGGTTCTTAACAGGTAGAGGTTACCCATTACTTTGAATTCGCGTACTCTTATACCGACTAGTGAGCTTTTAAGCTCCGATGCCAGGAGGCAGGAGCAACCAGGTTGATCTTGCCAATATTGTAAAACTGGAAATGAGAAAGAAAATGACATCGTCTAGGGCGTAGATTGAAAAGTAAAATGACGACGATGAAAAGAGGCAAAAAAAAACGTTCTGGTTGATGCTCTGTCAGATAAAGGCCGAGGAGAAGCTCAGTAAATAAGGTGCTGAAGAAAAGGAGAAAGGCAGAGAAAGAGAGACAGAGATAGCAAGCTAAGTCTTTTGGATGGAAAAGTTAAAAAAGAAAGAAAAAAAATTTAGAATCAAGATGGAATTCAAGCAAGACTTAAAAGAATTCCCACAAGTCTCGTTTTATCCGAAATGCCGATTCAGCATTCAAAGACTCATGTTTGACGTTACGTTTAATTCACTTAGCAAATTAATTTGGTCACATTGTCAATTTTTCACTGACAAAAAAGAAAAAAATTTTAAATCAAGCTCTTATTTATTTAAGAATTTACTTGAGTGTTTAATTACTTTTTTTCAATTAAATGCTGAGGAATTTACTTTGATTATTAAAATTTTTGCATAATGAATTTATGGAATTTTCAATAGAATTCAAAATTATCAATTTTCAAGAGCGATTATTTAATGAATCGTTACTATGCTCTCGATAAGCGAGAGTCTCCTTAAATATTTCATTAAGAATTTAAGATCACAAATAATTATTCTGATAAATACTTGAAAATTATAAACTGCCGAATATAATTTAAATAGCGTTAAACAATAAATCATAACAAAAGCATTGTTAAAACAAAATACATAAACACAAAAGTTGTGAAGTTTACAATCGCAGATTCGATCACAAAAGTTTAAACACGATAGCATTTCTTAGTTACTCGATACAAAACACGTCGACGAGAGATAGAGATAGAGAAAAGTATAGAATTGAGTAGAATAGAGTTTAGTTTCCAAGTGAATTTCCTAGCAACGATTCTTCTTTGGTTCAATGGATGCTCACTACAGAGCAAAGGAGACACCTCGCCTCGTTTCTCCTCGGCCATAAACAGGAAACGGCGCGTCTCTATTACACGATCGTTTCAGGAAAACGCCTCGAGCTTTTACTTCACCCTACTTTTCCGACTAGACTTTTCGTACTCGGTCATAGAAATTGGATTTACAAAACAGCCAAATGCTTGACCCGCTCAAGATTAAATTCCATAAATTTTTAGTTACTTTTAATGTCTTTAAATAATAATAATAATAACGGTAAAATCGTAAAATAACGATAATAATAAGTAATAAGTAATAATTATTATTATTATAATAATAACAGTAATAATAATAATAAGTATATCGTGCCGAAGAAAATGAGTAATTATGTTTCTTGTTCATGCATGAACATACTCCAGTAACGAGCATTAGATTCTTGTTCACAAGTACTACTTGTACAAACATACAAGCAGACCACACACCTTTAAAATAGAGTAATTGAGACTGTATGACAGTTATAAATGTAAGTTTGATACTTAGAAATTAATTAATATTTTTTAATTATTAAAATTGATTACGAATTTAATTAAGTTAATAAATTCAATAAATTCTAGACTTTTTAGTTTTAATTAATTAACCCTTGTAAAAAAAATTGTTGAAAAAATGTTAAAAAAGTATTTTCTATTCTAAACTTCAAAACGTGAGACAATGACCAACTTTTTTTAAACGATTTTTGGACTTCTGAAAATACACAGAAAAGCACAATTTATTCGATACTACACGGAAAAAAAAATAAACTTTACAAATTAATGTTTGAAATTATATCCCGGAACCCGGGTGTTAATATGGGGAATTTTAACAATCTAAATAATAAATTTTATAATACGTGTGGCCAATTTTCTAAGTATCAGTTACGATTTTTAAAGTTCAAATAGTAATTTTACTTGCATAGACGATAAATTTTCATACTTATCCTGTAATTATTCATGTTTTAATCATAAATGAAAAAATTACTATTTTGAATGATGATATTTACTAATCACTTTATTATTATATTACTTGTCGTTCTCAATTTATACACAGAAAAAAAAAATTCTCGACTGAAGGTAAATATTATTGATTCAAGAAAATTTTTTTGGAGATCTAAAATTTCTTAAATAAAGTAGAAATTTTCTCCGACCAAGACGAATTTTCTTTAACCAAGACAAATTCTCTTGGCTCAAGAAAATCTTGACTTGGTTCCTGGAAACGTTTGTCTTAAAAAATATTTTCTTGACTCAAGATAACTTTTTTTTCTATGTATAGTTCATTTTTTTCCATGTGTAAATTAACATTTTTCAGTGCAAAATACGTTCAGAAAAAGCTGATTTTGAACTATTTCTGAACGTTTTTCGTTCTAGTATATCTTAAAAATATTAGAATATTTATTGATTTTTCTCTTGAATTTTAAAAAGATTAAAAAAAGTTCGTCGTTGTGTCACGTTTTGAAGCTTAGAATAGTCAACACTTTTTCAACTTTTTCTCAATAATTTTTTTTACACGGATAAAATATACAAAAATTTCAACTACCATGAAAATAATTTTTTTTTATTTTATGGTCAAAATGGGGTAGCCTGCAAAATTTTTTGTCAAACATTTTAAATAAAATTAACGATGTAAAAAAAATTTTTTTTTAAAATAAATCCCGAACATCTGAAATTGCTAACAAATAATTTAAAAGAAATGATGATAAAATATAATTTTCTGAAAAAATTTTTTGATATCCATTTTACCCACTCTCTATAGGCAACAATTTAATTAAGATTTTTTTCCAACATAAATATCAAAGTTAATCAGCCTAAAAGACAATGCATCTTGTGGATAGAAATTTCCTGTAGTAATACATCAAATTTTATTGACTATAAAATATATGTTAAATCCACGCCCAGCATCTAAGGCGTCAAAAATATAAATTTTGATTAAAATTTAAGAATCTCAAGTCAGGCAAGTTTGTTAGATAATTAATATATTTAGTTAATTAAATATTTAAATAATCTACTAAACATTAATTTTGTTTCCCACACTTGATATTAAGTTAACTAAAGTAAATCCGTAAAACCGAGATAGCTTTATCCATAATCCAGGGTTTTAAATGAATGAGTATAACCGTGATGCAGGTTAACTATTTATCTTGTCCGGTGCCTATACTATCTCCCATTACCTTTGGGCTCGACTTATTATAAGACCAGCGCAGAAATATATCGACGCAAAACCTTATGCACCGTCTTTAGAACACCAGCATGACCGCATCACCCGTCTTATTAATCGGGGGCATTTTTCACATTATAAATGAAGGGGATTCTTCGGGCGTTTCTCTTTGCATATTAATATTCCACTCCTCTCTTTCTTTCTCTTTCTCTCTCTTTTATTCCATATCCAGACCTTCCCATCATACCCGTATGTTTAAAAAATTTTTCTTTCCGATTCAGAAACCAAACCCAGACTTTTTCCTTTTTCTTACATTCTGCACCGCACTTATATACATTAGCCATCGCGTGTCGTTGAATAAAACGCGAGCTCTCGGTATCTTAGAGATCGCGATCGCGTTACGCCTCTAATTTACAACGTTCTTTTTTACGTTTTTCATTGCACAAAAAGGGCCTCTATGTACACATACATACATATATAGTGAACTAAAGGTTCGAGTACTCGATCGAAGTAACTACAATACCAAAGTAGTTCCTTCGTGCACGGATAACGTTTATCTGTAAGCTCTTAACTGGCGTGCTTACTTCTCGTAAGCGTTTTCCGATCCCTTTTGGCTAAAAAAAAGTATTTCTTTGAATATGTCGGGAAAAAAAAATAATTAACGTCACAAAAGTTAATCCACAGTAATCACTCAGACATTATTTTAAATGACCCGCGGACAAGAAGTGGTAGAAATAAATGAACGAGTGCAATAAATTTATAACGTCACTCAAGATTTTATAGAATTTAATCCCTATGGAGACGAGGTAAAAGTTTAAGACCTGGATCAAGTATTGGTTTAACTTGTATATACATACAAACATGCGTATATATATGTATATATATAAGAACTAATATGCTTTCTAAGTGAAGCTCCCGGCAGCAATGTAAGCCATCACGACAGCCATACCGCAAAGTGCTCTCACTCATGGTTAGGATAGATAAAACGGAGTTTGGTAGCCCTAATTTAGTGCAGATGTTACTAGTAGAATGTCACGCCAGAATCCGTGAAGAAGATTCAACTCCTAGGAGACACGGGATTTACGTCGTGGTCTTGACTCTTAGAGAGAAACCACGAATTTATATGGAAATTGTTTCCACGCAGACACGGACTTACACCCATTGATTTTAATATCGTCATTCTCATTATATTTTCACTAATTTGTAATTTGTTTTATTTTATATCTAAATTTAGTCGTAGACACGATTTTTTAAATGAAAACTTTAAATTCCTAAATGACGTTATCGATTCCATTTTTTTTTTTTTTTTGAGGAAAATTCTAGACCGGGATTCATTTTTAAAATTTTAATGAATGTAAATAGGGCAGAGTTTTGTAAACTTATTTAAATTATAACAAAACTTGCAAACGAAATTTTTTTTTTACTTTCGCGTTGAGAATGACAAAAGTAAGAGGATTAAATTTAATATTCTGAAATTGTAATTTATTACGTTATAATTTCATACGTGAGATAAAAAAATTTCTCTAAAATTAATTTTTCAACAAAATATAAAAATAAATTTAATTTTTTTTCTTATCATTTTTAATTAATAAAGTAATTGATTTCATTTTTTAAATTAAAAGTTAATTACTCAAATCATTAAAAATTTAATAATAATTTAATTTTTTTTTTGTCAAGTGCTGATTAAAAATTATTTTCAGCAAAATGAAATGTATTAATGACTTTAAGTAGATTTATATATTCTCTTTCTAGTGATCACGAGCAATAGGTGTGATCAAGTAGGTATAAATATATATAAGCAGATTATTATCATAGTCATTAATTCGTTGGCTTTTAAATCAGTGAGTGCTTAATTTATTTTATTTAAGCCTTTGAAGGATAAATATTTTTGCCACAAATTTAATAAATTCAAAAGTTTAAAAAAAAATATGTTTTGGTTGAAATTATTAATTATAGTTTTAAATATTTCAATAATTAAATCAGAGGACCCAGCGACATTTCTCTCAGCCGATGAACCGTTTCAAAATAGACAGCGATTTTTATCAGAACTACCAGACTCATTGGCTATTAATAAATTAGCGTTAATCGGTACACATGACTCAGCATCGACAAAAAATTTTCCATTCACGCAGACGCAAGTGTTATCGATAAAACGACAGCTAGAATCTGGTATTCGGGTCCTAGATCTACGAGTGCGTATTACAGATAATAAATTTGCTTTGCATCATGGTCCTGTATTTTTAAATATCATGTTCGGCGATGCAATAATACAAGTGAATAATTTTCTATATGATAATCCTGATGAATTTGTAATAGTATTCTTACAAGAAGAATATGAAAGATATAATTCCAATTTGAATCCGTGTCAAATTCTTGAAAATTACATCGCTGATTTTGGTTTACTGGTAGTCATGGATTGGTCTCTCTACGATATTATTGGCAATCATCGCGGAAAAATTTTGTTAACGACAGCTGGAACCGGATTTAAAAGCTGTCTGACACCTTTATCACCGTGCGAAGTACAGAACACTTGGAAAATTGATAATTTATTGCAGAAAAGACAATTGATAAGAGAACATCAAGATAAAATGTTTAGGAGAAATATTTACAGTCCCTGTTATATTAATTATTTGAGCGGTAATAATCCCTGGAATTTAATTAGCCCTGTGCAAGTTGCAAAGGGTAATTTTTTTAATTTCTTTAATTTTAATCAAGCAGTCTTAAAATGAGTTTTTCTTTTTTTTATACAGGAGTAAACTTCATGATGAGACATTATTTTCGTAATCCACATAATACTTTGGTTGTTATAATGGCTGATTTTCCAGGACAAGAATTAATAGATACCGTTAATTATAGTAATTTTGAAAATAAAATTGTACCGAGTGCACGAAATTGGAAAACCAATTTATCTGTAGGAACAATACTGGAATATCTCTTTATTAGCGTCGTTACTCATTAAGTTTAATAAATAATCATGCAAAAGTAAA
The DNA here is from genome assembly GCF_026212275.2 of Microplitis demolitor. NCBI lineage: Eukaryota > Metazoa > Arthropoda > Insecta > Hymenoptera > Braconidae > Microplitis > Microplitis demolitor. The sequence goes on along the minus strand of NC_068554.1, from coordinate 5,266,834 downwards.
AAAATTTTTTATTTTTTATGAATAAAATAATTCAATTTTGGAAAAATGAAATTTTTTATGTGCATTTTTGTTAAATTTATTAGCGCAAAGTTTTATATGTGAGTTTTCTTTAAATCGGAGATTTCAAAATTTCAAAAAATTTATTTTTTGAGAAAAAAAATGTATTAAAAATTAATTTCCGGACAAAAATAATAAATAACGATCTAAGATTATCAAAAAAATATTTTTATGAGTATCTCATTGTGCCAACCCTTTTCCTAATGATAAAAATTCCGTTATTTAACAATCAGTTCATGGCGAAAGTATTGTTTAAAATTTTATGGCATCACTGAAGTACCAAACTTTGTTATGGTACTCAAATTAGCCGGCATCCAATAATTTTAGGATTTTTTTTTAAATAATAAATTCAAAAAAAAAATATTTCAAAAAATTGCACCTATAGCTTTTTTAACTTTCTACATGTGCATATTTTTATTTTTTTTTTTTTTTTAATAATTTAAACTGTAAAAAAAAAATTCAAAAATTGTTAATTGTCTGATAACTTCAGGATCGGACTCTGTTGGCTACATAAGTAGCGCGAATTATAATAAAACTTCTTTAAAAAAATACTATAGCCATATTTAAATTTACAATAATTACTGCGACCATGGAAAATTATATGTGCCCACAATAATTTTTATGAGATATTTTATATCAATTTGCATCATAAATGCCTAATATAGCATGATCCGGTTAGCCGACGTCCAATAATTTTTGATTTTTTTAAAACGATTATTTATAATGGAAAAAAACATTTTAAAAAAATTGCACCAATAGTTTTTAAAATTTTCTACATGTGCATATTTTTAGTTTTTTTTTTTTTGTCATTTATTTGTTGAAAAAAATAATCCAAAATTGTTAACTTCAGGACCATAATATAGTCAGTTGTTACTTGGTAGCATTTTAAACAAAAAAAATTTCTCCGCGTAAACCGAATTATAAACACGATACGTTAATTAGCACTTTAAATATAACTGCACTAAAAATAAGTGAAATCTAATTATAAATTATAATAAATTTTAAAATGAAACATCTTTAATAATGTAACCATTGTAACATTAGTAAGACAATTTAGATCTTGTCCATTTTGCATGAAACATTATCAAGCTTGTTCCTTTCATGAAATGTTATTGCTTTTCCAGGTCACTGTTAGAGATAATGGAACGCCACCTTTGTCCTCGACGACTCGCGTAATCGTCCAAGTTGAGGATATCAACGATCATGGCCCCGAGTTTGAGCAGAAATTCTACACTGTTCGCATTCCAGCATCCCCCAACATCGACAAGCCACTTTTTCAGGTAAAATATTTACAACTTTTAACTTTTTTAGTTTTATTATTTTCGGAAATTGCTTTACTTTTGTTCCTTTTTGTTTTTTTGGTTTTCCCCGTAGACAACAAAGAATTTTTTGGATTAACAGTTTTTTATACTAATATTTAATAATAATAATAATGTACCATAAAAATTATTCAAGTAGTTATTGCTTTTAAAGAAAACGCTTTTTTCCTTCTGTAAATTATCCTCCCAATTAAGAAAAAAAAATAAACGCATTATTTTCATCCAAATGACATTGGAAAAATGTTTTAGACTTTAAATGCTCACGTTAATTAAAACTTTTAATTAAAAAACTTGAATAGCCTAATTAAAATTATTATTATTTTTAATAAATTAATTAATCATTTATTTAATCCTGGCTATTTATAAATAGTCAGCCTAGATTTAATAGTAACCGCCATTTTTTTTTTTTTTTTTTTTTTTAAATTAATAACGACTAGAAAAATGAAAAGGGTTTTGAACAGTTAAAAATATAACAATTGAAAAAAAATTTGGATACAACGTTAAAACGCCATGCTCCTTCTCGACAGAAATCGAGGAACCGCTCGCGGGCATACGACCTTTCAAGTGATAGTGATACGTTGCTTGAGAATGGAACTTGGGAAACATATACCCCCGAAAACATATCCGGAGATGGTGTCTTCAGGGTAAGGATTTAATATATCGGCACGTCAAATACAGTATACTTGCTACGTCAATTAAACAAATGCATACGATAATAAATAAATAATAATAACAATATATAAACAACAAACAATATTAATAATATACAACTACGATTGTCTAATCTATTATTCAAATACAAATAATTTATGTCACCGGCAACATTTTACAACCGCTTCACTCTCATCGTCATTAATTATTCATTATTAATTACATAACTGTTATTAATGTCAATGTTTAAAAAAAAAATTATTAGTGTAGTAATTAGTGATCTAGTTAATTATGGATACTTTTTACTCCTATAGGGTTCAATCAATATTTAATTTGAATTTTTGTCATAAAATTAATTATGTACACAAATAATGCATAGTTGATCAAAGTATTAAATAACTGGTAATTATTATAAAAATGTAATTTATCAGCCCATTAACATAATTGACTTTTAGTTTTCTATGTACGACAAAACTTTTTATCAAAGAGTAGACTGGGTCAAAAAGAGACAGCGTTTAAAAATAAAAACTATGTGTTTGAAAATATAAAAATATAAGACGTCAGTCACAGGGAAAATGACCAGTCTAAAAGTTTCATAAAAAAATTGTCATTTTGATAAAATATCTGTCCTAAATTATTGCTATTGATGTCCTGTCTTTTTTGTTATATAGAAAAAGAGAATTTCTTGGCACAAAAAATTTTTACTCTTCCCAAGAAAACTCTTCCCGAAAAAACTCTACTTGCTCCGAGAAATTTTTTTTCACTAAAAATTAAAAACTAAAATTTTTCTGAAGCGACAAAAATTTTCTCGAGCAAAAAAAAAATTTCTCACGTCAAGAAATCCTTTTATTCTGTATAGAAGTGTCTCATTCTCGGCCTTCTCTACACGAAAAAAAATAATATTAGCTGCCGATCGGCAATTGGTAGGCACTACCGATTAATTTTCGATAACAGCTACCGAAATAATCGATAGCAGCAACCGAAATAATTGGTAGCAGCTACGGAAAAACAAATCGGTAACAGCTACCGAAATAACCGGTGGCAGTTACCGAAATAATTTTTCGCAACTACCAAAACTTAATCGGTTGCAGCTACTAAATATTTCGGTATCGGATACCAAAACAATCGGTAGCCGCTACCGAAAACTAATCAGTAGTAGCTACTGATCGTTAATCGGTAGCTGCTACTGATTATTTTTTTCCGTGTAGTTTATAAAAAAATTCAAATATCATAAATAAAAAAATTTCGTTATCCAAAATAATGGGTGGCCATTTTGCCTCAGTCTCATATTAAACTATGCAATTTTGTGTACACATATAAATATTTATTTAAAATATGTAATATATGCAATATATATGTATATATGTGAACTTGGAATGAGAATGGCTCGTGAACTGCATTAATCATGTCCACCTTACCATGCAATGTCTTATCGTCGTAAATCGAAGATCCAGTTGACGCGACGGGCAAGTTATCCCTGCATATCCACCCACTGCCTGAATATGTGCATTATACGTGCATTGTGCTCGACATCTTATATATATATATATATATATATATATATATATATATATATATATATATATATATATCTACACACATATTTAATATCATCCTATAGGGTATATTGTATATATAACCAGAATACTACCGTTGTTCAAAGTAAAATCGATAAGATCGGATGTGTGTCGCATGGCAAAACATTAAACTACATTATTTATTATATTTACCATAACTTTGAATGCACTATTATGTCAATGTCGCATAAATGAATATTACTAGCCACTTAAACGCATGATGCAAGGCTTTTTATTTATATAAATTACTTTAACTGATAATATTTACAATAGGAAATAAAAGACTGATCAAGAAATTGCGGAGTGTAGAGAGACAGAGAACTCGAGAGTTTAAAGGCTACTAACTTGATTCATCATTCATCGGATATTTTATAATATTAAACTCGATTTTTTCCTAACTTGGATTATTGTATGATATAGGTACTGGCTAATGACAAAGACGTGGGAGAAAATGGAAATATTACATACAGTATCAAAGGCGGACGAGGTAAAGGAAAATTTCGAATTCATCCTACTACCGGGATGGTTTATTCACAAAAAGGCTTTGAGGTTGGACAAGAATATGAGATGATGGTGAGTTTATTAATTATATATTATAATTCATGTACTTTTTTTCTGCTAAATCTTTAGTACATAAAGAGCTTTGCTGTTTAATTATCCTACAGCTTTTGTAATAAAAGATATAATTTACTCACCGAAAACTGCATTCTTCTGCATTTTTTTCTCACTTCACTATTTATTGTTTAATAAGTCTTAGTCCGAAAAATTTATTAAATCACTTTAACATTAACGGCAAAAAAAAATACTTTTTACTTCATTAAAAAACACGAAGATATAATTTTAAAAAAACTTAAAAAAAAAAAAAACTCACTAACTGAAACACAACACACTCACTCATGGTATTTGTTTTATCTTCTCGACTCAGCTAATCATCAATTAATTAGTGAGCCTCGTAATCCAAAAAGGGATAAATTACTTACACTTATTAATTTAAAAATAAAAAAGGCACTTGATAAAAACACTAAGAAATAATTTTCCTCTAATGAGAAATCACAACACTTTCTTCTCGACAAGCATTTTCAATGAAAATAGAATAAATAAAAATATAACAACTATTATAAATTTAATTTCAATCATTTTCATTGATAATGTGTCTCGTAATCCACAAGGGGTCGAATTACCTACACTTGGAAAATTAAAAAAAAAAAAAGCTTCACTTAATTAAAGCACTAGAAGAAATTAATTACACTGTTACACTATTTCACAACACTATTTCTTGTGTTTTTTTTCTCGACTCAGCTGATTATTTAATAATCAGTGAGCCTCGTAATCCCAATGACTGAATTCTTTTCTTTCTTCTCGACCCAGCTAATCATCAATTAATTAGTGAGTCTCGTAATCCAAAAAGGAATTGAATTACTTACACGATAAAAAACAACACTTTCACTATATTACAGCACTTACAAGCAAGGATGTACGAATAGTTCGAGCTTACGAATTATTCGTATCGAATCAAATCGAATTATTCATAATTTTTCAAATAATTTAAAAATTTTCTTTTAAATGATTTAAAATTATAATAATTTTTCCAATAATTCAAATTTTTATTTGAGATAAATAAAACTTAGACACGATCTACGAAATAATTATTTTTGGTTACTTTAAAAATTAAGCTCTACATTAAATAAAAATTGAATATTTGAAAATTGATCAGAATTTTCTCGATTCGAGTCGAGTAATTTGAAAAGTTAAAAAAAAATTCAAAAACTTGGGGATTTTACGGTTTTCATGGCGCCGTCAAATTACCGCGAATTCTCGTTAAACTCAATAAAATAAGACTTTTTTAAAGAATACAATTTTTCGATGTCTTGCTTAGTTTTCGAGACATGCGATTTTTTCAAAAAAGTGACAAATTTCATAAATATTAATGTTTTTGAATTATTTTGGTATTTCTTTTCGGAAAGTAAATTTACGGACGAAAATTTCACAAAAAGAAAACGTCTGAATTAGTTCATTTTTGAAAAAGTTATAGCTATTTCAAAAAAAGTCTTACTTGGCCGAGTTCCACAAGAATTTGCAGTCATGTGGCGGCGCCACGTAAGCCGTCGACTTCCTAAAAACTTTCGGATAGTTCTAAAATTGACGAATTATTTGAAAAGTTACAAGTAATTCGAAAAGATTCAAACCCGGTTTGCAGATTCTAACTTACAAGACTAAAAAAAAAAAAAGAAAATACACAAAAAAATCCAAAAACTCACTACACTTAAAAAAATAACTCGCGACACGACTTTCTAAATTGTTTTTTCACTTCTTTTTTTTAAACTCAGCTTATAAATTAGTGACCCTCGCAATTCATTTGGGCAGTCATCTAGAAACACAAATAAAAAAAATACTAGATTAATAATAAAATCATAAAAATATCCAAATTTTCTCAATTATCTTTTGAAAATAAAAAAAATTATTTCTAGATCCGAGCAGCCGATAACGGTGACCCCCAACGAAGTCACCAAACCCGCGTCTCAGTTCAAGTAGTCGAACTACCTAAAGATTCAAAATACCCCCCGGAGTTCAAAAGCGCAAATCAAACTGCCACAGTAACGGAAAGTGACCAAGTTGGTTTTCTTGTGGCTTTAGTTCAAGCGACTGACCAAGACGGTGATACACTTTGGTACGATATCGTTGACGGTGATAAACGCGACGAATTCTTCATCGGACGCGATAATGGAAACGTATTGCTAGCAAAGAAGCTCGACTGGGAAACGGAAAATTTTTACAATATAACAATAAGCGCCACTGACGGCATATTTACAGCAACGACTCAATTACTTGTCAATGTAATTGATATTAATGACCACCGTCCAGAGTTTTCCGAATCCACTTATCGCGTTGAAATATCCGAGAATGTCGACAAAGGAGAAACTGTTTTACAGCTTCACGCAACTGACAAAGATGAAGATAAAAAAGTTTTTTACAGTTTGTATGCTGCACAAAATCAGCAATCCCTTGAAATATTTCACGTTGACTCAATAACCGGTACTATTATTCTTAATGATTACTTAGACCGTGAGACAATTGAAGAACACATTTTGACGGTTATGGTACGGGATCAAGGTACTCCAGCAAAACGTAATTATGCCCGTGTTATTGTAACAGTACACGATCATAATGATCACGTACCAGAGTTTACAAATGAAATGATCCATGGTAAAATTTACGAAACTTCGCCAATCGGAGCTGGTGTTGTCCAGGTGAATGCTATTGATCGTGATCGTGGTGACAATGCACGAATTACCTACTCAATAACATCCGGTAATGTCGGAAATGTATTCACAGTTGAGCCTAATTTAGGGGTGATACATGTCGCACGTGAATTAGATCTAAATGTCATATCTGAGTACATATTATTAGTAAAAGCAACCGATCATGGCTCTCCAGCATTGACCAATACCGTCCCAGTAGATGTTATTGTAACGATGGCTGATAATGCACCTCCGCGATTTTTACAACGCGAATTGGCAGCCGAAATTTATGAAAATCAACCGACAGGAACTTATGTCAAACATGTCGAAGCAAGAAGCACTTCGTCGCTTCAATTTGAACTAGTGCAAGGCAATAAAGGTGACATGTTTTTCATAAATCCCAGTACCGGAGTCATAACTACGAAAAATCGTCTTGATTATGAGAAACTTAAATTTTACAACTTGACAATATCTGCGACAAATATGGCAGGTGCTAGTGCAGTTTGTTATGTTATTGTTCATGTACTTGATCGTAATGACAATGCACCGAAATTTTTACAAGCAATTTATGAGGGTCAGATCAGCGAAGGAGCCAGTATTGGATCATTGGTCTTGACTAATTCAAGTTCTCCATTGGTTATTAAAGCCGAAGATGCCGATTCAGAGTTGAATGCACTACTGAGTTATGATATCGTTGAAGATTTGCCGCGGAAATTTTTCCACATTGATTCAAGCACCGGGGCAATCAGAACAGTTATGGTTTTAGACCATGAAACAATAGCCAAATTTGAATTCCATGTTAAAGTTTCAGATTTAGGAAAACCCAAATTGTCATCGGAAACAACAGCAAAAGTTATGATCACAGTAACGGATGTCAATGACTGCCCGCCGAAATTTACTAAAAATCATTACAATGCAACGCTTCTACTGCCTACATATAAAAATGTCGCGGTCGTTCGCGTCGAAGCTATCGATCCTGACAGCAAAGGCGTACCGCTCAGATACGATATTATTGATGGTAACAAAAATCATACATTCGATATCGACTCGCAAACGGGAATAATAACAGTCCGCAATACAGAACTAATAAAAAAAATTTATTTACTTCATGTACGTGTTTCGGACGGTAAATATTCGAGTGTAACGCAAGTAAATGTCAAAGTTGAGGAATCTGAGAACTCAGGATTGGTATTTCAAAAGAGCATTTACGAAGGCACGATAATGGAGAACTCGACGAAAATAATGACTGTTGCGGTGGTCAATGTGCTGGGTACTGCATTGAATGAGTACATAATATTCAGTATACTAAATCCGACAGACATGTTTGAAATAGGACGTACGTCAGGGGCCATAAGAACAACGGGAAAACGTTTTGACAGAGAAACTATTGATCATTATGAACTTATTGTTGAAGCTAAAAGCCAAACGGTTGATCGTGAAAAACCCAGAGTTGCTCATGTTATCGTCAATGTCACGATTCTTGATATTAACGACAATTGCCCGATGTTCGTGAATCTACCGTATTATGCGGTTGTTTCGGTTGACGCACAGAAAGGCAGCGTTATCACTAAGGTATTGTATTATTTTTATTATCATTATTATTATTATTATCGTTATTCCTATTATTTGACGATAAAATCGTAAAAGAGATAGAAGGAAATGATCAATAAATTTTTATAGTTGAAATAAATTTCAATGGAATGTCAATTTTTTTTTTAATTTAAAGTTTATTGCTGACAAAGAATATTTTGTTGGCTATGACGAAAAAAATTATTTTTAAATTATTGAAGTTAATAACAATATTGATCTACTGATAAAAAAAGTAAACTAGAAAGAAAAAATTTCATAGTATTTATTTATGTCTACATTGTTAAATTTGAAAACTTAACTAATAAAACTTTGCTGAGCCAGGTTCACGCAATCGATATGGATAGCGATGACAACGGGGAAGTGAGATATGAGCTAAAGAAAGGTCACGGAGAACTCTTTCGCGTATCCCGAAAAACAGGAGAAATTTCACTTAAACAAAATCTAGAGGGTCACAATCGGGAATACCAACTCACGATCGCGGCTTATGATGGCGGTAAATACTAATAGTTTGAATTATACTACACGGAGAAAAGAGAATGGTAATAATTACTATTCTACATGGTAACCAGTCCTATTGGTTAAAGCATAGGAATCATTACTATGCCGCATGGGAATGATTACCATTCTTCTGGTAATATTTACCATAGTACATAGTAATCATGCTACTGGTAAATATTACTTTAAAGCATGGTAATCAAAGCCATGCTAGAATGATACTGAGTCCCATGCTGAATAGCGTGAAAGCAGATTCAATATTAAGCGCTGCTATATAGTATATACGTTCAATATAACCTGTATATATATTAATCTTAATTACCACTTATATCAATGAATATTATTTTAATGAAAATTATCAATCATGCGAAACTCAAGTATTTGATAAAGTATCATTGTCTATTGTATTCTGATTTAAAATGTTATTCTACCACACGTATCGTCACTGCTGTAGACGGAAAAATGTATATTCCAAAGCGCTGGATTTATTATTTTTAATTGAGATAATTGTTAACTTCCTCGACATTAATAATTCATAATTAATAATTTTACTTACAATAAAATATTAATTAAATGCATTTTCAATAAATAATTAAATTATTATAATATTTTTCTAATGAAAATAACCCATATTAAAATATGTTAATGTTAATATTTATTACCTTATTTAAAAATTTTTTAAATCAGTTAAAAATTTATTAATTATTAATTAAATAACCTAATTTTTTAATTATAAAACCTTATTTTAATATTAACCTTACTACCTTCAATTGGAAGCAGCTTCATCGAAATTGTAATAATTCCAATGGAGCATAGGAATGATTCCAATACAGCATGGCTAGCGTTACTATTCAACATCGGACAAATCACCATGTCAAATAAATAATACGGCTAAAAAACTTGCTTTACCATGCTACATAGTAATAATTACTATGTTACATTGGAGAATATACCATTCACTTCTCTCCGTGTACATATATGTTTAATAAAAAGTTATTAATCATATGAAATGATAATTTAGGTCTTACACCCTGCTCTATTGAGGTGCCAGTCAATGTTAAAGTTATCGACCGTTCTATGCCTACATTCGACAAACAGTTTTACACCGCAGATGTCTTTGAAAATATCCAAGTCGACTCACCGCTTTCACTTTCCATTCAAGCCAAGTCTGATCTCGATCGGAAACTTATCTACAGCATCACCAAAGGCAATGACTTTGAGGAATTCGCTCTCAACTTTAATACCGGTGAGTCAAACTTTTTAAAACCAACCAAACTCTTTATTTTGTTATCAGAATATTAAAGAGAACTGAGACAATAAAAAATAAAAATTCAAATGAGGTCATCGGGGTCAAATACGATTAAAACTAATTTATTTAAATTAAAGTTTAAGAAATTTGTCTCAATTCTTTTTAAATATTATTAATATTAAAAACCCTATTACTCTTCGGATAAAGTAAAAAAAAAGTATATTTTGGCATTCACTTAAACGTATATAATAATGTCCTCCTAAAAATTCCTACTGCTTAAATTGGAAATTAGAAAATTAAAGTATTGTTGTATCTCCCTATTTTTCGCAGCCCCCGACAATAACAATGGTCCTTGTGAGTATTAAATACAAATCTCGTTTTATCGAATCACTGTGAATTTTAGCTGTATAAATATTTAAACGCTACTGCCTTTAGCACATAATAATAATTTAAGCAACAAAATTATGCACATTTGCTTTACTTTTTTTTTTAATTTACATTTTAAACATTAATTAAATTATTCAAATTCATTTTTATTTCATTTTGTTTTATCATGCAACATTTTACTAACAGCCATTTTTATTTTTAATTTCACTTTAAATTAACAAACAAAAGTATTTATTTCAAGCATGAATCGTTTTTTGTTTAAATTGTCGTGTCCTGTATTATTGTCGCATGATTTTTGTTTAATTTTTGCATTTTTATTTATTAGTTTTTTTTTTTTTAACAAAAAAAAATTTATTTGCAATAAAAAGCACTAGGCTATTTAATTTTAGTGTGCCAAAAGAATTATTTGTTTATTTTTATTTTTTTTTTTTTATCATTGGACATCGCATTGCGTTTTTTTTCATTTAAAAAGTCGAAGTAAAAAAATAATGACATGCTAATTAGCATCATGTTGTTTGCTTTGGGTTCTACAATCCGCTTTTTCGATAAACTTAGGTACGATCTATGTGGTGGACGAGTTGGATTACGAGCAGAAAAAACAGTACGAGCTGACAGTACGAGCAACTGACAGTGTGTCAGGTGTGTATGCTGAAGTATTGGTCAGCATTCTTGTCCAAGACGTGAATGATTGTCCTCCAGAGTTCACTCAAGACTCTTACAACATCTCGGTATCGGAGGCTGCGCCATTTGGTACTTCGATATTGAAAGTCAGCACTCGTGATAACGATACTGGTACGTAAACTTTTATTAAAAAATTAAAATACACTTTCGAGACCCCGATAATAAAATAAAAACAAATTAAATTGAAACTCAACGCACTGAAATTTAATTAAAAATGACTTTGGGTGTGCGAATAATTCCTACTTATGAATTATTTGCATCGTATCTAAAATTCGAAAATTAAACTCTATATTAAATAAAAATTGAATATTTGAAAGCTGATCAGAATTTTTGTGGTTTGAATCGAATAATTCGAAAAGTTAAAAATAATTTGAAAACTTTTGGATACAGTCAACTACCCATTATAAGCCTGTTTTATTTTATATCATTTTAGACGTCATATTTACGTTTTGTTACATGCGTCACTATCCCAATTTTTCTAGTGCTTATAGCGCTAAAATAAATACTTATCTTTTTACACTAATAATAATTGTAATGCAAAAAATTATAATGACAACGGTATTAATTACAGTAATAATAATAACAATTTTATTGATCAACATAATGATCAATAAAACTTTTAAATTGTAATAGAAGCTTTAATTGTAATTAATGATTACAACTATGAACAATAAATAATATTTTACTTAATAATGATTAAATTATTGTCCGCGAAACATCGATAGTAAATTTTCATAATTTATTTCGATATTTTGTTCGTATTGTTAGTTTATAATTTAGAGAATTTTAACGAAGGCCTATAACGGGATGTCTGGTACGAAACTCAAAAAAGTGGTTGAGTAGAGGACTCAGTAAATCCCGATTGAGGGGAAGAGGCTTATGATGGGTAGTCGACTATAATTATAAAATTGAAAAGATTCGAAGTATTCGATTTAATTCGCATACTCCTAAGAATGACTTTTTATTATAACAAGTAATATTTTAAATTACAGAAATCAATCAACAAGTGGTATACGCAATCCAAAATGACACTCAAAACAACAACGACCTTTTTCATATCGATCCCGAAGAAGGTGTTATATTTTTAAAGCGTTCATTAGATCATGAAACCCATGATTCGCATCACTTCACAGTAATCGCAACAGACAGAGGGAACCCGCCACTGTCAAGTACTGCTCATGTGTGGGTAACAGTTATCGACATGAATGATAATCCACCAAAATTCGAGCAACCATCCTACACATGTTCTCTCTCTGAGGACGCAGAACGTGGTCAATTTGTAACAGTCGTGACAGCAAGTGACCCCGACTACATCGACGATAAACTCACCTACACAATAGTTGGTGGTAATGACCAACAGACTTACTCCATTGACCAATCAACTGGGATTATAACGCTAATTAACATGCAAAATTTCGGCGAACAAAAACTTACAATGTTAAATGTATCAGTAACAGATGGTGTTTACACAAGCTTTACACGTGTTAAAGTTGAAATATTGCCGGCAAATAATCACGATCCTAAATTCATAAACCCCTTGATTGAAGTTACTATCATGGAAAATCAATTACCCGGGCGTTTAGTAGCAACAGTCTTGGCAACAGATCAAGATTTTGGTGATTTCGGTTCTATTTATTATTCAATACCTTCAACAATGATGCGCGATGTGTTTGATATAAATCGTTTGACGGGTGAAATAACAACAAAGAAAAAATTGGACCGTGAATCAGTTAAATTGTATGAATTGCTGGTAATGGCAACTGATGAGGGAGGCCGTTCTGGTTTCGTAACTGTTCGGATACGTGTTGGCGATGAAAATGACAATTCACCAGTATTTTATTTACGCGAATATAAAACAACTATACACAGCAATATATCTATTAATGTACCGTTTGTCAAAGTAAGAGCTTACGATCTAGACGACGAGGAAGCTGCTAAACTCGAGTATTCAATATTCGAGCCACAGAGTTCCGAAATGAAAAATCTTTTTGGCGTAAATCCAGACACCGGTGCTGTCTTTCTTATAAAAAACGCTGCACACTTGGAAAATCAATTGTTTGAGTTCTTTATTCGTGCTACTGACAAAGGGTCAACAGTTCATCACGCAGATGTTCCTATCAGTGTCTACATAATGAGCCCACAGGACGTGCCGCCAATTTTTGAACGAAAAGAGGACAAATTTTTCATATCCGAAAGCTCGACTGTCGGCACTCCCATCACAACATTAAGGACAATTACAAATAGCAGCGTTAAATATCGTATAGTATCTGGCGGTGATGACGACACGCAATTATTTGCCATCAATCAGCAAGGACAGATAACCTTAGCCAGAACATTAGATCGTGAATTAAAAGATCATCATGTGATAGCAGTTTTGGCAGAGACTGATTCAAGTCCTCCATTGACGGCCTTAGCAGAAATATCGCTTCAGGTTCTTGATGAAAATGATCACGCGCCTAAATTTGAAAGCACGCCTTATTCGATAAATCTAGCGGAGAACATCGAAGAGGGCACGTCGATACTAAAAGTAATAGCTCATGACGCAGACTTGGGCAGTAATGGCGAGGTTCGTTATTCATTTGGTTCGGACATCGGGGAATTGGCGAATGTATTTACCGTTGACGCTTACACGGGATGGATATCGACCCTAGTGCCGCTTGATAAAGAAAAACAACCGGAATTTAAATTCCAAGTTATTGCAACAGACAATGGAAATCCGAAGCACTTTGCACGTACTTCTGTTCATGTCAAACTAAAAGATTACAATGACAATTCTCCGTCATTTGCTAACGATCGCTATGAAGCAACAGTGAAGGAAGACGCGCTACCGGGCACTGTTGTCGTTAAATTAACAACTGTTGACAAAGACATCGATTTGAATACACCTGTTGAATTTTATATTACCTCAGGCGATCCCAGATCACAATTTCAAGTTAGATCTACTGGCGAAGTTTACGTCGCTAAGTCATTAGATCGTGAACTTGTTGATCGTTACGAATTGAACGTAGTTGGTACAGATGGTAAATTTGTTTTTGACACTATTGTAACCGTACAAATCCTAGATGTCAATGACAATCCGCCGTACTGTTTGCGCTATCGATATCGAGAGGTTCTTTCCGAAGGCTCTCATCCTGGAACTTATGTACTGACAGTTTTAGCGACCGATTACGATGATGATGTCAATGCTAAACTAAGATTCTATCTAACAGACGACACCAATGGCAACAATAATGACAAATTTTCTTTGGATCAAGACACAGGAGTTTTGAAAACAATCGGGCAGTTAGATCGCGAAACCCAGTCGAAGTACTTATTGACTGCGCATGTTCAAGATCGTGACAAATCCTTCTGGGAATGTTCATCCCAATTAGAAATAATAGTATCCGATCTCAATGACAACGCACCTAAATTTACGATGATGACTTACAATACTGCGTTACCGGAAGACGTCAAAGTGGGTACTCTTGTCACAAAAGTACACGCAACAGATGATGATATCGGCATTAACCGTAAAGTGCGTTACGAATTTGTTGACTCAGCAAACGAGCATTTCGTAATAACATCTGATAGTGGCATAGTCACTCTAGCTAAGCCGCTAGATCGGGAGACTAAAGAAATTTACAATTTGACCGTAAAAGCCCTAGATCAAGGAACTCCTCAATTATTTAGCACAGCAAAGCTGATTGTAAACGTACAGGATATCAATGACAATCCACCGGAATTCACATCAAAATCGTACTTTGCCTCAGTGCCAGAAATTGATCAAGTAGGAACAGAGATTGCGCGAGTGTTAGCAGAGTCTAAAGACACAGGAATAAATGCTATTGTCTATTACTCAATAATTGGCGGCAATGAGCACAAAAAATTCAATATTAATAATCAAACCGGAGTAATTACTATTGCGGAACAGCTGGATTATGAACGAGCGCGTGATTACTTCTTGACAATCCAAGCAATCGACGCGGGAATACCGCCATTGAGTAATTACGCAACGGTAAATATTACTGTGTCAGATTGTAATGACAATGCCCCAATATTCAATCAGCTTTCGTACCGTGCGTCAGTCCGTGAAGACGCACCTGTAGATGAACAAGTTACCCAGGTATTTGCCAGTGATTTAGACAGCAGTGAAAGCGGAGAAGTGTCTTATTACATAGAACGCGGAGATCGTTTGAAGCACTTCAAAATCGATCATAACACGGGAATAATTAGCGTTGCTGGGCAATTAGATCGTGAAACAACGCCTCATTACGCTCTAGAAATTCATGCACGTGATAATGGACAGCCAGTACTTGAAAGCTTTGTTATTGTCAATATCGAAATAATGGATGCCAATGACAACCCGCCAATGTTTTCACAATCGAATTATTCAGCGGTTGTACAGGAAGACAAGAAAATAGGACACGTTGTAATAAAATTCGTCGTTACTGATGCTGATATTGCGCCAAATGCCGATCCATATACATTTGATTTCCGTTCGGGTAATGACGGCGATGCTTTTCGTCTTGAACAAGACGGCTCGCTGCGTACTGCTATTAAATTTAATAGCCGCGTTAAAGACTACTATTTACTACACATACGGGTCTTCGATAACGGCACTCAGCCTTTGTATTCCGATGCATGGATTTCCATTAAAATAATCGAGGAATCGCAGTACCCGCCTGTTATTACACCCTTGGAAATAACGATAAATTCATATTTGGATGAATATCCTGGTGGTAAAGTTGGCAAAGTTCACGCTAGTGATCGTGATCAATACGATACACTTCACTACAGTCTTGTTCCATCATTGCCGCCTATCGCTGGGGATTTGTTCAAAATTGACAAAGACGATGGAACACTTGAAGCGTTACCGCGTTTAGATGTAGGTGAATATCGACTCAACATAAGCGTGAGTGATGGTAAATTTAATTCATACGCAGTAATTAAAATCACGGTTGAATTGGTATCAGAGAAGATGCTCGAAAATACGGTAATTGTAAGATTCCGCGAAGTGAGTCCGGAAGATTTTGTACTGAGCCATCGCAAAGGATTCATGAGGACTATACGCAATGCTATGAATTGTCGGCTGAAGGATATTGTTATTATAAGTGTACAGGCTTCATCAGACGATGTTAACATTATCAAATCGCGGTTAACACGACGTCAAGCTATTCACAATGACTTAGATTTGCTTTTCGCTGTTCGTAAATCAAATCCACTTCTCGGCGCACCGGGTTTTTATTCATCAGAAAGTATTCGCGAGGCATTGAATCAACATATTGAAGAATTGGAAGAGTCAACGAAACTGGTAGTCGAAGAAATAGTCAGATTTAAGTGCAACAAAGGCCACTGCGTATACGGCGATTGCGTTGACAAAATAATTCTCGATCAAACGCAAATAACAGCCGTCGCTACAGACGTAATGTCATTCGTATCTCCCAAGTACAAACACAAAATAGAGTGTTCCTGCAAAGAGGGTTACGCCGGAAATCACTGCGAAGTTGTCATCAACGAGTGTGCTACTGACCCCTGCCAGACATTCAAAGTCTGCATACCCGATTCATCAGTCCAAGGCTTCTCCTGTCAATGTCCCGAAGGTTTCGCTGGACCCACATGTGACATCGACATCTCGAAATGCCACGACGAGTCCTGCTACGTGCCACGGAACCCCATTTCATTCGGCGGCAAGAGTTACGCTCGATACAAAATCGACCACGCTCAAATACGGCAAACAATCGAAGACCGTTTAAGTTTATCTCTGCGCATCCGAACAGTGCAGCCGACTGGAAATCTTATGTATGCAGCCGGTAAAATAGATTATAATATACTGGAAATAGTAAATGGTGCTGCGCAATATAAATTTGATTTAGGAAGCGGTGAGGGTCTTGTACGTGTAAGCAGCGTGTACATAAGTGATGGTCAGTGGCACGAAATTCAATTAGAACGTGAGAGTAATAGTGCGCGGCTTACAGTAGATGGTAAACATATTGCGCATGGCTCCGCCCCAGGTATTAATGACATACTTAATCTACAGTCAGATGATCTTTATCTGGGAGCTGAAGTACGACAGCACCCGTCGATATTGGGATTCGAGGACGTGCAGCGTGGTTTTATTGGTTGTATGGACGATGTTAGAATTGCTAAACTATCAGTCCCGTTGCACATGAGCGGTGGCAGCAGCAGTGCTG
Source organism: Microplitis demolitor (assembly GCF_026212275.2). Lineage (NCBI taxonomy): Eukaryota > Metazoa > Arthropoda > Insecta > Hymenoptera > Braconidae > Microplitis > Microplitis demolitor. The sequence goes on along the minus strand of NC_068554.1, from coordinate 5,249,419 downwards.
TTGTACTTAAACGGTTCGCCAATGTCGAATTTAGCTGTGATACGTCGACGATTTTAATGCCGCCGGGAATATGCGGATCGCAGCCCTGTCAAAATGGTGGTACGTGTAAAGAGATCGATGGGGGTGATAGATATGAATGCCATTGCCACGGCAGATTCAAAGGAATTGCCTGTGAAATAGATACTGATCCATGCGCATCATCGCCTTGCCTTTACGGCGGACGTTGCAAAGTAATAGAGGGCGGTGATTACGTCTGTGAGTGCACTGGGCCAAGTTTAACGGGCAAACGTTGCGAGTTTGGTAAATACTGCAGCCCTAATCCGTGCATTCATGGCGGTATCTGTGAAGAGGGCAATAATGGCCCTATTTGTAAGTGTCACGGTTTTACGGGTGATCATTGTGAAATAGATGTCAATGAATGTGACGCTAATCCGTGTATTAATGGGGGTACTTGTGTCAATGAAATCGGTACATATCGTTGTATTTGTCCACCCAACATGACAGGTATTAACTGCGTTAATGCCATTTATTCACCGTCTATTATTTCTGAACACTTAAATATCACGTGGGAACAATTAATGTGGATCGGTGTTTCTTTAGTTGCCATTTTACTTATTATCATTATTTTTGTAACGTACAAAAAAATCCGTAATAAACGCACGCGTGCTTGTGCTAATAATATTAACAATGAGACACGCAAACAAATTGTATTAAATTCGGCGAGGCCTAATGACCACGAGTTCAAACGCAGCTCGAAACTCAGTAATCTGGAAGTCATACAGGTAATTGTTCATTTTTCATAATTATTTATATTTGTATTTGTATTCTTTTATTTTTTTTTTTTTTTTTTGTTTAAAAAAAAAAAAGTTTGAATAAAAAAAAAAATTATTTTCTGATCATGAAGTTTGCATGAGCTGTCAAATTTTTGCTCTATTGTAAAGCAATTTAGTTAAAAAATAATTATTTTTTTACTATTGAGTTGCTTTGAGTTTTTTTTTATCGTTTTCTATATGGAGTTGGTGTGATTTTTGTTTTTGCAGAGAGAACCTCCCCAATGTCCTCCCAGACCTGCCTCCTATACTCCCAGTTCTAATAATGAGCCGTCATACGGTACCACGGCGGCAGTCGCGCTCAACAATTTAGATACCCTGAGGAGTTATGGGAGCGCCGGTGATGAACTTGAAAACTTCCCGCCTGATTACTTGAGAAATTTGAATCGCAGCACCCCAGTACCCAATCCTACACTAGCTCTAGCAAATCCGGTGGGCGGAAATACTGCTGGAAGTGACGCAGACAGTCTGCATAAACCAACTTGGCAAGAGCAAATGTACCTTGCTTCGTTCATCAGTGACACTGCCAAAATCAAGAACGGTGAGTAGTACTTACTCTAATCAACAACTTGAAATTAATCAACAATCAAACAGACATTAAAAGGCCACCTCTCCGAAATATATATACATATATATATTTTTTAATATAATTGCTTCTTATTTATTACATACTTTTATTTTGCTTAACGCATGCAGTGGCTCTTACCTACAGTTTTTAGTTTTTATTTTGAATTTAGTTGTTTTTGAGCTTTTTATTTATCATTTCATTTTTTACCAGCAAGTAAGATTTATTTTTTTTCCATACAGTCAACTATCCGATATAAGCCTGGTCGAGGGGACGTAGAGAAATTTTTCTTGTAATTTCTATCTTCCACTACCGTGCGTTTAGTTTTGTTCTCGACGACTCGTTATAAGCCTGTTTTATTTTATATCATTTTAAACGTCATATTTACGTTTTGTTACATATATATGTCACTATACCAATTTTTCTAGTGTATATAGCGCTAAAATAAATACTTATCTTTTTACACTAATAATAATTGTAATGCAAAAAATTATAATGGCAACGGTATTAATTACAGTAATGATAATAATAATTTTATTGATCAACATAATGATCAATAAAACTTTTAAATTGTAACAGAAGCTTCAATTGTAATTAATGATTACAACTATGAACAATAAATAATATTTTACTTAATAATGATTAAATTATTCTCCGCGAAACATCGATAGTAAATTTTCATAATTTATTTAGATATTTTGTTCGTATTGTTAGTTTATAATTTAGAGAATTTTAACGGAGGCTTATAACGGGATGTCTGGTACGAAACTCAAAAAAGTGGTTAAGTGGGGAAGCTGTTTGGGCTCAGTAACTCCTGATTGAGGGGAAGAGGCTTATGACGGGTAGTCGACTGTATTTCATATTAATCGTCCTAGAGAAATTTTTATTTCCCTAAAAAATACTAAATTGATAAACTCCCCCAATTAATTAATTAATTTCTAAAAACATATTAATAAAAATCCATTATCTCTAATCAGTGTCTCTGATAATAAAAATTAATAAAAAACAAAAAGTATTTTTCTCTAAGGCGATAAATAAAAATATAAATAATGGCTGGGTGTGGCAAGTAAAATTAACAAATGGTGTGTCGTGTATGTTGTACTAACAGACCTGAAACGAGCGAGTCCAGTGGTACCAGAGCTGACCACTGGAGGACTTCTTCTAAGTTCAACACGAAGGGCACCTCACAGAGGTGCAAGTTCCATCGCCTCTTTCTCATCTTGTGAAGATGATCCTCGCATAGTCGGTGGTAAGTTTAGAATAGAAGCTAAAGATCCAAATTCAACAAACAAAAAAAGCCTTAGATCCTGCGTGGGTATCTTTGCTTGCACAATAGACCGCTTGTCTTTCAAATCTCAGTCACGCTTTATAGTTATTTCAAAAATGCAATAAACAAATTAGTTATCGTCGCATGATGTCGATAGTTTTAATTCATTTTTTGTCTGCAATATTTTCTAGGGTATCACTGGGACTGCTCAGACTGGGTCAGGCCGAGTCAGAACCCTCTGCCTAACATTACGGAAGTACCTGGTAGCGAAGTACCAGACTCCTCGAGCTTCCACAGCAACGAGAGCAATGAATCAAACACTCATCAGCTACCATCGGGTATTTATCTATCAAATTATTTGAAAAAAAAATTCTATAAAGTCATTTAATAAAAAAATTTTGCAGTGCACGGTTCAATAGACCCATCGAGAGACATCTCAACCCTAAATGAAGACCAAGAATCCGAATATATTGGGGACTCTGAGTGCGGAACCGAGTTCTCAGAGCACTACAATTGTCCGGAGACACAGCGATTGAATCCGCTAGACAGTGGAGGCGAGGGTGAATACAAATATAAAGATTCGGATAGTTATTTGAGGCATCCAAACTCATATTTGCCTCATTACAACATTCACACCGACACGGAGAATGAGATGAATCCGCTCAATGGTCGTCTTAGTACTTTGGAATCCGACGAGGAGGAAGACGACGTAGTGCCTTACGGATTCCCAAGTGTGCGTCGTAACAGATGTAAAGGCGACGATAATGATGATATCGGTTCTGTTATTACAACTTTAGAAGAACGTAACTCATTGCTAGGTGGTGGTACTAGTAATAGCGACTTATCGACAAATTTATGTGAAATCGATGATTCTGAGTGTGAAATAAATGATAAGAAAAATAACGCCCGCATGTGGCTTTCCGGTAATGGTGTCACTCAAACTTCTGTGTGACATTCAACACTCACTATCATTTACAAAGTAAATAGTTATTATTATTATTATGATAATAACAATAATAATAATTATAATATTAATTACTATTATAAGCAAATATGCGTGAATGTTTTGTGTTTTTAATACAGATAAAATTTGAATTTAAATTAAAATAGTTCATTGAGACATGAGTGTGAATGTAGGAGACATCAGACAAATTTTAAATTATAAATAAATAGAATAAATAATTAATAAAATAAAATTTTGAAAAATGCGCATTTAAAAAATTTTGAAATTAAGTGCATTTTTTTAAATTATTATTTTTTTAATTACAGTCGACTATCCGTTATAAGTCCAAACAGCTTCCCCACTTAACCACTTTTTTGAGTTTCGTACCAGACATCCCGTTATAAGCCTCTGTTAAAATTCTCTAAATTATAAACTACCAATACGAACAAAATATTTAAGTAAATTATGAAAATTTACTATCGATGTTTCGCGGAGAATAATTTAATCATTATTAAGTAAAATATTATTTATTGTTCATAGTTGTAATCATTAATTACAATTGAAGCTTCTGTTACAATTTAAAAGTTTTATTGATCATTATGTTGATCAATAAAATTATTATTATCATTACTGTAATTAATACCGTTGTCATTATAATTTTTTGCATTACAATTATTATTAGTGTAAAAAGATAAGTATTTATTTTAGCGCTATAAGCACTAGAAAAATTGGGATAGTGACGTATGTAACAAAACGTAAATATGACGTTTAAAATGATATAAAATAAAACAGACTTATAACGGGTAGTCAAGAACAAAACTAAACGCACGGTAGTGGAAGACTGAAATTACAAGAAAAATTTCCCCTGTGACAAGGCTTATAACGGGTCGACTGTATTTACTCTATTTATATATAATTTTAAATTTGTCTGACATCTGATACATTCCGCGGTCATTGAGACAGATGATTTTGTATATAAATATAAATTAAAACAACGTGTTTATAAGAAAATTTATTATGTATAAAATAAGCTGGCAGCTAATTAAAATACGAGACTGATGTCACTAGAAAATTATTTCATTTTTTATAAATTGTTTGTCAAGAAATCTCAATTATTTTTTTTAAATTCTGCGTACTTAATTACTCTCTCAACTTCATTTTCTTTTTTTTATCAAAAACTTTTTCCTCCATTTTATATCAGTCAGTTGATAAAAAAAATCGAGTAAATAAATGAAATAAATAATTGATTGAAAACGCGGTGAGATTTCTTCGATGTAATAATAAATGAATAAATTATTTTATAGCGATCAAATTTTCTAGACCAATGATTATTTAGTTTTTTACTACTGATTATTTTTGAATTTAAAAAATATTTTTGCTAAATATTAATCGACTATTATTTTGAACGTTTGTGGATTTTAATAAAAATAACAATCAACTATTAAAAAAAAAAAAAATAAACTAAATAAATAAAATGTATGAAAGATTAATTTAACTACCACCAGTAACAAAGTTATTAAAACAAATGTATGAAATATATATAAATATAAATATATAAAAAAATAACAAATGGACTTGTCCATTTAAAATAAATAAACAAAAACAAGTTAATAGTTGAAAGATATAAAATATTTTTACTGTGATGATAATAATGTTTATACGATAATTAAAATAAAAGATGAATGAAATAAATAATAAAAACATGTATCATAAAATAGTGGTAATAAAACGTAAGAAGACGTTTAATGAGGGTAAAAAAGAGTAAATCGATAAACAAAACTACTCTTCCTGTAAATAATCTAATTAATTTTTTCTATTATGACTTTTTTTTTAATGATCAATCATAATGATGAGTATTGAGTATTGAGTAATGAGTATTTATATTAAGTATTTAATTTTAACCGAGTAATTATAATTATTAAATTGAAATTATTGTATTAACGACGTACTTTCCTATAAGACTGCTTTGTAATGCGAATTATCTAGACATTTATTGTGTACGTCGTTTTTTAATCGATTAATTCATTGTACCCATTTTAATAATCATTTATTATTATTATTATTATTATTATTATTATTATTATTATTATTATTCTTATAAATAATTAATATTTTCTATGTAATTTTCTTTGTAAAAAAATTTAGCTGACGACTGCCAATTTATTTAAGGCCATGACATTTTGTAGCCTTAATTTATTTGATTCAATTAATTAAAGAGATTATGATCATTTTTTTATGAAATAATTTTATCATAATAGTCAATTATGATTATAGATTTAATTAAAACTAAACAATTTATTAAAAATATGATTTTTTTACTTTAATTTTATTTTGATAAATGTGTGATTGTGAGATGATTCTGAAGTTAGCAGACAATTAACAATTTTAGATTTTTTTCTACAATTTAATTAAAAAAAAAAAAAAAAACTGAAAATATGCACGTGTAGAAAATTTAAAAAACTACAAGTGCAATTTTTTCAAATTTTTTTTTTTAAAATTTGTCAGTTGGAAAAAAATCCGAAAATTATCAGACATCAGCTAACTTCAGTATCCTAATGCAGCAGACGAGACAAATTTAAAATTATTAATAAATAGAGTAAATAATTAATCAAATAAAATTTTTTTAAAATGCACATTCAAAAAACTTTGTAATCAATACGTGCATTTTTCTTAAATATTATTTTTTAAATTATTCACTCTATTTAGTTATAATTTTGAATTTGTCTGAAGTCTGCTACATTCACACTCATTAGATTAAATTGTATTTAAAAAAACAATTTTTTTCTGTATTTCAATAGTTTTATTTTGAATATTATTTTTAAAAAGTTCAAGTAATTTTTCATTTTTATTTTTAGTCACAAAATTCACTAGAATAAAAATTTTTTTTTCAATTTGTAGATTTCTATTTACTATTCAAAAAATTTGTAATCATTTTTTATCATCAAAAATTCTTGACGACACTCAGTTGAATAATTAAAAATTTTTTTAATAACAAATTAATTATCGAATAATTTAATTTTATAATAATAATAATTGGCTATTTTGAATATCTCTTTAATTAATAAATTTAATAAAAAAAATTTTCAACGAAAAAAAAAAATTGCGTTTAGTTTAGTGGCAGCTTTAAGGGAATTATTCCTAGATTAATATTTTAGATTTAAGTAACGATTGCAATTTTATACATTAATTAATTTTTTAGTTAATTATTAATATTTATAAAAAAAAAAAAATTGTGTACCAGCAGGGTGATTTTTTTTTTTTTACATAAATCCGTAGAGCAATAATGCATTTAAAAATAGTTGTGGCCATTTTTCTTATTGAATTATTTTTTACGTGAATAGAACTACTTTACATAAACTAATCAATTTTAAGTTTAATATCGATACAATCCTTAGTTAATTTATTCTATATTAGAATAACTTTTACACGAATGTATTAATTTATTTATAAAAATAAAAAATAATAAAGATACTAATTGTATCGAATATCAAGTATCGAATGAACGCATAAACTGCCAATTATTTAGTAGGCGATTTCTTTTTTTATAAAAAAAAAAATGTTTTTTCCTTTTATATTAATTTGCAATAATGAATAATTTTAATTGAATATTGTAAATAAATAAAAATTTTTTAAAATGAAATAACGTATTATCATAAAGTCATTAGATTGTACAATAAAATGGCAAAAAAAAGAAATTAAATGGGTACAACTACGATAACTTTCCGTAAATCATTCCGAATAGACCTGATAAAATAGGATACATATCGAGAAAAATAATAAAATAAAATGAAGTAATAAATATCGTGGACAAAAACAGCGAAACTTGTCTGAAAATTATAAATTTATTTGTACAAGATCGATTTATTGTAATAAACAACTTAAATCTTGCCTATAATTATTCATTTTTTAAATCCCGACCTATGTCATCATTTAAATAATTAACTACCAGCTTGTAATTAATCTAATCATAATCATAGTAATTTTGATAATGATATTAAAGTCAGCTGATATCTAATAATTTTTTAATTTTTTAAAAATGATAAACTATAAAAAAAAAATATTTAAAAAAATTGCATCTGTAGTTTTTTAAATTTTCTACACGCATTTTTTTTTCTTTTTCATTTTTTTTTTTTTTAATTGATTTGTTGAAAAAAAATCAAAAAATTATTTATTTTCTAGTAACTTCAAAATCAATGATACTGAAGTTACCCGATATCTGATAATTTTTTTCCAACTAACAAATTATAAAAAAAAAATATTTGAAAAAATTGCACTAGTAATTTTTAAAATTTTCTACATGCGCATATTTTTTTAGTTTTTTTATTTTTTTTTTGTTTTATAACTGATTTATTGAAAAAAGAAAATCCGAAAGTTAAATGTCAAATAACTTTTGAGTTTGAATGTAAAATATATGAGAGAATTTAGAAATTTTAAATAAATAAATAAATTGAAATAATAAAATTAAAAAAAATGCACGTACTGGTTTTTTAATTTTCTAAGTATGAAATTTTTAATTTTCATTCTTCTTACATTTTATTAATTTGTTCAAAAATTCAAAAAATTGCTGATTGCCAGCCAAATTTACGCTCATAATAACTTTAGGAATGATACTGAATTCAGCAGACGTCAAATAATTATTGGATTTTTTTAAAAACAATAAATTATAAAAAAAAAAAATTCCAAAAATTGCACCTGTAGTTTTTCAAATTTTCTACATATGCATATTTTTAGATTTTTTTTTGTAATTAATTGTTTAAAAAAAAATCTCAATAATAAAATCATAAAAATTAATTTCAGTCATCATCAAATAGCCAATTGAAAATTCCAGATGATAAAAATAATAAAAAATTAATCGATAAAATCTAGACAAAAAAAATAATTGGGAAAAAAAAAGAAAAACTTACGAAGCCGGACCGGAAAAAATAATTACTGATAATTATTTTGAGATCTTGATTTAAATGATAAATTTCTTGTATTCTTGATTCAAATAATTAATTATTTGGTATTTTTGATAAAAAATACGAATTATTTATTAATTTAAAATAAACGAATAAAATAAAAAGAAATGGCGGCGCGGACTTATGCAAGCAAGACGCGAGAATTTTTTTAAATTATCATTTAAAAGGTTATGCAAGACGTTCTTAATAATAATTTTTATCTACGATGCTTCCCGGGAAGCTAAAGTTCATTTATTTGTATTATTTATTACGCGACATGTTTTAAAACCGGTAATTATTGTAAATTATTTAAGAGCGAGTGCTAAATGTGTAACGGTCGCTTCTGAGAATCTTGGAATGATCGTCGTCGTTACCTATCCCGCTTATTTTAAACTGAACTAAACGCGGCAAGCGGGAACAATTTGAACTACAAAATTGCGCGGCAGATGGAGCTACATTCAAATTTTTATTTTCTTTGTTAATTTAAAATAATAAACAAATAAATAAATAATTAATTTAGTTAATTAATCAAATTGGTTAAAAATAAATTATTAATGAATTCCATCAAATTAATAATTAAATTTACAGTTTTTATTTTATTACTAAAAAAAACTTGTGACTACAGCGAACTCTCGTAGTAGTTAAAAAAATCCAGCATTACTTTGGCGCCTTTTAGACATTCATTGTGTTAACGAACTTTTTAACTGTTTGAAATTTATTAATAATTTTATTCTTTTCATGTAACTTCATATTAGTGTTCATTTTTTATAAAAAAAAAAAAATTAGTTATTAATAATTAGAGCAATGGATGCAACTGACACGAGCGTCCTTAAAAATTTGACCACAAATTCAATTATCCCGAAAGTTGAGGTTGGGACTGATGAAGACTCGGGTTTTTCAAGCCTTCCAAGCTCTTCTAAATCCAGTAAGTTCTTAAAAATTTTATTAATTTTATTTATTAATCCAACCAATAAATTACCAAACAAATGAAAAATATTTTTCAAAAATATTAAATTTAAGTCATGATTAAATTATTTGTTGACTATTTCAAATTTATACAGAATTTTTTAATGTACATTACAAGTAATTACTTTATTTTTATTTAATTATTATGAAATTATTTATTTTATTTATTTATTGATTCAGGTGAGGATGTGAATAACAACTTGATTTGTCAAGATGTCAAATTCGTCAGCATACAAATTGACTCGGTAGAAAAAAAAACTCGACATCAATATGATGCAGAACAAAGAAGACTCGAAAACGAAGAGTATCAACGACAGAGGCAGGAACAAGCTTACAACAGTTTGAAACATTTGCTGAAGAAGAGCAAATTTTACTCGACGTTCATCAAAGCCAACATCAACAACCCGGCTTCAAAGTCATCAGCGAAACCCGGAGACAAACGACGTCAAGTTCCCAAATTGCCGTCAAGTGATGAAGAGAACGAAGAAAATTCACCTCCTAAGAGACAAAGGTTGACTCGGAAGCGACACACGGAAGCGAAAAAAAATTTGATCAGCAGCGATGAAGATTCGGACTTTACTTCAGCTACAAGATCAAAGCAGGCCAAAAAAGGCGGGAAAAACAAAAAATCCTCAAAGATAAATCTTAGCGTAGAAGATATTGAGGATGAGCTGAACTCGACGTCGGATGATGAGCCAGCAGAAAAAAAATTCGTTTTACCCAAGTACTTCAATGGGTCACTATACCCCTATCAAGAGAAAGGTTTTGAGTGGCTCCAGGCTTTAAATAAGAACGGGTTGAATGGAATTCTTGCTGACGAAATGGGTCTAGGAAAGACCATTCAAGTTATCGCTTTGTTGTGCTGGTTGATGGAGACAAAAGTAGCAGGTCCTTATTTAATAATCGCCCCGTTGTCAACGATTCCCAACTGGACTGCAGAGTTTGCGCGCTTCGCTCCCACCTTACCCGTATACGTTTTGCATGGGACATTAGAAGAACGCAAACGCGTCGCCAAGCAACTGAACACCAAGAAGTCAGTACACGGATTCAAAACTTATCCTATTATTATAACGACATACGAAGTATCTGTCCGCGATGCTTCCCTGCTGCGGGGTTTCAATTGGCGTTACATCGTCGTCGACGAAGGTCAGAGGATCAAAAATGCCAACTCCCAGTTGGCGCGCATGTTAAGGACTTTTAATTCAGTCCATCGTTTGTTGCTGACTGGGACTCCCTTGCAGAATGATTTGAATGAGCTCTGGGCTCTACTGAACTTCCTCCAGCCCGACATCTTCAATGATCTTGATGTCTTCCAGTCCTGGTTCAATGTCAAAGAGATGCAAGGCGAGGCTGGTGCTCAGAAAATAATAAAGCAGGAAAGTGAGAAAAATGTCGTGAGTATGTTGCGTGAAATTCTTAAACCCTTTATGCTGAGACGTATTAAAGAAGAAATTGCTTTAGATTTACCTGGAAAAAAAGAACTTATTGTCTACGCACCTATTACTGAATTACAACGTGATCTTTACACGGCTGTTCTTAATTACGATTCAAATGTTTTGTCTATGAAAGTACCAGAGTCTGAGACTATCTTTGTTCCGGATGGTACTAGACCTAAACGCGCTTGTACTATGAGAAATAAGTTCAGCGATAATTATTTTGATCCATTTGAATTGAAGAAAATGGATGATAATGATGATAAAGCTGGTCCAAGTTATCCTACTTCAAGTAATTATGATTACAAAGTAAAAGAAGAACCAAGAGATGAAAAAAAATTAACTACTGGACAAGAAAATTGTTTAAGTACATGGAAAAAATACGCAGATGTTAATGACAGAAACAGAGATTATTTTATTCGTTCGAATTTCGGTGGTAATCGATACCCACTGTACCGTAAAATAGTTAACCACCCGTACTTGGTCCACTGGCCAAAAGCTCCCAATGGTTACTTGGAAATAAATGAAGATTTGTTGAAAACTTCTGGAAAACTGTTGGTATTGGACGCGATGCTTAAGAAACTGCATGCGCAGGGACACAAAGTCCTGATATTTTCAACGCTGGTAATGCTGTTGGATCTGCTGGAAGAGTATCTGACATTGAGACCATGGAAATATGTAGCTTTATCCGGCAGAACATCAATTGAAGAACGGAAAGTTAACATTGAAAGCTTCAATAATGATCCGGATGTTTTTATATTCTTGGTTTCCACGCGCGCTGGTGGCGTGGGACTCAATTTGGCAGGCGCTGATACTATTATTCTTTATGACAGTGACTGGAACCCGCAGGTCGACATCCAGGCAATGGCGCGCTGTCATCGTATCGGACAGACACGGCCGGTGGTTGTTTACAAGCTCTGTACCAAAGGAACTATTGATGAAATAATCATGACTCGTGCTCATGCTAAGAGAAATTTGGAAAAAATGGTCATCTCTAAGCAGCTGGAGTCAGCAAATATAATGAGTGGTGATTTTATTAAGCAGATGCAACAACTTTTGAAGACTACTGATAGTATAGTCGTGACTTCTGAAAAAGATGGTATGCTTATTTTTTTTATTTAAATTACAGTCGACTACCTGTCATAGGTCTGTTCCCCTCAATCGGGAGTTACTGAGTCCTCTACTCAACCACTTTTTTGAGTTTCGTACCAGACATCCCGTTATAAGCCTCCGTTAAAATTCTCTAAATTATAAACTAATAATACGAACAAAATATCTAAATAAATTATGAAAATTTACTATCGATGTTTCGCGGAGAATAATTTAATCATTATTAAGTAAAATATTATTTATTGTTCATAGTTGTAATCATTAATTACAATTAAAGCTTCTGTTACAATTTAAAAATTTTATTGATCATTATGTTGATCAATAAAATTTTTATTATCATTACTGTAATTAATACCGTTGTTATTATAATTTTTTGCATTACAATTATTATTAGTGTAAAAAGATAAGTATTTATTTTAGCGCTATAAACACTAGAAAAATTGGGATAGTGACGTATGTAACAAAACGTAAATATGACGTTTAAAATGATATAAAATAAAACAGGCTTATAACGGGTAGTCGAGAACAAAACTAAACGCACGGTAGTGAAAGACTTAAATTACAAGAAAAATTTCCCCTACGACAAGGCTTATAACGGTAGTCGACTATAGGTTCTAGTGATATTAAAATTATAAATAAAATAATTTTTATAATTTTTATTGTTACAGTTTATACTGATGCTGAGTTGGAGGCGATCTTAGATCGCAGTGATTTATATCAAGGAAAGGCATAATAGCAATAATAATGAGCGACTGATTGAACCAGTATTAATTTTAAAGTTAAAGATTATTTATTGCTCGTTTATTTATTCTATTATCATTAGCATAATTATTTATTTTATTATAATTATTTATTTCTTAAAAGTTAACTACGATCTCATTCTTTATGTTGTGTTCAATGATAGTAAATATCTAATTTCCATTTTGATAAAATTCATATTATATCAATGTATTTTCTATATACATACATATCACTATCTTGTCTTAAGTTACAACAAAGTCGGGTAATAAAATCCCTCATTTTATTTTTAACCAAATTGTAGTACTGCAATAAAATTTTAAAAATTAAATAAAATGAATAGTATTTTTATTTTTAGTCACATAATTTTTTTTTAATTAAAAAAAAATGACGTATTGAGTCCAGTGATTTGTTCGTTTCTTAAAAAAATTCACTAAGGCTTTAAAGTCCGAGAACGGCTGAGTCCTTTCCCATGACTGTTATTTTTTACCTTCGCTGAATGCGCGGTCTGTTCTCTGAACTCTGCTTCCAATTTTACGTAACTTCCCCCTAGACCAAAGTAAAATTAACCAAATAAATCGATAATTCAAATTTATCATTAACTGAAAAATAGGTACCGATGGACTGAGTGTTGGAAGTGTGAGAATTTTTGTGCATTTTGGTAATTAAACATTCAGCGGAAGTTCTTTTGGTCAAGAAACCGATCATTTGACAGGCCGCTCGTTCCTCGAAATCGCGTTGGTTGTCTTGGTTATATTTTACCAGTAAATTCATGTTCCAACATCTGCCACCTTCTTGTCTGAAATCAACCAAAGTTCAATTAATATTTTTGTCATTTAAAAACATCAATTAAAATTAGGCCTTAAAATTTTATAATAAATTAAATTTTCTTTTAAAAAAATTTTTAAAAGTTACTAGTGAATGTATTTTTAAAAATAACAATTACCGTTTCGAAGGATGACGTCGTTTTATTTTACCAGTGGGTTTATATAACGGCCAGCCATGAGACTCTTCACTATTATTATCTGAATCATCATCAATACTAGTGTCACCACAAGCAGTAATGCCATCATCATCATCGCTGTCACTCGTTGAAGTATTAGGAGACGGAGTATCAACAACTTGCGAGTTCTGCGGTATCAACTTTCGTGACTTATTTTGTCCATCTACAACTGTACCACCAGTAGTAGCAGCAGCAGCATTAGTTTGACAAGGTCTGCGAACACCAGATCCTCCCCAAACTTTAGCAAGCAACCCAAGTTTAGGCCGTGACGGCGCCAGTTCAATTCCATCCCACGGCATCGGTTCCTTGCACATCAATTTCCCCGACTGCGATGCTGAGTCCCGTGTAACTAGACGCGTAATTTTTTCCGGAAAAAACAATTGCGGTGGATCCAGCGTCAGGATGTCACGGTAGAGAGTAAAAATATTCAAAACATGCCCGTCGTTGTCTACGGAAACCGTCGGTATGTGTTCCTAAAATATAAATCTTTAAAATAATTACAATGCTTGTTATATTTTTTAGCTAGATAATTATCAAGAGACCAGGTATTATTTGAGATTTTACTTTAAACCGGCATCCTTCCCTATTAGGAAGTGCTTCGAATCGATACGCCCGCTGACTGCAACATGGATAACGTCCCAGAGGATACGGCGCTGATCTCTGCTGTTCATTAGCAAAAAATTGCGGTATCTCGGGGTGATGTGAGCACCAGTCCATCTGATTTATCGGAAAGTGGGTGTTGCACTGACGACAGTAAAGGAAATGACAATCTCCCCAAAGACGCCAATAAACTTTTCGCCATGAACGTAATTCTGATCGTAAATTTACTATATAGTCATTTAATGACCACGTGAGATCTCTGTTGGATAAAAAAAATTTATCACATAAAGTAAATGCCCTAATAATTGATCATGATCCTTTTTCTGATCTTTTCAACACTTTTAATTTTAAAAATTTAAATAACTAAATCAATGTTAACTAAAGTATGAAGAGACAACTTTCACAATTTTTCTACCCATATAACAACCTTATAGCAATCTTGCCCGTCTGGTCACCGGACACTAGTTGTCTACGTCTTTATATAACTATAGATCCTGCTGTAGTCACTGGTACAAAGTTTTAAATTGCAAGTCTTGTATAAGACTTAAGAAAAGACTTTGCGTTGTGTTACACAAAGAATTGTGCAAGAATATTTAAGACATCTTGCTCAAGGTACATTGGTAGTGACTCGAGCTAATCTTGCACCAGAAATTACTTGCATATACTATTGCATATCTTGCGGCAGATGTGCTCCAGAAGTGTCATATTGCAGTATCTGCCTCTGTCACTGTATCCCTTCCATTGGCATATGATACAGGATCCTGGGGTAGACAGAGATAGAAGTTAGGTACATAGATAGTGTGATATGACACTTCTGGAGCAGATCTGCCACAAGATATGCGTTAGTGTCTGCAAGTAATTTCTGTTGCAAGACTCGGTCAAGATACGCGTAAGTGACTTTACTAACACATCTTGAGCAAGACATCTTCAATGTTCTTTTGTACAATATCATGTGCAAGTCCTACAACAATCTTGTCTTTGAACCTTGTATTCATTTTTTGTGAGAGATTGATAGGTATATAAAGACGTAGGCACCTAGGTGTCTTCCCCAAAATACTCTCATAAAAATAGTACAAGACTACAAGATTATCTTGGGCAAGTCTATGTATTGTCTATCAAATGATTCTTGTAATCAGTGCTTGAGTTGCAACTTGTTATGGGAATATATGGGTAGCTCACTATATCTATAAATCATCTGTGATTTTTAAAAGTCAAAAACTGGACCACACTTAATTTTACTCTAAAAAAAAAGTATCAACTGTACCTAGAATGTTTACTATAAATATTCCCTCTAGTATCTATTTTCATAGCACTCGGGACACATGGAACGGTATCAGACACAGATCGTATCACATTTTTTCCACACTTATTACATTTAAATAATGTCGCTAATGAACTGTAATGTCCTCGTCTATTATCTGGAGTTGGATCTGCTAATGACATAATTAATTTACAAAATAAACGACTCTGTACTTTATCTTTTTTGTCTTTCAAAGTTTCAACATCAACGTTCGTAAATAAATCAGCTAATCTGAAACAAATTATCATTATTATTTTTAAATATTAATCATTTATTTAATTAGAAGTATACCTAGTAAAAATATTGTCATTTAGACAAGTTAAAATAGTTGACGTCTTCAATACTTCAGACATATTTTCATGACAAAAAACAAGGCATTGCTCAAGTAGAGGCTCCATTTGTAGAAAGGAAGCTGAGACTGTTATTGGAATTACATTATTTGCTTCTAAAACAGGCCACTCTGATTTCTTAATTATGTCCTTCTTGACCCACCTCATCAGCCAATCAAAGATGACAATGTCACAGTGTACAGATATGTCCATTTCTTCCAGCTTTTGTCCAGCGGTAACGTCAGCAAAGTAACACATTTTTTGTATCAATAATTTTTGCGGGCACCGAAAATCTTTTTTTATATTTTTCGATTCATCGCAAACGTGAATTTCTACTTCTGTTCTATTTCAATTAAAATATGAATTACAAATTAATACTCCAACAATTGCCAGCTATATAAATATTAAATTAATATAAATTACTCAAGAGATTTTCTGTGAATTTTGCTTCTATCTTTATCTTTATCCCGATTCGCTGACGATAATCCACTAGATTTATCAACATTGTTATTCAAAGAAGAAGATTTTTTTATATCCACTGAATGTTTTTTGATTATCGGCTGTGACAGGGTTGGCTTAGGCAGCATGTACGGCAAGACAGAGTCGAGCAATCCCTCATGTAAGACGTCGCTAAGATTTTTTTTCATCATTTTTGATAGAAGATGTTCTCTAACTTCCAAAGACTCTCCCGCACTTTTTGGAGTTTTTGATTTTTTACTCGGCGACTGCAGATCTGAATTTTTATTTGAATTTGCGCCATCATTTTTTTTATCATCATGTTCTTCTTGCGAACCCGATGACCGTCTTGTTGATTTATCCTGAATTCATTAAGAAAAAATAATAAATAAATAAATGATCAATTAAATAAAATAATTAACTGCTTACTTCAATACCCGTTCCAACTTGATCTGTACCAATACTTTTACTATTCCCCGACTGTAAATTTAAATCAATTTTAGCTAATTCCGACCAATCTATTTCACTGTGTGCTGCTAATACACTTGAGAGACCATCAAAGCTATCATTGACTTGATAAGCTGTCCGCATAAATTCGAAGAACATTTCCATGGTCAGCTGGGGATAATTTTCATCAGGCTGTTTTTTAATACTAGTGTCCAGTGGCTTAAGTAAAATTTCATCGCATGCGTTTTCTATCGCTAAAAAAAATGACATTTAATTTTTGACAGAATAATTAACCTTCTGATTACTAACGATCATAAAAATAATAATTTATTACTTTTTGTTTGATTTAATTTAATTGAATCCTGTTTATCGGTGATTTTGTCTTCTTGCTCTAAATTATTTCCCATCCGGTTCATTGTTTTATTTTTTTTATTTTTTATTTACAAATAAACTAAGTATTTAATTATTATTTAATAGTATATTATGAGTTAATGTTGACTTAACTGATTTAAATAGACATATTCAACTGACATAATTTATTTTATCACTCGAAAATTTAAACACTTTTTATTTACAAAATAAATTGTAAGTTTTATTATAATCTTCTCAAGAGAAGTTTACAATTTTCTATACAGTTTTAAAATTATATTTATTTCATAAATTATAATAAAGAAAATGACTTGAATTGAACCATAAATATATGTATATATATGTATACTTCTATAGCTAAAGTGAAAGCATGCTAGTAGATTTTCTTATGTATTTGCGGGTATTTAATTTTATTGATCAAACATATAAAAGATAAATTTGAAAAAATATGGGTGATATTTGAAATATTTGATAATTTTGACTTATGATTATTAGTTTAATAAAGAATTTGACTTGAAAAAATATTATATAAAAATTTTAATAAATTTGAAATTAAATAGATAATTAATTTAAAAATAAATACATTGTACTTAAAACCGCATATTTACAATAAAAAAATTATATTTTTTAATTATACCCGAGTAAAAAAAATTATATATAATTATACATGATTAATATTTTATATAATGCCACGAAAAAAAATCACAAATAATTATATATAATTTTACAGAATTATATAACAACGAGAAAAAATTACAGATGATTATCTATGACTACAGATAACAGCAGCAGTAGTAGTTCCATAAATCCATAAAAACATTCATGTCATCAGATCTAAACAAAAGACGCCGTCACAAACAATTCATTTAAATTCAAATTGCGCAGACGCTGATCAAAAGCGCGGGAAAAGTAAACCAGCCAATAAATCGATGTCTAAAATTCAAACAACGAATCCTATTCTATAATTGGCTCTCAAACAACTTTTTTTTTAAATCGAGGTTATGAAAAGTCGACTTGAATCGAGTCTCGAAAATTATCAACTTAAAGATGGCGCGATAATCAAGCGACTGATGGTTGTTGCCTACACGATCGTCAACGTGCCGCATCTTTGCTGAAAAAACTCGCGAGCTCGGGTAAAAAAACTTTTATTTTTTATTTTCATCACACTTTATCACCCAATATATATAATAATTCCACCTAATAAGTATCTCATTACCATCACATACTAATTGCAATATCATAATTAATTTAATCTTACCAAGAACTAACCAAATTTGCATGAAAGTTAAATAAAAAATAATTATTAGTGTGGAATGCTGTCAAGGCATGGTCGGCGTGCTCATTATAATCGTCTAACAATTTGCTAATTACTACACTTTCAATTATCTATATACACATTTATTTATAACCTTCAAATATTCATCCATTTATTTCCAGTAATCGCTCATTTAAATCACAGAGACCCGAGTAATTATCAGAAGTAAAATTATTATGTCCAGATCTTATTTATTTTCTTTTATTTAATTATACAAAATTTAATTATTAAAACAATAAGTAAGTAAATGAAATATTTATCTAACAAATCTAAATGTTACGTCAGAAAAAAAAATAAATTTGGCTTTCTGATGTTTATAATTTAAAAATTTAATTGTTTATATTTAAAAAGTAATAAATAATGTAAATTGCAGCGTAATAAACGCAGAGATGGAGTTCAATGTGGGTGATGTACCCCAGATATCAACAGAGCTCGCACGAGTGGTTGAGATCATGATGTCACCAAATGTACCACATCAACAACGACTTGATGTTTATAATGCATGCGAACGTTTCAAAGAAACATCACCATACTGCGCTCAATGCGGAATGTATTTAGCACAGAAGTCACCCAACAGAAGCAGTGTTGTGCGTCATTTTGGTTTGCAGTTGATGGAACACTGCATCAAGTACCGCTGGCCCCAGATATCTCAGGCGGAAAAGGTTGTAATCAAAGAAAGTGCTATGAAGTTACTGCAGGAAGGTGTTGAGACAATGATGCAAGAGGAGACACATATCAAGGACGCTCTGTCGCGAGTTATTGTCGAGATGATAAAACGTGAGTGGCCACAGCAGTGGCCGACTCTGCTGGCCGAGCTCAGTCAGGCTTGCACACGTGGCGAGAGCCAGACAGAAGTTGTCTTGCTGGTTTTTCTCCGCCTGGTTGAAGATGTTGCTCTTCTGCAGACTCTAGAATCAAACCAGAGACGTAAAGACATTTATCAAGCGCTGACAACTAACATGGCAGAGATTTTTGCATTCTTTTTGAGACTTATGGAGCAGCATTACAGTGAATTTCAAAAGAAAAGTGATGTTGGTAATGTCACTGAAGCTGCTGCGCATAGTAAAGTTGTTCAGGTAAATTATGGCTCCCTTATTTTATATTAGATGAAATATCTCAATTTTACATTTGACAGTGGCACGAGTTGATATTTTTCCCATCAAAAAAATTCATGTGAAAATCCAGCCTAAATACTTAGATGAGTTCCCACATGACCTTTTTCGACCCTTATCAAAAGAAACGATTTAAAACGATTGGAAAAAAAAATATTTCCGTAATCAGAGAATAGATTCCCATATGGTTTCTTATAGGAATATTAATCTGTTCTTTTATTCATGTATACGCGTCAATAGACAATAGATATAGAAATCCAGGTATCCCGGATTCTATAGAAATTACTTATATAGAAACTCAGATTCCTATATGAATTTTCCATAAAGAAATCCATGTATACAAGTTCTTATAGGAATCCATGTACTCATGTTTCCTACATATATTTTTATATAAATCCATACACTTCTATATTTATTCCTATGAATTCCTACATAAATACATACATTTTTAGATGGATTTTTATGGATTCCTATGCAATTCTACATGGATTTTTTTGATAGGGTATCTAACAAAATCCACAAAGATCTACATGTTGCCATAGTGAAACAGTTTCGATATGGGAATCCAGGTATTCACAGTTTCCTATATGGGAATTCAAATACCCATGGATTCTAACATAAGTTTATACTTTTCTATATGGATTCCTATGAGTTCCCAGCAATCCCATATGCATTTTTTTTATCGAATTTACATTGAGATATTAGTGATTGATATATTTTGTTTTTGCAAATTATTTATTAATTTTACAAAAAAACTAAGAAATAATTAAAATTCTAGGTGGTTCTGTTAACATTAACCGGTTTCGTAGAATGGGTATCAATAAATCACATAATGGCTGACGATGGCCGTCTACTTCAGATCCTCTGTCTACTGCTAGGCCACCGGACATTCCAGTACGCCGCAGCAGAATGTCTTCTTCAAGTGGTAAACCGCAAGGGTAAAGGTGACCGTAAACCTCTGATGCTTTTGTTTACCGAAGAAGCTCTGCGTTGCATCTACACAGCAGCAGTAACTCCCGTGTCACATTCATCCCACGAGTCCCATGAAAACCATTACCTGTTTCTAAAAAAACTCACCCAAGTGTTGACAGGGATGGCTACCCAACTCTGCACACTCTGGGGTAAAGAAGATCTGTCAATAAGTCGCCCAGCCCACTTCAGTCTTTTTCTTGACACGGTTATGTCATTTACAATCCACGCAAGCTTGACATTGAACCATCTGGCGAATGCTATATGGATAATGTTGTTCCGACATGACCAAGCGAAAATAGACACCCTGCTGCTGACCTACGTACCAAAATATGTAGAAAGCATTGGGCCTAAATTGATTAAAGTGTCGTACCCAAGTGGGCACACCAACGGCATGACAGCGTACTGTCTAAGTGATTATGACTCTGAGGAAGAATTCAACGTCTTCAATCATCGCTTCCGTATGGATTTATTTGAAGGCCTGAGACATGCCACGATGGTAGCGCCGCTGGTTACATTCGCGTACGTCCAAGAATGGCTGAAGACTAAAATAAACCAGGGGATGGCCAACGTCCGTTACGCAAGTAATCCTAATGACGAGGTGTATTATCAATGGGAAGCTCTGGCCCAAGCACTGGACTCAGTGATATCAAGAATTTTACTGGTCAACGAACGACCAAGTGTACAAAATGGTTTAACTCTTCTAGAACTCTGTCTTGGATACTCGCCAGAAGATCCATGGCTACTTTCAGCTCTCTTGTCATGCATATCAGCGCTTTTTGTCTTCCTTTCGATGTCAACAGGGTCCATGGCAATGCCAGGGGTAGCGATACTTCCAGAAGTACTGAATAAAATATTCGCAGCTCTAGTTTTTGAACCTCCTGGTGAATCTAAAGGCGAACGATCTAAAGGTACCAAGTGCGTACGTCGTCATGCTGCTAGTCTTATGGTTAAAATAGGAATAAAATACCCGCTTATACTGCTGCCAGTCTTTGAAATAATTCATACAACGGTACGTAGACTGATACAGTCTGAAAAATTGACTCGAATGGAGAGCGTTACTTTATACGAAGCCTTGCTCTTGATTTCAAATCATTTTTGTGACTACGATAGACAATCGCGATTCATTGCCGAGACTATTCACGATGCATCCAGGGACTTTATTTTGCTTGGCGCGCAAGCATTTAAAGGACCTGAAGAGTTCATCAGTTTCGTAGGATTGAATACTCCTGTAGTGGACGACCGGTACGGTCACAATCGTTCAAATCTCATGTACTGCATCAACACGATTCTCAGTGTCGTAAAACGCTGCGCAATTCCCGAGGATCCTGACCGCGCTACCAGAGGCGGCTTCGTCGTCGGACACAGCGAAAATGGCAACCCAGTGTACAGAAATCCAGCCGCATCTAACATTATTCCCGTACTGCCTACTCTGTTTGCTCTTGTGCGCGCCATGAATGCTCTGTTCACACCAGCAGCGCTGTCATTGCTCGCGGACGATTACAAAAAAGCTTATGATCTAGTTGAGACTGAAAGAGCCCATCTGATGGGACTGCACGTCAGCAGCAGTAATCTTGAACATACTGCAGAAGCTGACCAATCTTCTAGTAGTCCACTACCGAGAATGCAACAATTTTTATCAACCATTCATGATCACTGTTATCATATGCTCGGCAGCGGTTGTCATACTCTCGGTAGAGATTTTTACTCACTACCTGGTTTATCTCTTGCTTTACTTAATTCTGTTTTTTCTAATATGGAGGTAATTTAATTTATTAATTATTTTTTTTTTTAATGTGAATTTTATTTGTCATTAAATTATTAATTTTTATTTTTTAGGTAATTCCAGATTATCGTCTACGACCAATAATACGTGTATTTTTAAAACCGTTTATTTATTCCTGTCCTCCAGCATTTTATGAAAGTGTTTTGGTACCGGTATTAACTCATGTTTCAACTCACAGTAAGTTACCATTTTTTATTTATTTGTTTATTTGACATTTTCCGCAATTTACAAAATTTTACAATTTTCATTCGCGTTAATATAAACAAAAATAATAGGGTGGTCGGTAAACATTAAACTTTCTCAGACGCCCGATAAAAAGCTCAAGTAAAAAAATACATGGGGACTTTGGTCTTTTCTTTTTAAGTAAAAAGAACACGTGCCTCAGGACGATCAAAGTTCATTTGATACTATCGCGTTTTTTTTAAATATCTCATGAAATATGCAGATTAAAGGAAAAAATCATAGAAACGATTTTGTAGGAAATTAAATTCTTGACAAAAAAAGGTCATATTAACATTTCTAGATAAATTAACTCACTACTTTTTTTGCCTTCTACTACTTTATACTCTTGATAAATAAATTCTAAACAGATATTTATTAATTATATTATATTAATGTTAATGATTAATTATAATTACAGTGTATCATAGATTAAGCGCTAAATGGCAATACATGACAGCACTCTACGAATCTGGTGGCCTGGATGAAGAAAATACAAACGAGCAGGAAGTTATCGAGGACATGCTCAACAGAAATTTAACCCGCGATTTTGTTGACGTACTGAAAGTAACTCTCGTCGGTGGCACGGCAAGCGATGCAGCACCACCAGACTCCATGGATCAGGACATATCGAGCATGGCCGTTGATCAAACTCCTGTAAGAGGAAACAGCGTTATCGCAGAAGTTGTCAGCGAACTTGGAGCTTGTGTTTTACGAATTCCTTCAACTTGTCATAGTGTCGTTTTATGTGTACTTGGGTAAGACAAATTATTTAAATAAATTAACTAATAAATAAATAAATTAATTAATTGATTGATGGGATGATTTTACAGAGCATTGGCTTGGAATGATTCAAATGCTAGTTTGAAAGCGACGATGCTGACTGGACCAATAGTACGAGCACTTGCAGCTAATGGAAGTTTGACCCCAGCGATGGCATCCCATATCATGATAGCAGTTCTCCAAGGTCTTCAATTGCACGGTCAGCACGAGGCAAATCAAGGCTCGCTGATAACCCTCGGAGCGCAAACTTACGAGTGTCTTAGACCCAAGTTTCCTAATATTATTGAAGTCCTGCAACAAATACCAGGTGTCAGTCCAGCAGATCTCCAACGTTTTGATGAAAAAATGGCGATCGTTAGTACGAAAGGAAATAATAAAGTTGATAAAGGCAAAAAAGAATTATTTAAGAAGCTAACTCATCAGGTAATATATTATTTTTTAAATTACAATGATCATTTAATTGATTGATTAATTAATTAATTTTTTAAAATTTTTTCATTATGTGACCAGTTGATGGGAAGAAGCATCGGGCAATTGTTTCGCAAAGAAGTTAAAATAGACAACTTACCAAAAGTAGAAGTCATGGCAAAGCCACAAACTCAGCGTGTTGATGAAATATCTAAAACTGCAACTGATACAGGTTTGACTGCTCTGTTTGCTGGACCTACGTAGCAAAGAGTTACTGACAACTGTGCATTGCACGGTTGGTCTGACTCTATAAATAACTTTAAGTTATTATAAACAATAAGAATAATAATAATTATAATTATATTGATATAATTAAAAAAAAAAAATAATGTATCAGCCTTTGGAAGAGTACGGATACGCAGGAGAGACGCTCGTTCATAAGACAAGATCCCAACGGGTTGTTTATGTAATGCCATGGAGCCTCTTTCGCTGCTGGACGACGAACGGCTCGTACTTTTACATATTATTTTGTTAATGTTCTATTGTCTATTGCAACAACGGATTTATAATAATCAGTGCGTCAGAATTTTTTTTTATTTTTGTCGTTACTTTATTTTTTTTTCTTTTTTCATCGCATTTTAAAATGAAATTTAATTTTTTGTCAAAATACATTTTTTTTTTTTTTTAACGAACTAAATTTATGTCAATTATTCTCAAAATATTTAATTGTTAATTTCATTTTATAGTTTCCTTTATTTATTATTATATTTTTTTTTTAATTAAAATTAATTAGAATTGTTATTCAATTAAATGTTTAACTCTATTATATAATTATTTAAATTAATTCGATTATATTTTCAAAAATATATCGAGAATTCGAATTGCAACAATAATTTAAATAATAGAGTTTTGTTAAAACGAATTTTAAATTCACCATTGCCATTTTTTTTTATTTTTAATTTATTTGTATTGAATATTTTAAAATTTCCGTACCGCTGATTCGGTAGCTCACAAGTTTCTACCAAAAAAACGCCTGAAAAAAATAAATAAAATTCATTAATTTTTAATCATTCCATTTAAAATTTATGTTCGATTGATGCATTTATTTATAATTTGTTTTTAAAATTATTTATAAACAGTGGTATTGTCACATGCACAAATTTATAAATCCAGCAACGAACTGAAAAAAATTTAGTATGCATATTTTTAAAGTGAAAAATTTTTTTACGACCGAATTAATAAACATTTAAAAGTAAATACTAAAACTGAATTAAATCGATAATAATAAATAATCATAATTATTATTATTATTAGAATTTACACATTTTTATAACTGGCTATCACATTGTGCTCATGTAATCATCATATGTATTGTTTTTGTTTATAAAATTACATATTGTTATAAATAAATCAAATCGTTAAAAATCATACCGGTAAAATAATGTCGATTGTGTGTCCTCACATTTTTTATATAAAAATACAAAATTGTATAGAAAGTATCAATTGGTGTGTAATCCACAATATTAATTAATTGATTAAATACATCACTGATATGTTCTTATGTTACAATACTCCTGCGTTTGAAATAAGCTGCCAATTTCATATAAATATCGTTTTGTATAACGGCTTATAGAACGATCTTATAAAATCTTGTATATATTGTATTGTAATAAAATAAAAGCATCGCAAATAAAATATTAAATTGATTATATATATACATATACATTTATTTTCGTTTAAATTTAATTTAGATATGTATTAATTAATTTTGACGCTAAAAGAAATAGACATCTGACAATTTATGATAGTGAAATTATGAGACAAATAAAGAAAATTAAATACTAATAGAAAATTTTTTAAAATAAAAACATAGATTTGGAAAATTCCTCCATTTTTTAATTATTTTGTATTAATTCAAATATTTAAAAAATTTCAGTACTCCGTTGATTCGAATATTATTGAATTGATTTGAGGTCCTTGGAAGCTATTCTGACTATTTCGGGATAGATGCCCGCGTGTTATGTGCCCGTGCGAAAGGACTCACCAGGTAAGTATCTATTTTGTTTCGTAAAAATAAAAAAATTCATGGTACTGAAAATATTCGACATCAAACAATCTGGTAATTTTAATAAAAAAGTTACGTGTAAGTAAAATACTATTTTAGAACATGCACAAAAAAACTAATCAATTCATCAATTTTAATCTTAAACTTTAGTTACCATTATTTTAAATATCGAATTTCGAAAAAAAAAAATCTCTTTTGTCGAATGAAGCTGATTGGAGCTTATATTTCATATGTTAGCACTTTCCGAGTATAAATTCAAGTAAAAGAAATACTTTTTACTATATGAAACTGTAATAATAAAATATCACAAAACAGCTTTATTTAAATTTGTTTATTTTTTTCTAATTTAAGTAACATATATTCTCTAAATCAAAAAATAAAGTTGCTGAAAAATAAATCTATCAATTTTGGCAATTGAATTTACTTAAATTTTTATGCATTAATTTTAATAAAAAATTCTAAGTATATTTATACATTTTGGTATAGTTTATTTTACATTTTCTTTTTAATTTATTTAAGAAGAACAGCGGTGTGACAATTTATTACAGAGGTCATTTAGTTATAATTTATAGGATGCTATTGATAAGCTATTCCTTTTTCTTTTTAGAGTGTTGAACGATTTTTTTAAAATCATCATTTGACAAGCAGACTAACAATTCTCTGATAAAAGTATCCGGAAGTTGTAATTCATAAAAAATGGTGTTAATAACTTCCTCAGAATATTTTAAAAAGTTAACTCTTGTATGAAGCCTAGATAATATAAAAATTATCTTATTTTGATATATTGGGTACTCTGGAAATTTACGTTCGCGTTTGAATATATTTTCAAAATCAACAGTCTTCAAATAATGTGCCAAGTATCGCACATTTTTACGTAAAACGTCTATAAGTGTGATATTACTGTCTTCTATCACGTTTTTTGTCATTTTTTCAACTTCTCAAGTCAAGTCTCTGAAAATTCATTATGTCATTGTAAATTAAAATAATGAATTTTTATAACTATTGAGAGAATTTAGCAAAAAAAAAAAATTCAAACACTATCCCTGATAATCAAGTAGGCGAGAAACTGACGAGAAATTTGCAGCCGCAACTGGATACCAAGTTGACCGCCAACAGTTTGTACCTCCAATTGTTGATAGACATTTTCTGAGAAAGTTGGTGGCAAAAGTTGCTTGCAAAAGTTGGCAATTATAAGTTGACGGTAAGTTTCCTTTCAATTTTCTCAGAAACTTGCATTCCAGTTGCGGCTTCATACTGGCGCCAACTTTCTGAGAAAGTTCGCGGTAACTTGTAGCCAAAAGTTGCAAAAGCTGAAATTGTCGATAACTGGTTGTCAAGTTATTAGTCGGAAACTAATGAGAATGACCAACTTTTTCACGATCAACTCGTGTTATCAGGGGGTATACTTTCGGTTGAAGCCCCTTATCAATATTTACAGACATTATTCTTATCAACAATAAGTAATTAAAACAAGCAACCGATGATAAAGTAATTTTTTAAATGTAAATAAAAAAAAAAACAATGAATTAAGAAAAAACACATTGTCACATGAAACAAATCCGAAAATGGCGAAATTAGTTTGTGACATTGAACACCGATAGTTTTTTTACAAAATATATAATCGTGAACCTACGCACAATAATAATAATAATAATAATATAAACATAATAATAACAATATTAATAATGATTATAAAATAAAAGTGTATGTTGAAATCTAAAACGTTCATTATTTTTAATACCATGAAGTAATCGTCATTATTATTGAGTTTGTGAAATAAGAACACAAACGCCAATACCTTATTTGTCAAGTGTACACCAAACAACTTGGTTGTATTAATATTTAAATTTTATCAATGACAATTTGCTATAAGTAATAACAATTGTTAAATTATAAAATATATAAATTATTTAGTTACGTGTAACTAATACACGTAAGTGTGTCAATATTAATACATTACTTTAATGGACATGACTGAAAAACTAGATCATTGTAATGTTTATATACATAATATCAAAAGTTTGGTAATGAAATTGTATATTTAAATGAGTAAATATCACGAGAATGATATTTAGTAATATTTTAGTCATGAAATCAGTGAAAATATATCAAATGTGAAATTATTTTAATGATAATTATTTTATATAATATATCTACACGTTAATTTATAAAATAAATATTAAAATGGATTATCCTATTCATAAGTGTATTTTTCAAGGTGACATTAAGTCACTCAGTACTTTAATAAGAACACATGACATTGCTGAAAAAGATAAACATGGTAATTATTTATTTATTTACTTTACTAGTTTACAGTTTTTATTAGTGTTAAAAAAATTATGATACTGACGTTAGTCGACGTCTAATAATTTTTAAAAAACAATACATTTAAACAAACATAATGTTTTCAAAAATTGCACCTGTAGTTTTTCAAATTTTCTACATGTGCATAATTTTTTTTTTTTTAAATTGTTGAAAAAAAAATTTTTTTAATTATTAATTGCCGAGAACCAGAATCATAAAATAATGATGATCCTATAGTTAACAGACAATCAACAATTTTTGAATTTTCATTTCAACAAATCGATTAAAAAAAAAAATAAAAATATGCACGTCTAGAAAATTCAAGAAACTACAGGTATTAATTTTTTAAATTTTCACAAGCGCATTTTTTAAAAATTTCATTTCATAAATTATTTACTCTATTCATTAATAATTTTGATTTTGTCTGATGTCTGCAACATTTGCTCTTATCTCTAACTTTAGTTTCATAAAAAATTTTATGATTTTAAAAGGTCGATAGTAAATTTATCAGATCTATTACCTAATTTCTATATCTGATTATCGGGTTAAATTTCGAATTTAAAAAAAAATAGTTTTTTTTTTCCTATCAATATTTTTTTTTTATTCCATTAATTTTTTTACATTTACCAAAACTCAGTCTGAGATTTTTTCTATTTATATTTTTTTTCATGGTCATAAATCTTTATTATTAAAAATATCTACTTCGTCATTACAAAAATACTCATGAGTAGTTTGTAAAAAATAGTCGTAGAGAAACTAAAGAAATAAAATTTAAAAGCTGATGATGTTTAGTTTTTTTAAATGATCATTTTTACTTGACATGTTTACAATTTTTTTAATTTTATCTTACGAATATTAAAAATTACTCAATGAAATGAACTAATTTGTTTATAATTATTTTTGACTAGGTAATACGCCATTACATTTAGCAGTAATGCTAGGACGAAAAGAATGTGTTCAATTATTACTAGCCCACGGTGCACCGGTAAAAGTAAAAAACATAGCAGGATGGAGTCCATTGGCCGAAGCGATAAGTTACGGCGATCGTCAAACAATATCATCATTAGTAAGAAAATTAAAACAACAAGCTCGCGAACAAATGGAAGAAAGACGACCAAATTTAGTATCAGCGTTGCATAAAATGGGAGACTTTTACATGGAATTAAAGTGGGATTTTCAAAGCTGGGTACCATTGGTATCAAGAATATTGCCATCAGATATCTGTAGAATCCATAAAAGCGGCGCGTCAATTCGTATGGACACAACTCTTGTAGACTTCAATGACATGAGATGGGAACGCGGTGACATATCATTTATATTTAACGGCGATCAAAAACCGAGTAAATCATTGACGGTACTTGACAATAAAGCAAAATTATATCAACGCGTACGTTATGAAGAAACGGAGCTGGAGATTGAAGACGAGGTGGATATTTTGATGTCCAGTGATATTATGGCAGCACAAATGTCAACTAAAAACATAACATTTTCACGTGCTCAGACTGGATGGATATTTCGTGAAGATAAACGTGAAATGGTTGGCCCATTTAATGCCGATTTTTATCAAATAAACGGGATGGTACTGGAGAGTCGTAAGAGACGCGAGCATTTGAGTGAAGAAGATTTACAAAAAAATAAAGCCATCATGGAATCATTGACTAAAGGAAGTTCTCAAGGGTTTACTAATGGCGAGGTAGGTGTTTAAATTAATTATCAACACTTCATATACTTTTTTATCAATCGATATTTCAAAAGCTGAAATCTCTAGTCGAGTATCGGCTTAGAAAATTTTTTTATAATTATATACAAGCTAATAATTAAAAGTATAAAAACTTTTGGGACTACTCCAACTGTTGGGAATTAATAAATGGATATTTTTAGCCGCCAATCAGACGTGCATCTTTAAATCCACCTCCGGATTCAGATATATCATGGGAAATGTATTTAGAGGCACCAGCAGGAGAGTGCCCACTTTTAGGTAGAAGTCTTGTGTACAAAGAAAGTAGTAAATCATTCAAAGCGACAGTCGCAATGAGTCCTGATTTCCCACTGACTGTTGATATGCTACTTAATGTACTGGAAGTTATTGCGCCCTTTAAACATTTTAGCAAATTACGTCAATTCGTAAGAATGAAACTACCCCCTGGTTTTCCAGTTAAAATAGATATACCCATATTACCAACAGTCACTGCTAAAATAACATTTCAAGAATTTGCATTTAGAAATGACATTAATCCAGATTTATTTCAAGTACCAACGGACTATTTTGAAGACCCAATGAGGTAACTTTTTAATATTATTTATAAAATCTTATTATTTTAAAAGATTGTCTTGTTTTAATTACTCGGATATTAACCCGTGTAAAAAAAATTTCATTCACAATGAATTTAGATATAAATTTCATCATAACACTCAGATTGTGACACAAATATGACTTTTATAATCACGAAAAAATTATGACTCAGTTAATTTTTTATCCAAGTGATCCGAAGTTCATTTACTGAATTAATTTTAGTCGAAACTGATTTATGTAAATCAAATACTTGATAGAAGACATTTATTGGTAATTTCTGAATAGATAAATTTTACAAAAGGTTTATTATAGTAAAAATTCAGTCAAGTTTCTATCGAAGTTATCCCGTCCAATCCAAAGACGTAATAAATTAATTTTAGAATTGATACGGATTTACTAGATGAAAACTTGGAGCAAACTTATGATGAAAGTCATATTTGTGTCACGACCGGAGTTTCGTGATGAAACCCAGATCTAAATTCATTACCAACAGAAAAATTTTTTACGCGGAAATGTACTTGAAGATTGAAACCTCTCTGGCCCGATTAAAATTGGATAAACGTTTGGAGTCAGGGCTCACCACATTTTTAAAAGCTCCTTAAAATTAAATTTTTTAAATGTATTTTTGTCAACACTAGATACCTATCTAGGTCTTGTACTTCAACTGTACAAAATTTATAATTACATGAAATCATGCTAATTTTCAAATATATAATGAATCAATTTTCTATATAATATCGTAAGAAAAACATTTCGATTTTCAGGTACACGGATATTAAGAAAAAAAAAAAAGAAACAATCATTTTATCAAATATTTTTTTTTTTTAAGTATTATTTGTATCATTAAAAATTTATATAACCGTAAGCCGTAAAATATTAACGGAAGTTTATCGTTGAGAGTTTGTAAAAAGATTCAATTGTATTCACATGTTAATAATTATCTCTGCATTTAATTACACACTTCCTGGTGTGAATATCTCATTGATATAATTAAGAATAAATATTGTTTTTATAACAGGACAATCTCCATTTTTTTAAATTTATTAATTGTTTTATTTTATTTTATTAAAATACTTTATTTATTTTTTTATAATTATTGTAATTATACAGTTAAAATATTCAACTTATTTTTGTATATTAATTACTTAGAACATTTTTTTTTAGTGTACAAATAAAAATGAGTAGAGCATAACTTTATACTTACAACAATTAAAATAAATTAGTTAATAAGTTAATTAATTGACAAATCAAAATTTCAGCTACTACGGAGCATATATGACAATGATGATGGTCCTACAAACTGCTTCTTCTGTTTGAAGATAAGAATCTTAAGACTAATCCAACGATAAAAAAATATATATATATATTTATATAAACAATAGAGTGTGCAATTTAGGGCAAATTTTTTTTTCAACGCACCACTAGCTTCTATACTTGCAGGAAGGTAAAATAAGATGCTTGTTGAAGGTAGAGGTCTTAATATTAATTTTAACAGGTGGCTCATCGCGATTTTCTATTTCCCATTTAAATAACATGGAAAAAATGTTAAGTTTGGAATTTTATACCTCGGTAATAGCGTATTGTACAAATAAACTCAGGATCTATTTTTGTAGGAAATTTAACGCTCTACAAAAAAAGTTTCTTATCATTTTTTGATAAATCCATCTGTTCAAAGGTTATTGGAGCTTGAAATCAAATTCATAATAAATTTCAAGATCTCTTTACTTTTCAAGCCAAACTATTAGACTAATCACAAAATGTCATAAGACCTTTTTTGTAGACAATTTTATACCCTACAAATTATCTCTGATAAAGTTTTTTAAAATTCCGCATTGTTTTTTAGTTATTTTCATTTTAATCTCAAGCTCTTGAAACCGATCGGAACACTATTTTTTTTTTTTAAAAGCTTGACATTAAAATGGAAATAACTAGAAAGTTATGCAGAATTTTTAAAAATGTTATCAGAAGTAATTTGTAGGAAATAAAATTGTCTACAAAAAAGGTCTTATGACATTTTGTGATAAGTTTGATAGTTTCGCCGGAAAAGTAAAAAGATCTCAAAATTTACTATAAATTTAAACAAGCTCCAATAACTTTTGATCAGATGGATTTATCAAAAAATGATAAGAGGCTTTTTTTGTTGAGCGTTTAATTCCCTACAAAAATATATCCTGGATCTGTACAATACGCCATTACCGAGGTATAAAATTGCAAACTTCAAATTTTTTCCATGTTATTTAAATGGGAAATAGAAAACTGCGACGTATCATCTTAATATTAAGATCTCTACCTTCAACAGGCATCTTATTTTACCTTCCTGCAAATATAGAAGCTAGTGGTGCGTTGAAAAAAATAAGTTGCCCTAAACTACAGTCCCTCATAAAAAAAAATAACTCAGTTAATTTAATTAATTAAAATAATTAACTTATGTGCGAATAAATGTCGCATGCGGTTGCTTGTGTTCTAAAAAATTACTACCATCATCATTGGCTAACAATAATTACTAACAAAATTTATAGTTATTTAATATTATAACGTTTTATTTATAAATATATTATGGTAAATAACATGATTAATTATAAATTAATAATTTCAGATTCCCCGATTTATGACGCTTTGATACTCTAACATTAATTGAGGTCAATTATTATGGCTCAGGTCTGATTTCACTTTTAGGGGAACGTTTAGCATTGGAATTTCCGCTTGGAGTAAGCCTTGGTAGTATTTATTCCAGTCACTGTGTGTTATTAATCGAGTAATATATTAATTATCATTTTTTCCACCCCAATAATTAAAAAAAGAACAAAAAAAAACGTATACGTGTAACAAAACTTGTAATTTTTGTCTATTGTCTTTCGAAAAAATATTTATCATCGATGATTTTCACTCACTTATTAATTTATAATTTTATCACATTCACAAAATTAATTTTTGTGACTATAATTATTTTGTACTTGGTATTAATTACTTATTTAATGAGTTTATAAATTTATAAATAATTTAAGCGACTAACATATCAATAATTTTATTACAAATGAATCTAAAACTTCAAACTGTTGTTTAGTTATGGAAAAATTTTTGTTAAGTAATTAATACTGTGTATAAAATAAATTAGTTAATTATTATTTAAAACGAAATTTAAATAGATGAATCAATAGATAGTTTTTCAACCACTGCCAAAGCAAATAAAGTTTCACTTGCTCTTTATATACTGACGTAATAATTATTTTAATTGAAGCTTTTACTGCTTTTTTAATTTAATTGCACCGTTAGCAATTAATTATCAATGCCTAAATATTGAGATCAATTAAAAAATATTAATTTTTTTTTAACCAGAAATATTTTATTTTTAAATGAACGCTTAATAAATATTTTTTCAAAAAGTAATTGTCAGAAAAAAACGAAAAAATTTCGCGGTAAAATTATTTATTATAAAATTATGACAGAGTTTAAGTTTATATAAAAAATTTTTGTCGAATTTAATATTTTTTAAATTCTATCAAAGCTTTGAATCAGAATTTCAGTGTCAGGAAACTTAAAATAAAATATTTCTGTTAAAATAAAATAAAAAAATTAAACTTTCTCAATAAACTCTGAATATATATTTATAATTATATAAACAAAAAATATTTCAGCTATGCTCGACCTAAAAACCTAACAAACTAATAAAAAATATAAACATATATTTAATTGTCTGACTGTTCGAATAATATAAAAAAAAAATACGTATCAATCTATAAATATTTACAAACTAAAAGTGCAAGTTATTCATTTATTATAAATTAAAATATATAAAAAATTATTAATTTTTAAAAAACTAAAAAAGAAAAAAAAATGCAGCTACTGCTCAATGGGCCAGCAATATAAATTGACTAAAATTCTTTAGTTTATGAATAAAAAAAAAAAAATAAATAAAATTTATGAGCACGTGGAAATTGCTGAGCATCTGTAAGATGTGCCTCTTTTTTCTTGTATTGTGCGTTTACTGCGTCTTGATATAAAAAAAATAATATTAATGGTAAAAAAACAAGACAAAAAAATATGGAATAAAAAATAAATAAACTAAAAATATAAATCTATTTTTACACAATTTAAACTAAAAGCCAGAGCTCATCAATCGATTAAGTTTGGCAAATACATCTTGCTCCGTAGTTTCTTCTATTTTTCTAAATTGTGTATTTCTTCGACTCTTTAAGAGAGACCACTAGTGTGATCGCCTGGAAAAAAGATTATTTTTGGGAATTTTTTTAAAGAAAACTACTGCATAGAATGTTTTAATGTTTTAAAGATATATTTCTAGATATATAATGAATGGTAACCAACCTAATGAACTTTGGCGATATGAACTTACCTTTTTTCTCAGGTTTTGTAAAATTGAAATTTGGTAAATTTGAATTTTTATGAATTAAATAACCTATTAATATTCAAATATTATATGTCTACGCACACAAAACCTGAGAAAAAAGGTAAGTTTAAATCATCAAAGTTTAAATCGCTAAAGTTCAAATTTACAAAAGTTCAAATTACCAAAATTCAAAGTGTAAAAGTTCAAATTTTCGAAGTTCTTTCGATATGGAATCATAATGAATACAAGATAAAATTTTTGCATCAAAAATTTAAAAACTCAGCGAGTTATTCGCAATTTCCCGCTCCAAAAAAAGTCTCCCCACTACAGTGATTGCGACCTTCTGTGCATGAAATAAAAAAACCAAAAAGTTCATCAAACTAGAAGGTATTTCCCGTACCATGACCCTCGATCGAAAAAAAAATTGAAATTTAACAAAATGGCGGGGTTTTTAAAAAGTTTCAAATTTCGCGCGAAAATTAGACGACTTTTGGCCTGCCAAAATTACACTTTTCATTCGATCAGAAAACTGGAGGTTCATGGTATGAAACATATAAAAGAAGCTGTAATAAGAATCAAATCGATTGGATGATTTGTCTTCGATATAACTGCGGCAATTTTTAAAAATGTATTTTTGAGAACCAATAAGCGGCTGCTCTTCAGATGGCTGCAACTCAAAAAAACTTTTCGAGATATGCGAAAAAAATTGATTTTTTCAAAATTTCACACTAGTGGTCTCCCTTAATTATCATATTAATCATTAAAATAATAATAATTTACACTAATTGATAAATTAAAAAAAAATATACATATATATATTAAATAATAAAAATTTATATGTAATAAAAAAAAACCCTTTGTACTTGCGTCCGCGTGTTTAGATTTATCGTAACCAGCTTTTTTCAATCAGACTATACTCGTGTGCTCGATTAGTATCATATAGTTAATTAGTGGGGTACTAACATAGTGTTAATTTATTTGTAATTTAATTATTAATATTATTTAATTATTTATAATGCCTTCCTTTGCTACACTTCCCCGTAGTATTTATCACTGTTTATTGTTTTGTTAAACAAAAAAAAAGAAAATTAAAAATTAAAATTATTATAAAATTCGACGCAGAGCGTTGGATATATGTTGAATTTTGTCGGCATTAGTATTTATAATTTATTATCATATTATAATTAATGGTATTGTGTTATAAAAATAATTTTTACACCAATATATTATATTGTAAAATTATTCATTTACTTTAGTATTATATTTCATTACCTCAGGTTTGTTTTTGTTTCATTTCCCAATAAAAAAAATCTTACGATTCATTTATAAATTATTATATATTTGCTATATATACTGTAACAGCTGTTAAAATTTTATTTAAATATTCTAATGAAATTAAATATATATATATATATATATATATATATATATATATATATATATATATATATATAAATTATATCTTTGATTTTGTTAATTATTTATTTTAATTATACAAATATGAGAATTGGTGTCAGAATCGGGATTTGAACCCACGCCTATAATCAGACTGCGGATTTTAAATTTCGGCCAATTATATATCACATATAAATGATATCTGTATTTATATAGAAAAAAAGGTTTTCAAAAATAATTCAAACGATTTATAGACGAATCAGATATTAATTAATCTTTCAGTAATAAAACTTATTTATTATTTTAAAATAATTCACAAAGAAAATAAATATGACAAAAAATATTTTATAAAATAATTCTGTGATTAATGACTAAATATATAAGACTAGTTTTGTAGGTACAATTGGCTCATAATTAAAATCATTATATTTACATATAATTAATGTATGTAAATATATGAATATATAGGCCAGATATCATTAGATATATTTTAAATTTTGAATTAAATAAATATATCTCAATACGGTCGATTGTTTATGATTATTTTAATTCTCTAGAACTTTTATTTTACATATATATAAATAAGATAAATAATATATTAATCATCATTAATAGAAACTGAGTTTTGTTTAATTTTTAAATTTAAATAAATTGAAAAAAATTAAATTCTTATTCTAGTTATTAAATTTTCAGTTAAAAATAACTAGATCGCACAATAAAACGAATTATTGTCATATATTTAATCAGCCAAAATCGTATACTGCGCAAATACAAACCAGATTTAATTTATAAATGAATCGTCTAAGATTTTTAATTAGAATTCGCCTGTAATTATTATTAATATAATTATTGTAACTGAAATATTATTTTTATTAGTTAACTAAATTAGTTTAAAACCGTCCAATTAAAAATTTTGTATAACAATTAACAATTATTTATTTAAAAATAAAAACATGCATTTAGTATTTAGACCAATTAATTATCAATTAATTTATTTTAATATTTAATAATAAAATAAATATAATAATAATTGTTAACTGTATTTTTTATTCAATAATTATTAATTATTAATAATAGAATTTTTTTAAGTCTACTGTTAAGTAATGTCGGTGTTTACTCACCACGTTTTCGTAATTACTATAATTATTTAAACGTTTGTAAATTATATTAATTAAATTTATTTATTTTATTTTAAACATTTTAAAATTTATTTCGCTTTATTAATTTTATAATTGACTTAATTTTTTTAAAGCAATCAAACATATTATTAATAGGGGTGCGCAAATCGGGTTCAAATCTAATCGAATAGATATATTATATATATATATATATATATATATATATATATATATATATATATATATATATATAAATATATATATATCGAATGATTCACATTTTCGAATTATTCGTCAATTTTAAAATTGTGCGGGTTTTTAAATTATTTGTAACTTTTTAAATTGCTCTCTTCAAAGCGAAAAAATTTTGGTCAGCTTTTATATATTAAATTTTTATTTAACGAAGAGCTTAGTTTTTAAAGTACATAAAAATAATTTTCATAGATTTGTGTCTAAGCTATTTTTACCTCTGACCAAAATTTGAATTACCCAGGTAGTACACTTGCCTTTGTGACATCTATTTTCGATAAGATATCAGTCATCTAAACGACTTTTCAATTGACATGAGACAGGAAAAACAACACAAATTTTTTCTGTCTTCAGAACCAACATTTGCATGTCGTATTCATACCAAAAAAGATGACTTTGAGACAAAAAAAAATTTGTCTTGTCCTTTTAAAAGACATCTTTAAGATATCTTAAAGTTGACTCTGTGTTACTTGGGATATTCTAATAACTATTACAATTTTAAATCGTTCCAAAGATAATTTTTGAATTATTCGTTAATTAATTAATAGTTCGAACTATTCGCGCACCCCTAACTATTAAGTATTTATTTACATACTCAATTAAAAAAAAAAAAAACAATGCTTATTAAATAGTAAAAGATAATTTATAAAAAATGTTACAAAATATATAACATTATTTTTTCTTAATCTTCACTAATTTTTTTGGTGCTCAAATATTTCATTCAACATTAATTATTATTTTTTTTATAAAGTACGAAAAATTGTGAACACGAAGCCAGCTTCTCATTAAAGAAAAAATATAATATACAATTCAGTTAATAAAATAATTAATTTTATTTTCTATATTCGAATACTGACTCACTGAAAGTGGGATTTAAAATAAATAACAGGAGTTAAGTTAATATTAACAAGTGCATTAAGCTAGTTGGTGAGGAGAAGGCGTTAAGCATAAGCTAGTGTTCTATGTACGGTTAATTTAAATTTAAATAATAAATATAACTATAAATTAACTTCGTAAACTTTGTAATCGATTTTTCATATCTTCAAGCTCAGTATCATCGACTTCTTCTTCTGTTTCTTCCTGTTTAGATGTTGAAGCACCAGGTGTTTCAGTAACAACTGCT
Source organism: Microplitis demolitor (assembly GCF_026212275.2). Lineage (NCBI taxonomy): Eukaryota > Metazoa > Arthropoda > Insecta > Hymenoptera > Braconidae > Microplitis > Microplitis demolitor. The sequence goes on along the minus strand of NC_068554.1, from coordinate 5,210,642 downwards.
GGCGCAGTGCCTAATTGTCCAGCAGTTAATTCCCATAGGATCTTTAATAAATAAATTAATTAATAAATTTTATAATTAAACCAAGACTTCTTTTTCTAACAGCCTTTTTAATTCTACCTGCGTCATTTTTTCTCTATTGGAATCAATTTCTAATAATTTTCCAAGATGGTAAAATAAGAGACCCAGTACCCGATCAGCAACTGGTACTTGATCACTCACGTATTTGTATATCTATATTTACTAAATTTACATCATATAGATATACAAATATATGGAGTGATCGGGTACTCGGTCTTTTACTTCATTACAATCGCATTAGCGCCGCGCCACTTTTTGAAGTTTCGACAAAAAAAAAAAATTTATCGGAGTTTTTCAGTCAAAAGAAAAGAAAGTCAAAATTTTTCCAGCTTTATAACGAAATTCTCTGAATTTTCCCTGGTTTTTCCAGTATATTTATAATTCCCTGACATTTTCTCATGTTCCAGATTTTCCAGAAATGCGACCACCATGCTTACGTCATATTTATATGTTATTTTACGTATAAAAGCTAAAAAGTTTAACTGAAATTTTTTATTTATACTGTACGTCATCGAGAGGTCAAAAGTTTCATTTAAATTTCTGAGCTGAAACTCTGCTTTTCTAGGGTACAAAATTGTTATTTGTATCCGTTGTCATTTACGAGAGTTATCAAGATATGACAGTCGACTTATACATATATCAACTTTTGAACCGATAGAATTTTTCGAAAACTACTCAACGAATCAAGACATCGTAGCACAATTTGAATAAAATTGTGTAACGAAGGCAATGATAAAAGGTTGATTTATACATTTATACCAAAAACTACCAAACAAAAATGGTAGGAATGAAAATTCTGTACCTTGTCTACTTCTTCATCAGCTTCATCTTCCATATCCTCAGAATCTTCAATAGAATCCATTGTTTCATCGAGCATTTCTTCAATAATACCAGCTTTCATCATTTCCCTTGACATTTCCCGCATTGTTGCTGCGACTTCTGGCACTTTGACCAGTGACTGCATCGCCTGCATAACTTCCGTCGACTTCGACAAGGACCCAGCGACTCTTATCGTCGCCAATTGATTTTTCATTTGCAGAGACACTGAATTTAAATGCGCTTTCGACGTATAGATTTTATTACATGCTTTACGCGCACGTATTATTTCTTTAGCTAATATTTTACAAACATCCTTGTCACCTTTTTTAGCTGCCTCTTTCAGTGATTTTTTAACTTTATCTTCTTCACGTTGAATTGCTAGATTATTTAAATTTATTTGGACATTTAATGAACCATTTAAATTATAATTATCTGATGATCAAGATAATTATTTTTATCAAATGACTCACCTCTAACCTGTCGATCTAATTGATAACCCTCTTTTCTCAATTTATGAGTCCATTCTTGTACCTTTAATGTACATATTGTTTTTCATTTAATAAATATATATATCGGAAAAAGTTTTTTCTAAACTTACCTGCTCTTTTGGATTCTTTTCATGACTTTTACCAAATAGTCCCATTTTATTTTGATTTATAGGTGTGTATTTTTTTATGTTTTTTAATTAACTTGTGAAATAATACTAGAGATGTCAAAATATAAAAATAAACTTTTCTAGGAATTTAAAACCGATTTAAATGCCATCTGACTGTCAACTTTTCATACTTTGGTTGATTTTTTGCAGCAATAGGTAAAAATGTTTCGAAAAATTAAAAACTAAAAAAATGTAAATTCAAAATTTTTTTATTTCCCGCGGAATCGAAATAAAAATTAAAATCGAAAGTCGAATAGATTTTTTAAAATTTGCGTGGAATAATTTGATTCTTTCTTTTTAATTAATAAATAATCTAATGTGCGCGCAACTTCGTTTCGATACTTCAGTCTTACTTGAAAAGTTAGCGGAAAATATTTTCAAAAAATATATTTTAGACAGTAATAAGACGTAATTATTTCAGTACTGTGTTTAATAATTGTATAAGTTTCGTAAGTGATCAATAAAGTTTGAATTTTTGTGTGTGTAGTTTTATTTCGTCAAAATTTATTTATTTCCGTAAGTATTCAGAAGCAATTAGCGGGAACAAGTAAGGTAAGTGAACCCTCTGTCGACCAGTTAAGCGTATTTTTTTTTTCGAATTAAGAATTAAAATATAAAAAACCAAAATTCATGTATAAAGCAGTGATAGAACCTTGAAGCTTATACATTTAACTTCAAATTAAAAAAAAAATATATTCAAAAATATTTATTAGAAATTAAATAATAAATGAAAATAACTTCAATTCTTGATGTCCCCTCTATCGGCCTGCCTAGACCCCCTTTATCGGCCACCTTTTAGATAAAATTTTAGCTGGTCGGATGTATATAATTTATTTACATCTATTCTAAATATTTATATTTATTTGGAAATATAATTTAAACAATTTGTTTATTTATTTTGACATTAAAAAATTAAATTGACTATTTTGCATATAAATGCTGATAAACTCAAAAAAAATAAAACTAAGGTGGCCGATAATGCATACAGAGGTAATTTTCTTGTATCTATATTCGGCCACCCTACTTTTAATATAAACTAGGTAATAATCATTGAATTTTTAACTCCTAAAATTACTATAAAACGAGCTAATAAGATTACAAAAAAAAACAGACTTTTATTGTTATTTTTAATTAGTAATCGGTTATTGAAAAAAACAAGAATACTCAACCTACCCGATAAGAAATCACCAGAAATCGGATCTGACGCACTACTATTTTTTTTTACTTATAAAATGAATTTTTACAATAATCAAAGTATGTTTAATCTAAACTAGATTAATTTTACTTTTTTTTTTAAAAACTATTTACGCAATAATACGTACTTATTGTGGAAATATGTCGATTTTTCGGCTGTGGCTGATAGAGAGGTCACACCTTATACTCGGACATCCTCTTGAAAATAGTCATGATGACTTCCTAGGACCTTGAAACGTCGAGGTCTGTTCAGACCTCAGTTTAAAAATTTTAAATTTTCTTAGCGGGAATTTAAAAAATTTAGAAATGACCTGATCTATTAATTGTCCAATTCTTAATTGAGTAAAAAAATTTCATAGTATACTGTGAAGTAGACCGATCTGAAATTTCTCAAGATAAAGAAAATTACCCCGTCTTCACCTTGGAAACTAATCCTTGAAAACATCTCTTTCTCATTAATATGCAAAAAAAGCTTTTAATTTTTTTTGTATAAAATTTGAAATATTTCAATTTTATTTTAATACTTATAAATATTAGTAAAATATTACTACAAATTTTTTTCCAAATAAAATATATCTACTCAATAATAAATTATACAATAATAAGTTTATTATAAATTTTATTTTGTTTATTTTTTCAAAACATCAATAAATGTTTCTCTTGGTAAACTAATATCTCCAACCATCCTCAATTTCTTTTTACCTTCATTCTGTTGCTGAAGAAGTTTTTTCCTTCGTAATACATCACCTCCAGATTTCTTAAAAAAGAAAAAAAAAACAACAATAAATAGTCACCTCCAACAAAACAGAATTGATAAAAATTTAAAGTATCAAAAAATTACCAATTTTCCGGTTACGTCTTTTCTATAAGGTTTTAGATTTTCTCTGGCCAATACTTTAGCTCCGACAGTAATTTGAATGGCAACTAAAAATTGTTGTCTCGGTATAATATCTAATAATTTAGTACCCATACGCTTAGCGACGTCAGTAGCTTTTGATGCATGAACAATAGTACTCAATTCTTCAATTTGACGTCCATTGAGTAAAACATTCAACTACACAAATATTTAAACGATAAATTAAACTATACAAGTCTCGTGATTAATAAATAATTTAAAATTACTTTAACAAGATCCGTTTTCTGATAACCATAATCTTCGTAATCAAAACTAGCGTAGCCAGAACTCAATGACTTCAATGTATCGTGAAAATCGATTATTACTTCATTTAATGGTAAAATAAATTGTAATACTAATCGATCTTTATCAATACGCTTGGTAGATTGTTCAACTCCTCTTTTTTCTAAACAAAGACTTATGATGCCGCCTAAATATTCGTCTAGATAAATGTAAAAAATTTTAATTTTGATAATCAGACATTAAGAATTAAAAATATTTAAATTATTTGATAACATACCAGGTGTTATAATAGTACCCAGTACCATGGGTTCAAAAAATTCAATGACGCTTTGTGGTGGTGGAAATTTACTTGGATTATTGAAATAAATTTCATCACCACCGTAATCCTTTATATTTTGTTTACCAGTTATTGTAGCTTTATACGTAACACTAGGAGCTGTCATTATTGGAGCAGCTGCATGTTCTTGTTCAAGTCGTTGACAAAACACTTCCATGTGGAGTAACCCCAAAAAACCTAGTCGCCATCCAAGTCCGAGTGCTGGACTAAATACAGAATTTCATTATTTTTAGAAACAATTTTTTTTTTTTTAGTATAAAAATATGAGATTCGTTTAGCTGATGAAATTCCGCGTAAAATGAGTACCAACAACGCTACGTTTAAATCAATGTTCAAAAATTCGATATATCGATTATTTTCTCTGCCGTTATTTTGCATTATAACTTGATTATTTAAATATATTGATGTGGGTACTCAAACTAGAGGAAATCTTATCACGAATTCAACAGTACTATAGATTTTTAATTTCACTAAACCTGTGAGAAATGATAACTAAAAATTACCTCGTCTCGATAGATATACTGACAGCGCTATCATTTAATACAAGTTTTTCAATCGCGCTTCTCAGCGCAACGTGTTGTGACTGATCCATGGGGTAAATACCAGCAAAGACCATAGCTTTTGGTGGATTAAAACCAACAAGTGGTTCAACCGGTTGGTTTTTTAAGTGTAGAGTATCACCGATGAAAGCTTCTTTAGTAGTTCTCATGTTGCAAGAAACACACCCCACTTGACCTGCAAAACTACGACATTATTAACACATTAACCATCTAATCTGAATGAATAAATAAATTAATGGACAATAAAAAACAGTTTAATTACAGTGTCTTGACATTCTCTTCTTCGGGTCTCAAAAGCATGATGTTCTTTACTTCATAAGATTTGCCAGTATGAACGGAAGTTATATATTGTTTAACAGACAACGATCCTTCAGAAACATAAATCAAAGCAATCGCGCCTTTGTAGCGATCGAACCAGCTGTCAAAAATCAGAGCACGAAACGGTTTGTTGCGATCGACAGGCGGGGGTGGAATTTTTTCAACAATATTTTCAAGAACCTTGTCAACATTTATACCCATTTTAGCTGATATTTTTTGGACACTATCAGCCTCAATGTCAAACAGAGTCTCCAGTTGCTTGACAACACGTTCGGGATTTGCATTTTTTAAATCAATTTTATTTATCACCGGTAATATTACAAGATCACGACCAAAAGCCAGATAAAAATTAGCGACTGTCTGTGCCTGGACTCCATCATTTGCGTCTACTAGCAAAATTACTCCCTGACAGGCTGCCAGCGACCGATGAACTTCTGTTGCAAAATCCACGTGTCCGGGTGTGTCTATTAAATTCAGTAAATATTCAGTACCTTTGTAATTATATTTCAATGACACTGTCTGCGCTTTTACGGTAATGCCTCGGTCTTTTTCAACTTGTAGTTTATCTAGTACTTGCGCACCAGAATTTCGTCTTATCGCTCCTGTTATTTCTAACAATCTATCAGCTAATGTACTTTTACCATGATCTACATGAGCAATTATACTAAAATTACGTATGTTTTCTACAGGTGTTTTGTATTCCTTGAGATCATCTTTGTCTGATGAATAAAATTTTTTGATAATGTAATTGCAACATCTGTAATAATTATTATAATTTTATTTATTTATTTAATTATAGTCATGTAAGAATAATAATAATAATTTATGATCCTGAAGTTAACATGATACAGAAGTTAACAGACAATTGAAGATTTTCGGATTTTTTTTTTTCAACAAGTGAATTACAAAAAATTAAAAACTAAAAATATGCACATGTAGAAAATTTAAAAAACTATAGGAGCAATTTTTTTAAATATTTTTTTTTTTATGATTTACTATTTTAAAAAACAATTCAAAAATTATTTGACGTCGGCTAACTTCAGTATCATAATAATTTATACGCAAACTTACTTTTGATTTTTTTTAATCTGATTATTAAAAATCACATTTTTTAATCTCGATGAAAACAAATTAAAAATTGTTGTTTTTGAATTCATATTTATTAATGAAAAATATGTGATTTAATTATTTTATTAAACTTTCTGTCAAATCACAACCATTTTTTATTAGGAAATTTACTTTTTATTTTGGTTTACAGTAAGTAATTTATTAAAAATTAAACCACATTTTTTAAAAACTTATTTAGTAAACATGAAGAATAAAGTTTATATTTCCCATGCTTCTAAATCAGCTGATTTTTACTGGCGAGGTTGAAATGGGAAATTTTCTTTTTTATCAAATGATCTTAGATAAAATAGTGAGTGATTTTGAATAATTATCAAGATTCTAATTTAAAATTGTGGTTCTGACGCACGTTTTTTTTATTTTTATATTTTTAATTATTTAATTAGTTTATTTGTAATTTAAAATTTGCCCCATGAAGACAAATTTAAAATTATGATTAACTAGAGTGAATCATTTAAAAAATAATATTTATAAAAAACTCACTTATTAATTTTTAAATTTTTAAAATATGCAATTTTTAAAATTCTAGTTTATTAATTATTTACTCTATTTATTAATAAATTTAAATTTGTCTGATGTCTGCTACACTCATAAATTTTAAGCAGAGTTAAGTTTCCGCCATTTTCGCTACTTGAGAATAAATCCTCATAAAATTGAAAATCGCTCTTAACTTTTGTATTCATTTGAAAATTCATCAAATTCTTTGTGGGTGGAGTTTTAATGGGCGTCTATGTGGCGTCTGCATGACTTGATGTCAAAATTTATATTAGTTAAATTTTAAAATTATTTACTATTTTATTATTATTAATATTATTATTCTTATTATTACTATAACCACAATAACGTTTTGTTTATTTATTTTTATTATTTTTTACCGAAATTTATGTGTCGCCGCCAAGTGTTGAATAATTGCTAAGTTAAAGGTAAATATTTATTTAATAAAAAAAATTAATTATTTTATGGGGTTCGGTTTATTGCCACTTAGTTTAGTTTCTTTTGGTCAACCTAAATAATTGTCAGCTAATTAACTTTTTAAAGAAACGATACTCCGTTTTTCATTATATTATTTATTACTAATAAAGTAAATTTAAAATTGTAGATTTGTTTTTCAAAGTTGTCTTGCTAAAAATGGTACTGACTAATTAATTATTATGCGTAATTAATATTGTTATTGCCAACAATTAAATATTGTTACTTTCAATATTCAAATGTCAAATAAAAATGACAATCGAATTTTTTTATTACAATCACTGACAACTTTTCTATAAATATTCGAATTAAATAATAAATCAATACATTTTGTAAGTAAAAGAATATCCAATTTATGAATTTTTTTGACTGTCACAGAAAAATATTTGAATTTATTTATTTATAAATAAAAGAAATCAAAGTAAATTTAAAAAATTTTCCTCTATTTTTTTTTAAATTCCAAAATCATAAAATTTTTTTTATACTTGTAAGTATTGACAAAATATACTAAGGAGTGACAGGAAACGATTTTCTTTCACTGAAGTATCTGCCGTCACTGTCATAAATATATAACGAATCTACATCGGCAATCGGGTATTTAACCCGGGTCTTTTAAAGAACGGTCGTGTTTTCAAATTTTTCTAGACTTTAAAAAAATCTCAAAAAATTATGGGTTACTTTTTTGAAGTATCTACTATATGGCCCAGCAGTTGTCAAAGTCAAAAGTTTAAAACTATTGTTAATAAAAATTGAACAATACTCCAAAAAGCGGGAAAAACAAAATTTTTTTAATTTAAATTGTTCCTTTAAAGACCCAGTGTACACCTTGGTAGCAACACTTGCTCAGCAAGTTTCAGCAGTAAAACATTTCCTGGATAATACTTGCGTGCACATTAATATAAATCTACACCCGTAAACTGAATATAATTTTACAGAAAAACTTGCCGTCAATTTCATGTGAAACTTCAAATTCAATTTAATTTAAGTTACAGACAATCTACTGTCAACTTAACCGCAACTTTTTGCTGTTAAGTTGACTATGAGTACGAATGTACCAGACATCAAATTTAAAATTATGAATAATTAAAAAATGCAATTATTCATTTTTGAATTTTTTAAATGCGCATTTATTTTAAATTTTATTTTATTAATTATTTCCTCTATTTATTAATAATTTTAAATTTATCTGATGTCTGCTACATTTCCACTCATAAGTCGACTTCAGATTCCGGCCGTAGCTTCGGTTACGGCGGCTATCAGGGCACACTGGGTTAATTATTTTATAAATTTGAATAAAAAATAAATAAATAATAATTCGAACTTTTTTTTGTTAAAGGTCAATAGTCCTCGGATAAAATGACAGCAGACAAGGTAACTTTGGGCGATGCCTTGTCAAATGTCGACGTTCTTGATGAATTTACGCTGCCTGACGAGCAGCCGTGTATTGAAGCGCAGCCGTGTTCAGTTGTGTACCAAGCAAACTTTGATACAAACTTCGAAGATCGCAATGGATTTGTGACAGGAATAGCCAAATATATTGAAGAAGCGACTGTTCACGCGAGTCTGAATGAGCTTTTGGAAGAAGGACTCGAGCATGCGGTGATGCTCTACACGTGGCGATGCTGTTCCAGAGCAATACCGCAACCTAAGTCAAATGAGCAGCCCAATCGTGTAGAGATTTATGAAAAAACCGTCGAAGTATTAGCACCGGAAGTTAATAAATTATTAAATTTCATGTACTTCCAGCGTAAAGCGATCGAGCGTTTTTCAGCAGAAGTTAAACGTCTGTGTCATCATGAAAAACGTAAAGATTTTGTTTCGGAAGCTTATTTATTGACTCTCGGTAAATTTATAAATATGTTTGCTGTACTAGACGAGCTCAAAAATATGAAATCAAGTGTTAAAAACGACTACTCGACGTACCGTCGAGCAGCACAATTTTTAAAAGTAATGTCCGACTCTCAAACGCTACAAGAATCACAGAATCTGTCGATGTTTTTGGCAACGCAGAACAAAATTCGTGACACCGTTAAAGAAAATTTAGAAAAAATACCCGGTTACGAAGAATTGTTAGCTGACGTTGTCAATATATGTGTTCATATGTTTGAAACAAAAATGTATCTTACTCCGAACGAAAAGCACATGCTTGTTAAAGTAATGGGGTTCGGTCTTTTTCTGATGGACAGCGAGCTCTGCAATATAAATAAACTGGATCAGAAAAAAAAATTAAAATTAGATCGCATCGATCGTATATTTAAAAATCTCGAGGTAGTTCCGTTGTTTGGTGACATGCAAATAGCCCCATTTAATTACATAAAACGTTCAAAACATTTTGAAGCATCAAAGTGGCCGCTGTCATCATCAATTAATTCGATGAGTCCTCAGGCCGATTTGATGGTTCATTTGCCCCAGATTCGTGAAGACCACGTCAAGTATATAAGTGAGTTAGCCAAGTACAGTAACGAAGTCACGACAACTTACAAAGAATGTGGCTCTGATTCCGAGAATAGCGACACTTCGGAATTGGCGTTACGTGGACTGCAATTATTGTCACAGTGGACTAGTGTCGTTACTGAATTGTACAGTTGGAAACTGCTGCATCCAACAGATCATCATATGAACAAAGAATGCCCACCAGAAGCCGAAGAGTACGAACGTGCAACTCGTTACAATTATACAGATGAAGAAAAGTTTGCATTAATTGAAGTAATCGCGATGATAAAAGGGTTGCAGGTACTGATGGCACGGATGGAAACTGTTTTTATCGATGCAATACGTCGTAATATTTATGCTGAACTCCAGGATTTTGTTCAGTTGACATTACGCGAGCCATTACGCAAAGCAATTAAAAATAAAAAAGATTTGATACGGAGTATAATCGTATCAGTACGGGAAACTTGCGCTGATTGGCATTTCGGAGTTGAGCCTTCAACAGATCCAGCATTGAAAGGTAAAAAGGACCCGGAAAATGGATTTGGTATTAAAGTACCCCGTAGAAATGTCGGGCCTTCGTCAACTCAGCTCTACATGGTCCGCACGATGCTCGAATCATTGATTGCTGATAAAAGCGGCGGGAAACGCACCCTGAGAAAAGACATCGACGGACAGTATCTCGTTCAAATAGACCAGTTTCACAAGACGAGTTTTTACTGGGGATATTTATTAAACTTCAGTGAATCACTTCAAAATTGCTGTGACCTATCGCAGCTTTGGTACCGTGAATTTTATTTAGAAATGACTATGGGACGTAAAATTCAAAAATGTCAAGTACGTCATCAGCATAATGAAGAGTGCAGCGATTTGATAACAATGGAAAAGAGAATTCAATTTCCAATAGAAATGTCAATGCCATGGATATTGACCGATCATATTTTGAAAAGTAAAGAGCCTTCGATGATGGAGTACGTCCTTTATCCTCTTGATTTGTATAACGACAGCGCGCTGTATGCCCTGACAATATTTAGAAAACAGTTCTTGTACGACGAAGTTGAAGCTGAAGTTAATTTGTGTTTTGATCAATTTGTTTACAAACTCAGTGAGCAAATTTTCGCCCATTACAAACAATTAGCTGCGAGTATCTTGCTGGACAAGCGGTTTCGGGTTGAATGCGTCGCACTGGGCGCATATTTGTTACCTTACCCCCGTGCCAATCGTTATCAGACTTTGCTGAAGCAGCGACATGTACAATTGCTCGGACGCAGTATTGATTTGAATAAATTGATAACGCAGCGCATCAATGCGGACATGCAGAAGTCACTGGACTTGGCGATAAGTAAATTTGAGTCGGGTGACATTACGGGTATTATTGAACTCGAAGGTTTACTCCAAGTAAATCGACTTACTCATAAATTGCTGAGTAAGTGGCTCGCTCTAGATGAATATGACGCAATGTTCCGCGAAGCCAATCACAATGTCCTAGCACCCTATGGAAGAATAACATTGCACGTGTTCTGGGAGTTGAATTATGACTTTCTGCCAAATTATTGCTACAATGCAGCGTACAACAGATTCGTTAAATGCCGGGGATTGCAATTTGTACAGCCGGTGCATCGTGACAAACCTCCGCAGATGTCACATCACTATTTGTGGGGGAGTAAACAATTGAATTTAGCATACAGCACTCAGTATGGACAGTACACGGGATTTGTTGGGCCCCAACATTTTCGTACCATGTGCAAATTATTGGGTTACCAAGGAATCGCTGTGGTAATGGAGGAATTACTGAAAATTGTAAAGTCATTAATCCAAGGAAGTTTACTGCAGTTCACCAAAACACTGATGGAAGCGATGCCCAAAGTTTGTAAGCTGCCGAGATACGATTACGGATCACCTGGAGTTCTTGGGTACTATCATGCCCAGCTAAATGATATTGTTCAGTACCCGGATGCCAAAACAGAATTGTTCCATAATTTTAGGGAGTTCGGTAACACTATTTTGTTTTGCTTATTAATGGAGCAGGCGTTGTCCCAAGAAGAAGTTTGTGATCTACTCCATGCTGCTCCTTTCCAAAATATTTTACCTAGACCATATTGTAAAGGTAAGGACAATGACAATAACAATAATTTATATTTGAGTGGGTTTTTAAAATAAGTTTATTTTTGAATATTCAACAGAAGGAGAAAAGCCGGAAACTAAACAAAAAAGATTGGAAGCTAAGTATGCAGCATTACAAATTGTCCCGAATGTTGACAAGCTGGGAACTGCTAAAGTAATTTTTATTTGACAATTAGAACTGTATTTTATTATAAAAGTATTTACTTTATTTTATTTTTTTATTTTAGCAAGCAATGATTGCTCGAGAAGGCGATTTACTGACACGAGAACGCTTGTGTTGCGGACTATCGATATTCGAAGTAGTCTTGAGCCGACTAAAGAGTTTTCTTGATGACCCGATTTGGGTCGGACCACCTCCGGTTAATGGAGTTATGAATGTCGATGAGTGTACGGAATTTCATAGACTGTGGAGTGCACTGCAGTTTGTCTACTGCATTCCTGTTGGCGAGACTGAATTCACCGTCGAGTAAATATTATTTTTATTTAACGTTTCCGCAATTTATAAAATTTTACAATATTCATTCGCGTTATCACAGAGTAAATAACAGAAGAACTAAAAAATTAAATAATAAATGATAAAAAAAAAAAAAAAAAGAAAAAAAAAAAAGAAAAACAAACATGAACAGTCATATTGTTTAATTATTGGACTGTTTAATTCTATTTTCTTGTGTCTGAAAACCAGAACGTTTTTCGCGCAACGAAAATTTATAAAATTCATGTAATTTGACTGCTTAAGAGAGAGTTCTAGTACTCGGGGGTGGTCTAAGATTTTCGGCTGATATACCAGCGTCTATATGCGAAAAATTTCAGAAATCTAGTCATCTAGTAGATTTCTCACTTTTCAATTTTTTTTTCATTGCGCGAAAAACTTCCGGTCTTCTTGAATATATTTAGAGACCCACCAAAAAAAAGTTAACGATTTTGAGTAGTCATTTACTAATTTAAAAATTATATTTCTGAGACCATTTTATACAAATGACTTATTGGAATATGGAATATCTAAGTCTATTTCCGGATTTTAACAGATTTTTGACAGATTTTCGACGCGATTCCGATTGACTTTGGTAGATTTTGAACAGACGTTCGACTTTCCTTTGATAGACTTTGTGTCTAAAGACAGACTTCTTAGAGACTTTCATCAGACATTTGCCAGGCTGATGACAAATTTTCGACGGACCCGGCAGATTTTTGACAGAATTTCGACAGACATTTGACAGGTTTTCGACAGACTTCCTGCAGACGACGGATTTTTTCCTGAGATTCTTATTATTCAGAATATTGACATTTAAAAAAATTTCTGAAGAATCGATAAAACTATTTACTGTCTCGAAAAAGAAAGTCGTCTATTATTACCCTGTCTGATAATTTCATGATCCCAAGCTGGCCCTCACATCCTCAACATCACTACACCTTTTGTCTTCCAATACTTGCTATACACTTGATAAATAGATTCTGAACCATTGATATTAATTAAATGATGACAATGATAATGATTAAAATTAAAATTTTATTTACAGAGAATTGTTTGGCGAAGGTCTACATTGGGCCGGTTGTGCTATGATTGTTTTATTAGGACAGCAGAGACGGTTCGAAGCTTTAGATTTTTGCTATCATATCTTACGAGTTCAAAGAGTTGACGGAAAAGATGAAAATGTAAAAGGAATAGTAAGTATACGAATTCTTTTAATTATTATTTATTAATTATTCTGTGACATTTCATCAGAGGACGAAAAAATAATAGTCAAACTTTTTTTCAGCATTTGAAACGGATGGTCGATCGTATAAGACGATTTCAAGTATTAAACTCCCAAATATTCGCGGTATTAAACAAATATTTAAAGAGCGGCGACAGTGATTCAACGAGTGTTGAACATGTCCGCTGTTTTCCACCGCCAATTCATCCGTCACTCGCTCACACACAACAGCATTATCACGCACCAGAGTATTTACGTCAAATAAATAACCCGTAGGATAACAAATACATAATTAATTAATTAATTAATAAACTAATTAAATAAATAACTTTTTTTACTTAATATTTAACAGATTACAGTAAAAAAAGTAAATACACAAAAATATTTAAACTATTGCTTGATAATTTATATAGAAAAAAAAATAACTTAACGTAAGATATGATTTATAAATTAATCTATTGCCTGAAGAAATCATTTTATACAAATTTATTATTAATAAAACATTTTGTAAATAATTATAATATTAAATATAAATTAATGATTTAAATACTGCCATTAATTAGAGTTTTTTAAACGTCAACGGAGTCGAAATCTTCAGTTGACACTTCAATGCTGCTCTTACGATTTAATATTATATTTTCTATTTTACGCGGCAATAAAACTCCTACTAATGTTGACGGCATACTTCGAATAGGTTCTCCAGCATCATGTCTCTCCCTTCTTTCATCACCGGATTTATATACTTTCACCTTTGCATTTACATGAATCGCTTGTATATGTTTGCTCAGTACCGATTTAAATGTGAATGTTTTCTTACATAAATCACATTCGAACAGTACATTCTTTTCGTGCTTCGTCCTAATATGATAGTTCAGTTGATTTGAATGACAGTAACTTTTATTACACTCGTCGTATGGACAAGCGATAAGTTTTCCTTCATGGGTTTTTAAATGTCTTTTCCACTGGTTTTTAAGTAAAAAAGTTTTTTTACATACATTGCATTTATGTTCTGTAAAAAAAAAGTAAATACTTAATTATAATATTGACATTCGCGGGAAAAAAAGTCATTTAATTTTACAGGCAAAAAATCGAAACAAAATAAAAAAAAAATTTCAGTTTATCACGGACACTATGGACAAGTAATTGATTAATTAATCAAAGAATTAATTTTTAAAATGACCATCACTTTATTATTGTGAGTTTTTCAAGTTTTCAAACTCTGATGATTATTATTCAAGTTAAAATTAAAAATGTAAATGTATGGTCATCTATAAAAAAACCAGCTCTTTATAATAAATAATTCATTGCAGCATTCTAGATTTTCTTAGACCAATTAATAATTTTTCTAATTAATTTACAGATTAATCGCTACTTAAGTTTAAGGCCATTTGCAGACAGAGCCTCCGACTTTTTAAAAATTTTCAATGACTATCATAAGCTTTAAAACTTTATCAATTGATAAATAAAAATTTAAAACTTTATTTAAAAAAAGGACAACGTAGTAGTAATTAATTAATCAATTAGTTGCCCGTAATAAACTTGGATTCTGGACGTGATCAAAATGAATAATTTATCAAAAAATTTCATGAATGAAATTGTCGATTTTTTTTACTGACGTCGATAATTGTTGAATAAAAAAAAATTACCTTTTGGATGATCCTTAGAATGTTTTCGTAATTGAATGAAAGTGTCGAATATTAGATTACAATTCGCCTTAGGGCATTCATACTTGACACCGTGTGACTTTTCGTGTCTATGTAATCTAGATATGCTTTGAAAGTCACGCTCGCAGTACTTGCACTTCAACAACTGGCCTTTGTGAAATGCCATGTGCTCATCGTATCTGTATTTTTTACGAAAATTTATTTTGCATTCATCACAAGACAAACGGTCTTTGTTTCCGTGCACTCGTCGATAATGTTTTACTAGATTTTCACGGCTTTTTAATGTCAAGTTACATGAGCCGCATCTATACAAAATTATTGTACTGAAATTATTAGAAATTAGTCTTAAAATTAGTGTACTAATTAATTAGGCACACTTACACAACAGCTTCATGAATGGACTTGTGACTTAATAAGTGTCGTTTTAAATGGGATGATGTCGTGTAACTCTTGTTGCATTTTTCAAAATTACATTTGTAAGGTCTCTGAAATTTTAAAAAATTTTTTAATTACATGTGACAGCATCAGCATCAGGGAGAGACATTTTTAAATTTAAGACTTGAATAAAATTTTTAAAAATTCATATGAAGGATTTTTCAAAATATGTGAATGTGACTGAAAAGTGGAAGCTTTTCAAATTTTTGAATAAATAAATAAAATGTAAGTATAATAAAAAAATTTTATACATCCAATCATCTAAAATTTATTCTAAAAGGTGGCCGATAAAAGGAATCTAGGCAGACTGATAAAGGGAACATCAGGAATTGAAGTTATTTTCATTTATTATTTAATTTCTAATAAATATTTTTGAATTTCTTTTTTTTTAATTTGAAGTTAAATGTATAAGCTTCAAGGTTCTACACTGTTTTATACATAAATTGGTTTTTTATATTTTAATCCTTAATTAGAAAAAAAAAAATACGCTTAACTGGGCTGACAGAACTGGGTCACTTACTTTACACGCATTTTCAAAAATTTTATTGTTTTCCAAAAATATTTATTTTAATATAAAATTTATACTTCTCCAGTGTGTTGACGAAGATGCCACAGTAGCCGTGATGGTTTTTTAAATGATCTATCGCAACCATCAAATGTACATTTATGTTTTAAATTTGAATGTTTTTTTTCAAAAAAACTTATATCATCATCAGGTTCATCATCATTATCATTTTCACCTTCATCACCATCGGTACCACCGTCATTATTTTCACTTATCTTACAATGATCATCTTTTTGATTCAGAGCACTATTATCATTATCAATTTTTTCAGTTTCATCTTCGATTTCAGGAATCTCTGATTTTATATAAACAACTTCTGTTTCACTGTCACTAGTTAGACCCATTTTTTAAATAATTAATATTTTTAAAAATTCAAATTAAATACTTAGTCTACTTGTCTTACTAAAAAAACAGAAATCATTAGTGGTAAAGTTATAAAATCATTGTGAATTAGAATAATTATTTGACACTTATTTGTTTTATGTAAAATAGTTGCAATAATTAATTATCAATAACCAAACCATTGAGCGCATGGTTGCTAGATAGAAGATGGATAAATAAAGAGCGTGCCCCGCGGGAAAATTACAAACTAATTTTTAGTGATATTGAAGTTAGCTGACGTTTAATAATATTTTTGATTTCTTTTAAAAATGATAAATTGTAAAAAATAAAATATTTAAAAAATTGCACCTATAGCTTTTTAATTTTTCTACATGTGCATATTTTTAGTTTTTGTTTTTTTGTAATTAATTTGTTTTTAAAAAAATTCAAAAATTATTATGAGTGTAAATTTAGCAGACATAATAAGTTCGAAGTGGCAAATATGAGACAAATTTTAAATTACAAATAAACGAATAAAGCAATAAAAAATATGAAAATAAAAAATTCACATACTGATTTTCAAATTTATAAATGCGCATTTTTTTAATTTTATCCGATTTACATTTAATTCACTTATTTCAAAATTTTTTTAATTTAAAATCGTCAGCTAGATTCACATCATCAGACATACGACAACTTTTTAATTCTATATAAAAACTAAAGAATTAAAATAATAAAATTAAAAAAAATGCATGCACTGATTTTCAAATTGTCTAAACTTGCATTTTTTTAATTTTTATTTTATAACCATTCTAATTTATTATTCCAAAGCTTAAAAAATTCTCATGTCCCCTAACTTTGTCTTAAAATTATTAGACGTCGGCTGACTTCACTGTCATTAAATAATTTCAAAAAAATTGACAGTTCCCGCGTTCTCTAAATAAAAGACAAAATAATTTTGACCAAATGTTGCTTTTTGATCAAATTTTTCCCAATAAATTCTTAATATATCTGTCAAACTGTCATCCCAACACGTCTTCGCGCGAAAATTTAAAATGACTTCCAGCGCGCGAAATTCAAAACCCTTAAACCAGCAGATGCCTCTGTCTCTTATTTCTCAGCTTCGACTCCTAGAGACCTCACTGGCAACCTAAGCCGGAGTTTAGCTAAAGGGTTAAGGGTTCGTCCAACTAATAAAGTAATCCCAAAAATTACATCCTCACCTATCACCCTCATTAAAAATCCATTTCCCTGTCAGCGAATAAAATTATTTAAAAAAGTAAATAATAAAATAATTTAAATACACAAATAAGTTTCTCATAAAATAGTTTCTCATGCGCGTGTGTAATTAATTAGTTAATAAATTCGCGTGCATGCGTGCGTGTCACTCCACACTCCAATCTACAATATTAAAGATATATCGGGGCGTGTACATACATAATAATTTATAATTATACTACAATAATTATAAAATTAATAATTATTTTATAAATAATATCAATAATGTTTATTATCAATAAATATATATAATAATATATAAATGTTACTATGTGATTAGTGTGTTAACAAAAACAAAAGTGTCTGTGTTTTGTGATCGCGCGCATGTTCAGCTTATCGCCATTTTGTAGGTGAATATTACCATCCTAGCTTTTTTTTTATTAACTCACACATCTACATAAAACTCAACTAAAAAAAACTTTCAACAAAAGTATATTACATATTTATAAAATATATATTTAGTATTAAAAATATATGATAAAATTTCTGTTGTAGTTTTCAGATAATTTAAATTCTCAGTTAATTTATTTACGGTGATTTTAGTCCTTGTTATTGTTGTGTGCTGGGCGAGATTTATGAACGTCAATTGTAACGCAAGTTGGTGCGAGTAGAGGGACAATTAAATTTTTTTTTCTTTTCCTCTTCTCTACTCAGAATCTACTCTAGTTTACAATTTTTTATCTACTTATCAATCAAATTATTTTACTTATAATATTAATTAGTAATTTATGTCTCCATTGACGTGCGTTGTCTTGTTAAGTATCAGGTCATATTATAATTTAAAAAAAAAATGTACAAGTGAAATTGTGTAAAAAAATAATTTGCGGTCGATGAATTCGCGGCCAATGCCATGGCCATTGATTTTTGATCACAAGTTTTATTTATTTTAATAACTTATTACACTTGTTAAATATTTATGATCCACGAGTGTCAATGTAGCAGGCAGACAAATTTAAAATTATAAATAATTTCAAAAATAATATTTTTAAAAAATGCACTTATTAATTTTTCAATTTTTTAAATGTGCATTTTTTTTTAAATTTTATTTTTTTAATTATTTACTCTATTATTAATTTTAAATTTAATATCTGCTGCATTCATACTCATGATTCTGAAGTTAACAGACAGTTTAAAATTTTTGTAATTTTTTTTAATAATTTAATTTTAAAAAATTAAAAAAATACACCTGTGGAAAATTTTAAAAACTATATGTGTAATATTTAAAAAACGTTATTTTATAATTATTTACTCTATTAATTTTAAATTTAATGTGGAAAATTTAAAAAACTGTATGTGCAATTTTTTAAAATTTGTCGTTTTTAAAAAAATTCAAAAGTTGATAGACGTTAGGTAACTTCAGTATCATAAATATTTAATAGTAATGACACTTGTTTAAATTATAAAATATGTTAGTTAATAATTATTATTTGAATTTATAGTCAAATATATTTATTTACTTGTAGGTAAAACAATCTAGTTAATTAGAGGATGGACTGACATGAGCTCACACGAGGCACAAGGTAAAATTCTATGAACAGACGTGGTGGTGCTGTTGTCGGTGGCGGTGGTGAACCATCGGGTAATAAACCTGATAAGTGATAGAAAAAAAAAAAATAAAATAGAAAAAAAAATAGATAAAATAGAATAAAAGTGACGGACAATTATTATTGTACGTACTTATAATAAATTACTATGCCAGCAGTACCGAGACCCGGTAGTCTCAAGGACCCTGAGATTGCCGAACTATTTGAAAAAAATGACCCGGAAAAAATATTTGAAGACTTGCGTGAAATCGGACATGGGAGCTTCGGTGCAGTTTACTACGCGAGGTGTTCGCTCACCAAAGAAATCGTTGCTATTAAAAAAATGTCATACCTCGGCAAGCAGACTGTCGAGAAGTGGCAGGATATTCTCAAGGAAATAAGATTTCTGAGACAGCTTAATCATCCGAATACCATTGAATACAAAGGATGTTATTTGCGTGATCATACAGCATGGGTAATTTATTAATTGCTGATTGTAATTATAAATCGACCTTCTAATTAGCAAATTGTCTAGCTTAATTTTTTTAGTAGGTGATTCTGTGCAATTTTCAGTCACTAATAGTCAGAAAAAATATTATTTGAGTAACCTAGACTAAAATATCATCCATATACTAGATGTGGAATTGATTTTTAGATGAAAAAAAATTTTAAATTACTTTTATTTTCCATAAATAATGTACCTGAAGATCGGAACGTTTTTTGCGCAATGAAAATTTAAAAAATTCATGTAATTTGACTTCAAAGGTGACTTGAGAAGTAGTTGGGGCTGGCCTGCAATTTTCTACTGACATACGAAACATTTCAGAAATCTCGATTCAGTAG
Organism: Microplitis demolitor; assembly: GCF_026212275.2. Taxonomy (NCBI): domain Eukaryota; kingdom Metazoa; phylum Arthropoda; class Insecta; order Hymenoptera; family Braconidae; genus Microplitis; species Microplitis demolitor. The sequence goes on along the minus strand of NC_068554.1, from coordinate 5,190,572 downwards.
ATTTTCAACTTTTCATTTCGTTTTTTTATTTTTGTTCCCGAAAAACGTTCTGATCTTCAGGTACATCATAAATGGAGTTCAATTAACAATTTGCTAATTAGAACGTCAAAATAATTGACTATAAAATGTAAATTATTTAATATTTTTTATTTTTGTTTATTGTTCAGCTGGTAATGGAATACTGTCTCGGTTCGGCTTCTGACATAATAGAAGTCCACAAACGTCCGTTAAAAGAAGACGAGATTGCGGCAATATGCGAAGGAGTATTACGCGGATTACATTACCTCCACTCTTTGGGCAGAATACACCGTGACGTAAAAGCTGGTAACATTTTATTGACTGAAAATGGTACTGTTAAACTCGCAGACTTTGGTTCCGCGAGTATAAAATGTCCAGCGAATAGTTTTGTCGGCACTCCATACTGGATGGCGCCGGAAGTTATTCTTGCTATGGATGAAGGACAGTACGATGGAAAGGTTGACGTTTGGTCACTTGGAATCACGTGTATCGAATTGGGTAAGGTTCGTTTTGTTTATTTTTTTTTTTTAACGCCACTTGCATCTACAAGGTATCAATATATATTTATATATATTTATTTAAATGTCGCAATGACTTGGACTTGGGTATTTTATTGTTTAAATTATTTCAGCGGAAAGAAAACCACCGTATTTTAATATGAATGCTATGAGTGCGCTTTATCATATCGCGCAGAATGATACACCGACGTTAAACTCACCGGATTGGTCCGATGTCTTTGGATATTTTGTTGAAGTTTGTTTAACTAAAAGTCCAAATGAACGACCTTCGTCTGGTACATTACTTGGAGTAAGTATTTTATTATTATTTTGTTTATTTAATTTACTCCACAATCTAATATATTTTTTCCAATGAAGGGACTACAGTTTTACTGATCTAGTTTAATTGACATTTTTTATTGCATTTCGGGTAACGTTTCGTAAATATTTTCCACATCATACTCATGTCTAAATATAAAGGGTGGATGTTTATTACACAGATTCTGATGACATCGATGTATAGATGATCCAGATCCCAATGATTCGGATCCCGAATATTCAAATCCTAATTCAACAAATTCTTGACGACACAGATTGACTTTCTTACTTACTGACCGTAATTTTTAATTCAAAAAGAAAATGTTGGATTCAAGAATTTCTATAGAAAGTTTATAGAAAATCAGGACTCGTCATCGTCTAAGAAAATCTATAGAAAATCAGGACTTACCGTCTAAGAAAATCTGTTGAAAATCAATGATCCTGAAGTTAACAGACAATCAGCAATGTTTGACTTTTTTTTTAACAAACAAAAAAAAAAAAATAAATAAAAATATGCACATGTAGAAAATTTAAAAAACTATAGGCGCAATTTTTTCAAATGTTTTTTTTTCATAATTTATTATTTAAAAAAAAAAAACCCAAAAAATATTGGACGTCGGCTAACCAGCATCATTGAAAATCAGGAGTTTCAACGTCTAAAAAAAACCTATAGAAAATCTTGAATTCAACACTTTCTTTTTGATTTAAGATTTACGGGCAGTAAATAAGAAAGTAAGTCTGTGTCATCGGGATCCGGGTGATTGATGATTTGAATCATCAGGAATGTGTAATGGGAATCCAGATATTTGGGATCTGAATTATCGGGATCTGGATCGTCAATACTCCTGCGTCATTGGAATCTGTGTAATAGACATCTGTCCCATATATTTTAACTGTCATGTGTATTAAAATTTTATTAATTAATTTGTTGGATAAATTTTAGCCTGCGAAATTTGAAAATTCTGATAAGAAAATTTCACTGAAAATTTCCAAATTTTGTTTACCTCCCAATGGACATCAATTGTAAGTAATTTTTTTAAAATTAATTGATAAAATTTTGATACGCTGATGACAATTGAGTCATTGAAAATTTTTAAAAAGTCGGTGGTACTAAAAGATGTCAATTAAATTAAATCAGCAAAGCCGCAGTCTCTTCATTACAAATAAATCATTATTATTTATTATAAATAATAATACTATTTATTTATTAGCATCCATTTGTAACACGTACACGTTCACCTCAAGTTTTAATTGATTTGATTCAACGAACCAAAGCAGCAGTACGTGAATTAGATAATTTAAATTATAGAAAAATGAAAAAAATATTAATGATTGATGCTTGTGAAACTGAAAGTGCTGCTGGTGATGCTGATGGTTTGTATTTATATTTATATTTAAATTTATTTATTTATGATTAAATAACTTAAGAGTTAAATTAATTGTAGATACACCTGATGAACAAACAGGTGGTGACAGCAGTAAAAGTAATTCGATAACATCCGAGCACTCGATTCACTCAATGGGTGTATCAGCAAGTTCACAAAGTTCATCAACAAATAGCCTGCCACTGCCGAATGCTGATTCAAATGACTTTTCATCTGGATCCGTTCGTAATCGTCACAAAGTAACGGGTGTCACTGCCAATTTAATAGAACATGGTGCCAATAATTTTGCCACAATACGTACGACATCAATAGTTACTAAGCAACAGAAAGAACATATGCAAGAAGAAATGCACGAGCAAATGAGCGGGTACAAGCGTATGCGACGCGAGCATCAAGGCGCGCTTGTTAAACTTGAAGAGCGTTGCAAAATGGAGGTCGAGTCACACAAACAATTGCTGGACAAAGAGTACGAGACTTTGTTGCAACAGTTTAGCAAAGAACTGGAAAAGTTACAGTTCAGGCACTTGCAGGAGTTAGAACGTAAGTTGAAACAGAATCAAAATGCCGAGAAGAAATTACAGAAAGAAATAATTGGCCGTCAGGAGGCTGATCGCAAAGCGCTCGAGACACAGCAGAAACGCGAGTACAAGGCTTACAAAGAACGATGGAAGAAAGAACTGTCTCAGGATGAAGTAACGCCCAAACGTCAGCGTGACGCGACATTGCAAAGTCAGAAGGATAATTTGAGGCAGATGGAAGCTCAAGAAGAACAGCGACTTGCTCGTGGGCAACGCGAGTATCTTGATCTGGAGATACGTAAATTCCGTAGAAAAAAATTGCTGATATTTCATAGTCTTGAGCAGGAGTTGTTGCGAGAGGAATTAAATAAACGGCAGCAACAGTTGGAGCAAGCGCATGCTATGCTGCTGAGGCATCATGAGAAAACTCAGGAGCTGGAATATCGGCAACAGCGGGCTGTACATTCTTTGAGAGAGGAACAGATACAGCGGCAACATGCCACTGAGTTGTGTAATCAACAGGATTATATGCAGCGCGCGGAACGTGATTTGAGAAAAAAGCATGCCCTTGAATTGAAACAACAGCCCAAGAGTTTGAAACAAAAGGAAATGCAGATTAGAAAACAGTTCCGTGAGACGTGTAAGATTCAAACGCGTCAGTACAAAGCGCTCAAGGCACAGATTTTACAGACAACTCCTAAAGATGAACAAAAAACAGTAATTAAGAAATTGAAGGAGGAACAGCGACGCAAGCTCGCGTTGTTGGGTGATCAGTATGAGCAGAGCATCGCTGAGATGCTGCAGAAACAGAGCATCAGACTAGACGAGTCCCAGGAGGTTGAGTGTCATCATCTTAAAGAACGGCTTAATTATGAGCTGGAGATACTGATGGCGTATCAGTCGAAAAATAAAATGCAAGCTGAGGCACAGAGAAATCGTGAACGTCGCGAGTTAGAAGATCGTGTTTCTGTAAGACGGGCTTTGCTTGAACAGAAAATGGAACTTGAAACTCAAGAGTTTTTACAGGAACGCAGTGAGAGAATACGTTTGTTGCATGAGAGACAGGAACGTGAGTTGCAGCAGTTTGATGACGAGAGCGCAAGAATTGGTTTTAGGTATTTTGACTAAATAATTTTATTATTCAAGTAATTAAATGGTTTATTTATTTATTAATGATATTAATAAATTACTGAGTCGTCTCTGTAACAAAAAAAAATTAATTAAAAATATGATGAGGGTACAGAAGTTTTTGCTGAACTATAAGAATAAAAGAAAAGAATTCGACAGCAAGACAATTAGTAAAACTATCAGCAAGACCATCAGGAAGACAATTGTCTTGCTGATTGTCTTATTGACATATTTTTTTAACAGCTTTAATTTCAACATTTTTTTTATAACATTCGATATTTGAATATATCTTTTAATTCACGTGAATTTGCTCGCAAATGTCATTTTGATACTGGGCAATTTGCGGGAATTCTTTTCTTTTATTCTTATTGTTTAGCACGAACTTCCGTACACTGATGATGACTGTAAAAATATAACGCAACTGCATAATTACTTATTACGTTAGAAATGACTTGTTTTATCAGATGATTAATAATTATAATTATTTTTCAGTGCACTAGCAATAGCCGAAGCATCAAAAGAATCTTATCCAGACGATGACAGTTTAAGTGGTTCCATGTTGAGTTTAGCTCACAGCAATAGCTCTACATCTTTTCCTCCCAATAGTCTTTAATTATTAAAATTAATATTAATAACATTTAAATAAATATTAACATTATTATTATTATTATTATTATTATTAATACAATAACTATAAATATATAATAATAATAACTACAATCAACATCTTATGGATATAAGACATGTCTCCAAACGAGCCCACGTGACATTAATTTTAAAAATAATATAGAAGACTATGTAGTTTTAATGTATCAAAAATTTTTTTTTATTTTATCAACACTGTCAATGGCTAAGGTTTCCAGTAAAGATAGTAAATAAATATATATACATATATATATAGACATGTACACAGAAAAGAAGATTTCTTAACGCAAAAAATTTTTACTTACCCCGAAAATTTTTTTTTATTATGAACTGAAGTGAGAAAAAAATTCTTGAGCTAAGAAATTTTTTTCTAGACCCAAGAAAATTTTTATTTTCATTTTATAATGCCAAGATTTTCTTGTTGCGTAAAAAATTTTTTTGAAGCCAGAAAAATTTTTTGAGGTGAGAATAAATTCTTAAGTCAAGAAATTTTTTTTTTCTGTACATATGTAGTATATATATAATATATATACTTCCTTATACAACAAACACCCATTTTCATCTACATTTATTATTTAAAAAAAAAATTACTAAATTATTTACCTCAATTTATCATTCCCCATTAAATTTTGTATCTTATACTCGATAATTTTTAAAATTAATCACCAAATTGTGACATTTATTATTATTATTATTATTTAAAAATCAAAAGCTTAAGCGCTTTAACGAAATAAAGCAACGATTTTAGTTAACTACTTTAATTAATTAATTAATTAAAATTAATAAATTAATGATTTAAATTTAAAATTGTGTTTAAGTGAAATTAAAATAAATATATTTTTTCCATAATTAATTAAAATATTTAAATTTGATGTCACAATCTGCTGATTAAATGACGTAAAAAAAAAAAAAATAAAATAAAAATTATAATTATAATAACCATGTAAATAATTTATAATTAATTTAAAGTATCAATTGATTAAGAGCTAGTGTGTATGAAAGACGAAGGAAATAATAATAATAATTAAATATAATTAATAATAATAATAATTGTTTACACATGATAACATGAATAATTAAAAAAAATAATATTTATATAAATATATAATTATATTTAATTATTTGTCATTTGGCTAAAAATTTATTTGGTACAGCGACCATATTTTTTAGGATCTGCTCCAATATTATATATTAATAATAATAATAATTAATTAATTAATTAATATCGAAAAAATTAACATTTGTTTGTATTATAAAGGATCGCTACGAGTATATCAACCATTAAATAGATTAATAATTAATGACTTCGGTAACAAAACATAATTAATTATTAGAAAATATTAAATATAAACAATAATAGTAATTTATAGTTTAATTAATTGATAAATATTATTTTATATTATTATTATAATAATAATAAATAACATTATTGCACTTTGCTATCATTGCCGATAATAAGTTTAGTAAAATAAAAAAAAAAAAAAAAATAAAAATGAAACATAATTTTTTAATTGTTGGCATTTTAAAATATTCGGTAGACTTAATTTAAATATTAGATAATTAAAAAAAAAATAATAGTAATAATAATAATTAATAAGTAATTAAAAGTAAAATGAAGCTTAAATGTTTTTTTATCCAAAGCACGATTAAATAAAAAAAAAAAAGAGAGTAATGCATCTGTTGTGCGTATAATTAAAATTGCACTGTAAAAAATTAGCGGAGTGAATATGGAGTCAATTTGGAGTTAATGCGAAGCGGGTGATTCTTTATTTATTTAATATTCTTGGAGTTAATTTTACTATGAAAGGAAGTTTAATTTAATATTTAAATTCCAGTTCGGAGTTAAATTAACTCCTAAAAGGAGTTTACTTTAATATTAAAACTCCGAATCAAAGTCAATGTGGATTTAAATAAAATCACTCCGGTGAAAAAACAAACTTCTTATTTACTCCGAGTCAATACGGAGCAAATGACTGTTTATTTATTCAATCTCCTCGGAGTTAAATTAACTCCCAACAGGAGTTTTTAACTTTAATTTTAATATTAAAACTCTGTAGGAGTCAATGTGGATTCAAATGAAATCCAAATCCGCTAAAAAAACACTCCTTATTTACTCCATGTGTATAGTGGATTTTTTTTTTACTCCGAGTGTGGATTAAATACGGAGCGAATTCTTAATTCATTAAATCCCTTCGGAGTTGAATTGACTACGAAGAGAAGTCCAATTTAAAATTTAAATTCCGGTTCGGAGTTAAATTTACTCCTAAAAGGAGTTTATTTTAATACTAAAACTCCGAATTAGTCAATGTAGATTGAAATAAAATCTAAATCACTCCGGTGTAAAAACAAACTCATTTACTCCGTATGCATAGCAATTTTTTTTACTCCGGGACGAGTAAATTCGAATTCAAATAAAATCCGTAATCACTCCAAATTTTTTTACAGTGTAATTATTAATTACTATCAATAATTAATAATAAATAAATGTTTGTTTTTTTTTTAAATTTGCCTTCCACATTCACCATGGGCTCTTCCAAAGGCAATTAAAATTGTCAATTAACATTAAAATTAATGAATAATTATAAAATATTTAAGTAACTAAATAATTATTGTTTTTAAAAGACGATTTAATATACGGATGAGTTTTTAAATAATTGTTTTTTTTTTAATTGTAATTTTTCACTAAAATTATTTATAATTATTATTAATTATTACCATACGTATTTTTAACGCGCGACCAATTTCTTACTCATTAATTATTATTTATAATGCGGTTAATTAACAATTAAATCGCACATGATCTGAGAGATTAAAAAAAGTAAAAACGATTGAACACATGAGGTTTTTTCTTTAATATTTTATTATATTTATTAATAATTAATGATATATTATAATTTACTAATTAATAAGTTGATATTTTATATACCAATTAATATACACATTGAATTGTTAATGCAATTCTTGAATTCAAAATCAAATAAATTTTTTCTGTTTTGTTATTAAGTGTATAATTAGAAATATATATATATAAAAACAAATAATAATAAGTATTTGCGTAGTAATTGTGATAAGAATGTTACTTTTAATGACTCGTTTGGATAAATTTAAAAAAGCAATAGCTTTTTTTTAAGCTGCTTTTTTAAAACTGATAAATCATTTTTAACAAAAATAATAATATTTATATATAAATATATATATATATAAAAAATAATAATTATAAACAATAAAAATTTTATTGAGTAGGTGAAAAATTTGTGGGTTTTAAAATACGACTGTGCATTTCACGTATCAGTGGCACTGTGTAAGCAACACATTCGTCCCATCCTGGTGATCTCCATGCGCTTTCACGAGTTTCTTTTCTTGCTTGTAGATCTTTATAGCCTGATTATTTTAAATAAATATTTTTAATTAATATTTATAAATTAGATACTAAAATTAATTATAAGGAGCTTCTGATCAAAATTATTTAAATGAAATTATTATTTTATTTTATTAATTACCTTAATTATTAATAAATTTTAAATATAAAACCCGAAATTTAAATTATTTTAGAATGCAAATTATTAAATTTTTAAAAAATTTATTTTCAGTTCACTCGTAATAATTTGAAATTTATCTTTTATGAGCAAAAATAAAATAAAATTTTATAAATCGAAATTCAAGTAACCGGGAAACTTCTGTTAGATAATAATTAGCTTAAAGTATAAATAATTTATATACAAACGTATTCAAATCTTCTTTTCTCTAAGGCGATTACTATCTAGCACAGAAGCTTATAACTTTTTTTTTTCATGGATAAGATAAGAGACCCAGTACCCGATCAGGGAACTAATACCCGATCACTCATGTATTTGTATATCTATATTTACTAAAGATATATAAATAGATGGAGTGATCGAGTAATAGTTCCTTGATCGTGTACTTATCCAGTCGATACTCTGAAATAGGAGACTGAAAAAAATTCACATAAGAAAATATAAGAAATTTTTTTTGTATCTATAAAAAATAACACGTAATAGATTTTTTAAATTTCGAATAGCTGCCGTATAAGTGTAAGCAGTCCAACTATAGGTACACATTTTTTTTTACTTTAGTGACGCATTATTATAAAAATTCAGTAAATTCAAGTTTTGAAATTTAAAAAATATCACGTGTTATTTTTTATAGACAAAAAAAAATTTCTTATACTTTTTTAAATGATTTTTTTCTCCACATTCGTTTGAAAGTTTTTTAAAAATTTTTTTTTTGTTTATGAAATATTATTAAAAAGTCTGTTTTTGGGGTTTTTATTTTTTTCTCATCAACCCTTGGAGTGATCATTTTTTATTTTAGATCGGGATGATATCATAGACCTTCAACCAAATTTGCACCAACTTTCGAGAATGTCTCCTATTTCGGAATTTAGACTTAAGTCTTTTACTTTAATTATCAACAAAATACTTACACCAAATATGATGAACATTATAAAGTCTTCCAATCTGTGAAAAATAACCAGCAAATGCTTCATCATTATTTCTCCTATAATTAATAGCACGTGCCCAATTGTTACCCCACTCTATCATGGTACCAGGTCTTAATCTATAGCTTCTTATCTCATAGATATTTGGGCCCTCACGTTTACCCAGAAGCGGCCAGTAACTAAATGCCAGCAGATACTGCAAGTGCCGTGATCGCAAAAAGTTACCGCGCTCTCGTAATAGTCGTTGATAAGACTGCAAAAATAATTATCACCAATAAATCCCTTGGCAGCTAAATTATTATTAATTTAAATTAAGTACTTCATCTTTAGATAATGCTATTTGAGCGCGATCAATACGTTCAAATCCTCCGGTGTACTGCCACAAATGTAAAGCCTGATCAAGATCGCCGACTTCGACAGTCCACGAGCCGACTAATTCGCAATGTAATTCACTCTTCTTGGAGTGGATGAGATTTACATTTTCTTTGCTGTAATTTTAATTAGTGAGACATTTTATTATTATTTATATATCAATTTTTAATTCAAAAACTACAATAATTAATAATAAATAAAAATGTTGATAATTATACTGAAATGTCTACTTATTTTTTTTTTGTCAACTAAAAATCTTTTGATAAAAATTTTTTTTTGTTTTCTTACTCGATGACGAAAATGGAAAATCAATGAAAATAAATTTCTGTAATTTTAATTTAAATCCATGAGAAAACAATTTATTTTTAAATATTTTTATAAGAAACAAACAAAATATTTTTGTTTTCATTTATTTTTATTATAAATTTAAATAAAACCCGCTTTAAATTAAAATTGAATTTTTTTTTTATCAGCTCAATTATCACATGAAAAATTCAAATTTCTGATAAAAATTAATTTTTCAAATCTATTGGACCTATAAAATATTAGAATAAAAATTTTACTCTAATTTCGACTGATTCTGAAGTTAGCCGTCTAATAATTTTTGAATTTTTTTAAGAACAAAAAATTAAAAAAAAAATATTAAAAAAAATGGCACCTATAGCTTCTTTAATTTTCTACACATGCATACTTTTTAATTTTTTTTTTGTCATCGATTTGTCGAAAATTGTTAAATGACAATTTGTTGAAGTTAACAGACGATTAACAATTTTCAAATTTTTTTTCAACAAATCAAATAAAAAAAATTATATACATGTAGAAAATTTAAAAAACTATAGGTGCAATTTTTAATTATTTATCGTTTTGAAAAAAATTCAAAAATTATTAGACGTCAGTTAACTTCAGTGTCATTTATTTGGCTGTAATTGACATCAGCTGGGTAATAAAAAGCAATTGAACTTATTAGCATGAATGATAAAAAAAAAAGTATTTGTCATTGAAAATAGTCATTGCACTTACTAATTAGCGAGATATTTGTCAATAGAATCAGGTCGTACATTGTGGGTGTGTAATGCATAAATAACTTCTTTGTCTGACAGCATTCGTGAATGTGATTCTTTGGTAGGTTCTATTTTTCTTACACCAAGTTTACTTAGCCATCCTTCACTTTTGTCTTGACTCAACGGTAATGATCTCGTGATAAATCTTTATCATTAGAAAAAAAAAAACAATTACAGACAATTACTTATGGGTATAAATGTATTAGATATAAAACAATTTATAAATTTTAATATTGAAATTTTAAAAAATGCGCGTACTGATTTTTTAATTATCTAAGTACGCATTTAAAAATATTTTATTTATTTAAAAAATTGATAATTGTCAGTCAAATTCACTTTCATATTACTCAAATTATTTAATAAAATTTCTTACCGAGATGTTGTTAAAATTGGCAAGTTTCTGACAATTGCCGGCATTGATAATCGCCTTGAAATCACTGATGTCGACATACTTTTTATTTACTAATAATTGTTTATTATTAATGTTAATTAATTAAATGCAAGTGGAAGATTTGTCACTGGTAGAGTAAAATATAAACAAATATGTTTATGTTTATAATTAAGTATATAAATTAAAAGTAAAACACCAGAATGTTGAGCAATATAAATATAAATTTGAATGATGTGATCTTGTGATGTATAAAAGAGCTTCGGGCTTTGGATTCTGGAGTAGTGGAAATTGAAAACAAGTCGATCAGATGATTTTGATCATGATGATGATGATTGGTGATGGTTTAATACAATGTCCAACTTGAATGCAAGCTCGTCATGGCTGCAATTGATGAGTGGCGCTATTGGTAGCGTTTTTTAAAACTACTGCCATCATGTGATTGGAGGTCATGTGACAGATACAAATGGCTGCATGTGATCGTTACTATTTGATGTTTATTTTTATGAGTGTGAATGTAGCAGACAGACAATTTGTAAATTTTAAACAAATAAGTAAATAAATTTAAATAATTAAATTTGAAAAAATGCGCGCGCTAATTTTTAGATTATCTAAGTACGCATATTGTTGATTTTCATTCTGCTTATGTTTTATTTATTTATTTAAAAATTTAAAAAACTACCACTTGTCAGTTACAGCGATGCTCATTTGTTTTTTTTTTTAATTTAATGAAATTTTGCTTAAGGAAATAAAGGGTTGTTTCTGACACTTTAAGTGACAGTTGAGGTTATTTTATGATAATTAATATAAAATTGAATTTAAATAAATAGTATTTTATATAACAAACAAATTTAGAATTTTTAGATAAGGATGAGTGTGAATGATGTATGATACTGAAGTCAGCTGACGTCTAATAATTTTTGGATTTTTTTAAAAACGATAAATTATAAAAAAAAATATTTGAAAAAATTGCATCTATAGGGCCAGTTTTTCAAACCGAGTTTATTTTTATCCAGGTTTTAATTATCATTGCTTGTATATCTATATATTATTAATCCATAGATATATTAGCAATGATAATTAAAATTCGGATAAAAATAAACTCGATTTGAAAAACTGGCCCATAGTCTTTTAAATTTTCTACATGTGTATATTTTTAGTTTTTTTTCTACAAATTTAATTGTTCGAAATAAAAATCAAAAAATTTTAATTATCTACTGACGACAGGATCATTGCCAAAACCAGGATCATTAAGTGTGAAGGTATTTGACAAGTGTCAATTTTTCAAATGTTTGAATAAATAAATAAAATGTAATGGAATAAAAATGATAAAATGCGTATTTAGATAAATGCAAGATCCGTACGCGCATTTTTTCAAATTTAATTAAAATTTATTTACTTATTGATAAATTGTCTAATATCTGCCACATTCACACTTCAATTCCTCATATATATTTAAGACAGGGTTGTAAATAATGATTACTTTTTTTAGTGCATTAGTGATTTCATTAGCCATTAAATTTAATTTTTTAATGGTGAAATATTCCATTAGCTATTAAATTTAATTTTTTAATGGTGAAATTTTCATTAACCATTAAATATAATTTTTTAATGGTGAAATTTTTCATTAGGAATTTTACAACCCTGATTTAAGAATTTATTTTAAATATATATATACTTATACATATATATTTATCATTTCTATGTTTGAAAATATTCTACGTTTGAATCATAATATGATGATTGGACAAAATATTTTTTACTAAGAAAACTTCCTGAATAACTTGTTTGTTATGCATCATTTAATTATTAAATACATAGATATAAATATATAAGGAATAAAATATCAAGTATTCAATCTTTACTTATGTTTATTTTGAAAAATCACATATTTTAATTTTCATGGATAAACAATATAAGATATCGATAATGTATCAATCATGTCATTCACGAGTTTGTCAGTAAAAAAGTATTGGGAAGAAAATAACAACAAGAATAAGAAAAAGTTAAGTTATGGGATAGAAGAAGCTGAGAAAAGGTCAGGAGAAGCGATCAAGTTCAATGGAAATTTTTATTCATCCCTCATACCGTTTAAAATGACTTCATTATTCATATATCTTCTTATAATATACTCAGTAAACTAAATCGTCTTCGCTTATTCATTTTTATATCATACTTTTTATTTCAGATTTATATCTAATATACTACTATATATTATATTTCGATATACTTTTACTGATTACGATAAATGATAAGATATTATTTGTAAAATTTCAGCCATTGAAAATACATTTTATTTATTTTTTAAAATTTAAAAAATTTTATTTTATTGAACAACAAAAATTCAAGCTTTCACTAAAATATATAACGATCTTGAAGTTAACAGACAATTAATTATTATCGATTTTTTTTTTCTACAAATCAATTACAAAAAAAAAAAAACTGAGAGTATGCACACGTAGAAAATAAAAAAAAAATTGTAGATGCAATTTTAAAAAAACATTAAAAAATTTCTGGACGTCGGTCAACCAATATCATAATACATAAATTAAATTTTTGAAAGGAATTTTAAAAAAGCTCAAATTCTTGTCAAAGTTCACAATTAATTGACTTTGAGAAAAAAATTTTTTTACAAAACAAACCTTAAATTGTTAATTAATTAATAATTATTGTAATGAGCATATATATAAACAATTTTTAAATAAATATGTATAATGAAAGTTGTAGAAATTAAAAGAGTTGAAGAAATAAAAATATATACAAGCATGAACGCGGAGTAAAGATTAATACCGCGATGACCGTTGACCCCGTGATGTACAATCGTGTTAGATAATAGAGTCTAAATAACTCGGTTTAAACTGTCGGCGTAAAGAGTGACAAGTCAACGAGTACATACGCATTAATTCATCAACCCAATGTATGTAACATATGTGTACATGTATGCGTACATTTAAGACATATGTGCGCATCTATACTCCCTGCGCTCAACTGCATGTTCAAATTTTCTTACCTCTATTCTTCACTGTACCAGAAAATTGTCTGTACTTGTACTCAAACAATATATTTAATTACATAAAATATAAATTTACTTACTTTCATTTGTAGAATTTTGTAAAAAATTCAATGAAAATTTGAATTTTTATAGAAATTTTTTTTTTTGCGCGAATCAAATTTTTGAAAAAAAAGTTTATGGTATTCTTTTAAATCTTCTAAAATATTAAGTGTTAAAAAATAAAATTGTTTTGTCTGATATTTAAATATCATTAGTAAATTATATCTTATTTATATAAAGTTATATAATTTAAAAATAAGAACATAAAATTGATATGAGATGTAATATTTTAAAAAAATATTTTAGATTATGTACGAAAAATATATTCATCATGAATGAATTATTTATTAGTAATAAATATCATAGTATACTTATATATTTATATATGTTTTACAAGCAATAATATAATTTGTATAGGATACGAGTATTTGAGTAACGATAAAATATTTAAGTTATGAGTTTCCTTGTATTTAAATTAATATTTTATTTACAACTTAAGGTTTCCTTTATTGATAACTTTTATTATATATGAGGTATTTGTACTATGGTCTCTTGAAAAGTAAACTTTTCCACTTAATAATAATAGTAACACTGACAGTACATACTGTCACGGTCCGTTCAATTTTATTATCACAACATGTACACTCATTGCGCCCTTTGGCCTTTTTCTATGTAATAGTATAACAAAAGTGAAGATCATAGACCGACTAATAATCAATACTATTTGTTTTCTTACGCGATTGAGATAACAAAAAAAAAAAAAAAAGAATTTAAGTAAACCAAGAAAAACCCTCTGCTATAGATGAGTAAGGTCTCCAAGATACCTTGGACAAATAACGGACGTAGCGTTTCTATGATAACAGAAATCTCTTTCTCTTTTTTTTTTTAACTCAAAAAAAAAAAAAAAAAAAGTTTTTTTTATAATTTTTTTATTTATCAGAATAAAACTGTCAGATTTTTTGCTCATTTAATTTAATTTAATGCGAATTGTTTTCTACTCCAATTTATTATTGTAATTACTTGAATCGTTTATTTGCGAAACCCCATAAGTCAAGAAAACATAATTTTTTAGGAAACAAAAAAAACATTTTTCTGGAAAAACTTGCCATTGAAATAATAAATAAATAATTGAAGAGAATAATGTTAGCGTTTCTGAAAAATATTCAAACGAGAAAAATTCAATTTTTTAATTGAAACGACTTCAAAAAATTATTTAAAGTTGACTTATAGGTTTTCTCAAATAAACGATTCACTTATACTTTTTTGTTTAATTGTAATAAAGAAAAAAAAATTATAAAAATAAATTATCAACATGTAGATTAATTATAATAATTAAAATACTACCAAAGTGTAAGCTGGTATATATTTAAAATATATCAATTATAAAATATTTAAAAAAAAATTAATAATCCATATTCTTTTGATTAGTAATCAATTTTCAACAGATAAATAATGATAAATAAAATAAAAAAGAAAAAAATATTAGTGCAATTATTAAAATATTATCGATAAAAATAAAAAAAGGATTTCGCAGTAATTGCAATGCCCATGTAGCATTGGAGATTGACACAAGCAGAAAACAGGGGCCTGATCTTGTCACTGTGAGCGAGCGAGTTCGTGGACACAGACCCGTGTCCATTTAAAAAAGAGGGGGATCAGAATACGATGAGATCGCCCCTTACCCTGGATCATAATCGCCTCATTCTGAAGCTCTCGAGGACGTTGAGAGGGCAGGAGAGTTTACGAGAGCATAAAAGCACCGGACCAAGAAAACTGCGACCGTTGTATTCAACGGAGTCGTTGCTTTAATACCTAATTTTAAAAAACTCTTATTTTTTTTTTTTATAATACATATATTAATTTTTAATTATTTATATTTGTGACAGTGTGACATTTAAATCTCGTACCATCATGGGACATCCGCCCCGGCTTATGTCCGCGGGTCTAATCACCGCTTTTTTTGCATGTCTTTTTACAACCGCCTTTGCAAGTAAGTTTTTTTTTTTCATCAATAATTCATTAATTATCATATTTTTTTACATATATATAGACATAAACATATAATTTTTTTTTTAAGTGAATAAGTGAAAATTTTTTTTCCGCAATTCAAATAATTTAAAAAAATAAAAATGAAATCTTAGAAAAACAAATAAATTTAGTGAATCATTTGTTATTATTATTATTATTATTATTAAGTCGTTAAATTAAGTTGTTGATAATGAGCTTGCTGACTGGTATCATTGAAATGATTATCGTTCCGCCGGATAGAACATATTTGACCGGACATTTAGTAAATTGAGCTGGACGTACATCATCGCTGTTACTCCCTTACTTTATAAAATTAATCTGCCGTATATTGTCTCTTTCTATCTATATTATATATTATAATGTATATAAAATATCTCATGATAAATTTCATATGTATATATAAAGTATACGTACGGTTCTAGAACATGAGGGCATTAAATCTGACACTTTTCTTGTCTCATCAGAAAATTAAATTCCCATTTGTCCATTAGCCCACCCTACTATTTACTCCGTTTAAATTTATAAAACAAATCTAAATATCCGTTGGTTATATTATTCATTTTAAATTCATTCGTTTAATTTAAATTGTTTTATTTCATTTTTATTTTTCATTCCGTACATTGGATTAAATTAATCTTTATTTTTTTGTTTACTGCTATTAAATAATTTCACTGGATCGTTGACGTAGACATTGATGGTGACGTTTAATTGCTGATTAACTAATGATTTAAATTATTTTTTTTTTTTAAATAAATTTAAGGTCATTTTGGTTTTTAAATTTTGTCTAGATCTTGCAATAATAAATTACGTTATCTTTATTACCATCAATGAGACAATTTGAAGAATAGAAAATATGATATGATGATTCAAAATAAAAAAAAATTAATTATTTTTTTTTTTCAATTGAATAATTTAAATAAAGTGGAAAATTTTGATAAGAATTAAAAATGAAAATAATTTATTACTGATAACTAATGATATATATGTAAATGTGTATTGAGAAATTGGCAAATTCATGAGCTGATTAAGCGATTAATCCTGACCCGTGTTTAATATTTTTATTTCTCATGCTTTCGAGGAATCGCTGGGAGAGAAGTGATAATATGAGATATGATAAATCATAAACTGAATTATGAGTCTCGTAGGGGTAGATAAACATATCTATTTATCTTATTATGTAGAAACAACGTAATTTATACGTATATATATTTATATTAATTTAAATATTCATACTGTCTTTCCTTCACACTAAATTTTTATCGCTAAGTTTTTTACCCCGATGATTTAAAATTAACTTAACAAAAAACAACAATAATTATAATAAATAATGAATAACAAAATTTTTTTATTAACTTTTACAAAATATTCTAAGGTCATTAAATGTGATATCGCGAAAAATACGGTCATATAAATATATAGGATAGAATATGTCACAGGTCGAGTGACTCACTGCTCTCAGTACGTAAGATTATCGCTTTAGCTCCACAAACGATACGTTGTTAAAAAGTTTTTTTAAATTTCGCTGTACGTTTTTGAATTTGTTTATTTTTTATAAAAAATATACTTTTCTTATTATTAGTTTTATTTGAAAGAAAATAACTACTTGGGGTTATTTCAATCATCCACAGAGAAAAAAAGAATTTCTTGGCGCGATAAATATTTTGAATTGAAGACAAAAATTCTCTTGTACAGGAAGTTCAAAAACCTGGAAAAAAAAATTTATATTAATAGATTTTTATGGTAACACGACAATTGATCTGATGTCAAAATACCCGCGATAAGATACTCGACGGCGAAATACCCGACGTCAAAATACCGGTAAATCCAAAAAAACGTCACACCGTGTGGTGAGTGTTTTAGATTACGGGTATTTTATCGCGGGTATTATGTCGTCGGGTCAAATGTTAAGCAACTGATTTTGATTGATTTTATATTTTTATCGATCTCAGTAGATCTTAGATTAATTTTTTTTTTATAAGACTTGTAATTTTTTTTTAAAATCTAAATTTTAAATTCTTAAAGTTTTGTAGTTTCTTATAGTAAATGATCTACGTAGATCTCTATAGATCATAGATCTAAATAATTAAAAAATTAAATCTTCGTAGATCGTAGTGTCGGACTCAAATCTCCGTAGATTAAATTTTTTCCGGAAGTATTAATTTATTAATTTAAAATGCAATTTTTCATTTTTTGTTTATAAGGCGCCATAATTTTTTTAAAAATCAAAATTTAAAATTCTTAAAGTTTCGTAATTTCTTATATTAGCTGAAGATCTCCATAGATCATTGATCTATATAATGGAAAAATTAGATTTTAGTGTTGGATTTAAATCTCCGTAAATTTAAATTTTTTCTCGGAAGTATTAATATTCATTTTTTTATCAAAATTATTTAAAGTCTGATTTATTGGAGACTAATAATTTTTATTTTTTTTTTTGTAGATCAATGTACAGTTGGATGCCATGGAAGTAAGTTAATAATAATAACTACGTAGTTAAAATAGTTAGTTACGATAACTATAAGTAAATTAATAATTTTTGTTTTATTTTTGAAAATTAAAGTGCAAACAAGTAAAGGTTACACACAAGGACACACATACATGTATGAATACGAAGGAACATCGGTAACTTCAGTAAGCGAAGTTGAAGGCGACTCGAGCGTAAAACTCAGCGCATTAGTTGAATTAGCCGTCAAGCCAGACTGTATTCATCAATTGAGACTGAAAAATGTCCGCGTTAACGGTGCTGTAAGTACCTATTGTCACTTATCTTTGTTCTTATACCATTTCAATGACCTTATCATCATTATAATTTATAATATTTACTTACATCTCACTTTTAGTTTCCGACTCTCAATGTCTGTCATAAAAATAATTTTGTTTTTTTAGCCGGTACCGCAAAAAGACGTGGAAAAATACGCTTTTCAGTTCAATTACCATGACGGCCACATTGACACAAGCGTTTGCACGGAACCCGAAGACTCCCAGGCGTCTCTTAACATCAAACGTGCCATTTCTTCGCTGTTTCAATCCGCCGTGATGCAGGATTCCGGTGTAACGACACACCGGGAGACAGATGTATTTGGTACCTGCCAAACGGACTTTGAGTTCCATCATGAGGGCGATTCAACAACCGTACGAAAGTACAAGAACCTCAGCAAGTGTTCGCACCGGGAAAATATACGCCACGCTTTGATAAAGGCCATCTATGATGAGACATCAGACATAAAATCCTCACCGGTTCTTGATTCCGAGCAGCAAATTGAGCAGGTTTTCAAACAAGGCGTTCTTCAATCTGCTAAATCTGACGAAACTTACAAATACCGTCCATTTTCTAATGCCGACACTGGAGCCAAAACAACCGTTCACTCAACTTTAACATTCAAATCCGATAACGCTGACCCCGCGGCAGCCGCTCCAGTATCTCGGCCCAGATCATTGATATTCGAAAATCCTCATCCAGTTACCGAGTCATCGTCCCCGGAGGCAATAATGTCCGCATTGAAAGAAGTCAAAGAAGAAGAAACACCCGAAGGAGTCAAAGATGGCGTTGCCGAAAAATTCGGCGCGCTCGTTAAAGTTCTTCGTAAAAGTTCCAAAAATCACATGCTGTCGGCCTACAATAAAGTCAAGGCTGGAGTAAGTGGCTTTGACAAAAATACCGACAAAAAAATTCTTATCGATGCTCTGTTTCGTACAGGAACAGGTGATTCAGCAGAAGTTATTATTGAACTAATAAATAACAAAGAAATTACTGGTTTATATCTGTTAGCTTATTACGCAAGTTTGTCGCTGATTAATCATGTAAGTTTGCCAACTATTACTGCAGTAACGACACTTTTGAACCGTCCAAAACTCCCTCGCATTGCGTATCTGGGAATCGGTCGCGTGATTGGTAAATACTGTCAGGAACATGACTGCGAAAATGCCGATGAAGTTAAAGCTGCACTTGCTAAAATAGCTACTAAACTGAGCAACCCTAAGCCCGATAATCGTGATCAGGAGACCATCATCATTGCTGCATTGAAGGCACTTCGTAATGCTAAATATCTTGATGATCCGACGATAGATAAGATAATGGGAATTGTTAATGATAAAACAGTACATCCGCGAGTACGTGTTGCTGCTATTGAAGCCCTTACTGCTAAATGTTCACCGAAATGGGAGCACCCACTTCTGAAAGTATTTGGCGACAAAGAGGAAGACAGTGAGATAAGAATAAAAGCATATTTAAGTTTAGTTGAATGTCCAGGAGGGAAAATTGCCAATGAGTTGAAGAAAATAATTGACACTGAAACAGTTAATCAAGTTGGATCTTTTGTGACAAGTCATCTGCGTAACTTGCGAGCAAGTACTGATCCCAACAAGCAAAATGCCAAGAGGCATTTCGGCGAATTGCGACCGCGCACTAAATTCCCTGAGGACTTCCGTAAGTTTTCATTCAATCGTGAGTTCTCATACAACATTGATACTCTTGGTATTGGTTCTGTTGCTGAGCAAAATGTAATTTACAGTCAAAAGAGTTTCGTACCACGATCTGCTAGTTTGAATTTAATTACTGAATTGTTTGGACGGTCGTTCAATTTCTTGGAGATTGACGCTCGTTCTGAGAATTTAGATCGTCTTATTGAGTATTACTTTGGTCCTAAAGGTCTCATAAAACGTAAAGAAGCTGCGGAGTTGATTAGTGATGGTAAGGAAAATTTTGATGAAGCTTATAAAAATGTAAAAGATTTCGCTAACAGAGTAGGTCGCAATCGGCGTACTGTCAGCCAGGCTGAGTTGGATGAATTCGCACGCAAAGCACGGCCACAAGAAACTGAAGTCGATGATAGTTTGGATATTGATATCTCAATTCGTATGTTCGGCGCTGAACTGGCCTATCTCGATTTACAAGAAAAACCAGGATCTCACAATTCAAATACTGCGATGAACAACTTGATGGATCTCATTGCCCAAATCTTTGATGGAATGAAAAACATCAATGTCCAAAACACACATCACAATAATTTCATGGACATGGACTTGGTTTATCCAACTGGTTTGGGATTCCCGCTTGTCGTTGGTGTTGAAGGTAATGCAGTAACTCAGATAAAAGCCAACGGAAACATTGATATGAAACACATCATGAAAGACCCGAAAAATGCGGTAGTAAAAATTGGATTGGAACCTAGCGCAAATATTGCACTGGAAGCCAGTTTAATGATGGAAACATTTGACACTGAATCAGGTCTAAAAATCATCAGTCGTATGCATACATCAACTGGCTCAGACTTTTCACTGAAGGTATTGGACGGCAACGGGGTTGAGGTTAATTTCGGCGTACCCAAGAAGAAGCAAGAGATCATCAGTCTGTCGAGTCAGGTCTTCTTCGTCGACGGAAAGGGAAATTTGAAGGCTCCGAAATTCTCTTCAGGCAAACAGCACAGCGACTGCTTTGACCAGTTTTCAAAAATATTGGGCGTTACTGTCTGCGGACACTTCTCGTATCCTTATGACAGCATTGACGCTGTTCACAAGAAGCCTCTGTTCCCACTTGGAGGACCAGCCAAGTTTTCAATCAGCATTGAAAACAACGACGCGACCAGCTACTGGTTTAAGACTTACTACGACAAGAGCAAACCTGACGAGCGGTCATTCGAGATGACTTTTGATACACCAAACAGTCGTACCAAAAGACGAGTTGCTTTGCGTATTGAAGCTGCAAATAAACCGGAAGAGAAGTACATTAAGGCTTCTTTGGAGTCACCAATAAAAACAATCAATGGTGAAATAAAGCTCGAGAATACCGACAAGAAGAAGGCACTTTCGGTGGTGGTTAATCACGATTCTGATGAGTACCGTGCGACTGTAGGTCTTCAGGCTGATGGCAACAAATACAAGCCTATTTTGGAGTACAAAATTCCAGACCATATTGAAAAACTGAGCGGTTCCACGAGTGGAAAACCCGTCTACCGAGTAGAAGGTGACATTGGAGTTGATAACCAAGATGGCGGTAAAAAATACTCGTTCAATCAGGTATCGTTGCTTGCTTCTGACAAAAAAATTCTTGGTCTCAATGGTTTCGTTGCTATTAAACCAGACGCTATTATGGTGGAGACTACAGCTTCGCACAATGATGAAAGTGTGAAGATTAGTTTCGACGGGAAACGATTACCTGAAGGTTTTGACACAAATCTTGCAGTAATACCTTCGAAAAATCCGGAAGTCGGTTTCCAAGTCCTTTGGCACTACGACCGTGCTAACAATTTGATTGATCACAGCTTTGTAGTAACTTATGGCCCAGACTTAAATTCAAAAGTCAACAGATTCGCGATCACTGATCGCTTGGAGTACAAGAAAAATGACAAGCCAAATCATCCGTATGATTACTTTACTTCGCTTAAAACAAAGTCTGAAATAACATGGCCCGCTCAAGAAGTGTCGGCTAAATTTGAAAATGAAGTATCATCCAACAATTGGGAGTCGGAATTTGATGTCAAGTATGGTAAATTTAAAATAGGCAGCGAAATTGAGATAAAAGTCGAACCGGGAGCGCCACAAAATTGGGAAGCAGGTTTCGAAGCTTACATGATGGACACCAAAATTTCAATTGAAGGCAAACACAAAAAATTATCCGAGTTCAAGCACAAATTCGATGGTAAACTTGAATTACCTGGTAGTAAATACGAGGTAGATTTGCAGTCAGAGTGTCAGATGGACGATCAAAAAAAAAATATACAATTTTTGGGTGACTTTAAAATAAATGGTAAGAGTTTCAAAGTCGATTACGGATTGAATGCTAATCCGACTCATATAAATAATCATGCTGTTGTTTCTCTGGAAAATGCTAAGTATTTAGATTACTTACTGGACGTACAGATGGGTCCTAAAGCATTCGGCAAGCTTAATTTAAATGTTAAGAACATTGTGTCCGCCAATGGCCAGTACAATTATCAGAACGGCAAAGGAACTGGTAACCTTAACATCAATCTGCTGACAATGAACCGCAAGATGAAGGCAACTGGAGACATAAACGTAACTGGAGCTCGACATGTTGGTAACTTTGAAATAAATTTCGACGAAAAAGATCCCAGCAAGTCAATAAAAATGTCCACCGACACGGAAATAGAAAAGACCGCGATCAACTCAAAGAACTCAATCGAGTTCTTTACACACAAGTACGAAGTCAATGGCAAAGGACACTTCAAACGGACCGCGGAGAATGGCTATGACTTTAATCTTGAGGGACAAGCAACTCTGCCCACTGGAAGACATTTTGTTATTGAAGGTAATCAGGTTGTTGATCGTAGCCCCGATAAGTCCACAACCAAGGGTACCTACAATTTGATGGACTACGAAAAGAAAGGCGGTGAACACCGTAAATTGAGCTACGACTTCACTATCGCTCTCGTAGAACCTCTGAGACACGAATACGACTGCCAACATACTATGAAATTCGTTAACCGTGACGGCAAAGATGTAAATCTGTTTATCAGTACAAAGCATGCGGAACTAAAAGACAACAAACATGATTGTGAAGTAAAAGTAAATCTCAAAGGTGCTTATTTAGTGAAGCCATTTGATTTCAATTTGAATGCCAAGTACGCTGATAGAAAAGATAAAACACCAGGAATGAATGGCTTCTGGAAAATAGACTCCTCATTAGGCAGCGATTTGTCCTTCAAGGGAACTGGAGATTTCCATGACAGCGAGAATCCAACGGACCCACACGTTGCCAAAATGGACCTTGCTTTCGTTTTTCCCAGTGAGAAATTACGCAATCTTAAGTACAGCGAGTTGCAAAGCATTTTGGTGCCTGATGAATCAGGAAACAATAAGATCGATTATAAGAGTTCATATATGCTGACTTATAATGACGACAAAACTATTAAGGCTGAGGTTGCTGCCAGCCAGACTGGAGTCAAGCGGGGCGAGGTAAAAGAAGGCAAAGGACATGTTTCATTAACTGTTTTAGCCTACCCGCCTCTAACTGTTGAGACTTCTTTCAAACATGATCCTACTGGTGAAATTAAAAAGGGCTCGGGAACGCTGTCTGTCAATTATGGAGACGCTAAGACCACTGGAGAATTGGATACCGCTTACAATAAGGATCTTAGTGACGTTAAAATTACTGCCAAGGCTACAGTGCCTATGGAAAAAGTTGATACTGTTGAATTTGGACTGGCTCACAAACGGGAGAAAGACGGCCCGTGGAACAATGACATATATGTCAAAGCGGATGATAAAAAATATGGAATAAATAGCGAGTTTGAAATGAATCCTTCTTTACATCGGGCTCATTTTATCATAACCTGTCCGAGTGGTAAATTCGATTTGTCGGCTAAGGTTAATAAGCTCAGTGAAACTGAATACAAAGGTAATTTATTTACTACATTACGCACCTAAGCAGGAAAGTAGGACATTCCAAAATGCGTGCGCAGATTACATAAGCCAAAGGCAAAGGCCATAAACGCACAGATTGGGAAGCCCTACTTTACTTCGCGAGGTGTATAAAAAGTTAGCGCATGCGCGAATTCATTTCATTCATTTTTCTACAAAACAGAAGTTTGAATTTCTTACCGTCAAACTTTACAGACCATTTTTTTTTTGTATAATTTTATTTAATAAGCGTTCATTACTTTTAGGAGAATGGAAGATTGATTCAACTGGCTACGCTAAAGGGTTCGCGATTGCCGATGGTCACGTTAAATTCGATAATATCGATAGTTTTATTATTGAAATTAATTTTGACAGTGACAAAGTTCAACATCGTAAGATTCACGCTGAAATTACTACCGCTCCAGCAGTTAAAACTGGCAAACGCATTGTTCTGACCGTCACCAGTGATGGAAAGAATATTGTTGTTGGAAGGTAATTTTAAAAATTTTATTTATTAAAATCGTAACTTATTAATTAAATAAATAAATTTGAATGTTGCAGCACAAACTATAGCAAACGCGACGAAGCAGGTACGGTGATCGTCGAGGGCAATGGAAACCTACAAATTGGTGAGAATTCACGTAGCTTGAAATTTACTTACTCTCGTAAACAATTGACACGTGAAAATGACGGGCAAGTTGGTACGGCGATACTTCTTAATGCCAATTTCGGACCCTCGGCTGTTGTGGGAGAGCTCAAACTCTCGGACAAGGAAGTACTTGTGTTCAACAGCTACTGCGAGCAGAGCAAAGACTGTGCCCACTTTAAACTACAGTCTACAATGGACACTGACCGTACGTGTAAATTTATCTCATTGTAAATAAATTAGAAATAAATGAACAGGTACAAATTTAATTGCTTTAATTGTAGACAAGACACGCCTGGATCATCAGATAACTGTCGAAGTTGACCTAAAGAAATTCAATGTTCCTGTTGAATTCGGTTTGAAAACAACAACCAAATACTTTGCTGAGAAAATGACATTCGACCATGCAGCCAACTTGTATCTCCACACGTCCAAAGACAAGACCCAGTACTCGTCACAGATTTACTCCCATCCAAAAGAATCTGCAGTGATACTAACTCTTCCAAGCCGCGAATTAGCTCTAATTGCTACTGTCGACATTCCGCAATCAAAGACACCAATGGGTCCCTACAAAATTGACATCTCGGCGTATCTAGATCGCAAGAATCATCCGAATGACAAGACTAGCTTCGTAGCAAATGGTGATATCAATGTAGAGAAGAATGCTGCAACTATTGCCGGAGATGCGCGCTTTATTTATCCATCTCAACCCAAGGTAATTATTTATTATTGATCATCAAGTAACCAGTTATTAATAATTCGATGACTTTATTACAGGAATTGATGGTCAAAGGAAAACTTCATTATGGAGGCGAACATTTGTTGGACGCCAACGTAGATATCGATCTCTTTGCTAAGAAAGCTCAAAAAATAACCATAGTAACTCACATTGTAAAGCACGAGATCCCGAAAGGATACAATATAACGGGTGCATTTGAAATTGGAAGTCGCGGCCAACAGCTCAAAGTAGATCTCCAGCAGCATTTAGTTTTATCAACTTCTGAAGTAGGCTTCGGTTCCTTCTTGTCATACACTGACATCAATCAGAAGCCACGAAATGTCGGTTCACTCTTCTCATTAAATCTTCACGGAGCTCATCTGCTGATCCAGGGTCCAGACAAAGATCTACTAAGAGCTGACACAACCATGGAATGGTCAAAGAATCTACAGAAAATCGAGACCGAGTGTTCACTACTCGGTAACCCGCCAGTAGTTGTCAGCTTCGAAGCTCATGACTTAAACAGCTTCAAGTACCAGAGTTACCAGAAAGACAAGCCAGACACCAAACTG
Source organism: Microplitis demolitor (assembly GCF_026212275.2). Lineage (NCBI taxonomy): Eukaryota > Metazoa > Arthropoda > Insecta > Hymenoptera > Braconidae > Microplitis > Microplitis demolitor. The sequence goes on along the minus strand of NC_068554.1, from coordinate 5,164,409 downwards.
TCAATCAACGGACGGCTCGTTGTCGGCCAAGTTGCTGAGTATCACGCGGACTTTTACAAGAATGGTGAGAAGAAGAATTTGTTCAGCATCGGGATTTATTTGGACGAAAGCAGATTCTTGAAGCCTACATTCGCTTATCAGAAAGATAACGTGGCGATGACTATTGATTTCTACCGCGAATTGTCTGTGAAACGTATTGAGCAACTGAAGGAAGTATTCAAAGCAATTAGTAATGAAGCCAATACAGAATTCCGTGACCTGTTTGAGCATTTAAAGAAAGCGCAACCCAACTGGAAACCTGCATTGGAATACTATCAAGCTGAGCTGAAAAAATTGGAGCAGGAGTTGAATGCCGACACTACTGTCAAAGAGATCCAAGCGACTTTGAACAAAGTTTTCGGCGGGTTAATCAATGCGATCACTCAAGTGGTCAGTCAGTTTATGAAACGCGCAGCTGAATTAAACAAACAGATCCACGAAATCGCTGATAAAATAAACGACGCGTTACAAGCTGTTTATCCGCGTATCAAGAAGTCATTTGATGAAATTTTACATGCGGGTATTGAAGTTACTGATGCAGCTTCTAAATTAGCCGCCACTTACATCAAAGCAATCCTGGACATTGTCAACCAGCATCAAAAAGAAATTAAAGAAATTATTGGTTTGGTCAGCGAATTGGTACACGATATTGCTAAAATTGTGATGAAAGGTTACGTACAAATCGAACATGAAGTTCAGAGCTTCATTAAACTGACGACCGAACAAATTCAAGCTCTGCCGGTTTATGAAATGATCAAGGAAAAGTATCAGGAGTTGATCAAGTTCAAAATACCGGATGCGATATTGATGCCTATTGAAGAAGCATTCAATCAATTGAAACGCATGCTACCCACTGAAGAGCTAAGAGAATTCTTCAATGCACTGTACAGCTACATCATGAAGCACTTGAAGCACCAGAAAGTTGACGATGGAACTGAAATTAAAAACATATATGGCCACGCCGTGGAAGCTACTTATTCAGTCATAACATTACTTAAGAACCGCGGCAATACTGATCAATTCTTAGGACTCATTGACATCAGATTGCCGAGTTATCTAGGTTACGTTAAAGATCTACCCGGGGTTCCGATCTTGAGAGTCTCATTGATCAATTTAATACGCAACCACGAATTGCCATCTATTATGGATGTTTATCATGCGTACCGTCCAACTTTGTACCCCAGTGACATCATACCGCCTTTCAGTAAGACCGGAATCGTCGTCGAGGGTGGACACTTTTTCACATTCGACGGCCGCCATCTTACACTGGCTGGTACTTGCGACTACGTATTGGCTCAGGATACTCGTGATGGAAACTTCTCAGTCGTCGGTACCTTCAACAGCGGCAAGCTTATCAGTGTTACTATTACCGCTCCTGGTGAAAGTATTACTCTTAAGAATAATGGCAACGTAAGTCTTAATTAATCATTTTTTTATAATAAATTAACTTTTAAAAACAAATGGGAAAGAGTAATAAATTCTAATCCGCGCGAAATTGTCTGCCCGAGCCGAAGGCGAAGGCGGCAAACGCGGATCGGGATTCCCTTTCTTCTATGGTGTGTAGGGAGAATTAGCGCATGCGCATATTTATTTCGTGTTTTCTACTCTTAAGATAAAATTCAATAAGTTTTTTGTTGAACAGGACAGAGACTTGAATTGTAGTAAATTTAATGGATTTATTTTATTTAAATTTAAGATCCTGGTTGATAATAAGCCAGCAGAATATCCAGCAAGTACTAAAAACTTACATGCATTCCTTACACTTCCAATTGTCAACGTTAAATCAGATTACGGTGTTCATGTCGCATGTAGCCAGAAGGCACCAATGATTTGTAGTGTACGAGTATCTGGATTCTATCATGGTAAACTACGTGGTATATTTGGTGATGCTGATAACGAACCTTATGACGACTTTACTTTACCTTCTGGTCATGTAAGTTAATATATCTTTAGTTGCATAGTTAACTAATAAATAAATTAATAATTTATTTGCGCATTGAAGATAACGGAGAAGGAGGACGAGTTTGGAAATGCATATAAATTAAATCCCGGATGCGCAGCAGCACCCGCGGTAGACCATCATCACCATCAAAGAAACCCCAAGTGCACGGAATACTTTTCTGGGTCATCGTCAATGAGTTCTTGCTTCAATTACGTTAACCCTGGAATTTATCGACAGGCTTGCGACCACGCAATGAGTGCTGATACACCACGTGCGGCTTGTTTAATATCCGCTGCTTACTACGCTGCTTGTCGTAAAGAACGTGTCTATATTGCGATACCCGCTGACTGTGCGAGCTGCAAAGTTGGAAAAGATGAAATATCCATAGGGAATACTTTCAGTGTAAAGATACCCAAGAAAGAGGCTGATATTGTTTTTGTCGTCGAACAGGATAGTAAAAATGAAAAAGTTTTCCACGAGCTTATTGTTCCGATGATCGCAGAGTTGAAGACTGAGTTGGGACAACATGGAATCACGTAAATATATTTTTTTACACTTTTTTATTCGAATTATACTTTTATTTTTAGCCCATAAAATATTTAATGAAAAAAAAATATTGAATTAAGCTAAAAATCCAACTTTTTATTCGGCTCGAAAGACCAATAATTTTTAGTATAATTATTTTTTTGAACTTTATTAAAAAACCTATAAAAAATTTAATGAAAAAATGTATTTGAACTAAAATTCAAATTTTTCCTTGCTCGAAAGACCAATATTTTTTTTAACTCCGTGAAAATAACTTATTAGAAAATCAATGAAAAAAAAAATTATCAATTAAAATTCAAATTTTTTTATCCGGCTCGAACGACCAATTTTTTTCTAGAGTCTGAATCTTTTTTTGAACTCTGCAAAAAATCCTATAGAAAATTCAATGAAAAAAGAATTATTTTAAACTAAAATTAAAATTTTGACTCGGCTCGAAGGACCAATACTTTTTAACCTGAATCTTTTTTTTAACTCCATAAAAAATTATATAGAACTGATAAAAATTAAATTAAAAATAAAAACAATGGAAAAGTAAATATTTAGATACTCAATAAATAAAGTTTAAAAATTGATCTTAACCTCATTTGATTAAACTGATTATTAAGTTGGGTGGTTAATTAAACAGGGATGTTCATGTCGGACTTATTGGATTCGGCGAGCACATGAAGTGGCCCCAGCACTACACAACCGGTGGTAGCATAAATATCGATGGGGATGTCAAGAACATTAACTTTAGCCCAAGCACACCGCTAATAAGTCTAGAAGAGGCTAAAGAGGGTGATGCAAAAACACGTCTCAAGTACGCTAAGCAGAAACTTGACATTGAATTGGGCACTTTTAAACTCACTGATGCTTATGAGGAAGCTATTCATTATCCATTCCGTGCCGGCGCCGTCAAGGTTGTCGTTGGTGTAATCGCTTCTCCTTGTGAAAAGAGCCCGCTTCCTCTTTCAGTACGTCTATATCCTGATTATTATTATAATTTTATTTAAATTAACAATAAATACCGACGCGTATACATTTTATCATTTAATTTTTAGCTTCAGCACTTGCGGCTGTTCATGGGCGAAAAGATTTACCGCGACTTGGGAGCGACTTATTATCACGTCGGTTATCTTAATGACATTTTAGTGTCAGGTAAACCCCAGAAAAATGTCGTAGGATTTGATGCCGAGTCTGGGTACACATTTGCTGACAATAAAAAGAAACCACTTGAAGGAAGCATTGATAAAAATAATCTGGTTCTTACTAATAAAGATGTTTGCGCTGGATTTGCTGTTACTGTAAGAAATTATTTATTTTGTTAATTAATTCATTTCTTTATTTAGAAGGGGCCATTTATAAAATACGTAACGCAAAATTTCACCTTTTTAAATTCCCCCCTCTCGCCCCTTATGACGGAAATATATGCATAGAAATATTTATATACTTACAAATATGAAACGAAAGCACTTTCTAATAATTCTGCAATTAGTAGACAATTAATTTTTTTTTTTCAGCAAATTAATTATAAAAAAAAAAAACTAAAAAAATGCACATGTAGAAAATTAAAAAAACTACAGGTGCAATTTTTTTAAATGTTTTTTTTTTCATAATTTACACTTTTTACAAAAAATTAAAAAAACTACTAGACGTCGGCTAACTTCAGTATCACTACTTTCTATCGTAACAAGAAAATAAAATTTTAAAAAACTGAGAGAAAAATTTGAAAATTTATTTGATAAGCTGCGAACGTTTTCTTAGACCCCTCGACCCCTATAAGTGAGAACGTTTTTTATGAAGGTCCTTTTAATCAGATACTAATTTATAAATTATTAACATACTTACAGTCCGGAGGTGCAGCCTTCAGTTCAAACCATTTCTTAGACGCAAAACCAAATCAAAAGAAACAATTTATGCAGATAATGGCGCGTCGATTGGCCGAGGGAATTACCGATACTGAATTACAGGAGGATTGTGTATGCAAACAAATGTTTGGACTTGATGGACACAGTTACTGTAAAATAGTAGGCCGCAAAGAATCAGCAAAACACACAAAAAGTGGCTCGAAAAAATAAATTTAATTTAAAATAATTGAATACAAAACAAAAATAATTAATAAATATCTTCTGATTGGCTCTAATGGAGATGTTTAAAAATAATAATAATAACGATAATAATAATAATAATAATAATAATATTAATAACTATGATAATTAATTTTTTTTATTATACTTTACTGATATACTAAATATAGAATCTGACGATGGCTTCTGTATTGCGGCGGAAGGATAATTTGTTTTTTTTTTTTAATTATTATTTTAAATTAAAAAAAAAGCGCTCTTGTACGATACAACTATGTAGATTATGTCTCATTTTGTGAATATCTATAATAAAAATCTATATAAATATTTATTGAGTTATATATTTTTTATTAACCTTCAGTTGTTTGACGTTTAAATTTATTTTTCGACGAAATATTTTTTTTTCTTTTTTAAATTAATAAATAAAATTAAAAAATGTCGGAAGTACCGGAAAATAATTCGAGACAAAATTCTAGCTCGAGTGGAACAAGTGGATTACCACAGGGAATAGTAGACCGGATTATGGAAAATGGTATTGTATAAAGTTTTTTTTTTTTTTTTTTTAAACTTTTGAATATAAATTAATAGTTTTTTCATTAAAAGTTGGAAATATAAGTGAAAGAAGCCAATCAGAGCCACGGAAGAGTCCACTACCGGATTTTTTAGTGCCTCATATAATGCTGACGCGAATGTCAGAACGTGTTGGGAAATGGGCATACACTAAAATAAGCGTAATTATTATTTTTATTTATTTAATCATAATAAAAAATAGTTGTCCCAATTAGAAAACACCAATTCTGGACACTCTGCACCTGTTCTGGACAGTACAAATTTTTTACTCCTGAAAATATAATTTTTATTTGAAAATTCAGAAAAAAAAATTTTGAAAAAAAAGCGCGAAATTCAAATTATAAAAAAATTTATTTTTAATAACTTTAATATTTTGAAAAGTTATGATAAGAAAAAGAAAAAATAATACGAAAAATTTTTATTTTATTTTTTTTTACTAAACTTTAAAAGAAAAAAATCTCCATCTCAATATTCAACTTAAAGTTTAAGCTTTAGCTTTAAAATGAGAGTTTAATAAACTCTGCAAATATTTTTTTTTTTTTTTTTTATGATAATTTTATTCGAGTCGTTTTATTGCCGACATTTAATGAAACGTATTTTAATAGAATTAATTTCAATTGATTAACAAATAGTAATTAATAGAGAAAAGAGTCGGCACCGGAAGAAACGATAAAAGAACGAGCGACGCTATCAAAAATAACGGATATGTTGATTGATCCAAAAAAAATATTCGCTGTAGTAAGATTGAAACTAGTTGATGAACTGGGTACATTTTTAGTATCACACGATCCTTTCATAAGAGAAAAAACGGCAATAGCTATTTCGGAAATAGCTCGTAGGCCCGCGGGACGACAAGCTATCATTCGTAATCCGACGATTCTCACTAATTTGATAAATGGACTCCAAGATGTAGTAATTGATGTCCGAATACAAGTGGCTCGTGTTCTGGAAATATTAGCTCACGATTACTTCAGTAATTATGAATTATGAAGACGATTAATATATATGTGGATATGCTGTAAAAAATTTGCGGAGTGATAGCGGATTAAATCCGGAGTAAATTCACTTTGAAAACTATACCTAAAAAAAAGAATTTCTCGACTCAAGATATTTTTTTCATTACCAATTGAAAACAAAAATTTTTTTGAGCGAAGTAAAAATTGTTGTTTTTAATTCATAATGTAAAAAATTTCTTGAGTCAAGTAAAAATTTTCTTAAATGAAATAAATTTTATTTTTGTTTTTAATTTGAATCGTTTATTTGAGAAACCCCATAAGTCATGTTTTTTCGAAATTGGTTTTTGCATTTTTGGGTTCTTTGGATGTCCCCCCGGAGAAATCAATAAAAATATCCATCAAATCAGTGTTTAAAAAATAATTAACGGGGTGATAAAAATTTCATTTTATTGAAAAACCCCATAAGTCAACAACTTATGGGGTTTTCAAATAAACATATGCAGTTTCAATTTTATAGAAATAATTTTATCTTTTTTATTTAAAATTCGCGCTTTTTTTGAAAAAAAAAAAAAAAAAAAATATGACTAATTAAAATACTTAAATTAATTATTATTTTTTGTAATTTCTGAGTTTCAGAGTTTATATACATATTATATACTTCATTTTATCAGTCTAATAAATTATTTGAGTGGAAAAAATAAAAAAAAAAAAAACAATGATTTTATAACTTTTTCTTCCGTTTCGTTGAGAAAACCCATAAGTCAATCAACTTTAAATAATTTTTTGAAGTAGTTTCAATTAAAAAATTGAATTTTTCTTGTTTAAATATTTTTCAGAGACGCAAACATTATTCTCTTCAATTATTCATTTATTATATCAATGGCAAGTTTTTCTAGAAAAATGTTTTTTGTGTTTTCTGAAAAATTTAATATTCTTGACTTATGGGGTTTCTCAAATAAACGATTCATTTGTAATACAAAAAATTTCTTGAGTCAAGTAAAAATTTTCTTGAGCAAAGTAAAAATTTTCTTGAGCAAAGTAAAAATTTTTTGCGCGAAGAAATACTTTTTTTTTGTGTATGAAATTCTCTCTAAAATCAGGCCTGAAAAAGAAATTTCCTATTTACCCCGCATGTAAAGTGATTTTTTTTCCAACTCCAGAATTTTTAGTGACAGAATGACTCCGAATTAAAATAAAATTCGGATTACTCCTCATGTTTTTTTACAGCAAAGAAACCGTTATATCTTATAAATATAGCAGATCAATAACTATTTTTAGGTGCCAAAGTATTAGTAGAAAATCATCGTTTTCTTGACATTATTGCTCAATCTCTTTCAAGAGAACAAAGAGAAATTCTGGTAAATAAAAATATAAATATAAATATTTATAGTTTTTTTTTTCTTTTTTTATTTACAAATGTGTAACAGATGCTCACCACTTGTGTCAGATAATATATCTAGGTAGCCTTGAAGTATTGCTTCTGGCTCATGTCAACGTATGTCATGCCATAGAAATTAATATGATCGAAACTCTGCTTAGTCTTATCAATTATCATAAAAGGGATAAAGAACTTTTGGGAAAAGTTTTATCGTGTTTAGTATTACTTTGTCAAGATAGTTTGGGTACTTGGAAGGCTTTTGAAGTTAAAAATTTTTTATCCATTCTCACGCCCCTTTTGAACGATGGCGCTGTTACGTAACGAAAATATTCATAATTTATAACTATTTCACTATATTAAATTTAATATTTATTATTTTTTATAGAAGGAAATTCATGAAAAGGCTGCAAGTCTAATTGCGTTTGCCACAATTACTAATTATGGTAAAATAAATGGTTTGATATTTATTGACAGACTATTGGAGCTCGCTAACAATGGACTTAGTCGCGAGTGTCGATTAATGTCTATTAAGGTATAATAAATAAGTAATTATTATTATTTTTTTTTTTTTTTTCATTACTAGAAACAATATTTTATTCAAATATTTAATATCACCCACGGTCTAGTTTATTAGAAAAAAATCTGTAGACTGTAAAAAATTTTCAAAAAATCCGGATTGAATCCCAAGTAAGGTAAGTGACCCTTTTATCGGCCAGTTAAGCGTATTTTTTTTTTCGAATTAAGAATTTAAATATAAAAAACCAATTCATGTATAAAACAGTGATAGAACCTTGAAGTTTATACATTTAACTTCAAATTGAAAAAAAATATACGCAGAAATATTTATTAGAAATTAAATAATAAATGAAAATAACTTCAATTCCTGATGTCCCCTTTATCGGTCTGCCTAGACCCCCTTTATCGGCCACCTTTTAGATAAAATTTTAGCTGATTGGATGTATAAAATTTATTTACATCTATTCTAAATATTTATATTTATTTTGAAATATAACTTAATCAATTTGTTTATTTATTTTGACATTAAAAAATTAAATTGACTATTTTGCATATAAATGCGGATAAACTCAAAAAAAGTAAAACTAAGATGGCCGATAATGCATACAGAGGTAATTTTCTTGTATCTATATTCGGCCACCGTATTTTTAATATAAATTAGGTAATAATCATTGAATTTTCAACTCCTAAAATTACTATAAAACGAGCTAATAAGATTACAAAAAAAAATCGGACTTTTATTATTATTTTTAATTAGTAATCGGTTATTGAAAAAACAAGAATACTTAACCTACCTGATAAGAAATCATTAGAAATCGCATCTGACGCACTACTATTTTTTTTTCCTTATAAAATGAATTTTTACAATAATCAAAGTATGTTTAATCTAAACTAGATTAATTTTACTTTTTTTTTTTAAACTATTTACGCATTAATATGTACTTATTGTGGAAATATATCAATTTTTCGACTAAGTAACCGATAAAGGGGGGCTAGCCGATAGAGGGGTCACTTACCTTAAATACAGGTTTAAATAAAATTCAAATCAATTTAAAATTACCGCTAAAAAAATAAATTTCTTATTTACTTCGTATGCTCTGTAATTTTTTTTAAATTCCATCACTTCGGGCGAGAGAGTGAATTTGAATTTAAATAAAATCCGTAATCACTTCGAACACACAGAATTTATTTCATTTTAATAAAAATACTGACTATTTAAAAATATATTTTATGGCGCAAAAAATTTTACGCCCTAAAATAATTGTCTTGATTATAAATTGAAAAAAAAATTTTTTCTTGGGGCAAATAAATTTTCTCCAGTCCTAAGAAAATTTTTGTCTTGAACTCAAAGTGAAAAATATTTATTGCGCCAATAAATAATTTTTTTTTTCTGTACTACACGTAATTTTGAGTAATTAGTTTCGCTCAACCTTATTTAAGATTTATATTAGCAATAATAAATATAAAATAGTAAACGTACAGAGATGATAAAAATTTATTGATTATTGTTATTATTAAAGGCATTGACAAATATCGCGGAAGTACCAGAAGGACGAGAAGAATTGCTAGCTCATTTAATATTTATTGAGCACATCAATACGGGAAGAGATAGAGTATTGAAGAAACATAAAAATATCCTGCTCAAAGTAATACAATGGCATCCGTGATGACTAGCAAAAAATAAACCCATTCATATATATATATATACATATTTTTATTTACTTCCATTTTTATGCTTTTATATTTTACGATCAAACGAAAATTAATCATCAATTATTAACCGGTAAAAAAATCACAAGATTGCTCTGAAGAATAGATTGCTACGTAATAAAGATTTTGTCGGGCAAGTAAATTTGTTATTCATGATATTGTTTTATTTAAAAAGGTATTCAAAATAATTACTATCATTAATAAAGTGCATATGGGATTTTTTGTGATTTTTGATTCATAATTTTGTTTAGTTTTTTTTAGTTGTGATTTGTTGAAGTCAAAGTATACTTTAATTAAATATATATATATATATATATATATATATATATATATATATATATATATATATATATATATATATATATGTTTTCACAAGTGTTTTATGATGCTGATATTTGAGACGTCAGTTATCATCGTATTAATTAACAATGACACGACCCAGATGCATGTATTAAATTAAATTTATAAGCAAATATTAATTACTTCCGCGTCAGATATTTTACTGCAACATAGTATTTTTAGTGTGGTAATGGTATAAATATTTAACGAGTAAAGCAATGTCGTGTATATTTGTGGTATTTGTGATAAAGGCTCTGTAATTGATAATAAAAAAACGGTATTTAATTTCAAAGTATTTAAAAATTGTGATATGAGTAATTTTAAAATATTATAAAAAAATAATTAATAAATATTTGAATATCTTGGCGCGAAATTTAAATTTGGAGAGAACTAATCTGTAAAGTTATTTTATAAACATATCTGAGGCCGGGAAAAGGCACAAATTAAACTCAAGATTTTTCCAATGGTGGCGAGATAAAATCGCTGGTCATTTTGTTGAACGGATATGAAGTTTGATAAATTTTTCTTGTTCTCTTAATAATATAGATTTGTATTATTGGTAAATGAAATAATAATTGTATGTCTAGGTGAACAATATCCTGTCGCAAGGGGTAACGAGATTTGCGTTACACATGGATCACGCTATTGACGTGAATCAACGTGCGACGACGGTGGGATTAGACCGTGACAATGTCGTATTCTCTCCGTTAAATCTGGCAGGAACACTGGCAGTTGTACTGTTGGGTTCTGGCGGCAGGACTTTTGATGAAATAGCCAGCATACTTGGATTCGAAGCCGGCGTCGACATATCAGGACACTCGGAAATTATGCATCACATGTTTGGTATCTTATTAAATTCAATAAAATTGGCCAGCGGCACCGGCAGTCCACAAACATCGGAAGTTTTTTCAGCCGGTAGTATTTTTGTACAATCCGGGTATTCTATACGTCCTGAATTCGCGGCAATCGCTCGTGACGTTTACAAAAATGACGTTATCAATGTCGATTTTCTTCACGAACCGTCCTTAGCACAAAGTATCATAAATAATTGGGTTAACTGAAATATACGAGGAGGAAAAGTCAGTAGTATTTTATCGTAAATTAATAGTATACAATAAATCTCAATAATTTGTTCATTTATGTATTTAACTTACATCAGTATCAAATACTGATACACGTAATTTTATTTATCTGTGTACTTTTATACACACATACAATGTAATGTAATACGTAAATCAAATTTACACTGAAACTGATTGTTATCAATTAAATGATTTTTATTGATAATCAATCAGTCGATGATACATCTATTGAACCAATAAAGCACAATTATTTACCCAAGACCAGCTCATCGGGTTTTTATCGTCGTAACATTAAATTGAAATAAAATATCCATCGAGTCATAGACATTTTATGTACTTCCATCTTCTGATTTATGCACTTGGAAAAATATTTAGATATAAGTATTTACCTTTTATCTACAATATATACTTATCATTACCTTGTACTGCCATTCATCGTACATCGTACGCCGTATTTTTATTGTATTTCTTTCAATGAGTATACGTCACCCATATCCTACTTTATTCTCTCACTGTATTGATTTATCATGACGTAGTTATAATTGTCATTGTTTTATTGTAAGATGTCCGAGAATAGATTTTAAAAAACCCGGTTATTGATTTTTTTAAAATAAAAAAAATTTATCATTATATAAATATATAAAAATAATATTTAATAATTAAATATAATTAATATATAATTATATTTTTAATTATTGACTGGAAATAAAATTTTACGAGTAATTATTTATTTTAATGGTTTTTTTTATTGGAGTAAGTAATTAGACGATCGTTTGATGGCTCAAAGAATTTGAGTTTCTGAAGATTTTTTTTTTTTTTTAATTTTTTTTAAATATTGTAGCTCTTGATGGTATAGCGGGAATGACGAAAACGTAATTATATTCTATACTAAAAAGGAGTAACAAGCGACTGGTGATGAGTGATGTCATACAGGAGTAAGTATTACAAGTGTATGCATTGTATACAAACAGATGGTCATTGAATGAATATAAATCCCGGGAAATCCGCTGCTTTGGGAACTTCCCACTTTTATACATATATATATATATATATATTTAACTGTAATAAATACTGGTCGTTCAAAATAATTACGTCGTATTTTTTTCCTCACGCGTTTAAATTGTAACAAATTTAAATTTACGATTCAAATTCAAATTTGTATTCAACCCGCGTTACTGGTGTGAATTGATGATTTGAATTTTGAAATGAATATTTAAATTTATACTTTTATTAGTTACTACGAGATGGATGGGATTTTAAATAATTTATATTCAATGGGGCTAGCAAATTATTGATATCTTTTAAGAATTTCTTTTTTGATCTTTTGAAGTTTTTTGAATTTTGCGCGCGAAATAGGAATTTTTTTTTAATGACCCATTATTTTACCTTTGTGAATTTTTTTTTCGGTATTTCCCAATTTAAAAAAAATTAAAAGATTTAATTACTGATATTTTTTTTAAATCTGGGGTTAAAAATTATAATTATCGGATTAGTTTTTAATTTTCTGTGGATGGGAGGGTAATTGCATCAACAAGAGTCGCGATGTTGATCATTATAATTTTTGGAACGGTTATTTCGTGAATTACTCGAGCTCGAGAAACTTGATCGTGGCCTTTAAATTCACCGTAAGATTTCTGCCCTATGTTTTTATTATTTTTATTATCATTATTATTTACTACACTAAAGGTATTTTATATTCGGAGCAACTATTTATTATTATTATTGTTGTTGATTTATTTATTTTAAATGTATATTGTCAGTATGTTTATTACAAAGCCAGAGTTTAAAGAATTTCTCGCTGCTTTTTAATTACCGGCGTACAGATAATTTTCGTCAGGTTAATAAATAATGAATTTATTGAACAAACACAATAATTGTCAAGCGTTTATCGACAAATCCAACTAAAAAATTTCCAACATATCATTCGTATTTATTTTTATGTATATTTATATAAAATATAGTCAGCGACATGTACTAGTGTAACGAGTAATGGAAAAAAGAGCACTCTTGCACAAATCAATACTAAAGTTTACGCCGGCCATCGGCAAACGTTTAAGCGGCTCGCAATAACAAACATTTTTAAAAAACAATTCAAACCTTCAGCATCAAACATAAATACAGTCCTCATATATTTTTATTCGCGATGAAAATTAATACAAAATTATTGTCAACCCAAAAGTAAATAAAAATGTAATTTTGAAGGCGTGAAAAAAAATTTCAGGATATAAACGTAGATCTTTAAATTCATTTCTACCTCAATTTTTCTTTTTCATCTTACCCGTCTTGATTCATGATCAAATCGGGTAAAATAAATGAAAAATATAAAAGCCATACTTATCACTTATCAAATCAACTACTCGATTCCACGTGACTATAATTGCATAATTAATTATTAATTATCGCGATTAATAGCAAGGAAATCAGGATACACAAACATACATCTATACATATATATTATATATGTTTATATTTAAACGCGACTTGTTTATCAAAGCGGTGGGGACAGAAACGCGGTAAATACGAGTGCGAGACCATAACGTGAGTCAGTTGCTCTTACTCGGCAATACCCACGGTTTACTACCTCCCGTGACATTATTACCTATATATATACACATATATAATAAAATAACGGCATAACGTGACACCGGTATTGATTCTCAAACTTCTGTTTCATCATTTAATAAATTGCGCGTTGCAATTTATTTTCTTTCTACTTCATTACTTCATTTTCGCTAAATTGCGTAAACTCATTACTTATAAAATACACTAATATAATTAAAGTAAATTTCTCGAAAGTATATATCATAAACTTAAATAAAATACTAATTTAATTAACGGTGTTATAATAGTGTGGATAAGCCCGGAGGTTTGTATAACTTTTTTTTTTAAAGTGAAATCCAATTCACTTTACGCGGGAGAATAAATTCAATTTTTTATGCTACGTCAACCTTGTCTCCTGATTTAAATTTTACATGAAATAATCTTAAAAATCAAATATTTGATTCGTGTAAATATTTAATTATAATTGTAAGTTACTAAATTCGAGCTAAATAATTATCACGTCGTAAAAATAAATAATAATTGACTCATTATTTGAACGTGATCATGTAATTTTAAAAAATTTTTTTATAAATAATTATTGCATTGTTATCATTGACGTGTGGTTTATATATATGTATATATATATAAGGAAAGGAAGATGAGAGTCCTTGACTTTCGAGTGTTTTTTTGTAACCATTACGTGAATCTAGTTCTCCTTGTCCCTGATAGTTATGTTAATTTAAATTAAAATCAGTCCTGAAAAATATAAATAAATAAATAAATTAAAGTTTAAGTGAATTACTTAATTTTTTTTTGGTATTGTTGATTTTTATAGATGTCAAAAATAAATATAGCGTTGATACTATTTGTATTGACGGTGGGCGTTGATTTACAAATAATATTCCCCGAAGATTTTGAACCTACGATTCCAGTGGCTTATTATGGAAATGGAGGTCAACATCGTCGACCTTTCCCGTCGTTTAGTGTCGCGAGTTTACCGCCGATACAAAATATACGACCGCCAATTAATTTTGATGTGGGTAATATCAATAAAGTCACTGCTGATGCAAGACCGTTTGTCCACAATACGATGACCGGTGAAGAAAAATACTGGAGTGATCATGTAAGCTCATTATTATTTAATTATTTTTTTTTTATGTTGATAAAAGTTGTGTAATTTAATTATACATTTCACGGCAGAGCGATATGAGAAATGATAAAAATATCTTGTGATAATTATAATTAGTAATTACTAACAATCTGCAGCTCCCATGTGACTGCAATTGATAATAAAAAAACGGTATTTAATTTCAAAGTATTTAAAAATTGTGATATGAGTAATTTTAAAATATTATAAAAAAATAATTAATAAATATTTGAATATCTTGGCGCGAAATTTAAATTTGGAGAGAACTAATCTGTAAAGGTATTTTATAAAAATATCTGAGGCCGTGAAAAGGCACAAATTAAACTCAAGATTTTTCCAATGGTGGCGAGATAAAATCGCTGGTCATTTTGTTGAACGGATATGAAGTTTGATAAATTTTTCTTGTTCTCTTAATAATATAGATTTGTATTATTGGTAAATGAAATAATAATTGTATGTCTAGGTGAACAATATCCTGTCGCAAGGGGTAACGAGATTTGCGTTACATATGGATCACGCTATTGACGTGAATCAACGTGCGACGACGGTGGGATTAGACCGTGACAATGTCGTATTCTCTCCGTTAAATCTGGCAGGAACACTGGCAGTTGTGCTGTTGGGTTCTGGCGGCAGGACTTTTGATGAAATAGCCAGCATACTTGGATTCGAAGCCGGCGTCGACATATCAGGACACTCGGAAATTGTGCATCACATGTTTGGTATCTTATTAAATTCAATAAAATTGGCCAGCGGCACCGGCAGTCCACAAACATCGGAAGTTTTTTCAGCCGGTAGTATTTTTGTACAATCCGGGTACTCTATACGTCCTGAATTCGCGGCAATCGCTCGTGACGTTTACAAAAATGACGTTATCAATGTCGATTTTCTTCACGAACCGTCCTTAGCACAAAGTATCATAAATAATTGGGTTAACTCAAAGACACGAGGAAAAATTAATAGCATTTTACCCGAGCCACCTAGTCGTGCCAGTAAAGTTATTTTAGCTTCCGCATTGTACTTCAACGGCGAATGGAATCAACATTTTTTCAAAGGCGCTACCAAAAGGTACTTCATTATAATAATTTAAAAAAAAAATTAAAAAAATTTTTCTTTGTCTTCTCATTAAATTTCTTTTTCATCCTCTCATTATTTTTTTTTTAAATCTATCCTTCAGAAAACCGTTTTATCTCGCATCAGGACAGACAATTAATGTCGATATGATGTATAATGGCGGTGAATTTCCATTTTACGAAGACAAACAGCTCGGAGTTAAAATCCTCGGCTTACCTTACAGAGACAGCGATTCCGTAAGTTATTTTTTTCTCTTTTTTCCATCGCATCGACTATTAAATCACATTGTAAACTTTAATAATCATGTGAATCAAGATAATGATGATCCTAAAATTACCAATCGCAATTATTTTTATCCTCATCTTGATTAACAGGCAATTACTGGGTATTCATTAAAATCCGAGGCAACAATGTACGTGTTACTACCAACAGGAACGGGCTCAAATGCTTTAAATGACCTAGAATCCCGCATCACTCCAGACGTAATAAATTCATTAATAAATAAAATGATGAATTCGACTTGTATAATAGCGATTCCACGGATGAAACTATCGAGTACATTGAGTTTAAATCGCGCATTACAATCACTCGGGCTCACTTCACTGTTTACTCCGGGTGCAGCTAATCTGGGATTACTATCAACTGGTTTAAATAATGAATCAAATCCATCCACAAGTGATCCCATTATTTTCTCAAGGATCAATACCGATGATGATGATACTAATCCTATGACCCCGACCACCAGCAACGGAGACGGGACTAGTGGCAGTACCGTCAGCGGAAAAGACTTTTCTGGGAAGAATAATTACTTCAGGTACAAAGATTTACAAGGTGGCTATGATATTCAGCAATGGGATAATGGAGTTTATCTGGAAAAAATTCACAGAACCATTCAAAAGCGACATGTCGATGTGTCTAGCTCGGGAAAATTGGGGGATAATAAACCAGCGGAAATCAATCAGCAGACGACTACTTCCTCGTTTTCAAGGTCTCCGTCGCCTTCAACCTCAACGACCTCATCAACGCCCTCGTTCTTCAATCACGATAAAAATCCAGTTAAAGTTACCCAAGATAAAAATGAAACTACTCAGCGTCGCAGTAAAAGACAAAGTCGTCCGATTGATGCCGGATTTCTGCGGTTTATCGAGGCCAAAGGATTTCCGTCTTATGGTTTAGATGCACTACGTAACAGCGCAAACTTCGTTAATCCTGGTTTGTATGCATCAGATGTACTTCATAAAGTTGAAATAGATATTACTGAAACTGGGACTGTCGCTGCTGCGGCAACAGGAGTTATAATTGCTAAATCTGGGGGTCAAAAAATATTAAATGCGAATCGTCCATTTTTGTTTTTCATAAGACATGACCCTTCTCGTTTAATTTTATTCTGGGGAACTGTTAATAAACCAACTCCTTTTTATTAATTGTTTATACTGTAAAAAGAGGTGTTAAAAATCAAATAATACCGGTGTAGGCGGTGTTAAAATACGGGTGTTAAATCGGTGTAAAAAAATGCCACATATAGAAATTAGAAAAAAAAAATGTATTAAGGTATATGACCCTTCTATCAACCAGGCCACCTTTATCGGCCACTTAGTCGAAAAATCGATATATTTCCACAATAAGTACGTATTAATGCGTAAATAGTTTTTTAAAAAAAAAGTAAAATTAATGTAGTTAAGATTAAACATACTTTGATTATTGTAAAAATTCATTTCATAACTAAAAAAAAAAATAGTAGTGCGTCAGATGCGATTTCTGGTGATTTCTTATCAGGTAGGTTAAGTATTCTTGTTTTTTCAATAACCGATTACTAATTAAAAGTAACAATAAAAGTCCGATTTTTTTTTTTGTAATCTTATTAGCTCGTTTTATAGTAATTTTAGGAGTTGAAAATTCAATGATTATTACCTAATTTATATTAAAAATACGGTGGCCGAATATAGATACAAGAAAATTACCTCTGTATGCATTATCTGCCATCTTAGTTTTACTTTTTTTGAGTTTATCAGCATTTATATGCAAAATAGTCAATTTAATTTTTTAATGTCAAAATAAATAAACAAATTGATTAAGTTATATTTCAAAATAAATATAAATATTTAGAATAGATGTAAATAAATTATATACATCCGACCAGCTAAAATTTTATCTAAAAGGTGGTCGATAAAGGGGGTCTAGGCAGGCTGATAGAGGGGACATCAGGAATTGAAGTTATTTTCATTTATTATTTAATTTCTAATAAATATTTCTGCATATATTTTATTTAATTTGAAATTAAATGTATAAGCTTCAAGGTTCTATCACTGTTTTATACATGAATTGGTTTTTTATATTTTAATTCTAAATTCGAAAAAAAAATACGCTCAACTGGCCGATAAAAGGGCCACTTACCTTACATATATATAAAAATTTAATGAATATTATCTGGAGGGAATTTCAATTTTAATATGAACTTATTTGAATAATTATTTATTTTATATGTAATTTATTTAAAAATTACACAATTTTACGGTCACCATTTTAATCACCAATGAATGAATTAATTAATAAAAATACTGTTTAACTCTAGTAAATAAAAAATTCACGAAGTTAAATATTTTTAACACCGGTAAAGAATATTTCCATCGAAGGCGGTGTTAATTTAACACCGAAAATTTTAACACCTACACTACCTGGACTTACCCCGGTTTTTTTTTACAGTGTACAAATATATGAAACTTTTATTACATAAATTACCACTTGTCTACCCAAATTTATTATTATATTATTAAGAGGAAGGAAAAAAAAACTTTTAGATATATTGAATTATCTTCTTACAAAAAATTATGCTGCTGGAAAATTTTCAATCTATTTTAAGTGCAAAAATTTAAAGATTTCATTGAAAATTATTTTCTTAATCAAAGAAATCAGAGTTCACCGCGAAAAATGCTGATGCGTAAATAAATTTCGATTCCTTTCTAGGGGGTTAAAATTAAGATAATCATTTTTCAGCTTAGATATCAAACTAATTATGTAATATTTTCTATTGATTTACTAATCCAGAAAATATCGATTTTAGAATAATTATTTTTCTTTCAGTGCAATAATTAAGCCATACTTTTTTAATTTTTCATATGGAAATAATTTAAATGTTTTAGAAGCTGTAAACATAAATTAGTATTTTTATACTGCCTAGTTTTTTGACATAAGCTAATACCAAAGCTTAAGTATATTTATTTATATTTAATTTTAAATTTAATATAAAAGTATAAAGATCAAAATGGAAAATTTTTCATGTTTTACTTACCGCGATTTTTTTTTTTTCATACAGTACGAACAAAATATAAGTTGAGATTCCCAGGGAAATACATTCACATATGATTATATGTTGATATTTATGACTTGTAATCATTAATAATATAATTTATGGTTATTATATATATAAATTAGGAAATCTTTTACAGAAAATTTATCTCAGTAATCAGATATGCATCTGAAATACTACCTTACGACAGAATCACGAACCGCAATTTATAATTCGCTCGTATCACTAAATCAGTAGCATTAGTCTGTAGATCTACGTGCCTAAAATGAATCAAATATATATATATATATATATATATATATATATATATATATATATATATTTACTTATTAATACCATTACTTATAGGTAAATCGTAATCGACTAAATTTGTGTCCGTAAAAGAAAATGTTCTTTTTTTTCCACCATCTTCTACAATTATCATTTCTGCGCATGCGCGTTAGTGAAAAATCATGAACTTCATTATAGCTAAGTAGTGGGAGTAAAAAAATTATTCTTTTGCGGACTTAAGGGTATTTTCAGACATTGCCCTCAATTTTTTTAAAAATAAACAATTGTCGGACAAATAAAAAATTATATCGGACATTGACGGACATTGGATGGACAATTGATTTGTTTATAACAAAATTTAAAAAATTAATATTGATGTGCCAAGTTAAGGGAGCTTTAAAAAAATACTAAAATTATTAGACGTCGGCTAACTTCAGTATCATAAAAAAATATGATCTTGAAGTTGACAGACAATCTATTTTTGGATTCTTCTTTTCAACAAATCAATAATAAAAAAAAAAATGAAAAATATGTACATGTAGAAAATTAAAAAATATCTGGGTGTAATTTTTTAAAATATAAATTTTTTTAAAATTACCGCTTTGAAAAAAGTCCACAAAATATTAAATGTCAAAAAACTTCAATGATCCAGAAATAAGTGTGAATGTAGCTGATGATTTAAAATTTGAAAAATTTTGAAATAAGTGAATTAAATGTAAATTGGATAACAATAAAAATTTGCAATTTAAAATTTGTCTCATGTCTGCTACATTCCAAACTAATGATCCAGAAGTTAACAATCGAAAGTTTTCTGAGTTTTTTTTCCAAATGAATTAAAAAAAAAAAAGTAAAAATATGCACATGTAGAAAATTTAATGAACTATAAGTGCAATTTTTTAAAATATTTTTTTTTTTTAATAATATATCATTTTGAAAAGAATTCAAAAATTATCTGACCTCAGCTAACTTCAGTATCATAATATTTTTGTCGTCTAATAATTTTTGGATTTTTTTTTACCGATAAATTATACAGAAAAAATTATTTTAAAAAAATGCACCTGTAGATTTTTCAATTTTTTACATGTGCAATTTTTTACTTTTCTTGTTTTTTGTAATTTATTTGTTAAAAAAAAATCCAAAAATTGCTAATTGTTAATTAATTTCAGGTTCATAAAATATTCTGTTTTGAATCAAAAATTTTTTAGTAATTTAAATATTAGTGCCTTACAACTGCAATATTAAAAATATATAAAATATATATATAGAGTAATAATAATAATAATAATAATAATAATAATAATAATAATAATAAATAATAAAAAAATATTTATTATTTATTTCTTCTAATTATCAACGGATGAAGAAATACACATCTTTTAATAAAATAGCTTTTGCAAGACTGAGCAGTAATAATATATGATTATCTAATATATATTATTATGAAATCATAGTGTCATACCTCATAAAAAAAACTAATAATTTGTACGCTAAGCAATATTGTATATTGGTTATTAAAATATTAAGTTTAAAAAAAAATTTGTAATTTAATGATATCCTCAATCTCCATATAATTATAGTTATAATTATTTACATGTAAAATAGACCTAATAAAGTTGTAACAGTACATAATAATGATGATAATTATGATACGCATTGAGCTAAAGAGTATGACAATTAATTAATTAGTTAGTTAATTAATAAATAACAAAATTAAATAATTAAAGTTCATCGTACTCACTTGGCCGCGCTAAATTAAAGTCAAGTACTTCGTCGGATGTCAAAAAACGTACGTCGCTGTCATCAGATAGTACCGAACCGCTGCTACCGGAGCCTCTTTTATAAGTTTTACGTCGTCGTAACACGACAATTATTATTCCAGTAGCAATAGTTACTGCTGCTATCAACACCACAACAATACTAATTATCTCCGACATACCTAGACTCGCTACCGCGTGTAATTGTTCAGCTCGATCACCAAAAACTTCCGATTCTGACGAAACTTTATTATTAATAACCGAGTCTGTAGTCTTTTTGTACTTAGTAATAATTACGGTATTAAATTCTGTTGTTTGTTCATGTAATTTTATCGTAGGAAATGGTGTCTCTGGATGAATAGCTTTGTTGTCTGTTGTTTTGGTCCTGCTTCTGGTAATTTTAAGACGTGGAAGTGGACTCGTTCCCGTTAATTCAATTGTTTCTAATTTAGTTGTGATGGATGGCGATAATTTACGAGGTGCGGTTGATACTTCGGGGTCTATTTCATCTTTCGGGTCTATTGTTATCACTGATGGATTTAATTTTGTCGGCAATAGTCCAATTGTTGGTGACATAGTCGGCGATGCTGGATAATCCGTTATGGCTGTGAAAATATTATTATTTTAATTGTTATTATTTATTTGTCATAATTTTGATTAAATTATTTAGTGTATAATTACCAAGAATGCAGTACTCGGCGAAGTCTGGGCAACAAGTGGAATTCTCTGCGCAGTCGAGAGAACACTGACAGGCATCGGGTGAAGACAATGGTATGATTGTTGTCCAAGTATTTATTCCAGGTACATTACCGCATCTACCTCGACAACTTTGCAGTGCATTTATTATTTCAATTTGATCTGTAATAATATTGCTACGTTTTTAATATAAGCTGTAAGACAAATTGTTGTTAAGGAGATTTTATAAGAGTTATGGAGTGTGATAGGTCTCAGGATGATTCATAGTCATCCGTCCGGGTTTTTCCGACTTGTCCCGGTTTTTTAAGTATCCGGGGCAGGTCAGGCGGACTTTTTTTTGTATGGATTTTTTAACTTTCAGCTTTTAAATACTGAATAATAAAAAAATTCAGCAGCTGAATTTTTTAAACTTTAAAAATTTATGATGCTGAAGTCAGCATATAATTTAAAATTAAAAATTTTTTTTTTTTAACAATTTTATTTTAAAAAAATAAATTAATTAAAATATGCATGTGTAGAAAAATTAAAAAAACTGTAGGTGAAATTTTTTGAAATATTTTTTTTTTTAAATTTATTGTTTTTAAAAAAATCCAAAAATTATTAGACGTCGAAACCATAAAAATTTAATCATTCAATTTAAAAAATTGTTTATAATTATTAAAAATTAATTTATTTTAATGAAAACCAAAAATGTATTAACAGTTTTTTAACTTTTAGCTGTCAAGATTTTTTTAAAATGTCAAAATTTTTTATAAAAATAAAATTAGCCGACGTCTAATTTTTGCATTTTTTTTTAAATGATAAATAATTAAAAAAAAATATTTTTAAAACATGCATCTATAGTTTTTAAAACTTTTAACATGTGCATATTTTTAGTTTTTTTTTTAAATTAAATTAAATTGTTAAAAAAAAATTCAAAAATTTTTAATTGTCTGCTAACTTCAGGGTCATAAATGTTTCATCTTTTCCGCGGTTCAAAAAAGTATTTCCCGGTATAATCTGGTAAATTTTATTTACAACGCATATTTTTTTATAAATTTTTTTACCATAGCGATTTTAAAAGCCCGTCGAGATTAAATTTTTAATATCCATTAGTACTCTGATAAAAAAAACAATGGGTTATTTTTTCCAGCCAAGATTACAAATCAATTAAATTGAAAATTGAATAGAAGATAAATCTGACAGTACTCGATACAAATAATTAAAATAACTTATTTGAACCAGTACTTTTTACAAAAACCAAATGGAATTTAAAGTTTTATCACGTCCTCGTTTTATTATTAAATACTTGCCATCGTTTGTAGTCACACTACGTGCAGTAGTATCGGAATCAATTTTTTTAGCTTGAGTGCACTCTTCAGCTTGTAGAATAGCAACATCGTCAATTGCCAAATCGCTGACATAGCTCGTGCCACGTACACCTTCAATTATTATCTGCGAGCAATAAAACATCACTTAATAATTTTCTCCTACTACTACATACATATATTATAAATTACATCTTATGTATACAGTAAATTTAGTATGGAAAATGAAATTTATTAGACTAGTTATATGAAACTTGCCTGGAAACTTGAGTTTGTCTTTGGAAGATCAAACAAACCGTGTAGCCAACGATTACCCTGATTACCCAGCTTTTCGAACATTATTTTAGGTGTCTCTATACTCTCTTCTTTAAAGTACACACGTAGTGCACCTATCGTTCCACCGTACATGTGATACCTATTACCGTAATTTAAATTAAAATTAAACATTCATTTAATTATAAATAAATAAATAATTATTTACTCACCAGAATGAAAAACATCCGGAGTCTGTGTATGACGCATTATATAAAGGGGAAATAATCCGCGCAGTATCATTTACAAGTCGACCGGAAGCCTCAATATAAAGATAGTAACCTGGAATAGTATATTAGATATAATTATGATATTAATATTTATAATTTATATTTGATGCTGAAGTTAGCAGACAGTTAATAGTTTTTGGATGTTTTTTAACGAATCGATTATAGAAAAAAAAAAAAAAAAGAAAATGCATGTGTAGAAAATTTAAAAAGCTACAGGTGCAATTTTTTGAAATATTTTTATCATGCTGTAAAAATTTTTAAATTTATTGTTTTAAAAAAAATTACAAAAATTGTTCGACGTCGACTAACTTCAGTATAACATTTATTTATTTTTTTTAAATTTTAAATAAATAAATTTTAGCGCCATTTTATACTGTCCTCGTTGGTTGGTCAACAATTTAAAAAAATTTTAGTGCTTAAAGTTAGCCGACGTCTAATTATTTTTAAAACGATGAATTATAAAAAAATATATTTTAAAAAATTGCACCTGTAGTTTTTAAAATTTTCTACATGTGCATATTTTTAGTTTTTTTTTTTTGTAATTGATTTGTTGAAAAAAAAAATCCAAAAATTGTTAACTGTCTTCTAGCTTTCGGATAAAAAATTTTTGTTAGGAAAATTACTGAAAAATTATTGAAAGAGTCATTGAGATGATAAGAGAAATAAACGTATATATAAATTATAAATGTGTTTTTTTATCATTAACTAAAAATAATCATAAGATAATAAAATAAAAATAGTAAGATAATTACCATCATTTCCGGCGCCAAGTGTATGATCATATGTTGGTCCAGTACCAATATGAGAACTCGGTGTTTCAAAATTATGCCGTCGCCAGTCAAAATCGTGCCGCGGATCTTGTTCCCACCAGCAAAGATCCGGTTTTTCAAAATCGCATTTTATTGGCGCCGCGGCGGTCGTATCTGAAATTCTTTTTTTAATTGAAAGCTCACAGTTATAAAAAAAAAAATAATTAATTAATTAATAACTAAACAAGCAAATAAAGTAAATAAATTTACGTACCTCTACAGTAAGGCGCAGTTCCATTCCATTGTTTTCCATTGCAGTAAATTTCCGCAGTACCAATTAATACATGTCCCGGTTCGCAGAAATACATCAGTATCGCCCCGTTATATTTCGAAGCAACTAATGCATGGTCTGGAGTTGCCAATGAAGGACACTGCGAATCTGTTAAATTGTTATATTTTTTATAAATAAGTAAATAAAATTAATTTTTTATTTACTGTCATGTCAGTTTTACATGAAACTGAAGTTAGCAGACGATTATAAATTTTTGATTTAAAAAAAATAGAAACTAAAAATATGCACATGTAGAAAATTTAAAAAACTACAGGTGCAATTTTTTGAAATGTTTATATTTTTCTAATTTATCGTTTTTGGAAAAATTCAAAAAAATTATTAGACGTCGGCTAAATTCAGTATCATTTTTATATGAAATTAAAGTTAGTAGACGATTCAAAATTTTTGAATTTAAAAAAAAAAAAAACTAAAAATATGCACATGTAGAAAATTTAAAAAACTGTAGGTGCAATTTTTTTAAATATTTTTTTTTTTTATAATTTATCGTTTTTAAAAAAATTCAAAAATTAATATACATCGCCTAACTTTTAGTATCTAGTTTTTTATTTATATCTGACATTTTCGGTTGTTATATTTTCAGCTAAACATAAATTATTAAATAATTAATAGTCAAAATGACGTATATTTATTAACCTGCCGTAAGTTTATTCAAATATATAAATTAACTGACATTAAATAACTTAAACAACTTAAACTTACTAACGCAAACTGGCGTTGGTGTGTCCCAAGTGCCGCGAACACACGTCGAGTATTTATTGCCGACTAGGGTGAATCCTTCGAAGCAATTAAATCTGATAATCCTTCCACGACCGCGTGATCGTACTTTACCGTTTGGAAATAGAACAGGCGGGCATCGAGCTGCATTTGATAAATAAATTATTTCATTATTCCATCGTAAATTAGTTAATTTTTAACTTACAGTTGTTATTATTATCCCACGCGCCAGCCAAACATCCACCGACAATAAACAGTAACATACAAAAATTCTTCATATTTTGTTATCAATTTTTTTAACACTTTTTAAACTGATGGTTTTGTAATTAGTAAGTAATTAGCAATGAGTATGGTAATGGTTGACTGGAAGTGAAAGCAGAGCAACGAGATGACTGATGTGTAAACGTTTGTCCTTTTGAATTGATCAAGAGAACGAAGGCGTAGACGTTACTTCCCTCCCGGGTGTTTTGTGCGATTGTTTACTATCTGTTTCCGGTAAAACTTATCAATCTTCAACCAGTGTCAGGCCTTGGATTCTAATTTATATCTTTCACTTATTCATATTTTTTAAAATACACTTTTTTTTATCCATTGACATATGGCTTTTTTTTACATTCCTCACATCATTCACTGAAATTTATTACAACTTCCCTTGGAGTTTAAATTTTTATCATTAAAAGTTGACAATTTAAATTTTTTAAATAATAATAGTTATTTTTTTGGATACAAATTTAATTTAAAAATGAGAATAAAAAGATAAAGATCAAAATGGTTCATTTTATATTTAACTTACTGCTGTTTTGTTTTGTACATAAACTTTTGGGCATGGAAATTTTCTGTGGATTGCTTTATTGATACGAACAATCTAAGAAACTCAATTTTTGAATTTGGGAGTAGAATGAAAATTAACTTCTAGGAAAATTGAGATTAAGGAACAGGATCGAGCTTGAATTTAATAAGAGACTTTCAGAAATAATTTTCATTCACGTTTGATTGGGTTTCAATCAATAGTTTTCGAGATATCGATCCATATGGATAGAGGTAGATTTTTGGGAATTAAATTTTTGAATCTGGAAGCAGAGACTTTAAAAATTTATAACTTCTAAAAAAATTGAGATTAAGGGTCGCCATTGGGCTCAAATTAAAGAGGGAACTTTCAGAA
This sequence comes from Microplitis demolitor, assembly GCF_026212275.2. Lineage (NCBI taxonomy): Eukaryota > Metazoa > Arthropoda > Insecta > Hymenoptera > Braconidae > Microplitis > Microplitis demolitor. The sequence goes on along the minus strand of NC_068554.1, from coordinate 5,137,656 downwards.
ACAATTTTCGTTAATGTTTGATCTAGTTTCGATCAATAGTTTTCGAGATATCGATCTATATAGATCCATATAGATAGAACTAGATTTTTGGGAATCAAATTTTTGAATCTGAAAGCAGAGACTTTAAAAATTCATAACTTCTAAAAAAAATTGAGATTAAGCGTCGCAATTGGGCTCAAATTAAAGGTGAGACTTTTAGAAATAATTTTCATTCATGTTTGATTGAGTTTCGACCAACAGTTTCCCAGATATTGATTTATATAGACAGGGGTGAACTTACCCTAAATCTACATGACTAAAATAGATATCCAAACACAAATATTTAGAACACTAATTACTAAAGTAAACTTGAAAAATTTATTTCACGATCGAACATATAAATTAATTACAACTTCTTTTCATTTAAAATATTTATTACAAAATTATTTGCTTATAAAAATTTTTCAAACAATTATTGCTTGTAAAACAATTAAACAATCATTTTTCCATAAAGAAAATATATATTCCACAAAATATATTAAAATAGCCAGCTATTTGTTATATATAATCGATAATTAACGTACTTATTTTCTATACACATTGTCATTTTTATTACTATTATTAACATTACTTCTATTACTATGATTATCAACGTAATGTTCAGGAACAAATAACCCGATTTGACCATCAGGAAGAACTATTTTGCGTACCATATTACTATTATTATTATCTAATTGCAAATTACCACCACTTAAATTCACTTGATTATTATTTATCACCGATTTAGTAGGATCATTAACAAATCTACCATAGTTATAACCCAAATAATTACAGTGCTCATTAATTTTACCCCTGGTTTTATTTCTTCCATCAACATGACCGCCGTTCCTCGCTTCGGGATATTTACGGGATGATAAAAATTCATTACTTTTATCTTTAGCAGCAAACACCGCAATAGGTACACCAAATTGAACTTGTTTATCCGGATGTCTAACTTCCTGAGGCACTCGATACTTTGCTGGGAATCTCTTGTCAGTATTTCTGTGATAAATACCTTCAGCATTAGTACTAGTAGCTGGCTGATTATTTATTGGAAGAGGTTCATTTAAGTAAATGGGAACTCGTTGCGGAATTTGCGGACAAGTTTGATGTTGATTAATCATCGCCAAGTACTTAGAGGGCTGTGATAACTTTTCCAAGTTTTTTTCCTGCTTACTTTGATGACAACAACCCTGATGTGAATGCAACTGCGGTCTAAAGTACTCGTGATCGTTTGAAAATAATTCCGGATTGTATTGATCTTCGAATGATAAAATTTTCAAATTTTCTAGGACTGCTTCGTTCCAAAGCATTTTATCCTGAGTGTAATTATTGCAATCGATGTTTAATTTTAAATTATTATTTGATCTATTGATTGTCGCGTCATTGACTGGTCGTATATTTTCATAAATGTTATTATTTATCAGCCAATTTTTGTGTCTCTCCGTCCATTCGGTATCCGCAGGTGCTGCTTTAGTAGATTTCCAAGTTAAATTTTTCGTATCTTCATTTTTAATTAAAAATTCATTATTAATTTTCAATGCTCTGGTATTATTTATTTCCTGTCGCAGAGGTATCGGTTCATACGCAACTGGTCTATGTAAATACTGTTGCTGTTGTGGTAAATGCGGATTGACGTCAGGTTGATTGTAATTTTGTGTAAAAAAATTAAAATTCCCAGTATTGGTATCATTTTTAATCGGTAGATTTAAATGAGGAAGTAAATAATTGTAAGAAAATTTATTTTTACAATTTAAATTTTCGTTTTCTGCAGCAGCAGCAGCAGCAGCAGTTGAAGTACAAGTAGTAGCTTTAGTGGATTTAGTTTTAGTAGTAATAGCAGTAGTCTCTTTATTGAGTTCGCGCTTCTCTCCATTAAATCTAATGTAATCGTCTTTGTGAATGTCAGTACGTGATTTTAAAAATCCATTTTGTGAAAATGCTAGAGGATAATGTGATTCCATTTTATCAGCAGTTATTGTTTGTAATACCGGAGCTAAATTTCCTTTTATTTCTCTTGATGTTTTTATATTTTTTTCATCAAAATAATAATTATTATTATCAAGACACGGATTTTTGTAACACGGATTGATAACTTTATTTTGGTGTTTATTTTTTTTATCGAATTTAAATATCGCGCTTGGAGTTGGATAATAGAGTAATTGTTGATCAACCTGTGGGTAATAATGAGATTTATCTTTTGGTAATAGAGGTTGAGAGAATTCATGCGGAAAGGATTCATGATTGTTGGTTTTATTGATTTTACGACAAGCTTCAGTTTGTAAAGGATGAGCTTGAGTTTGTGTTATTTTAGGCAGAGCATAAGGATGTGGATCGAGATGAGAATGTGTTTGTGGAACTTGAGCTGTTGAAGGTTTAACTTTACTCAGATGCTCAAGATCAAATAAAAATTCACGTGGTTGAGCTCTCCTCAGTATCGCCGGCATGTGCTTTAAATTACGACGAATTAAATTCCTTTCATTCTCAACGTGAGCATCCCAACCGACTGGTGGAGATGAAACTGTACTGCCCACTGGGGTATTTACAGTTCTATTTATCAATTTATCATCAGACAATTTTTTTTCAACTCCCTTTACATTTGAATCCGTATCCGTGTCTGTAATTATCAAAGTGTCTGCATCTTTGTCTATATTTTTATTATCAGTCTCAGTGGTTTTGTTTATTCCCGTAGTCAATGATGCTGATAGCTCAGCTTCTTCGGGTTCTGTTGTGTCTACACAGAAAAACGGATCAGGTATAGGGAAGACTAGCTTGTCAGGAAGAGCTGCTAGTGCATTTTTAATTCTTAATTCCACGGTCTCGTAATCATGAGGCGTTGATTTACTAAATGGATTTAATGGAGTGGAATCATTATTATCACTTGTTACGGTACATGCTTGTACTTCGGTACTCCTCTCACTGGTACGAGATGTACCAGCCCTTGGAAATGGATAAGTGTCATTGTTATTTGAAGCTGTGCCTCGTTTACTGTGTGTCCTCATATAAATGTTTGCTAGTCTCGACTTTATCTCCGTAACGGGGTCTAAAGATAACGTTAATGTTATAATTATTATTTTTTATTGTAACTTATTTATAAATAAACAGACATTGTTTATTATAATTTGCGTCAGAGTCGAAAATAAATTGGGGCAATGATCGATACTGAAGCTTTTATTTAAAACTAAAAGTTAATTAAATGTCGGATGAAAAAATAAGTCATTTTTTGTGGTGGAAAAAATAATTATAGAATTTACTTACCTGGGATATTTAATTTAGAGTAATCAACATCAAAACTTTCATCAATTTTATCACACAGGTCTTGGTACATTTCTTTAGCAAGTGGATCCCATGATTGGTCTGATTCATCAATATCAGAGTTGTCATTTTTACTAGATTTACTGTCGACAGTTTCTTGTTCTCTGGCCCGAGGTGAAAAACTGTAATAATTATTATTGATTGTTTGTAAATAAGTAGACTGTAAAATATTAGCGAAGTAAATTTAGAGTAAATGCGAAGTGGGCTGTTTATTTATTTAACTCATTACGAAGAAGAGTTTAATTTAATATTTGAATTCTGGTTCGGAGTGAATGCAGATTTAAATAAAATTCAGATCACTTCGAATTCACTCTCAATTTTTTTTTAATGTAAGATAAATAAATAAAGTAAAAGTAAGTGTGAAAAAAATGATTTACTGAAGCGGATCAATTGGAATATTGTCAAGATTGTCATCAACTTCATTGGCGATGCTGTCATCTTCAAATAATCTTCTTCTAGTTTTTTCAGGTCTTTGAAGATTCTCCATTTTGCTAAAGTTTTTCTGTTGCTGGTTATCTTTTCTCGCATTGATATTTCTATAAAATAAAATAAGGAGATAAATAAAAGAAGATTTAATATTAACTAGGGTTATTACGTCAGAAATAAAATTGTCACGATAAGTTTACTTTCAACGATACTACTTACTTATTTCTATCGTTGATACTCGCGTAATTGCCACTGCCTTTGATACTGTTATCATTATTATTTTTTACTGTAAGAGGATCCGATTTATCTCCACTGCAATCATCTTCAGAGACCTCATTTTCAACAGCTTCCCTACTGGTTAATTTTGACTATTAATTTGTAATCATTAATAATAAAAAGAGAGGGGGGGGAGGGTAAATGGACGTTAAATTTTTTTAAAACTGTACTCCGAGGTAAGAGGGACATGCAAAAAAATTTGGACCCAATATTTAGTATGAAAATTTAAAAAACTGGAGTTCGTAATTTTTATTTCAGTCTTTGAAAAATTTTTTTAATTTAATTATAAAAAAATTTCTTTCATTACTCAGAAGTAATTTAAGAGTTTAAATAATTTAAAACCTTGTTAAGTTAATAGATTATTAAATTCATAATAAAGAATAAAGTTTGATTTTATTTAACTTAAATTGTATATCGTGTTTACTAGGACTCAAGTTTTCTAATTAACTGACTTGGAGTTATTATTATTATTTAAAAAGTTTGTCAGCTTACTTAGGAAACGTCATATCTTCGCCATTTAACAATTTGAAAACGTCGCTACGTAAGCGGGCTTCATTCTGCTGATGAAAAGGAAAATTTGAAGTTCTTCGTACTTCTTTACCCTTAGCGCCGTTTTTGAATATTCCGATGGACTTAAATAAATAATTACTTTTATTATTATAAATATTAACATTAAAAAATATATATAGACATTTATAATTTATTTGAAACAAATGAGAAGCTTGAAATAAAAACTTTCATTTTTATTAGAATTAATATTAACTTTATAATTAATAAATTAATTAATTACTTCATTTTTTAAATAATTTTAAATCATTAGTCTTTTTTTTTATGATACAGTTTAAACTGAAAATTAAATTTACGTACTGGCTCAGGTAAAAGTCGTGAACATATGGTTTTATTTTTAACTTTTTTACTTCTACTAATACCCTGAGTTTCGTCTTCCTGTCAAAAAATAAATAATTTTTAATTTGTTTGAATAAAAAAGTTAATAAATTTTTAAATACATTTTTTTGTCGTATCTGGGCGAAATTATTAAGCGTTTTTTCCAACGAATTTTTAGTTACTTTTTCTTGTATATTTTTTTTACTCCGTTTCTGAAATAATTTTAATAAAATGTTAATAAAAATGAATAAATAAACAAATGAACAAGTGGGAAAATAAAGGATTACAAGGGATAGAGTAAACGAGATTAGTTGGTTGATATTATTGTTGATGTTTCTCAAAGTTTTTATTGAAACAAGTTGGAGTTTACTTTTGTTCAGTTGACATCGTGATCAAAGGATTTCATTTACTTAATCGACATTTTTTTTTTTTTTAATTTCAATGTGTCAACATCTTTGTCACATTTATTTACTTATTTACATTACGTTTGAATATAATATATATCAAAATATCATTCCGTTATCAAACAAATTAATGCATCATACAGATTAACGATTAAGTAAAAAATTAAATGATACTACAGTTCGCTGACGTTCAATTATTTTTTGATTTTTTTAAAAACCATGAATTATTAAAAAAAAATATTTGAAAAAATTGCACCTGTAGTTCTTAGAATTTTCTATATGTGCATATTTTTATTTTTATTTTTTTTTTTAATAGTCAGTAGAAAAAAAAATTCGAAACTTTTCAATTGTTTGCAAACTTGAGTAGATGTAGCAAACATACAATTTTTTAATTACATATAAAAGAATTAAATAATTAAAATAATAAAATTTTTAAAAAATCCATGCATTGATTTTTGAATTTTCTAAATGTGCATTTTTTTATTTTTATTTCATAAACATTTTAATTTATTATTTCAAAGTTTAAAAAGGATCATAAAATTTATTATTAATTACCTGTTGTAAGTAAATTTATTAAATTAATTAACAAAAAAAATAATTAAAAAATTTACCATTTTTTGTTTAGCAGCTAAAACATTTTTTCTCAGTTTCTCTAAATCTTTTTTCTTCTTGAATTTTTTAACTTTTATATTCGGGTCATTCACTTCGACATATAATTTATCACGTTTTACTCTTGTCATATTTATTTTATTAAATCATATGTTCACTTAATTAATTTATTTAATTAAATAAATATATACATATAAATCTTATAATAGGAATCATAAAAATTTTTTATTGATGTATAGGTTAGATTTAAAGTATATCGGGTATAGATGAACAGCGGGAAATAAAAATAAAAATCGCCATTTAATTTCATTTATGCGGGAAAATTAAATTTATATAATTACAATTAACTTATGATTAAAATTAATATAAAGTTTGGTAGTTGGTAAAAGTGACAGCTGGTACCTGATACGACAGTTATTCACAGGACAGGGTCAGCAGGTCAGGTCGGGCTGCTGTAGAATTCAAAATCTAAAATAATTATTAAAGTTTCTTTTAAATAAATTTAAATTATTTTTTAAAATTTAAAAATTACTTTTTTGAATTTTGATATTTATTTTACAGTCAATCCGATTAAAAAGTTTTTTAAATATTAAATATGAGCTGAGTTCTTTGTAGAGGCATTTTTTTTTATAGTTCGAAATTTTTCCGCGCGGCGCGCAACTCAGCCGCTACCATTTTGGCAGCACTGTTTTGTGCTTGAAAATTAGTTGGACTGAGTGTTAATTCGGAAGCTATAGTGAATCGGAATTAGTAGAAGACATTAGACGATTAATATATTAAATATTTATATAAAATTAGTATAAAATATGGACAGAGACTTTAAAAAGTTCGTCGTATGGGAAAATAAAAAAAAAATCGATAGTTGTGAGATAAATTTATTGTTGTACTTTAAAATTTTTAATTTATAACTTTTTGTTAGTGTTAGAGTCAGTGTTTAAGAATCAGTATTTTAAATCTAGTGATCTCGAGTCAGTGTTTTAGAGTACGATATTGAAGTTAGCAAGTATCATGAAGTTAGAATACAGTTAATAATTTTTGGATTTTTTTTCAACAAATTAATTTCAAAAAAAAAAAAAAAAAAAATTAAAAATATGCATATGTAGAAAATTAAAAAAACTATCTGCAATTTTTTCAAATATTTTTGTTTTTATAATGTATTGCTTAAAAAAAAATCCAAAAATTGTTAGATATCGGCTAATCTTAGTATCAAAGTTAGCAGACGTCTAATAATTTTTTGATTTTTTTTAAAACAATAAAATATGAAATAAAAAAAAAATATTTGAAAAAATTGCACAGATAGATTTTTTTATTTTCTACATGTGCATACTTTTTGTTTTTTTTTTTTTTTTTTTAAATAATGTTGTTGAAAAAACAAAAATTCAAAAATTGTTAATTATCTGCTTCAGGATCATTTTAGAGTCAGTGTTTTAAATTCAGTATTTTAGAGTCAGTTTTTTAGAGTCAGTGTTTAAAGTCAGTTTTTTTAGAGTCAGTGTTTTAAATTCAGCATTTTAGAGTCAGTGTTTTAAATTCAGTTTTTTAGAGTCAGTGTTTAAAGTCAATTTTTTTAGAGTCAGTGTTTTAAATTCAGCATTTTAGAGTCAGTGTTTTAAATTCAGCATTTTAGAGTCAGTGTTTTATATTCAGTATTTTAGAGTCAGTGTTTTATATTCAGTATTTTAGAGTCAGTGTCTTAAAATCAGTATTTTAGAGTCAGTGTTTCGAAGTTAAAGTTGAAAAAAATTCAAAGTTTTTTATTCTAAGTTTAATGAGAATAAAATTAATAATTTTGAAAAAATAGATCGATAGAAAAATAAAATTTGGAAGATTTTATGTATCGAGAGAGACAAAAGAAGTACAGAGACAATGAGGTAATTGTAAAATTAATTGTCATTTGAATTTGGTACTGTGGCGGGAGAATTTAATTATGTAAGCTCTCATTAATTTCCGTTTAAATTAATACGATACCTGAGACAATTATTAATTCTGTCGTAATATGATTGAGTTTTGGATATTTGATTAAGAGAAAGCTTTATGTATGTATATACAAGAGGGTGTATAATAATTATGGAATTTTCGACCGACATATATGAACATGGGGTATGGCATGGAGCCGAAACAATACAAAAGCTATGTATATATTAGATATATTATATATACATATATTATATGTGTGTCGGCAGATTAAAGGTGAGGTGAGCTCGGTTATTTCTCGACTGAATGCACTACTACTTCTGGGGCTATGAATATATTGCGTATAAAATTACCACATATATATTACATCAACAGAAAAATTTTAATTGGGGGTTGAAAAAAATTTTCGATTTTATTTTTAACAATTGAATTTATTTTTTAATCCTCTGCAATTTAGGAAAAGAGTCTGAAACTATCAAGCTTCAGATACATTTCAAATAATTTTTTTTTTGAGACCTACAATACTCCATGTTCGTTTTGCCCTGCCCATTTTAAAAAAAAATCTTAAGGCCAATTTTACTTTGTCGAAAATAGTAAATTTATTTATTAACTTCCATCATTCTGAAGTTGATTGACGTCTAATAATTTTTTGATTTTTTTTAAGCAATAAATTATTAAAAAAAAAATATTTGAAAAAATTGCACTTATAGTTTATTGAATTTTCTACATATCCATATTTTTATTTTTATTTTTTTTTTTAAATTAAGTCGTCGAAACAAAAATTCGAAAATTCTTAACTGTCTGCTAACTTCAGTATCATAGTTAGCCGGCGTCTAATAGTTTTTGGATTTTCTTCATATCGATAAATTATAAAAAAAAAATATTTAAAAAAATTACACTTATAGATCTTTTTATTTTCTACACGTGCATTTTTTCAGACTTTTGTTTTCTTGTAATTAATTAGTAGAAAAAAAAAAATTCAAAAATTGTCAATTGTCGGCTAACTTCAGGATCATGAAGTCTCAGACAATCTTGCCCCTGTTAGCTTTCAAAAACATTTTTTAAAATTTTAACTGACCCAAAATGCCTCATCTTCATTTTACTGCTTTCAATTAAAAAAAAAAATCTAATTTCATTTATATTTGAAAAATAATTAAATTTAAATTCAATTAATAAAAAAAAATAATTAATCCCTTTCTTTGACAATAGAGAAATTAATTTTAAAACAAAAATCGACTTTGATGTTTGTAATTATTACGTTATTTATCAAACCCGATATTAATCTCAATCAATATTGAATAGCAAACAAACATAATTATAATTAATTAATTAACAAAAAATAAGTAATTTATCAACAACAAAGTAAATTAAAATTATAACCCATTGGTACAGCAGTTCATGCATGTAAATTACTAATTATCATCAGCGGATTGATGAGAATATCAATAATAAATTAATAATCCCTACCGAGACACGTCGCTCTATAGTCTATTAATTAATAAACTATTCTCTTTAATAAATCTTAAGTAATTAATAAACTTTCATAAGTATACTTATGTCTTATACTTATGCCGTTAATTAACTTTATCAACAAAATTAAATAATGTAATATTTGAATGGAAACAAATAGTTGTATCTCAGCTATATTAATTTTATAATATGAGTAAGCACATTATTGCCGTAATAGTTGGATGTGAATTAGTATTGAGATTCATAGAATAATTATTTAACGATATAGTGGATGTAAAAGGGTATTAAATTCACTTATATAACTAATGGATAGATTGTTATCACGCTAGTGTATTACCAACGCTATTTTGATTGTATCGATGTGCATTTGGATTGACCCATTGCTAATAGTTACATAGTAATTATCGTACGATCGTATGTTCTAGGTGCTAAATATTTATTGTCCACAAGTACATTTATACGGGCTTAACGATATAAATTTATGTTACATTCAGAATAAATTTCTTCATTAATTTAAATTGCTAAGTAAACAAGAATTTATTTTTTTAAAAAAAGTTTAATGGGAGATAAAGTAATGTCAGACTGTTAATTGTTAATTATTATTTTTTTTTTCATTATTTACTAAAAAACATTACGCACTATGGGGAAAAGAGGGGCATTGCAACCTACGCGACATTGTCATACATTTCGAAGGTGAGGAATAATGTTTTTATAAAGAGAGACCCTAGAATTGATACTGTTGGGAATTTCACACAATATGAATGTTTTTCTTTCTTTGTGGTGTCCTGTAGTGGGAGAAACCATGAACGAACCTGGAAAAAATTTTTTTTTGACTTATGATCTATATGAAGAAGGATGAGGATGACAGTCTATTTATTTTTATGAAAAGTGACCTGTAACTTGTTTGTTGTTGGAAATAACTCTACACAACATGAACATTTTTTGGTCCTTACGAAGTCCTCTAGTCGAATAAACCTCAAAAAGTCTCTAGAAAAATTTTATTTTTCATCGAGAACGCAGCGTCCGATCAGGGAGGATGTGGGCTATGGATTTTTACTAAAAGTGGCCTGTAATTTTCTTGCTACTGGGAAAAACTCCACATAATATTAAAATTTTTTGTTCATTATACAGTCCTCTAGTAGAAAAAATTTCAAAAACTCTAGAATGAATTAAATTTTTTTCGTAATTGGCATCGGACACATGCGGGAAGATGACACTGTCTATATTTTTTGATGAAAGTGGCCCGTAACTTTTTTACTATTGAGAATAGTTTCACACAATATTTACATTTTTTGTTCCTTACGATGTCCTCTAGTCGGGGAAACCCCAAAAAAACCCAAACAAAATTTTGTTTTTGACTTATGACCCATATGAGGATAAATTAGGTTATGGCTGTCTGTTTTTTTATAGAAAGTGCGCTGTAACTTCTTTGCTGTTGGAAATAATTTAACACAACATTAACCTTTTTTGTTCCTTACAATGTCCTGTAGTGGAAAAAACCCCCAAAAGTCCCATGAAATTTTTTTTTTCCCTGCAAACTAAAACGCGTCAAGTAAAATTTTTAAAATTAATTTTCCTGTTGCAGTGATGGAAATTTTTGTTGATAGAAATAAACATCTTTTTAAAGTTATGAAAAATTTTAACTTTTATTAAAAATTATATAGAGATAGGTTTATAATAAAGTGTTCCATTACGGACGCACTAATTATTAAAAGTTATTTATGTGTTTATAATTATTTAATGGGTTAACGATAACTAATGGTGATTAAAGTTGGTAATGGAAGTTAAATAAAATTTAAAACCGTCTAAAAAAAAAAATAATTAATTTAAAGAGTTTAAGAGCAAGAGGCTGCTGAGAAAGCTGTTATATTGACTAGGTGAAATTTACCACGACCTTGCGCCAAGAATAACAATTATTTTTGTACATTCTACAAATAGTTAGATTGCAGTTGCCAACAATAATTTTTAAATTTTCATTTATTTAATTTAACTTTTATTTTATAAATAAATTCATTCATTTAATGGAATTTAATTTACTATCACATAAATATACAGACACATATTTTTTTAAATAATTAATGACAGTGATTACGTACTTCGATTGTACTGATTGTCAATAAATAATTTCAAAAATTTCTTCAATTCGAAGCGAATTAAATAATTAAAGTCTGTCGAATAATTAATGTAATTTTTATTTTAAAGTTTTAAATAATCAACTAAAATTATACATAAAAAAAAAAAGTTTAAAAGATTTATTGAAAGAGCGATAAATAAATAAAAGCTGAATCTAACATTATATATATACTAAAAGTTTATGACATTGAGCGTTTCCTTTGAAGTGATAATTTTTTCTTTCAATGTTGGACATTGAGAGGAAAATAAAGAGCGAGAAAAAGGAAGCGCACAATAAAGTGACACAGATGATATATATATACATACATATAAATATATAACAGCTTATACAGAAGTAAATACCGCGGCAGAAGTGCATAAGCTTTCGGTCCGATTCACCGATATTGGACGTCTGACACGTAACGGGCGTGACTACTTTGGTATTGGTTGACCCGGGATACCAAGAGCAGTATCCTGGTATAACCCAGAACCAGAGAACCAGTAGTAGTAGTAGCAGTAGCAGCAGCAGTACACCGTCAGCCTCCGATCCGATGACCCAGCGACCCAGCGCCGGGAGTTTCATCTCAAAACCTAAAACCGGCAATTGTCATTGCCAAATGGTCCACTTTGCATCTGTGATGTTAACTTGATTCTTTATAAACAACATACTTTACATTCTATACTCACACCTTTTTTCACACCATACACTCATACATTCACCCAGTATATAAAACAAAAACAAGTGTTCAAATTTTCGCACCAGCGGTTGTGACCTAGTGTGATAAATGTCGAGCACGGTATGCAACTCACCCAGCATTTGGGACATAAAAAAACGAGCATGACATCTGTACAAACTTTAGTCTCAAGAAATATAAACCGCAGGCTTTTTCATTATTTCATTTTTTTACTTTTTATATTAAATAATAATAACACTAGAGAAAAAAAGAAAAATAACAATTTAATAAATGATTCGGCGTCTTTGTACCACACCTATTGTCAACGGTTTTGGAAGCTTTATTTTTTTTTATCACTGTATAGAGCGTGTGATGAGCCGATAGTGTAACCGGGCTCGTATCGCACGCACTACACACATGATAGTGGTGAATTTTCTTCTCTATTCCACTGTACTAGTGTGCGTGTGTTCTGGAGTTTAGTCTAGCACTAGACACGCACACACACACACACACACATATATATATATATATATATATATATATATATATATATATATATATATATATGTAGTACATAATACATGTTAAACTCCCTTTTACCCTCTCATAAATGTTTAGCTGTATTGTCTGTGTTGAGCTTCAGCACAGCCCGGCCACGAGCATTGCATTGGTTGGTGACGGAAAGAGACGGATGTAAAACTCACATTTGTTAGTGAAGATAAACTAGTGTATAGTTTATATATATATATATATATACATAAATATATATGTACATAAGTGGAAGAGACATAGTATGCAATGAGTTAGAGAATGATATTTATATGTAACCTTTAAGTGTAAGTGAGACAGTACATTTCTCTATATATATATATATATATATATAAGAGTAAGTTGTGTAAAGTGTAATACATAGTAGAGGAGTAAGCAAGATAGAGTATATGAACAAGATAGAAAGCATGTCGAGTTTGAGGGAGATAGGTTTTATGCGTGTAATAAAGACAGAGGGAGTAAAGTAGCAAAGGGTGTAAGAGAGATAATGTTAAAAAGTAATAAAGAGATGGTGGTATATGTAAATGTATAGATATATTGTGGAGGTAGAGGATTGAGTAGGGCTGTAGGGTAGCTGGTTGAGCTTGGAGTTTGAGCTTAACTATCCTCAAAGCTTCGGCCGGTAACCGTTTGGCGCTGCTGCGCAGGACCAAACCCTCATTCGCGTCGCGTTCGCCGGACTCGTCGTGTCGGGTCTCCTCCGCGGCTGTACTACTTACTTGTCCAAGTCGTCACGCTTATTCTAACTCTTGCCGCGACAAGTTTCCCGGCGTTAATACCCACCACTGTCGTCGCACGTCTTATCGCGCGAGTTTATACTGCCGTTTAATTATTTAATTTAAAATTTTTTAAATTAATAAATTAGTTATGGGTAAATTTTTTGTAATTAATAATTTATTTGTAATTATGAAATAATTAATTTTGAATTTGAATAATTAATGATGGTTTGAATAATTAATTTTAAAATTAAGTGGCACACCCTCGAAATGAAAAACGAGGGGAAGTAGACGTGAATTTTTATTTAAAATTTTTATTTTTGTTTGGTATTTTTATTTTAAATGATTTATAATAAGGATAGTGTATGATGTTGATGTTACAAGAGGGAGAGGAGGCTTAAGTTGGATCATACTGGATTATGAGGAAAAAATATGACACGAGGAGGACGAAACGCGTTGTTGGACTACTTGAACGCGGCAGTCTGTGCGACCTCTACAACCCCTTATTCGCATCGACCGCGCTATACAAGACGCTACTGACCGAGTGAGTACTTATTTTTTTCTCATTTGTCTTATTCTTTGTACTTAAAACTTTTTTTATTTATTTTTTTTACCTACATTTTTTTTCCTTTGTCTTAAATTTTTTTTATTTCAAATTTTACGTCCTATTTTACCTCACGACATTTTACAATGGCCTTCTCTTGCTTTTAATAATTTATCAACCTAGCTTTTATTTTTATATTTTAATTCAAAGCTACTTCAAATTTAAATTTTATATAGTTCATTTTTTTTTTTTTTTAATGGAATTATTTATTGAATTTTAAAAAAAAATTCAAAGTTTTAATATTTTTATTTCATTATGCTTTCAATTATTTAAAGAAAAAAAATATCAAACGGCTTTGTGCGATATTCTGAATAATACAAACTACGTAGAGGTTTGAATGGAGAATAGAAAATAATAATAATAATAATATTAACATTAATAAAAAAAATACAATAATAATGATAATAATAAAAGAATGTAAGCGTGTTAACACATGCATTGAGACAAGGGCATAAGCACGCGACAATTTTCATCGACAATATCGATCGTTTATACTTAAACCTGCTCTCGACCTTTAGCTTACAATTAAAAATAAAAACAAGACATTATTTCTTTTAAAAACATATCTAACTGTTTGTTTTATTTTTCATATTTTTAACTTCTGTCAATTAAAATTTCTATTTTATTTTAACTATAAATCATTTCAGTTAATTCCGTTTTTAATAGAGATTTTAATATTTAAATTTCGTTGGTTAATTTTCGAATTAAATTTTTAAAATTTTTATCAACTTTTTTTTTCAATAATAATTTCATTTATTTAAAATGAATAAATGTTTTTTTTAAAAATCTTTTTATAATCTGATCACTTGAAGCTTAAATAAATTTTAGTGGAGTTAATAATTCATGTGAAAAAAAAAATATTGATAAAGGGGGGGTAAGAAGAAATATTTAAGGATTCAGTTGTCGTTAAAAAAAAAATTTTCATTTTTGCGGGCAAAATGACCCCCTAAAAAAGTTGAAAAAAAAAATTTTGGATATTAAATAAATTTAATTAAATATGATCCTGAAGTTGGCAGACAATTGACAATTTTTGAATTTTTTTTTCTACTAATTAATTACAAAAAAAAAAAAATCTAAAAATATGCACATGTAGAAAATTAAAAAATCTATAAGTGTAATTATTGAAAATATTTTTTTTTTAAATTTGCCGCTTTTAAAAAAATCCAAAAATTATTAGACGTCGGTTAACTTCAGTATCATGATTAAATTAAATATTTTTGCAAGTAATTTACATAAAGAAAAATTATATTTTACTTACGCTGTAAAAAATTGGGAGTGAATTCAGTTTTTAATTTAATCTCAATTCACTCGGAGATTTTTATGTTAAAATGAACTCTTTTTAAGAAGGAATTTCACTCCGACAAGAAGTTTCAATATTAAATTAAACTTTTCTTCGGAGTTAATTTCACTCCGAGGGGCTTAAATAAACAGTCATCCTCTGTATTCACTCCGCGATCCCTTTAATTTTTTACAGTCTAGTTATTGGATGCAAAGGAAGAAAAAAAATTTTAGCAGCTTTTATCAAAAACAACGGCTGCCCAATTTTAAAACAGTAACTGACAAAAATTAAATTTTTGAAATATTTTAATCATGTCCAAAGACTACTGGAATTAAAAATACTAAAAAATTGATTTTGAAAGATTTGTTCCTTACTGTATTTTGAAATTGGACACCCGACAAGTCATCAATATTTTTCAACTCACACTCGATTTTTAAAAAAGTATATCAAAAAAAAATTCAAAATTATGCTTAATTATATTTACAAAAGTGATTTTGGAATTCTTAAAAAACGTTAAAAAAAAGATTTTTTTAAATAAAATTTTGGGTGTACCAATTTGCCCCCCCCCCTCTTTTCCAACCCCGACGCCTATAAATGAATAATTAAAAGTAATGATAATGACAGTGTGTCAGAAACTATCGATGATAAAATAAAAAATATATTTGCAATCATGCCCGTAAATGACAGCATTGTTTTTAAAGGAGTATTGTATACAATAAAAGCCTTTTCACACGTTAAAAGTACTCGAGCCGTTGAATTTCATGATTTACGTGCACTCGTGAAAATTTTGTCTAAAAAAAAAATTTGTTTTTTTGTTTTTCCTCGAGCAACTACCGGCTCGAGAACCCTCAGTGCGATCCGTTATCTTTTGTTTGTCTTTCTCTGTAAACTTTTTTTCTCTTTTATTACTCAGTAGGTATTTTTACTTTTTATTTATTTTCTCTTATTTGGCGGTTGGTTGTGTAGTCGAAAAGCTCGTAACATTCAGGCAGCAATACCACTAAAATTGTACATCTAACCCTGGAGTAAAAGCAGTTGCAACATCACTACCAGCAGTCAATCTCATTAAGAGAGCCTTTGAGTAAACTCAAAACTGCCAAAGTATTTCGCACACGCTTTGTGTACACACAACATACACTGTTGGTGTTTGGGGTTTGTCGTTCTCAAAATTAACCAACTAACCTCATTTACCTAATATGTTTAACAATAATTTATATGTACACATGTGTACTCGTAGTTTATCATCGATTTTATCATCTATTCAAATTATTATTAAACGTCAAATGTTATTACTCAAAATTGGAAAATTTATTTAATTATCACTTACAAAATTTTTTAGTTGCAAAAAATTAATTTAAATATTTTTTTTTTTCAATAATTAATTTTCTAATTTTTTTGAAAAATTTTTTTTTTAATTTGTTATTAATAATTAAAAATTTTCTTCATTATACCGAAGTACGTTTCATGTTCGGTATAAGGAAATTTTCAATTTTTTTATTTGAATTTAAATTTTAGCCTACGGCAAAACTAGCTCTGAAGTTTTTATGAATTTTTTTTTTTTTTATTTTTATGAAAAAAAATTCTCTTATGGAATCATTGAGTTTTTACTTAAATTTAATTATCTTGTTAAATTTATGAAAAAAAAAAAAAATTCGTGTAAAAAATTTTGAAGATTAAAAAAAAATTTGTGTCGTGAACTGGCGACATGTGAACCAAAATCTGAAGGATGCTTTTGTATAATTGTTAATTTTTTATTTTATTGAATAGACGGTTTTTAAAAAAAAACTCTAATTAAATATGAACTAAAAGTAGATTTAAAAATTGTCGATATTTTTGATTCACTAAAAACAATGTCGTACGTCAAAATTTCCCATAAAGTAAAAATTTTTAGTTATCCAGTTGTGAATTTACTAAAATAGACATTTTAGGTGCTCTTCAATCACCGATTTTAAGTGAACATGACACACGTTCTACATCGTTGCACATCGAAATTGAAGCTCAAACCTTTTACTTGCTAACAAATTATATTTACTGAAGTCGAAGTACGTTCTTTATTTTTTATTTTCCACTAAAAATATTTAAAAAATTATCATCATTACGTTTTCTAGCCCCTATTTATTATTAACATAATTTAGAGCTTCATTACCCCACAAAATTAGAATAATCGATTCCAAATGTCATGCCTTTTAAAAACGTTAATCCGTTATCAAACTACATTTATTATTAATCCGCAACAGTTCAATAGTTCGAACTCCCCTTACCTTTTGTTAAAAAAAAAATCTCAAAATTTTATAAAAAAAATTAATAATCCCAGATTGATAAAGTATCTCGTTCAAAAATATTAAAAAAATTCACGTTATTTTAAAACTTGAATCTCTTTTTATCTCTAAATCGTGACGTCATATAAATTTTCTATCACCCACGTATTCAGCAAGGAAAGTCCGTGAAAAATTGCTGCTATTTTTTAACAAAATTTTTTTGTATACACCATTAAATATTTTTTATGCCCCAACATTTGACAATTTCAAATTTTCTTTTTTTTTTAGTTAATAAATTATTAATCACTTTTTACTTAGATAGTTAGAAGTTTTGTGTTAAATTCAAGACAAATCGTGTGTTGCAAACGGCTTACACAAATTTTTGTGTTAATTCAACACATTGCGTTTATGTTGACCTTTAACCCAAATTTTATGTTAAATAAAATTGAACACATAAAATCTGTTCTTTTGACAGAAAATTTGTGTACATTTAACAGAACATTCGTGTAAATTTAACACATTTTTCGTGTTAAAATCGACTAATAAACATAAGCACATAACCTAACCAACTCAAGTATACTGATCTACCCTTAGTAGAACTTGTCAATTTAGCGAACAATTGAACCGGTTCAAAAAGATATCAAAGTTATCTAAATTTAATTGAAAAATGTATATATATAATTGTAAATAAATTATAATCCAAATTTCTCTGCAGACAATACTTTGTTTGGTTTAGTAATTAAGAATTGCGCGGGAACGTTTAGTCAAACAACACAAATTTTGTGTTAATTTTTGAATAACACAAGAAATGTCTTACATTACAGATTTTCTAATCATTTAACATAAAAAATCTGTTAAAATAAAGTAACACAAACGGTTTGTGTTGAATTAACAGATTTCTGTGTTAAAAATCAACACACAAAATTTAACCAAATAATTTTTTAACACAAATACACAAAATTTCTAACTGTGTATCTCAGAAAAAAAAGTGTCATATTTCGTCCCACTTTTTATATTTCCATCAATTACTACTTATGTAATTGCAGAGGTAATTAATCAAAGTGGTTTGTATTGCGTGTATCGTGAACATATGACTTGAATTAATAGATAAATGTATATATATGTTGTCGGTTGATGAACGTTACAATGTAATATTTCTAACCAAAGAGTAATGTTTAAATGTCTAACTACACATATTCACATACATATATATATATATATATATATATAAAATATACATATAGATAGAACAAATGTCATCGTTATGACCGACCGTGTAAATGATGACTAATGACCCGATTTGGGATTCCTATTCGGCTCGTTAGTCTCGAAGCTTCGATTCATTTGCTTCCTCTCCTATTACTATTACGAGAGCTACAACTGATTCTCTGGACTATTCTGCTCCTATTCTATCCTAGTATTGCTACCGGATATGGCATCGAAACAACTTTGCAGTAGTGACCCTCATATACCCTGTATACCTGTCCTCTTTCCACTCCTCGTAGCCCTTCACTCCGATTCAAACGTTTGTATTCATCGTTTCCAATTGAATTTTAACGCCCGATAATTGCTCATGTCGTGAGTTTAACACTTATAAATTAAACGCCAACAATTGTTGTTACTCTGGGGAATTTTTATAAAAAAAATTTTACTATTTTGTATTGCTCGTGGAATTTTATTTTATTTATTATTTACATCGACATTCATTAGTCATATTTATTTGACTACTGTAAATACACGAATTTCATATTTATTCATAAAATTTTAATTACCAGTTTTTAACATTTATTTTTATATTTTTTATTATATTGATTCGCGTTATATATTTAAACTTGTCGTGATTGACTTTTATTTAGTTTAATAAATTTAATATTTTAAATTTTTTATCTCTTTTTTTTATTTTTACTGGAAAGCACTAAAGCATCGATAATGAGGCTGAAAAAATTCTGCAAGCTAAAGATATTGTATAATACAATATTTTCTCTTTATATAATATTAAAGCTCATTTATAATCGATAAAGTACAGACAAGGTATTTACGCTTTTTTTTTTTTTTTTTTTTTAAATACTTAAACTATTTTCCTTCATCAAGTGGCTCGCCTTAATCACCAGCACTTGATTTATCCGTTTTGTTCAAATTTATCCTCGTAAATTTAAGTCCCGAGGTAATCGAGTCAAGTAGCCGCTGAATTTTTTCATCATACACTTTATTCTATTGTTCCTCTTATATATATATATATGATGGTTTATAGATTTTTTTATTAAAAAGTTATTGGTAAGAGATAGTTAATTTTTCCGAGCATCGTCTGGAAGATCATCTTATTTATTTTTCTTATTTGTAGATTTGTGCAACTCATATGTATGTTTGTGTAAGTGTGTGTTGTGTGTGAATTTGTGTGTATGTTTGTGCAGGAGTTTGCTCGCAATTTTCTCGTAGACAAGCTTACCTCGGGAAAGGAAGGAAGGAAACACATAAGAACGACAGATAAACGCAATACAAACGAATGGAAACGTTTTGTGTTTATATATATATATATATATATGTTTGGCTGTTGGCCAGAAAATTTCCTTAGGTAAAAGGTATACCTAACATATATATGTATAGAATGTTGTTGAAAAGGGATGAGTCGAGCTGACCTATAAGAAATGAATAAAAAAAATATATATATATATATATATATATATATATATATATAAATCAAAAATTTCAAATAATACAATGATATATACGATTCGAAAAGGATTTTTCTTGTAGATATATATTGAGAATTTTTAATATTTTGATGTTTTTTTTATATATTTTTTAATTTTGAAAAAAATTAAAAGATTTAATTATTGGTATTTTTTTAAAATCTGGGGTTAAAAATTAAAATTATCGGATTAGTTTTTAATTTTCTGTGGATGGGAAGGTAATTGCATCAACAAGAGTCGCGATGTTGATCATTATAACTTTTGGAACGGCTATTTCGTGAATTACTCGAGCTCGAGAAACTTGATCGTGGCCTTTAAATTCACCGTAAGATTTCTGCCCTATGTTTTTATTATTTTTATTATCATCATTATTTACTACACTAAAGGTATTTTATATTCGGAGCAATTATTTATTATTATTATTGTTGTTGATTTATTTATTTTAAATGTTTATTGTCAGTATGTTTATTACAAAGCCAGAGTTTAAAGAATTTCTCGCTGCTTTTTAATTACCGGTGTACAGATAATTTTCGTCAGGTTAATAAATAATGAATTTATTGAACAAACACAATAATTGTCAAGCGCTTATCGACAAATCCAACTAAAAAATTTACAACATATCATTCGTATTTATTTTTATGTATATTTATATAAAATATAGTCAGCGACATGTACTAGTGTAACGAGTAATGGAAAAAAGAGCACTCTTGCACAAATCAATACTAAAGTTTACGCCGGCCATCGGCAAACGTTTAAGCGGCTCGCAATAACAAACATTTTTAAAAAACAATTCAAACCTTCAGCATCAAACATAAATACAGTCCTCATATATTTTTATTCGCGATGAAAATCAATAAAAAATTATTGTCAACTAAAAAGTAAATAAAAAATTTAATTTTGAAGGCGTGAAAAAAATTTCAGGATATAAACGTAGATCTTTAAATTCATTTCAAACTTCACTTCCTCTCTGACAACTCACTCCTCTTGATTCCTTGTAAAAAAAAAAAAAAGGAAAATAAAGATAAAACCATAAGAAAAGAAAAATGAGAAATAATGATTCAGTGGGTGGGCACTAAACCGTCCGTGTACAACTGAACCAGCTGAGACACTGCTCTTGTTATCGATTTTGACCTACTACTCTCCTCGCGTTCTCTTGCGTCCTCGACTGTCTAGAAATCGTTGGTAGACTCAATTAGCAATTACCATAATGTTCAGAGTCCCACCTAAAGCACACGATTATCATCACTACTGCTCGTACAGTCGTCGTTTCCGTTTAATTTTAATACATACTCACCTTTCCCCCTCTCCATCTTCCATTTTATTTCTCTCTGTCAATCTACACACAGAAATCGTTTCTCTCACCCCCTACGTTGCATTTAATGACCACAAAGCACTTTATATTTCTTTCAATTATATAAAAATAATAATTTGCATAAAAAAAAAAATACCATTTACATTTAATTCAATTTTTAAATAAACATTTAAAGTATCCACTAAAAAAATATCAAATAAAATTCTCTCTGCTCCTACCCTTTAATTTAAATTTATAATTCTTTATAAACTCACCTTTGATAATAAATATCTACGGTAAAAACAATATTAGAGTTTATTAGAAGAAAAAAAAAAAAAAAAAACGTATTGTGGCATCAAAGTCACTATTCAAATTTATTCATCCATTGTTATGCTTAAATCAAGGTTCATTACACTGATATGTCCTTGGTGCAGCATGTCATCAACAGTCAAGTGTGGGAAGAAGAAAAAAAAAATGTTTGTGCAGAATCTCCGTTGACAGGTTACTGGCCTCTGCGTAATTACTCTGGATTTTTTTATATTTTTTTTATACATACCCTTTACCCATATGTGTGTAGATATATAGAGCCGACGGCATAAATACACATTATTTTTTTGGTGTATAGGACAGTGTGTGCATGAGAAAAGAGAGAAAGATAGAGATAAAAATAAAAGATGGAAGTGAAATGAATTCTTCATCTCTGTTGGTCGTTGGTTGGTTGGTTGGTTGGTGGAATGAAAAACGTTTCCGTTTTCTTGTCGCCCTCGAGCTATAGGCATTTCATTCCGTCATCCTATAATTTACGTCTTTTATGTCTTATAAATTTTACCCATCTTCTTTATACCTTTTCACTGAATTTCACCGACTCAAAAGTCATTGTCTGTATAAAGAAGACTTTATACTTTTTATTTTTATTTTAAATTATCCTTTCGTTATTGCACCCTGAGAAAAGTTCAAATTCAAAATCGGATTCATTCACGTGTAATTGCTCTGTAATCATCAAGCATTTAAATAAAAATTTCAAATTAGAAAAGCAAGTTGTGATTCTTTGGTACACAAAAAAAAAATTTATTGGCAGAACATAAACTTTGAATTGTGAAATGAAAATTAAAATTTTCGCGCCCGGTAAATTTTCTCTTGGCTTAAGAAAGTTTTCCTTTTCAATTCATGATGCAAAAAATTTCTTAGAGCAGGTAAAAATTTTTTTGGGACGAATAAAATTTTTTGCCCCAAGAAAATTTTTTTTTTCTGTGTAAATCCGCATGTTGATTCATATGTTTGCAAACGCATTAATTAATTTAATTCTGGTTATACATGAGCTGAGATTACTTTGAGACGAGACTCTATGAAACATAATTATAAAATTTTTTTTTTTTTTTAATTATAATTTATAAATTAATTATTTTATGACAGTGGGTTTCTTGATACTTTGGCTTTCTGTCAGCTGTCAAAGTCATATGTCAGTAGGATAATTAAATTTTTTTAGTCATATGTAAGCTGCCAGTGAATAATGCACAAGTTTTTATAATCCGTTGGCTGAAAGATTTCATTGTTAAATATAATTTTTAAAATTCCAATTACGTTTCTGTAATTCGAGTTTAAATTATCGTTTTAACGTGGCTTGGTTTGATTATTTTTTTAGTTTTTTTTTATAAATGTTGTTTGCTGTATAGAAAAATAGGAATTAAAAGGAGACTAGATAAAAAATTTATTCAAAGCTTTAAATGTACGATCAATGTGAGCAAATTTTTTGGTGTTACTGCTGGTGTACAATGGAAACCTGTGACAAATGGGAACAATGCTTTCAATCACCGAACAATGTACGATTGCACTTATGCTAGAACAGGCTCAACATTTTCTGATGCTTGGATATTAGATTTTCCTTCGATTCGGTGACATAATTTTTGAATATTAATTGGCGGCTTTTTTAAATTTTTTTAAAATTATTATCCATAAAAAAAAGATTTAAGTAGGAATTTTTGTTAATTAGTTTAAAAATTTATCTAATTTACATGGAGTTAATTTCTCTAGGGGTTGATTTACGTCCCGGAAGCTTGGAATGATAACATTTTCAGACGTTTGAGAAATGATTTTTTTAATTTATAAAAAAAATAACGTTTTTTTATTCTGTGCAATTATTTTATGAGATTGCATAAATTTCAATTTAAAATGTTATTTTTAAAATTAAATTGTTAGATTGTATATATAGACATAGAAATTTATTTGTAGATCTCGAGTTAAGATATTCGAGGAAAGTAAATTTTAAATACAATATTTACTTTCTCATCCATAAAATTAAAATTATTTAAATTAAAACTGTTCAATGTTTATTTTATTTTTTTAGTGGGTTCTAAAATTATTCCAATGTCTAAGAAAATTCAAATACTTCTGAAAATTAAAAAATTTCGTAGTCTACTGTCAGATTTACATTCTAGAATTTTCTAAATAATCCCAGACATTTATTGAATTTCGTAAAATATTCTGACGGGTTTAGAATTCCTCAGAATGTTCAGTGAAAATAATTTCCGATTACAATTCCATTTAAAAAAAAATAACTATCCTGCTACTGTATACGTCGCCGACGATACCGAACCATCTCACCCATTTTTTTTACATTCTACGGAGGGAATATAGAAGATATCTAAATGTTCTTGTTCAAAATTACATTTATTTTCAGTCTCCTTTGATTATTAACGTCATTGTCATAATATTTACTGGTAAAAAATGTCGAAAAGTTATTTTATAAAAATTGTAGTCGAAAATTTGTTAATAAGATAGAAACTAAACTGTCACGTGGAATCATTTTTCACGATTAAAATAATGCACTGTAAAAAATCGGGAGTGAATACGGATTTTATTTCAATCCTAATTCACTCCGTCACGGAGTT
This sequence comes from Microplitis demolitor, assembly GCF_026212275.2. Lineage (NCBI taxonomy): Eukaryota > Metazoa > Arthropoda > Insecta > Hymenoptera > Braconidae > Microplitis > Microplitis demolitor. Next base: position 5,113,278 of record NC_068554.1, on the reverse strand, counting down.
CCGGAGTTTAAAAAAAATCACTCCGTATACGGAGTAAATAGGGATTTTTTTATAGGCAGAGTGATTTCGGAGTAACGCGAATTTTATTTAAATCCGCATTCACTACGGTCCGGAGTTTTAATACTTAAATAAATTTATATTTAATAGAAACAGCTGCTAATTAGAAACATAATTATTTAAATAAATAATTCATTGAGATATTAATAATTAAACTTAAAATATTATGTTTTTAATTTATAAAATGTTTTAGTAACTCACTAAATTATAATTTCATATATATAATACATAGTAAAAATATTAAATTATTGAATAGCTATAGTGACATAGTTTTTATGGGAATATTTTATATTCCGGTACAATATGAAATGTTATCTTGTGGTATGGTTGATGTAAGTCATACGACAGTTTGTGACTCAGTGGAATTATATTTGTTAAAGTTTTATGACCAGCTGCTTATAATTTTTAAAAATCATTTCGCGTGAATATATGAATCGTTTATTCGAGAAACCCGATAAGTCAAGAAAACAAAATTTTTCAGGAAACACAAAAAACGTGTTTCTGGAAAAACTCACCATTGAAATAATAAATAAATAATTGAAGAGAATAATGTTAGCGTCTCTGAAAAATATTCAAGCAAGAAAAATTCATTTTTTTAATTGAAACTACTTTAAAAAATTATTTAAAGGTGATTGACTTATGGGGTTTCTCAACCAAACGGAAGAAAAAGTTATAAAATCATTGTTTTTTTTTTTTTCCACTTAAATAATTTATTAGACTGATAAAATGAAGTATATAATATGTATATAAACTCTGAAACTCAGAAATTACAAAAAATAATAATTAATTTAAGTTTTTTAATTAGTCATATTATTTTTTTTCTAAAAAAAGCGCGAATTTTAAATAAAAAAAAAAAATTATTTCTATAAAACTAAAACTGCATATGTATATTTGAAAAACCCCATAATTCATTGACTTATGGAGTTTCTCAATAAAATGAAATTTCTGTCACCCCGTGAGTTGTTTTTTCAACACTGATTTTATGGATATTTTTATTAATTTCTATGGGGGGACATCCAAAGAACCCGAAAATGCAAAGAACCTAATTTCGAGAAAACTGACTCATGGGGTTTCTCAAATAAACGATTCATATGGAAAGGGAGCTCGTAATTATTTCCATATTCAACATAAATATCAAAATTTAAAAAACCTAAGCTCACTATGTATTAGTAATTTTTTTTCTAATTAATATTCTCCGAAACTCCCCTTCAGGTGAAATTCACTCCAAGGGAATTAAGTAAATAAAAAGTCATCCACTTCACATTTACTCCGCAATTTTCTTACAGTCTACTAATAATAAATAAATAATATTACATTAGATAATTAAATAGTGACAGTAGATACTAATTACATTCGCATAAATAATAAAACTCATTTAATCACAAATTTAAATAACTTAGTCATACCTCTATCCATATATTCATAAGTGTATACATATATGCATGTATAATAGTAAAGTAATAAAATTATAGCCAAATAAGAGTATCTTAATTAAAAGTTGACAGTGGCCGTATAAATGCCCTCGGGTGTCTATAATCAGACACACGCGGGCAACCTTGAAATACTTGCGGTTTCGCGTATTCACTGTTCGTGTTCCGAGGCAGTTTGTAGTCACGCCGCGACGCTTTTCAGAGCCCTGAAGAGATCGTAGAGATTCTCTTGGGAGTATATCGACCCGTTTGTTGCTGCATACCTTCTATGCCACATAAAATACACACACACATGTCGGCACCCACATATGTATATACATATATATATTTATAAATGTTTATATACCATAGCCAGACGTTATATCGCAGATAGCACACAGGTAGAGCTGAGGGTTAGTCTTAACATTGAACAGTTGTAGTATAAGCGGTCTAGCGTGTTAACGTTCACGTCGTCGACTTTGTTAGACCATTGTTATATATATGTATACTATAATATATATATATATATCGTATTCAGTAGGGTAGTTTAGTCCTATCTAACTTTACTTACTTGGATTTCATGCCGTTACACGCAAGACTACTACTCACTTACTCCTGTCTTTTCTTTCTCTTTCTTATGTTTTATTAACCTGCATCCTTTTCTACAATTATGTTACTGTGCCAAGGCTCACTTTTTAGCCTTGGAAATCCCACAACTATCCTCCTATTGCATTTTATTAGCTAAATGACGAATCAAGCTTCTAGTTTTGCTACTTCTACAGTTACACTCGAGTTGAGGGTGGGAAAAAAAAATAATGGCATGAGAATAGCCAGCTGGCTCTTATTATTATTATCATTTAATTCTTCATAAGTTTATTTTAGAGTTGGGTAAAAACTTAAGACAAATATCATAAATATAAAATATGTGTTGTTATTTTTTTTTTTATTTTTATTTTAATAAAATTACTTTGTTTGTTGAATTAAAATTTAAATCTCTCGCTGTAGATAACGATAAAAATGAGATGAAGCATCGCAGTGTCAAGTGTGAATTAATATTTTATGTAAAAAAAAATTTTTATGGCATATGGGGGAAAATTATGCTCGTAGTAAAAATGGAGGTACATTTTTTTGAGACTAATAAACTTTTATGGATAATGTAAAGCTGTCTATTATCGGGCTCGTAGAGTTTTACGCGATACTTTGTTATATTTTATGGTTGGTTCATTGTTAATTTACGATTAAAGGCTCAGAATTTTTTTTACTATTTTTTTTTTATTTAATTTACTTTGATTGGATATTTTTAAAAACTCATTTTATTTTTTTTTATAAGCTGGTTAGAAACTTTTTTTTTTTGTTACGGAATTTTGTTGAAATATTTCGAAATCGTTCATCACCGTTGACTTTTATATTTGAGAGAATTTATTGCATTGAGTTTAACTTTGTTGGAACTTTTAAAAATTAAAGAATAAAAAAAATAAATGATTTAGTATTTTATGACTCTTATGTGAGTTTCTAAAGTTTAGATCAACATAAAAAGGAGTTAAAAAAATTTGAAATTGAGACTAAAAAATATATTTTTGTCGATGAGATCAAAAAAAGTTTTCATAAGAGTTTAAACCCATGCCCGAATCTGATAAGAATTTTTTTTCTTTATTTTTGAATTTTCGGTTCGCTGAAATGTTAACTAAAAATTATAAATTTACTCACGTATTGTAATTTAAATCAAAATTCGTCATAAGTAAGACTTAAAACTAAAACTTTATTTATTTTCAAACTGTAACTTCTACAGATTCTGAGATAAAATCAATCCGCATTAAAAAGCTTTAAGTTTTAGTTTAAAGATAAGAGCTGAGCTCTGCGTTTTCTCACGTAGTCATTATTACCTAGACGTATTTTTTGCTCTATTATTTAATTAAACTCGGATTAATTTATACTAAATAGTAAAATGAATCTCAAGCATGAAAAAAAAAAAAATTATCAATTAATTTTTTTTTTCGAATTTTTTTAAACCTCGCAATAGTTGTGAAAACCAGGTTAAATTTTAATTAATCGCTTATCAATAAATTTTAATAAGTCGTTACATTCACTCAAACAGCTGAGAAAAAGTTTGACTAAGTATATTGACTAGGAAATTTTAATTTTAACTTTTTATTAATATTGAAATTTTTTTTACAATAATTATCACGTTGAAAACAGCTTTTTTTTATTGTGTCATATTTTATTTTAGTGATTTTTTAATAATATAGGGGGAGGGAGGCCAAAAGGGGATACCCCAAAATTTTGTAAAAAAAAAAAAATTATATTTTAAATGACTTTTAGACACTCCAAAATCACTTTTGTAAATATAATTGAGCGGTATTTTGAATTTTTTTTTGTTAAACTTATTCAAAAATCAATTGTCAATTGGAAAATATTAATAACTTGTTTTGTGATAAAAAATATTAAAAATTTGATTTTCTTTTGTAGGGGAACCTGGGGCAAAATGGGCCCCGTAAGTTACAAATGGGGGCATCTTTAATTTTTTTTTTGCTCATTGCACTACTTTATAAGCCCTTATTAGTTATTTAATTTTGATTAGCTGTGTCCATTAAAATTTAAAAAATTCAAATCGAAATTAGGGGCAAAGTGGGCCGCGATCTAAAAAAGTTGTGTAAGACAAATTTATTGCTAGTTTTATTTTTTTGAAATTCTTCACTCTAAAAATGTAATGAATAAGCTGTGTTCATGATAAATTACAAATTTTAAAATATGGGGCAAAGTGGGCAAAAATGGGTAAGACATAAAAAAGCTAATAAGTAATAAATGAATAGTCGTAAAAAAATAAATGTGACTTATTATGAGCCATGTTCATAGAAAATTTCAGGGTGCTTACTTTGCTCTCAAATTTTAGGGGGTCCCACTTTGCCCGAAAATTTTTGAGGCCTTCCAGATTTTGGGGGGGGGCATTTTGCCCCATGTTTCCCTACCCAATAATCATGTAAAATATAATTTTTCTTCATGTAAATTACTTGCAAAAAGTTTAACTTAATCAAATTCATTTAAAATCCAGAAATTTTTTTATACTTTTTTAGGGGGTACCCCATTTTGCCCGCAAAAATGAAAAATTTTTTTTTTTTAGATTTAGTATATTTGAGTCCTCGAAAACTTGCTATTTCCTTAAATTTCCCTATTGCCCATCCTACCCCTACATTTCTTTTTCTTTTTTTTTTTTTATAATTAATCAATTTTTGGTTTAATAGTCAGTATAAATATGATAGAATTATAAATCAGTATGGAGTAAATAAATGAAATATATATATATATATATATATATATATATATATATATATATACACATGCATGCATGAAAATACATTTATTGATCAATCGACTGAAACTCCACTCATCGATGCACACGTTATTCAAATGCAACATATACATCTATATATATATATATATATATATATATATATATATCACTAGTATATTATTCTCTCGAATATTAACGACATGGAATTGGCATTAAATTTATAAAATATATATTTTAAAACCAAAAATTGAGTCTGCAGACTGTTAGTTGAACGGTTCAGCTTTAAAACGGACCGCTATTCAAATCAAGTTACGTTTGACACCCGATCCTATATCGGCTTTTTATTTTTTTGTTTTTCTTTGTATTTTTTTTTTTTTTATTTTTTATACTGAATAGTGCGAGAATACCTTTTGCGTTTTGTTTTGTTTATTCATTTTTTATTTTTATCCCAATCGCGCCACAGTGACCATAACAATCCAGCTAGCATAAGTCGCCATATTTTTTATTCTTTTACATGTATGAATATCCATTGTTATTTTTACTATCACATCTATTACTTTTTTTTTTTTTTTTATTGATAGTCTGGTTTTTAAAAATCTAAAACTATTGTTATAATTTTTATTTTTTTTTTTTGACTTTCAGGTCGATCTCGGTGGCAGATGATTGGGTCGATGGTGACTGCGGATGATTGCCGTTAATATCATGACATCAATATGCATAAAAGTAAACCATTATTTTAATTTAAATTTATTTATCTCATAAATACAGTAATTGAATAAATAAACAGTAAAGAGTCTGAAGAATAAAAATAATATTTGATACAGTAAAAAATAAAATGAGATGATTCAATAGTGAGTGAAAATATATAGTAGTGATAGTAGCCGTGAGTGTTAAATAGTGATAATGAGACGAGGGTTGACCGCGTGTGTTTTGCGATAGGGGATTTCGTAGGGTCTTTGAGATTTTTTTGAGGGAAATGAAAAGCTTTGAGGGACAAGGCCGAAGGCTGGGACGGAAGAAGGGTAAAGGGATGCCGTTGCGGTGAGATTAATTGGACTTAAGAGCTGATGGTGATGGTGCTGGTGGCGGCAGTGGCGGTGGTGGTTAATGCTGGTGTTACCACTGTTATAAAACCGGAAGAGTGAGGGTGCAAGTGAAGGTGCGGAAGTAAGTGGTGAGGGTAGAGGGTCTACGGTGGTGGATAAAAAAATCTAAAGATCTGTAAAAAATGATTGGTCGAGGTATCGATTACCCTGGTCATCGCCAAAGACAAAACCAGCCCCACTTTTGTTGTTTACTACTGCTACGATTAAAAGGGGCGGCACTTGGTATCGGTATTGTTCTTTGTTTAGATGCGATTTTACTCTGCGGGGGACAAAAACCAATAAATCTTGGCGGCGTTAAACGACGGGATGTTTATATCGCTGGATTTTTTCCCTATGGCAGGCACGTGCCTGAAAGTCACATTGGACGTGGGGTAATGCCCTCTGTTAAGCTTGCTGTCGACCATATCAATGACAATCCAGCAGTTCTCAGGAATTATCGATTACACATGTGGTGGAATGATACTGAGGTAAGAGTTATTTATCATTATTTCATTAACTCATTTTTTTTACCCTCACTTTTATGTTTTGGTCGTAAAAAAATTTTATTTCCTCCACTAAATTAAAAGTAATAAATTTTTGATTGATGACCGCTGATATCCGGAAATAATTATTTTTATCGGTGTTCAAAAATTTATTAAGTAATTTAATAGTAGCCCTTAGTCATCACCCTGCTACAGTAACCCGGTGTTGAAATTTTTTTTGACACAAAAAAAAGAATAAAAATTACAAAAGGGCGCGGAGTTTAAGGGGTCAAAAAATCTGGGGATACTGATGCTTCCTTTCGAGATAAAATTTATTGGAAAATCGGAAAATTGTGTGATAGATAAAATATTAAAAACATTTCTCCTACTAGATTACAAGGGATTTATCAAATTTATTTTATAACATTAATTCAATATTTATTTGAATTTTACATTATTTTTTTTTTTTTTTGAAAATGTCAATAATTTATCAAAGTCAGAATGATAAAGTTTTATTGAAGATATAAAAAATTATTTAGTGAAGTAAGATTGACGCAAAAAAAATTTTTAGTAGTTTTAGCAGACACTTAAATTATTCGGGCGCTAATTAATCCCAGTAATTAATTAAGAAATTTTCCACGGATCAACTAAAAAAAAAAATACGTCTCAGTAAATAAATTGGTCGTGTAATAAAAAAGTGCGCTAATTACTTTAGTTAATGTACAAAATTTTTTTTCATTTCCTGCTCCGAAAGCTGACAATAGTCTTCCCCCCACGCAAACTTTCTTGTTAATTTTCTCAATGGTTACAAATATCAACAAATTTTTTTCTGTCAATTTTAACTGTCACCTTAAACGTGACGTGAAATTTTTTGAAAAATGACTCAGTATTTTTTAACACCAGTAAATAGCTTAAGTCGCAGTTTGAATTTATCACTCGCTTTCAGGGACTTTAAATAAATAAATAAATAAATAAATAAAATTTTCAAAATGTCAAATTAAATTGTGATAATGAATAATAAATATTTGATTATTAATAAAAATATCTGAAATAAATAATTAATACTGTTGATGAACAAGCAATCAGTTAAATTAATGCACCATGTGTGTACGTAGATATATATAGATATATGTAAAGATAGGACCGCGAAAGCTTGTATATTGACGCTCTTTCCATTATTTAATCAACATCAGAGAATGCTTGTACCGCACACTCGACCATCATTGGTTATCGATTGCATACGTAACACGTCGTCGATCGAACCAATAAATATAAACTATCGTTTCCGCTTTAAATAAACCTTCTTCTTAGTATAGCGCCACTAATATTACATACAATAATAGATTAATATTTTTAAAAACCACTAATTCGTTAAAAAATTAACCTTCTGCCCACGTGTAATAATTTAATATCTATATATTTATAAGTATCCGTTGACCCAATTCACTATCGCACATACTCCACCTATATCACTTAAATAATTTAAAAAATAACATTTTTCATTTAAAAAAATATTCCTCGTGTGTTGTCGTAGACACATGAAAATTAGTTACTAGCTACCCTATTTTTAAAAAAGATTTATGAATAAAGTTCCCAGGCGAATTAGTTTAAACATTTTATTGTAATTTATTAACATTTTTTATCTTGTTACTTTTATTCATCATAAAATTTTATTTTGTTTTATTTTTCGTGTCATAAACACCATTCGTTCAATTTTATTAATTTATCTAGAATAAAATAGTTTTTTTATTTATCTTTTTATGATGAGGGAATGTATATCTAGTGTAAATGTATGCTTGAATGCGCGTTATTTTGGCTCGAGTGATGTTTGCAATGGCATTTGGAACTTGAACTGAGGCATGAACATGTGAATGGAAGAGTTCGCACACGAGATTCATTTTATATAGTTTTATAAAATAAAAGGTTTCTGCACACAAAAAAAAAAAAAAAAAAAAACTAAAACAAAAGTATCTATACGGGTATATATATATATATATGAACTATAGGAAAAATTTCTATGTACTGATGAAAATGAATTTCATACTAATGTAGTAATAATTCCTAAAGATATATGAGAATATTCTCTATATATATTATGGAAATTTTTTATATGCTATGAGAACTAATATTAAGATTAGTTCCCATACATTATGGTCCTAATACTAATGGAAACAGTTCCCATACTTGTGAGAACATTTTTTCCAATTTTTGGAGAATTTTCCATAATATATATATTAGGATGTGTCAAAAAAATCGACTGATGTTTTTTTTTTTCAAATACCTGAAGAATTCTGTCAGAGGATGTCAAAATAAAGTTTCTGTGAAAATATGAGCTCTTAATATTGATATTTAGAGGGCGCGAATCATAATTTTATATTTTCCATTTGAATAACATGGGAAAAAAAAATTTTAAGCTTGGAATTTTATACCTTGGCAATGACTCATTGAACGGATGAGCTCAGGATATATTTTTGTAGAAAATTAAACGCTCTACAAAAAAAGTCTCTTATCATTTTTTGATAAATTCGTCTATTGAAAAGTTATTGGAGCTTGGAGTCAAATTCATAGTAAATTTCGAGTTCTTTTTAATTTTCCGGCGAAACTATCAGTTTTATCACAAAATGTCATAAGATCTTTTTTGTAGAAAATTTTATTCTCGACAAATTATCTAGAATAAAATTTTCTCAAATTCCGCATAAATGCCTAGTTATTTACATTTTAATGTTAAGCTCCTATAATCGATCAGAACACTATTTTTTTTAAGAGCTTAATATTGAAATGTAAATAACTAGAAAGTTATGTGGAATTTTAAAAAAGTTTCTTGAAAATAATTTGTAGGGAATAAAATTCTCTACAAAAAAGATCTCAAGGCATTTTGTGATAAGTCTGATAGTTTCGCCGAAAAAGTAATAAGATCTCAATATTCACTATAAATTTGACTTCAAGCTCCAATAATTTTTCAACCGACGAATTTATCAAAAAATGATAAGAGACTTTTTTTGTAGAGCGTTTAATTTTCTACAAAAATATATCCTTAGCTCATCTGTACAATGAGCCATTACCGAGATATAAAGTTCCAAGCTTAAAGTTTTTTTTTCCCATGTTATTTAAATGGAAAACAGAAAATTATGATTCGCGCCCTCTAAATATCAATATTAAGAGCTCATATTTCTACAGAAGCTTTATTTTGACATCCTCTGACAGGATTTCACAGCAATTTGAAAAAAAAAAAAAAAAAAAACTTTTGTCGATTTTTTTGACACACCCTAATATATATGAATGCTTCCTATACACACATGGGTATGATTCTCATATATTTTGCCGTTCCTATAATAATTCAGGAACATTTCAATGCATCACCAGAATAAAATTCATAATTGTTGAAGAATTTTCCTAAATATATATGAATGGTTCCTATACACACATGGGTATGATTCTCATATATTTTTCCATACTTACACGGGGACATTTCAATGCATTATTAGAGCGGAATTTCCCCTACCTAATATGTGGTGGGAATGGTTCTCATATTTTATTGAAAAAGCTTTTACAAAATTATAGATAGCGTCTATACATTGTAGAAATAGCTTCCATAGTTTTTATAAAATTTCCCATAATGTCTGTGAATAGTTTCTATATAAATGTATAACATTTAAGTTAAATCAGATAACTAAAATAAAATTAAAAAAGTTTTATATGAACATGTCCCATGTGGGATTTTATCCAATTTAATATATGATAAATTGACAGATAAAATTGTTTGAGAAAATGTTGTAGGATTGGTTAGGAAATGGGATAGTAGAATGACAGGAATTGCTAGTAATAAATATATATGGGTATCTATATATCTTTATCAGATAGAAGTGGTGATACGTAGTCCAAGTAAAGCTACATTCGGACAACTAGTCTAGTCAACCTTTCTCTCTTTGCGCAGGGAATATAACTGAGGGTGTCGATCTCATTGGCGGCATATCAGCTTGCGCTCAAAGCTTGACATGAGGAGTGACATTTGATGGGTTATTTATAGTCACATATGTACACTTGCCCACTACTCTTGGCTATGTGTCGGTCGATATATAATATGTACATATATATACCAACTAAACTGAGCTATTGAGTAAAGGGAGTGAAGAAGCATGTAGAATTGCCATGGGTAAAATACTTACTCGACGACATGCCTGTTTAACGGTTGCACTTTTTTATACCGATATACTGTACTCACGCAATCCTTCCTCAGCAAATAGATTCACTTATTTTCTACCAACATGACGTAAAGTAACGCCTTTAATCTACTTCTTTAAACCACTATATCTTTTTATCACTTTTTATTCCACTCAGATCTTTTTTTTTTTTTTTTAGTATCCATAAAATTATTTTTCATTTTTTTGTGAGTGTGAATGTAGCGGATATCAGACAGATTTTTAATTATAAATAAATAGAGTAAATAATTTTTTAAAAAATATTTTTAAAAAATGCACTTGTTAATTACAAAATTTTATAAATGTGAATTTTTTTAAAATTTCATTTTATTAATTATTTACTCTATTTATATATAATTGTAAATTTGTCTAGTGTTTGCTACATTCAGACTCATATTTTTTTTATGATCCTGAAGTTAATAGATAATTAACAATTTTAAAATTTTTTTTTTTGACGAATCAATTGCAGAAAAAAAAAAAACTAAAAAAATACACATGCAGGAAATTTGAAAAACTATAAGTGCAATTTTGTGAAATATTTTTTTTTTTTTATTTAGCGTTTTGAATAAATTCCAAAAATTATCAGGCCTTGGCTAACTTATGATAGTAACGTTAGCAGACATTTGAAATGAAAAAGGATTTTTTTTAACAGATAAATAATGAAAAAAAAATTTTTCTAAAAAAATGCACGTGTCAAAAATTTCATATATTATACGCGCAATTTTTCAAAATATTTTTTTAGTAATTATTTTTTTGTTAAAAAGATCCAAAAAAATTAAAAATGTCTGCTAACTTTATTGTCATTGCTAACTTCAGTATCATTTTTTTTACTTCATGGAGAAAAAGTTTTTAAAAATTAAATCACATATTGAATTATAAATAAAAAATTATTCTGTTAAAATTTTTAATAAATTTTTTTGAAAAAAATTTAATCAGAGCTTCAAAAGTATTCCTTTGATCTTCAAAGCCGCAGAGCAAAAAATTTAATTCAACTCAGATTAATTACAGAGTGAGTTTAACAAAAAAAATTTTAATTGAATGAAGTGAAAGTAAAAAATTTTTAATTTTGCAAAAGGCGGGAAAATTTGAAAACGTAAATTTTTGAATTTTTATATTTAAATAACCTAAGTTAAAATAACAAATATATGACATATATTGAATATATATATTGCCATTTAGCGATAGTATAATTAAATAAAATTAATTAATGAATTTTAATTAAACAAAATACTCTGTTCTAAAACAATAATAATTACTATAGTAGTAATTATAATGAAAATTTAATGGCTAAGATTTATCAAGCAAACGAGTAATTAAAGCTTGATTACATCAGTTACAGTACTTGAGTTCTGGCTGGATAGTTAGGATCATTAATCTAAAGAAAACTAGCTAGGAAGCTAGTGACATCCACTAACTTCCTCGCATTGACAGATCGTGCTTACACGTTTCCCCTTTTTATACAATTACTTAACTTTTCTACTTATTTTTCCTGATAACATTTTTTTTATTTTCTATTCTTAAGACTCAATCTACTGATTGAACTAATTACCAACTTCAGCATGTATCCTTTACCTTCAACTTATTTAAGTGCTCTTAAACTTCTTTCTCGATATCAAATTATCTGACATTTTCTTAATTACTAACATGTTTTTCTAATTATAAACTAAAAATGTCTCAATGAAAAAAAAAAAATTTATTAAGGTTAACTTTTTAATTACTGATTATGAAAATCAAGAGACTATTCTTCATATATTTTTTTTTTAAATCAATATCATAAACTTACGATTTGAAATTTACTAGAAAAATATAAAATAAGATCTAAAATTACTTCCATTTTTTTTTTACACTGTAAAAAAATTGCGGAGTGAATCCAGAGTGGATGATTTTTTATTTAATTAATTTCCTCGGCGTGAATTTCACTCCGGAGGGGGGTTTCAGAAAATATTAATTATAAAAAAAATTACTAATATAGTGAGCTTAGGTCTTTGATATTTTGACATTTATATTGAGTACGGAAATAATTACGAGCTCCTTTTCATATATTCACGCGAAATGATTTTTAAAAATTATAAGCAGCTGATAATAAAACTTTAACAAATATTATTCTACTGAGTCACAAACTGTCATGTGACTTACATCAACCATACCATGAGATAAAATTTCATATTCTACCGAAATATAAAATATTCCCATAAAAACTATGTCACTATAGCTATTCAATAATTTAATATTTTCACTATGTATTATATATATGAAATTATAATTTAGTGAGTAACTAAAACATTTTATAAATTAAAAACATAATATTTTAAGTTTAATTATTAATATCTCAATGAATTATTTATTTAAATAATTATGTTTCTAATTAGCAGCTGTTTCTATTAAATATAAATTTATTTAAGTACTAAAACTCCGGACCGGAGTGAATGCGGATTTAAATAAAATTCGCGTTACTCCGAAATCACTCTGCCTATACAAAAATCCCTATTTACTCCGTATACGGGGTGATTTTTTTTAAACTCCGGAACTCCGTGACGGAGTGAATTAGGATTGAAATAAAATCCATATTCACTCCTGATTTTTTACAGTGCATTATTTTAATAGTGAGAAATGATTCCACGTGACAGTTTAGTTTCTATCTTATTAACAAATTTTCGACTACAATTTTTATAAAATAACTTTTCGACATTTTTTACCAGTAAATGTTATGACAGTGACGTTAATAACTGCAATAAAATCCGTTTTTATTCCCGATTTTTTACAGTGTAAAATTCCAAAATCACCTAAAAAAAAAAAAAAAATTTGTAACTGTTGAATAGTCGACATGAATAAGAAATCTGAATTTGCAGTACTTTTCAATAAATTTCAATGCATTTCTACCATTGAAGATTACCTTTAAAAGTTATACTATCAGAATCAATACTCTTATTTTAAATATTTGTATATATAGTTATTTTGAAAATCAATACCACAAATACCCACAGGAATTTCAATTAAATATATCCACTTTAATTTATTTCATTTTTATTACCGTGAAAATATGTCACGACATAAAAAATCCATTTGTTTGATTGTTAAAGTGCGTGGAGTTAATTGGAATAAATTGGTTATTTTTTTTTTTATTCAATACTAATGTATTCATGAATTTGCTTATTTTTAATTTTGATAATTATTTTGATACCTCGGATTAACATGAAAGTATTTATAATATTTAGCTTTACATATTTTAATATAAAAAAATATTCTCAGAATTAATTGCCAGTAGGGTACGGAAATATTTCAAACGAATACTTTGTGAATAAAAAAAAAAGCAAAAACTGTTAATTAATTCAGTGTTGATAAAACAAGTTCCATTGTTTAATAGAAATTAAAAAATAATTAACGTGCACATCAGTGCACATAAAATATTTTAACAATGAGCTCTCGCACTAAAATTTACTCTTTGTTAACAATGCTATTTTTTTTTTTTACGTTCGCTATCTGTGCAGTATAATTTAACGAATGGTTTTTACGTTTATTTACTTTTTCCTTTCTCCTTAATTTAACTTTTTTTTTTATTTTTTTATTTTACTTTAGACCGTAATTCAATTGATTTGTTCGCCTTAGTTTCTTTTGCTCTGTTTTATATTTGTTTTTTATTTTATTACTTGGCTTTTAGTGCATTAATATTCATGTCACTGCTTTCAACAGGACCTCAATTTCCCCTTGTTCTGATAAACCTAACAGATACCTGTCATTTATAATACTCCATCGGCGCTCGAGGGTCTTTTTTCATTTCGTCACTAAAATTATACTTATATTCAAATGTCATCACAAACTGACGAATATTTATTTCCGATACAAAAAAAAATTTTTGATTTGAGCTTATTCTGCATTTAACTTCTGTAAAAAAAAATATTTTTTTATGATAAACTTGAAAATTTACAATTTCAAATTGACAATTTTTTATTTTTTTTAAGCGCGAAATTTGAATTTAAAAAAAATTTTTTAAACATTGGCTAAAAAAAAAGTTGAAGAGCAATTGGATCATTTCTTTTTTTTTTTTTTTTTTTTTAAATAATTATTACACCGGAAAAAATTTTTTCCGCATTCACTCCGCAAATTTTCTACAATTTATACAGAGTGATTTTATTTAAAACTCCAGATTGAGTGACGGAGTGAATTTGGATTGAAATAAAATCCGTGATCACTTTGAATTGACTTCCAATTTTTCACAGTCTAGGATCTATGGATCATAAATTAAAAATTGATACTAAACATATAACTTGAGATACAAAATTTTGAAAAATTAAACCTCGTTAAATTTTAAAAAAATGTTCATGAAAAAATTCAATTGTCTCATTTTGAAAAGATTGAATTTTTTTGAAAAATTCCATAGCAATAATTAGAAAATTTTTTAGACTGCACAAGTGTTTTATCAGATACTAACAAATTTATAAAAATAATGACAATACTTGAAGTTTTTACATCAATATTCATTATTTGTTCATTAAAAGCATCGGCTATACATAATTGATACTATTTTTCTTTTATTGCACATCCGTATTTCTATATTTTTCAATGCAAACGAATAAATCCTAGTGTACACGTAAAAAATTTACCGTGTGTACTGAGCGTGAATTCATATCCTGTGTATGTAGGATGCAACGCAGAAAAACTTTTTTTTTCGTTTTCGGCAAATCCACAGTTATATAAATATCAACAAAGTATGAAGAAACAGAGTGTGCTCCCCATTACTAGTGTAGGAAAAAAAAATATTTACTTGGAATAACTCTGCACATATCATAAAAAAAATGTGAAGTATTTATTTGTGTATACTTTGGTATTAAAAAAAAAATTTTGGTTCTCATTTGTTTTTCATTAATTTTCCGAGATCAATAATAACAAATATGACATTTCGGTTGATGAATATGTAAAAGAGATGATCACAATTGTAAATGTTAATGTATCAGCTAATTTCCATTTAAATGGTATATTATTAACGCGTCAAGCACATGAATTATTTAACGTGTGTAATTTCAAATTTATATTTTTTTTACTTTTACCATTCACCTATAAGCCGATTAGCTAAATTACTTTATTATCAATTAAGCCCCGTTAAAATATTGTTTCACAAAATGTCATTATTATTTAAACGTTCGTCTAATTAATATAAATATACTGTAAACATATCTTTTAACATTTATCTCTGTTTACCAATAAAATTCATTATTAATGAAAACAAATAAAAAAAAAATGCTTTTGCTGTTTTTAATTTAAAAATATGAGACAATGACGAATTTTTCATGAACTGAAAATATAAGAAAAGAATCAATGGTTTAATAAACATTTTTTTTCAATGCATTTTGACATTATGGGAAATTTGTTAGACCCTATTTTTGAATGGCCCAATAGTAGAACTTTTTTTTCGCAGAGATTAAATTCAAACAATTCAAATTTTTAACTTTCTTCTGAACGTTACAAAAATAAAATTTCAAAACGGACGAAATTTTGACAAATGATAACTACTTTTGTATTCGTTGTTATTTAAAAAAATTCAAATTTTTTACTTTTTTCCGTACGTTACAAAAATCAAAGTTCAAAACAGACGAAATTTTGAAAAATGTCAAACACTTTTGTAGTCGTTATTTCAAAAAAGTTCAAATTTCGTACTTTTTTCCGTACGTTATAAAAATCAAACTTCAAAACAGATAAAATTTTTGAAAATGCCAACCACTTTTGTAGTCGTTATTTCAAAAAAGCTCAAATTTCGTACTTTTTTTCGTACATTACAAAAATCAAAGTTCAAAACGGACAAAATTTTGAAAATGCCAACCACTTTTGTAGTCGTTATTTTAAAAAAGTTTAAATTTCGTACTTTTTTTCGTACATTACAGAAATCAAAGTTCAAAACGGACGAAATTTTGAAAATGCCAACCACTTTTGTAGTCGTTATTTTAAAAAAGTTCAAATTTCGTACTTTTTTTCGTACATTACAAAAATCAAAGTTCAAAACGGACAAAATTTTGAAAAATGTTAACAACTTTTGTAGTCGTTATTTCAAAAAAGTTCAAATTTCGTACTTATTTTCGTACATTACAGAAATCAAAGTTCAAAACGGACGAAATTTTAAAAAATGTTAACCACTTTTGTAGCCGTTATTTAAAAAAATTCAAATTTTTTACTTTTTTTCTGAAGGTTACAAAAATCAAATTTCAAAGCATTTAAAATTTTTTAAAATGCCAACCACTTTTGTATTCGTTGCAATTTCAAAATTCAAAAATTTTATGAAAACGCAGTCATTATTCCAAAACTTTATAAATTTAAAATAGTGAATTTTCTTTTTAAACAAAATTCTTGTTTATATTTTGAGGCTAAAGAATTCTTTAAAAAACAAAAGTGGAATTCAATCGAAATTTCAATTTTCCATTAAATTATTCATCGAATTCAATGACCATAAATAACACACACATATTTATGATTATTGGTATCGATAACCGTAAATTTTGTAATAAACATAAATGCCGCACGATAGTTTACAAATTTTAGGTATTTATTGCTCATATTATTTCAAACTCGGGGATTTTAACTTCAACATACGTCTATTGTAATTATTTAATGGATAAATTTAATATTTATGGGATATTTTTTTATATTTTATTGAATTTATGTTATTTCAAGAATTAATGAGATTGCATAGAGATTTAAATTTGATTCGCTCAAGTTAAAAGAATACGATTACTGGTAATTCAATAGAAACGAGATGTGCATATTAAATGTAAAGTCTACGGTTCGATTCTACGTCAACGTTTTTTTTTTTTTTTTTTTTTTCATATATTTTTTTTTATACTGCACAGGAATTAAATCCATTAATAATTTTATTTAAAAAATTAAATAATAAATCATAGAATTTTTTTTTTATTATTTATCATCGTCCCGACTTTACTCGCTCCCTCTCTTATTTTTAAAATTAAAAATTATTTTACATAACTAAATTTTTTTTTAGTTGCCTAGAAAATTCTTTTTTTAACATTAGAGTCAAAGTGCCAGTAAAATTTAAAGATAAAAAAAATAATAAAATTTTCGATTCAAGTATCGATTAATTTTCAAAATTATTCAGCTCTAACAGAGTTCAAAGTAATTTCATTTTAGTAAATATTTTTTATGTCTAGACTAGATGAATTTAATGTTTAATTAAACTATATCTGACAA
Organism: Microplitis demolitor; assembly: GCF_026212275.2. Taxonomy (NCBI): domain Eukaryota; kingdom Metazoa; phylum Arthropoda; class Insecta; order Hymenoptera; family Braconidae; genus Microplitis; species Microplitis demolitor. Next base: position 5,095,566 of record NC_068554.1, on the reverse strand, counting down.
AATTAAAATGAGCGGGATTTTTCAATCATGTTAATTAAATAATAAAAATATGAATAATTTACGAGCTTTTATTAAAACTCTTTAATTAAAAAAAAAAAAAATTAGATTTAAGTGATGCCTTTAAAAAAAAATTATAAATCCCTCAAATCCATGTTTATTTTTTTTTTTTAATTTTTACTGACGTTATATTTAAATAAAATTTAATTTTCCAAATGGCATTTTGTGAAAAATATTTATCATAAAAAAAAAAAAAAAAAAAAAAAAAAAAAAAACAAAAAGAAATTCACTGAGAGAACGGTATTTTGAATTTCGTATTTGTATTTATGATAGAATTGAATGCGTTATTCATATAAACTTGAATTTATGTGATGCGTTGCAGGAATAGAATACATGCTACAGCTGAAACGAGTTACTTTAGAACAAGGTGTTGACAATAACTCGGAAAATTCTTGAAACATAGTTTAGAGCTTATACATAGACAAGTAGGAACAGTAGAATAGGAAATGTAGGAGCCAAGATGAGCCAAGTTATAGTTGATACCCACTTAACCTGGTTCTTTTGTTCCAGCCAATGTCTTTACTAGAAAAGAGAGGAATAAAACGTAAGAGCAAAGACATAAAGCCGACGGGAATTTTATTGCTAAAAACCTATAACTTTTAAATTACATAATTTATTTTTCATTTTTTTTATTTATTTTCAATATTTATATTTTCATCACTACCCTGTAAAAAATCAGGAGTGAATACGGATTTTATTTCAATCCTAATTCACTCTGTCACGGAGTTCCGGAGTTTAAAAAAAATCACTCCGTATACGGAGTAAATAGGGATTTTTTTATAGGCAGAGTGATTTCGGAGTAACTCGAATTTTATTTAAATCCGCATTCACTCCGGTCTGGAGTTTTAATACTTAAATAAATTTATATTTAATAGAAACAGCTGCTAATTAGAAATATAATTATTTAAATAAATAATTCATTGAGATATTTATAATTAAACTTAAAATATTATGTTTTTAATTTATAAAATGTTTTAGTAACTCACTAAATTATAATTTCATATATATAATACATAGTGAAAATATTAAATTATTGAATAGCTATAGTGACATAGTTTTTATGGGAATATTTTATATTTCGGTACAATATGAAATGTTATCTCGTGGTATGGTTGATGTAAGTCATACGACACTTTGTGACTCAGTGGAATTATATTTGTTAAAGTTTTATTATCAGTTGCTTATAATTTTTAAAAATAATTTCGCGTGAATATATGGAAAGGAGCTCGTAATTATTTCCGTACTCAATATAAATGTCGAAATATCAAAGACCTAAGCTCACTATATTAGTAATTTTTTTTATAAATAATATTTTCTGAAACTCCCCTTCGGAGTGAAATTCACGCCGAGAGAATTAATTAAATAAAAAATCATCCACTCTGGATTCACTCCGCAATTTTTTTACAGTGTGAAAAAAAATGGAAGTAATTTTAGATCTTATTTTATTTTTTTCTAGTAAATTTCAAATCGTAAGTTTATGATATTGATTTAAAAAAAAAAATATATGAAGAATAGTCTCTCACTATGTATTAGTAATATTTTCCGAAACTCTCCTTCGGATGAAATTTACTCCGAGGGAATTAAATAAATAAAAAATCATCCGCTCCAGATTCGTCCCACAAATTTTTCACAGTGTACCTGATCTTGTTGCTAAATTACAGATCTATTGTTACGTAAATTTATTCAGTTGATTACACTTTTTTTTTTTTTTTTTTTTTTTCATAGAAATTATGGAAAAAATTCTTTATAAATTTTCAAATGTCACAGGTGGTATTACCAAGTGAATGTAAAAAAATTTCCTCGCTCGTTGAATGTGCTAATATATATGTACAGAAAAATTCTTAACTATATAAATATATGTATATATTTATGCATATTTTGTTATGTATGTAGTGAAATAAATTTAAAACTTTTTTTTTTCACGAGTTAAAATGTATAAGAATAGAAAACTTTTTATTGCGTATCATTTTTCTGCTGGAAAAATGACAAGTTTGAATGAGTTTAAATATTTTAAATCAAGTTATACTTCTTTATATTTTTTATTTTACTTTTTTTGATGTTTGCTTCAGATATACTCAGCAAGTTCTGTTATTGACAGTCTTTCAAAGCTGCAAGTATATTAAATTTATTACAGAAAGTTAAAATATATTTTTAAAGAAAAAAAATTTATATAATTTGTTAACAAATATATTTTTTTATGGGGTTCGGATACAGAAAATAAAAAAAATGTTTTTGTACTGAGGTCTAAAAAGTAAATACTCTAAGATTGACGTCACTCTACCGGGCTATTAATTTACAAAAGTTGTTTTGATATGAAATGACCTAGCGTTAAAAATTTATTTAATATCCTAGAAACTTGCAAACAAGATGAAATATAAACGTCGAGTTGAAAGTAATTCATAGAACCGTAAATAATATATTAAGTCAACTTATTTCTTATTCTGTCAATAATTTATCCATCTATCCTATAGTTTTTAACCTAAATAATTACTTTCTGCACGAATATTAACCTCAATAATAAATAAACCGAGCTGGCATTTTCTTGAAAACATAATAATTTATCATATATATTATTCCGGACTGTTTAAATTTTTTTAAAATAATTTAATGTCAAAATGCGAGACGAAAAACTCGATTAATCTCGTTCCTGAAAAATATGACCCAATTGTCCCATAAAAATTATTATTATTATTATTACTTAGAAATTCTGACATGAAATTATCATACGGCAGTGGGATAGATTTTATATTTCAACAGAAACTTTACAGCAAAAAAAGGGATCAATATTTTCTATAGAAAAATGTGCATCTATAAATATTCATGTTATTTTTGATATTTTCTGTGTAAAAAAAATTTTCAAAAATGCTGACAGCCTCCAAATTTTTGACTACGTTTTTTATAACTTTAAATAATTCAAAAATATAAATAATATATAACTTATTACTTTTTGACTTGAACTCTAGTTCAAATCAAAGGAAAAAATATTTTTAAAAAAGTCAAAATTTGTTGTTTTCATTTTTTTCATTACGTGTAAAAAATTAAAAAATGAATTGTGTTGAACGCAAGGTTACGAAATAAATAATTTTTTTCTCTTGTAAAATCTATTAAAAACATTTTTTTTCACGGGAGTTCTATTGCGGGCCTTCTTACCTCAGTCTGTTAGCAACTCGACAATTTAATAACAAAAAAATTTTCAATTGTTAAAAACTAAAATGTCTTGTCAAGCAATAGCTCTCGGGAAATCAGTCGTAAAAACGTTATTGGAAATAGAGAAACCTCAAGTATGTTTTATCAGACGTAAAGTTGTATATACACCTTGAGAATTATCGAGAATGGGAAGGAAGTTGAATAAAAAGAGTTACTTTTCTCCCGGGAGTTTGAAGAGTTTCGAGTCGTTCGTAGCAACCCAGCTACTGACTACCGACGACGACGGCGACGACTTGGACGAATATACTTTAGGACATACGAACGAACCGTAGAAGGAATGGAGGAACGAACTGCGCCAGAGGCGGTTGAATATATTATGCAACGACTGACTCGTAGTCAACTTACTCGACACGTGACATCAAGAGTTTACACGTGCATATACACTCAAAGTAGAAAAGTTTAAGAGTGTCGCGTGTACACACCTTGTCTACAAGTATTGTCAAGTTATCCATAAAAATAGATGTCAAGTGACGAAATAAAAATATAAAACAACAACAACATCAACTATTTTTCAATAAGAAGTTAAAAGAGTTTTTCATCTTCTTATTATTTTTTTTCATTTCGCGAATGCAATCTTGTTTTAAAAAAGAGCCATCCAGCCTTATTCGGAATAGAAAGAAAGATTTATAATTTAGATTCAAAAATTTTTTAAATTTCATTAAAAAACGAACTCGTCCCCTTTCTAGGTAAACCTTGTAACTACTTTTTCTCATAATTAACCCTCAATGGCCACATGGGGTGACTCCCTTTTTTCGAAATTTTTTTGACCAATTTATTTGAATGGTATAAGACCTCTAATTCCACTTTTTTTAAGTCTCGGGTGACCAGTCACCCCATGTGGCCGATAAGGATTAAAATTATGAGTGAAAAACATTCTTTAGTGCTGCTATTGTGTAAAAAAAGTTTCAAATTTTGATAATTATAATAAAATGTTCGAGAGACTTTTGAATTTGAATTTTGACATTAACGCACGTGTAATAGAATAGATGTTTTGAAAAAATTATAATTTTGCAGTTACGGGGTTTATCTAGAAAAGGAGCGAACTACGGAATTAAAAATACGCTACAGTAGTGTTATTGATACTTATTTCATAAGCTATAACATGAATTTCAAGAAATTAAGTCATGCCTTATCATTCAGAAGTTATTAGAGGACTAAGCTGCTAAAATAAGCTTTTGAAATTTTTTGTGAAATTTTCAAGATCATCAAATTGTTGGACAAGATTTTTGAAAAAACACGTCATTTAGTGAAAATTAAACCTAATATTACGAACTGTAAGATATAATTTACAGAATTAAGTTATCAATTTTGATCCAAAAGTTATTTGAGGACAAAGCCAGAAAATTCATTTTTTGGAAAATCAAAAAAAAATTCAAACATCCACAACTTCTAAACTAATTGACCGAATGGGTTCATATTTGAACTTGACCAAGATAATCGTCCAATGAATAAGTGTATAACATTTCATGAAGATCCGCTAAGAATTGCGGGTGGTATTGTAATGACAAGTTACGATATATCGCAAATACACATGTAAACATTTTAGTGAATGGTATTTTAGGGCACTACTAGAAAAAATTAGACACATGGAGAGAAATGAATGGTACATTTTCCATTGTAACAGTAATTATTACTATGTAGCATGGTAAAGCAAGTTTTTTAGCCGTATTATTTATTTGACATAGTAATTTGTACCATGTTAAATGGTAATGCTAGCCATGCTGCATTGGAATCATTCCTATGCTCCATTGGAATTATTACAATTTCGATGAAGCTGCTTCCGATTGAAGGTAGTAAGGTTAATATTAAAATAAGGTTTTATAATTAAAAAATTAGGCTACTTAATTAATAATGAATAAATTTTGAACTGATTTAAAAAATTTTTTAATAAAATAATAAATAATAACATTAACATATTTTAATGTGGGTTATTTTTATTAGAAAAATATTATAATAATTTAATTATTTATTGAAAATACATTTAATTAATATTTTATTGTAAGTAAAATTATTAATTATGAATTATTAATGTAGAGGAAGTTAACAATTATCTAAATTAAAAATAATAAATCCAGCGCTTTGGAATATTCATTTTTCCGTCTACAGCAGTGACGATACGTGTGGTAGAATAACATTTTAAATCAGAATACAATAGACAATGATACTTTGTCAAATACTTGAGTTTCGTATGATTGATAATTTTCATTAAAATAATATTCATTGATATAAGTGGTAATTAAGATTAATATATGTACAGGTTATATTGAATGGATATACTATATAGCAGCGCTTAATATTGAAACTGCTTTCACGCTATTGAGCATGGGACTCAGTACCATTCTAGCATGGCTTTGATTACCATGCTTTAAAGTAAAATTTACCAGTAGCATGATTACTATGTAGTATGGTAAATATTACCAGAAGGATGGTAATCATTCCCATGCTACATAGTAATGATTCCCATGCTTTAAAAAATAGAATTGGTTACCATGTAGAATGGTAATTATTACCATTCTCTTCTCTCCGTGCATGGTGGCAAAATTTGTTTGATAATTCTATCATTGCAGTGGAGAGCCATTGCAATAGTCAGATTTCTGAAGAAACCACCAAATAAGACAGAAGTTAATTGAAGTTGAAAATAAAATAGAACAAATAATTGAGGATTAAAACTTATTAATTAGGTGTAAAGTAGAGGACGTAAATTAGTTGATACTGAAATTTCTGACTGACCTAGTCGGGAAGGTAGTTGCGGCAGATTTGCACTTTAAACAAAGTCCGTCCAACTCCTTTCCGTCTTGGTTAGACGGCTGGTTCACCACACTACTGCATTCTGCTGCAACAACTTTTATCAGCAACAAAAGAGGATCTGACTTGTTCTCCAGGTCTCTCTAGTCTCTGTAGTCTCTAGACTCCACTCTGCTTTGGGAACCTGGAGGATGGTATGCTTTGTATATAGAATTACTTCAAAGTCACCGTTTTACACGTATAATTTAATTATAACGACAATTACTCGAGCGTTTTCGAGAAAGTTAAGTCAACAATAGATAAAAATTTTCATCAAAAGCTTTATTAAATTTTTTTTTTTTTTAATACACTAATTTTAATTATGGAATTTAAAGTAATCTCGTTGAATAATTTTTATTTTCATGGAAAATAAGAATTTTAATAAAGAAAAACGATGTACAAGAGAAATAATTTTGTTCAATTCAATACTCGATGAAATTGAAGAAGAAAAAGAAATTTATATTTTTATTTTATTTTGTTACTTTTTTCACCACATTTCTCCGACGCTAATCCTATAGCTCTCGATTGACTGAGCTTTTGATTTTCCTTCAAGGGCTTTCACTTAAGAGCTAGAAATTGATATTGAATCTATTGTGTAATTGACTGTGCTTTGATTGTTATTTTTTCAACGATTTCGATAAATTTATTTTTTCTCAATACATATAATTCACTACTATAATTTTTTTTTTTTCCAAAAATATTCTGTGATTAAATTTTGAAAATTAATATTCATTATTTTTTTGATGAAAAAAAAAATTGAATTAATTTTTATCAAATAGATCTCAAAAATGATTTTTAACTTCGCGCTATGAAAATTTTCAAAAAAAGAAAGTTATTGGTTTCGGTTCGATTTTCAAAAATTGAGTTTTCATCAAATCTTGACTATTTCAAGCCCTAGCAAGGTATTTTGACTATTTTCGGATGAAAGTTCGCCTTGTGTGTGGGTGTGTAAACTTTTTTTGTCCGACGATATTTTTGGAACGAATAAACCGATTTGAATATTTTTGGCGGCAATCAAAAAGCCTCACCAAAATTTGACACTGACAGATTTTTGAGTCGATCGGTTGAGTAGTTTACAAATCATACGAAAAATAAAACTTGAAACATTTTTTTCAAAATTTTTTGCTCGATTTGTTTCTGTTTGATCAAATCTAAGTCTCAATAAGATCTCCGATATTTCCAAAGATACCCGCATGAAAATATCATATATGGTAAACATATATTAAAAAATATATGTTACAGATATAAATATATATGTAACAATACATGAAATCTTATATTGAACTTTATATAGATTTTGGCCGATTTTATTATATTTATAGTTTTCTCTTATATGATTTCATATATTTCCGTATAACTTCAACATATTATATATATATATTTGAAAACTTATAATTTTAATATATTTAAAAATAAATGTTATTTATATATGGAAACAAATAAGAATACATATATAATTTATCATTCTATGGCACGATATATGTTCCATGTATTCAACTTTACAAATTTTTATATATTTTTCGATGTATAGAACCATATAAGTCTCCCCATATATGTAAGAATAAATAAAATCTACTCTTTTCTGTCTTTCTCTCTCTGTTATAAGATTCAAACATTGTGTTCAGAATATATAAGTGTGCCAGCTTACAAATTTACATATATAATTATCAATATATGTAATACATATATTAATTTATAAACTTAGTTATATAATTAATTATATTAAAACTCACTATATTATATATAAGAAAATATATATCGCTTTTGGTCACTTTTATGGTCCCATATTGAACATATATTTTTTCATATATGTTTATCATATATGGTATTTTCATGCGGGTATCGTCGGACAAAAATAATTTTTTTTTCAGCGAAATTTATGTGTTTTCGGTCCAGTCGTTTTTTGACCTCGTAGAGCTTAAAAGTTTACTTAGCGGGAAGTTTCGGAGTTGTCCCGCGGGGTCAACCGTTTTTCAAATTTATTTTTTTTTAAACTGCAATAATTTTCTTTATACTTACAACTTTTTTTTTTTAAATAAAAAAAAAAATTGATATCCCGTGTGATAAAAATTCTTGCAAAAAGGTTAAAAAAGTGTTGACTATTCTAAACATTAAAACGTGACACAATGTCGAACCTTTTTTAAACGATTTTCAAACCTCTGACAATACACAGAAAATAACAATTGGCTTCATACTAAAAATTAAAATTTTTCAGTGAAAAATATGTTCAGAAAAAATGAATCAAAAAGTTCGTCATTGTGTCCCGTTTTGAAGTTTGCAATAGTCAACACTTTTTCAACCTTTTTTTAACAATTTTTTTTACACAAGATTGTGATTCCAAGATTTTGATAACCGAAAATAAACTAAGCCGTAGATGAGACAATTTAAAATAAAACAATAAATCAGAACTTTGATAGTTTGTTTAAAGTTTTAAAAAATAAAGTCGTAAAATTACAATATTAGTGATAAAAAACATAAATTTATAGGATAGATAGGTAAAGTTGAAGCATTATTGAAAGAAGAGACGATATAAAGGGCTACTGTACGACATTGGCATACAAGCGATACTCTGGAGAGAGTTTATTCTCCCTAACGAATTATTTATTGCTGATAAGTTCACAATCTCAAGTAAGCCCGAGTTTTCGAAACCATGGATCCTCACACGCTTGAGTTGTAATGCTAAGAGCTAAAATACTTTCTTCTCGTCTATAGATAAGCTAACTTTCTTCAGCCCAATAAATGACGCCGTTAAACTTTTCCTATCTACCAGCTCCGGGAACAAAAATTTTTTTTCACTCAACTTTTTTTAATGACACTTTTTATTATTTATTCTTCTTCCCCAAATTCACTACATCCAAATATTTTTAAATTCGTAAATTTATATCTACATAATTCTCTTACACCAAAATTATTTTCATTTATTCAAATAACGCGCCAATTATTGAAACTGGTAAATTAAAAAAAAAAAATTCTGCCCCATCTTAGCTTTGATAATTTTTATTTACAAAAAATTATAAGAGCCCCATTTTGTCCCCTCCTCTAATTATTAAAAATAAAAGTACTAATTATTATCAAAAGTACTTAATGTATAATGAAACAGTAGGTCTCAACTAATTAGAACATTGGGTAATTGGGTCATTCGTAAAATTTATTTAAAATAAAAATAGTTGGTAATAATAAAATAATGAAATCAGTGTCAGACAGAATTATATAAATAGACAAAGATATTCGTGTCTTGAGGACATTATGATTAGTATAATACCCAGCAGAATAGTTTTGACAATTAATTTAAATGAAGATGTTATAATTTTTCATGCGGTTTTGGGATCACGTTACCCTGGATATGACACGAGGAGGCTCGGCGCGCGACGCTCACGACTTGAAAGTGGGCGAATCGATCGTACCCACTCGAAACACTCTATATATATATGTTGAAATATATATACATGTATATATATTTCTCTATATATAAGGGGTTGATGAAAAAGGTGGGGTAAAAAGAGCTAGCACTGCGAGCGGATAAATCGGATTGGCTTGTAAGTTTCACCTCTGGTTGGCAAAGGCCCCGGACTTGGTCGTCATCGTCATCGTTGTCGTCGTCGTACCCATTTCGACTACTCATGCGACAACACACCGACGACAAAGTCTATTACTCTCTATTTTCACGTCATGCTATTTTCAAATAAACGATCCGGCGAATTCTAAACTCAAAACTCACTAGAATATCAATGAATAATGGATTTTTAGTATAGTAGAGAACTGGCTTGTGCTCCATTCCTCCATCTCCTATCTATGGACTGTTTGTTTTTACATATATATATAGTTAAGTCAAATTCTACACTACTCCATACATATCTCATACGATATTTGTAACTCCATATATCTTTGCTAGCAGTAACCGGTCTATTGATATCCAATACTTTTTTTAAAAAAACTCATTGTTGATTTTAAATTCATACTTTCCTTCATGTAATTCTTACATACTCATGAATTTTTTAAATCTTATTTTTTTTATCATTAAAATAATATCCGCAGACTATTACAGATAATTTTACAAAATATACAATGGAATAAATGTTTATTTTAAATTATAAAATAGAGAGACGGAGTTGAAAAATTATAATTACAAATACTTTTAAAATTCGCGGGTAAATTAATTTTTTTACTTTTGGTTTGTCTACTTTACTATCAATTTTATTATATTTTATATAAATCATTTTTCATAGTAAAGACTACAGATTATTGTTATTTCAAAATTTTTTTTCATAAATTTTTGAAAAATCAAAAATTTTTTATTAAGACTTTAAATTGAAATTATGTCAAAACTATTGAGTTTACAGACAAAATTATTGAATACTTTTTTATAGACAATTTAATTTTCTATAAAATTGTATTCTTATATATTTGTCATATTTTCAATAGTTAAGCCCGAATTTTCATTTTAACCCCACGATGTCTTTAATAGAATAACATTTTCAATTTAATAATAAATTTAGTCCTTTAAATCAAAATTACACATTATATATCAAAAATATGATTAAAATGTATGAATACAAATTTATAGAGAATTAAATTTCCTACAAAAAATAATTCATTAAATTTTTTTGTAGAGTCAATATTTTCCAAGTTATTTCAATTTTAATTTAAATTCACATTTAATTAAAAAAGTTTGCAAAAAAAAAATAATAATAATATACAGGTAGTGTTTTTGATGTCGATGAAATTCACACATGAACACTTGGATGCATGGTATATTAAACCTATGATAATAATTAAATTAAAAGTTTATTTAATGAGTCATTTAAATGTAAATAACCCAAGTGGAAGCAATTATTTAGTGTAATTAAACTGCATGGTAATGAATGTTGTTTATAAAAATTAATTATCAGATATAATATATAATATATGCAAAATATGAAGGTGTTTAGTATATTGATAAGGTAAATAGCAATAGTAAAGTATGATGAGGGTATGAATAATGAAAAGTTGAACGTTTAATCGAACACTAGAGAAGATACGAGCGAACATAGACCCGACACTTATTCGAGGAGTTCGTTATAGATGCTTTGTTTTATTTCTATAGTCCAAGAATATAAAGTTGTAAAGAGAATCATAAGATTCTTTACATAGATAATTAATCAACCCTTGATGAGCTGAGTAGACTCGGGAGAGAAAACCAATTATCACTTTTCTTTGGTTATTATTATCCGTCTATTCATATAAAATTTAGTGTCTAGTGATATTCGATACATGACACTATTATTTATCTGTGAAATTTTATTTTTTTTCTTTTTGAGCAAAAACTATCTTTCGGAAAATTTAAATAATTATTTTTTTATTTTATAATTAAAAATTTTGTCTTTAGGTAACTGCCCGAACAGGCCAAAAAATTATTTAATTTGTTTTCAATTCATTTAAAAAAAAAAAAAAATAATTGATATGATGATGAAATTTATAATTTTTTTAATTATTATTAAAAAATTCTTTGCTCGGCTGCCCAATTTCAAAACACAGTAACTGACAAAAATACAATTTTTGAAATATTTGAATCATGTCCAAAAGACTTTTCTGGAACTAAAAATACTAAAAAATCGATTTTGAAAAATTTTTCCCTTAGTGTATTTTAGTCGTCTGCTCGTCAAACGCCTGCCCTTCATAAGCCTCTTTCCATCAATCGGGAATTACTGAGTCCAAAAAGCTTCTCCACTTAACCACTTTTTTGAGTTTCGTACCAGACATCCCGTTATAAGCCTCCGTTAAAATTCTCTAAATTATAAACTAACAATAGCAACAAAATATCTAAATGAATTATGAAAATTTACTATCGATGTTTCGCGGAGAATAATTTAATCATTATTAAGTAAAATATTATTTATTGTTCATAGTTGTAATCATTAATTACAATTAAAGCTTCTGTTACAATTCAAAAGTTTTATTGATCGTTATGTTGATCAATAAAATTATTATTATCATTACTGTAATTAATACCGTTGTCATTATAATTTTTTGCATTACAATTATTATTAGTGTAAAAAGATAAGTATTTATTTTAGCGCTATAAGCACTAGAAAAATTGGGATAGTGACGTATGTTACAAAACGTAAATATGGCGTTTTAAATGATAGAAAATAAAACAGGCTTATAACGGGTAGTCGAGAACAAAACTAAACGCACGGTAGTGGAAGACTGAAATCACAATAAAAATTTCCCCTACATCCCCTAGACCAGGTTTATAACGGCTAGTCGACTGTACATGTATATTTTTATAAACTGTATTTGAAGGGGAGTTTAATTTAACGTCAAAGATCTGGTTCAGAGTCAAATCCACTCCTAAAAGAAGTTTATTTTCATATTAAAAATTCGAATCGGAGTGAATGCAGATTTAAATAAAATCCAAATCACACTGAAATAACTACGCTGAAAAAACAAACCGAATTCAGAGTGATTTTTCTATTTAAACTCCGGAACTCTGAGTGACGGAGTGAATTAGGATTGAACTAAAATACACTTCATAGAAAAAATGACTTTTAAAAAGTATGTAACCATTTTACCCAAAAAATTGATTTATTAACAGAAGAACGTTAATTTTTTAAATAACAATATCGCAAGTGTGAAAAAATTTTTTTTTAATACTAATTATAAATTATTGAGATAAAAAAATATTTTATTGATGATTTTAAGTCATATTTATTTTTTAACAACAATATTTATCTTATTAAATTTTTTTTTGCATGATAATACCGTCAAGTTTATTATTAAAATTTTTTTCACTTTTACCAATTCGCTACATAACCATTAGTAGGTTCTATTAAAACTTTAATTTACTTCAGCTCTATACACATATATATATATATATTTTAAACTCATCTGACCACCACTATACTAACATACACAAACTTTTCTAACTGTTGTGATAATTGAGTTAAAAAATACCGCAATTTAATTCCGTACGAACTGACACTTTAATTTTTAAAAAATCTCACTAAGTAATTAGATAATCGAAACTATAAATTTGTTTACAAATTTCTTTCATACTCTAGTAGTACATTAGTTTAATGATAAATAAATAAAAACTTATTTTTTATTATCTAAAGCGTCAAGTTTTGTTTTGTTGGTTGTGAAAAGTTTTATAAAATTCTATTGGGTTTTTTAATGAACTCGAAAAAAATTTAAACTGAATTGAGACAAAAGTTTGCCTTTACTTTTTACTTTATCTTGATAAAAAATTTATTATAGTTTTCTGCTGGACGTACATTTTCATTATCAAATTTTTTTTATCGTATGTATTTCAGAGATATAAGTATAGAAAAAAAATATAAAAAATTTCAATGATAACTGACCGGATATAGATGTCAAACGGTAGGTAGAATAAAAGGTAAAAAGACAAGGTGTGTTGCGTTAAAAGTATAGTATACTTCTGATATGACATACAATATAACTGTAGGAGTAGTAGTGTACTGCCGGGTACAGTGCTCTGCAGAAAAGCTATCTGTAAAAGTACTATAGCTTGTATCATATTTCCTGGTGCGGTGACTCTTGTGTGTTGGCTCATGAAAAGATGAAAAATTGCATGTTCGACCAGAGATCCAGTTAACTTTATAAAGAAAATTTTTTGCTGTATAATATATTAACTACAAATAAATAAATAATAATAATAATAATAATAATAATAATAATAATAATAATAATAATAATAATAATAATAATAATAATAATAATAATAATAATAATAATAATAATAATAATAATAATAATAATAATAATAATAACAATAATAATAATAATAATAATAATAATAATAATAATAATAAATTATAAAAAATTTTCCTAATGAAAGCAAATTGAATCTGGAGTAAATTCGGAATGAAATCTCTCTAAATCTGAAACAGTGATCATTCACTATTTTAAAGTGATAAATATACAAAGTGATATATTTATAGCTGCGAAATAGTGTATATACACTGGGGTCGTCGCTAAAAATTAAATTTTCTCTGGCGCCCCATAAAAAGCTTTTTTTTTGTGAAAAAATACATAGGGAATTTAGTTTCTTCGTTTCAAGTAAAAAGAACACGAACTCCGAAGGACGATCAAAGTTCATTTTTCGATACAATCGCGGTTTTTTTTAAATATCTCATGAAATATACAGATTAAAGGAAAACACTATAGAAACAATTTTGTAGAAAATTAAATTCTTGACAAAAAAGTTTGTGTTCATTTTTTTTATAAAATGTGTATTTATGAAGATATTTAAAAAAAACTCTTCTAGATCTTATCAATTGGGTATTTTAAAAGTTTTTTCAAAATATCTTCATAAATACACATTTTTCAGAAAAAATGTACATGAGCTTTTTTGTCAAAAATTTAATTTCCTACAAAATTGCTTTCATGGTTTTTTCCTTTAATCTGTATATTTCATGAGATATTTAAAAAAAACCGCGATTGTATCGAAAAATGAATTTTGATCGTTCTGAGGCCCGTGTTCTTTGTACTTAAAACGAAAAAAACAAAATTCCCTACGTATTTTTTCACTAAAAAGAAGCTTTTAAAGGGGCGTCTGAGAAAATTTAATTTTTAACGGCCACCCTAATATACACTATTTTTTAGTATTCACTGTTTCAGATTTAGAGAGTACGGAGCAGATGACTGTTTTTTTTTATTTGATCCCCGGGTTAAAAATAAAATTTGAGATTTGATTTACTAAGTCAAAATTCTGAGCTTTTTCTCAAGAGAAACTCAACTATTTATCACGGAAATATGAAATATATTAAGTTTTTGCCTTGGTTTGGACTTAACTCTTCCTTAGTCACGATTTAAGACGAGAAAGTCGAAATTGACTTGATTTATAAGGCCAAAAAGTCAAAACTAAGATGAAATGTGAAAAACGCATTTTACACTGTAAAATATTACTTTCTTATAACTTTGAGAAAATCTAAAGTAAGGCGAATAAATAACTGTTTTTGACTTGGGTTAGTAAGTCAAAAATAAGGTGAATGACGGTCGTGCTTGAAGTAAAGACGAAGTTCAAAGTAAGATGAAAAATGTTCGAAAAGTTGAAAAAAATTTAATTTAAGTCGAAAAAGTCAATGTCTTATCGCGAAATCGTTGGCAAATCAATGCCTTGAGTAGAAAATATGGTAAAGCGGGCCTGAATCAAGTTTCATTTTTGACCCGAGTTCCCTTGAAGTAGAATTTAATTTGAAAAGGAGTTTATTTTAGTATTGAAATTCTGATTCGGAGTGAAATTAACTCCTACTGATGATGCGCATTCCACTGAAATGAGATTTTGGAAAATGTATTCAGAGAGATGTTTGAAGTTTGTCATCTTTTACTTATGATTTTTATTATAAATTTCTCACTTTAAATGTATATATTGCAGGCAATATTATTTTTACTTGACCGAATGAATTCGGATTTAAATAAAATCCGTAATCACTCCGAATTCACTCCCGATTTTTTACAGTGAAGTTATTTAAAAAGAAAAAATAATAACAGCTTAATTTATATTTTATTAACAATAACAATTGTCATAAAAATAAAATTAAAGGTAAAGTTAAAAAAATTATATATAAATAAATAATTTGAATACCAGTAATTATTATTTAAATTTAAAATTTACATTTTCGCCTGAGGTACTTTGGCATCGTTACTAACTAAATTTACTCCATTTTATATCTACTGTTTTTTTTTCATTTCTTTTCTTAATTTATGTTTCGTTATTCGTCAGCTCGTTTATGTATGCAGTGAATTTTATTTTTATTGTCTGACTCAAATAAAATTTATCAGCCAGCTATTTTAGTTACACACTTCAAAGTACTGATGAAAGTATAAGGTAGTTTAAAGCAAGTAGGAGTCAAGACTTTAAATTAAATGAAAACATCTAGAAAATGGGGTAGATAGATATTTAAATTTACGTGAGAGTCGAGTCGCGTTATAGTGAATTTGTTTTTTTTTATTTATTCATTTACCCGGGGCAAATATTATACCATATTTTAGTAGCTGTCAAAATATTTTATTTTTCATAAAAATAATTTTGGTTTTTTTTTAAAAAAAAGATCGGGCAAATTGCCCATTCTGAACATTGCGACAAATTTAAAATTTTTAGCAATTTTTAGTACACGGAGAGAAAATTATGGTAACAGTTACAATATATTATGGGAATGGTTCCCATACTGCATGGTAACCGGTTTTTTTGAAATGTTGATTATAGAAACGGCGACTATATATCTTATGGTAATCATTCCTATAATTATGGGTATAATTCTCATATGGTATCGGAGTAGTTCCTATGGAATTATGGTAATGGTTACTATAATATTATGGTAATCGTTACCATAATATTATGGGAATAGTTACCATAATATTATGGGAATAGTTACCATTATATCATGGGAATGGTTACCATAATATTATAGGAACCGTTACAATGTGGTTATAGGATTGGTTCCTATTTGCTTATGGGAACTATTCCTATGAGTATGGTAATCATTACCATGATATTTTCATATGCGATATGGGAACTGTTACCATAATGATAGGAATTGTTCCCATACTTATGGAAACTTTCCTAGAAAGTATGGGTCTATATCCCATAATCTCAAGTAATCATTACCATAACGGTATGGGGTGATATTTTATAAACTTATTAGGAACAGTTACTATAATTTTTTCTCCGTGTAGATTTCATAGAAATCTATCTTTTGCATTTGTCCTCATGGTGGAATTTTCTAAGAATTTTTCCATAATCTATCATAATTCATCGAGTAGGTTCCAAAAATACCATTGGTTCAAAAGTTTAAATATATATTTAATATAACGCGCCATGTTGCGACGATAGTGGCCACAATTTTTAGTGGATCTTAATGGAACTTGGCACACTTATTCTATGAACGATTATCACGGTTAAGTTCGAAGATGAGCAAAATCGGTCAACTCGTTTAGAAATGGTGGATATTTGAAATTCCAAAAATAACGAAAAATCCCACTTTTTCGGCTTTTTTTGTAAATAACTTTTTAACGGATATATATGCTTATTATGTAAAAAGAACTTGATAGCCGATAGAAAAAGCTATATTATCCTTTTTTTAATTTTTGTTTCACGATAATCGTTCCACTTTTAATAAGGGTTCAAAGTCACATAATTGACTCATGTGGTTTTGGTGATAATGCCATTGTTTATATCTTTGAAAATTTTTGATGGGTGATTATTAAATTCTATATTTATCGAAATCTACTCCCATTTCGGATGCCGAATGTCTTTTTTTTTAATTATTCTAATGAAAATTTGAAAAAATAGACTGTAAGGTGAAAAGAGCCGCAACTTTAAAAAAAAAAATTTTACTTAAAATTTTGAATTTTCCTTATCAAATATATTAAGTCTAATTTCGCCCCACAATTCTTATCAGATCTTAATGAAATATTTTTTAAATTTATTTCGGAAATGATATCATTTCAAAAACATGAAATTAACAAAAAAATGATATTTTCATGCCTTATTTTTTTTATAATTTCATAAATAAGTGACTTGGCGTGTTATTTAATAAACCGAATAAATAAAAAAAAGTCATAAAGTAAAAGATTTGTTAATTAACTTTTATTCATTAGTTATTATTTGGAGTTATAATTAAGCTTTAGTATAATTTCGAGTATAAGCCATTCCCCAACGATTTATTAAAATAATAATTATTATACACCACGCGATAATATGAAAATATATTCAGCCGACTATAATAATGACTTTAATGTTTATATTTATGATAATAATAATAATAACAATAATAATAAATAGATTTTTTTTCACGATAGCCGAGAGATTTGTCGGATGATTCAGTAACGGGACTAACTTATAATGATTAAACACGATACTATTATGAATAATTAAATTAAAACTTTTAAATTACCGTTAGATGGGGGTACTATAAACTTTTTTAATTAATGATAACTGCGATACATCAATTATAATTTACTATAAACTTTTTCTTTACTTCGATAGCTATGGACAAGTTGAGTAATAATAGCAATAATACGTTGGCAAGTAATTTATAACAAAAAAGGTTATTGAAAAGTGATAAAATTAACGCTGACATAAAATGACACCGACATTGTTCTTGAGTGAGCAAGTCGATTGGCATATCTTTTATATCAATGCAAGTGCTCTGGAGGCCAAAAACTTTTTGCTAGAATGCCATTTCGAATTCTCATGCATAATGCATCTCGTATAATTCAGTCAAGTGCATATTCTAGTTTCTATATATTACGTAAGGAAGAGTTGAGTCAATGAGAGTATAACGAGGAAAAAATAAAGTTACTTAGAAATAGAGGTCTGTTGAAAAATTTCTCCAGGAAAATTTATTTAAAAATATATAAGGTAGAAATATTTTAGCGCCAGTTTTGAAAAACTGGTCCATGGTCCATAGACACTTGAAAAATTTTAATAAAATAATTTGTAAAAGACGCAGTGACATAATTATCAAAATTTGTGCAAAGACACTTTTATCACACTATTGCCATGGAAATTTTATTTGGTGCTTCTCTATTAATTAAAATAAAGTATTAGTTGCCCAAAAAAGGAGCAGTGGGTACAATTGGCACTTCTACCCTGTATTAAAGTTGTGTGAATAATTTGAAATGACGAATTTTCCAGTCAAATCGATCAATTTGAATTTTTCAAGTATTTTTATAATTTATCCCCAGTGAGATAAAAATTTTACATACGGAATTCAAACTAAATATTCTAATTTTAATAAAATAATGATAAAATTTATGAA
Source organism: Microplitis demolitor (assembly GCF_026212275.2). Lineage (NCBI taxonomy): Eukaryota > Metazoa > Arthropoda > Insecta > Hymenoptera > Braconidae > Microplitis > Microplitis demolitor. Next base: position 5,076,754 of record NC_068554.1, on the reverse strand, counting down.
CAATCCGAAAACATGGATACTTTGAATTATTCGAAAATTGAATTTAAATTTTGGATTGAACACTTCTCATACTTCTAATATATATATGTCATATTTTCAACTTTTTCTGGGTCACTGTGTTCTACCGGAAATTATATTTTTAAAAAATTTAATACAAACTACTGCGGGTAATAATGTACTTTTTATGTGTACATATATATCTATCTATATATATTAGTTCGTTGATGCGTTCACTTGGGGGTTTTTTTGTAAAATTCAATATCTACGTAAACGTGATGTAGAAAAGCTGACAAGCATCTCAAAGTCTCTATTTTTAAACGCTTTTATCTTTCATGTCGCCCTCTTGTCATTTTCTTTCCTCTGCTTGGCTGTCATTACCTTTTTTTTGTCTTTTTTTTTTTATCATTGTATATTTTCGTTATCAAATACAATTACACAATTAAATTCCGTTATTTCTGGTTAGTAAATAAAGCCAAAAAAATTGAATTAATGAAAAAAAATTACACTAAATCTAATGATTTTTTTTTTTTTTTTTTTTTTTTTGTGTAACAAAGTTTATTATTTCGCAAGTAAATTACACTGGATGTTATTCAAAATTAAACGGCTGGAAAAAACAGCAAATACTGAAAGTAGTTTAGAAAAACGTTCAGTCAGTCACTTACAAGTAAATAGCAATGGAGAAAATTGGATAAGCTTTCTCCTTATTTTAAATTTTCATTTATTTTCCGATTTATATTTTGTTTTCGTTTCATAAAAAGTTAATTTATTGAAAATTTTTTTTCATCGTTAACTCAAAAAAAAAAAAATAATAATAAAATAAAATAAAATTTTCACTATCAATTAAAACCTCTTGTAACTTTTTTTAAAGAGAATATTAAGCCAGTAAAAAATTTTATGATTCTCTTTTAATTATCCTCTCTTCAGATACTCTTGTTTCCCGACAATAGAATATTAATATAATAGCCAACACATGGAAAAAAAAATTTTATTCCTCATTAAAATTTATTTTCAAAATTACGTCCCATTCAAAAACATCCTTATGAAACACTGAAAGTAAATGTTAAAGTCCAAAATATGTATTTATATTTTTGAATTTCCATACACGGAAATAATAAATTTCTTTTGTAATAATCTCGTAAAATTTTCAAAGCTAAACTAATGAAAATTTAACGCTCTCTTAAAAATAATTTAAACACTAGCAAATCAATTTTATGTGCACTCAAGTTTTAAATGAATTATTATTATTTCTACAGCTCATTTTGAACTGAAATTATAGCGGGAATGAGTTTGAAATATTAATCCAGAAAAGTAATAATGGTCAGACGGATGAATATAAATTTTCTCATAGTAAATGTTAGTGAAAACTTTTTGGAGGTTTTCGCGACAAAATTGAAATCGTCATAGTTATAGTTATATATATATATATATATATATATATAAAATTGTTAAAAGTGAATGTGCCGGAAGCAAAGAGAACGCCAGTGCACTTACCATATAATATCTCTTCTCTTTTTCTCATTTTATATATATACATATATATTACCTCATCTTTCAATTTATTTTTTTTACTGACAACGATGACACTAACGACAAAGTAACTTTCGCTGGGTTGAAAAAAATTTTTTTTTCTTCCCCACTGACAAAACTCTCTTATCTAAGAACTTTACACTGATCGTAACAAGCAGCTGTTCAACCCCAATTTATATAGATTTCTATTTTTTTATTCGTCTTAACATTATCTCAATATCAAATTTGCTACCATTAATCTTATTTCTACTTCCTATCTTATATTTTTAAAAAACTTATTTATTAAACGAAACATGAAGAAAAAATAACAGAATAGTATCTATGCTCTTGTGGGAATAGATCCAACATAACATACAAATGCTTCCTATAGTAGGGTGATCCAAAAAAAAAAACGACTTATATTTTTCTTTCTATCTTATATGGAAATTTCTGACTTTACGCACTTTGGTAAATCCTCCACAAAATAAATTTTTTTTCTTTAAAAAATTTCGTTATTTTCGTCGGGTTTTTAAAGTTCAGAAATTTGAAAATTTTCATGGGGAATTAAAAAAAAAAAAAAATATGTGGATTTTGAGGGTCAATATTCTGTATAATCCAGAAAATAGTTCCTATTTATTATGAAAGTTTCCATAATTTATTAGAATCACTGTTAGTTTCAGCCCTTGTACACGGAAAGAAAATTTAGGGAAGTATTCCTATGCATTATACCATACTATTATAGGAATGGTTCTTATATATTATGGGAACCATCCCTATAATGGTATGGGTACAATTTCCATGGGAATAGTTCCTATACCAGTATGGGAATAGTTCCTATACCAATATGGGAACATTCCCATAATATTATGGGAACCATCCCTATAATATTATAAAATTTTTTTTTGTAAGATAGTGTAGAAACGTTTCCAAAATTTGAAATTTTATCGAAATTTAAATTTCTATTTCCAAAATTTGAATTTTTTAAAATGTTTTGCGCTGACAAAAAATTTCTGTTAAAAATTTTGATGTTTTTTGCCAAATACGAATTTTTTTTTCAGAAGTGATTTCCACACTTTTCTTCAAATTAATATTTTCATGCTAGTATGGCAACCATTCCCATAATATTATAGAAATGATTCCCATAATATAATAATGGTATAGGAATGGTTCCCATATTATTATGGGAATCGTTTTCATACTATTTTGGGAACCATTCCTATAATTATAGGAACCATTCCTATAATTGTATGGGTAGCATCCATATAATTATGGGAACTATTCCTATAATTATGGGAATTATTCCTATAATTATGGGAAACATTCCTATAATTATAGGAACTGCTTCCATAATTTATGATCGTAATTCCGATACTGGTACGGAAAAAAATTTCACAAAATTATGGGAACCATCCCCATAATTTTATTTCCGCGTAAGTATTTATAAACAAAAGTTTATTCTGTGTACACTTAGTTATACATTTAATCAGTTGATATTGTAGTTGATATAAAAATCCTTTACGAGTTTGAGTAGCAAAAAAAAGTGAATTCAATTGCTCGGTGGTCAAGCATTCGCAGAGTTGATCCCAGCAAAAAGCGATCAAGTTTCTCCATAGTTGGATTGAGTAATCCTTCAAGGTTGTAATAACAGTGAGCAAAAAGTTTTATTTTCCTTCGTCCGTTATATCAAAGTTCTTCGCTATAAAATACTTTTTTTTTTATTTTCTATATTTATTTCCTTGAATTTTTTTCAATAGTTTTATTTATCAAGTGTAATTTGAATGAGCATCCCAGTGAAAATGTTTGTTCCCGTTCTGTTTACACAAAAGATTGATACATAAAAAATTTAACGGCTTTAATGAACGCAGATTTATTGTTTACAGATTTAATCTTTTGAAAAAAATAATTTAATTAGTGATTTAATTTATAGCAAATTAAAAAGTTTAAATCTACGAGACATTTATCATTTTAAACAATTAAAAAGTTTTTTTTTTTTTTTTACTTTTGACAAAAGGGAGTTGCAATTTTTCTTCGTATTAGTTAAGAAACTCAGATAAGACTTTACTTTTACGTAACTTTTATACAATTTTGTTGTTTTTATTTCATTCTCTTTCCTGTACATCATTTTTTTGTTTAACTTTTTTTTTCCTACACTTTACGTTACTTTTATTCCATCCCAATTTTTTTTATTTTTTTTATCCACTATTTTGAGGTTTCGAATCAGTTCAGTTTCCCGTCATGTTTTTTGGCCATCCTCTTACACGCCCTCCGCTACTACTCAAGTAATTCAACGATTTCTCTGAAATCCCCTATCTCGGTCCCCTACCCTTAAGTCGTAAAGATACAAGTTGTAGTAATAGTTTCGTCGATACGCGGGTTTATTTTACAAAGTTATATATATATATTTTTTTATTTTTGCGTTTCTACGTCTTAAGAATATACAAGTTTTAAAAAACATTTTAATACCATACCCATTATAGAACATTTCTGCATCTTGGGTTGGAAAAACAAATGAATAAATAAAAGTTTCAGGAAAAAATAAAACTTTCTGAATGTTAACGTGACTAATAATTTTTATATTTTATATTTTTTGAAAAACATGGATTAACTCTATTTTTCTCTTTTGCGACCTTACTGATGACATGATATCGATTTCCGTCTAAATTCTGAATGCAGAAAATTTTAATTCAATGCGACATTGCAGAAATGTCAGAAGAAAACCTAAAAATCGGTTACTATATGGGATAACCTCAGAAATTTCACCTGTTTTCCAACTTAGAGAGGACTTCATCTCTGAATGGTCAAAAATAGTTTTCTAGAATCCCGGAATGTCTTTTCGTGAAAACTTGAAATTAATCATTTTTTTTTCCTTTAAAATTTTCGCTTTCCAAAGAAAATAATCAGAAAAATCAATATTAAGGTAGAAGTAGCATTTTTGGCCACTGTTCCATTTTTTGACATTTAATACTTTATTTCAATTAATGAAAACTTATTGAAAAAAAATTCCATTGTAATAGTGTGATAACAGTATCTTCGAACACGTTCAAAAAAAAAATTATGTCATTGCGTTTTTTTCAAATTATTTTGTTTTAAACTTTTCCAAAACTGGCTCTGAAATGACCAAAAACAGTAATTCTATCCTATATCTCATATTTCATAAATTTTTTTGAGAAATGGTAATTTCAGCCGTTTTTCACGAATAAGTAAGTCGTCGGCTTGAAAATGAAAAAAATTTTTTAAAATCACGGCCCATTTTACCTCAAATATTTATACAGTTCTCTTGTTCTCAGTCGAAAAAAAAAATTTTAAATTAACCGCGTTTTTCAAGCTGGTCATCTTGTCCATCTTTTTTTACGAACCGCAACTGTCCATTTTCGAACAAAAAAATTTTTTCCTTGCCTGAACACATTGTTCTATTTTATCCCGAATTTCTATATATATATATATATATATATATATATATATATATATATATATATATATATATATATATATAGAAGACGTGACCCGATTTTCTACAAAGATTTTTTGTAATATGACATATCGAATTCACGTACGATTAACTGAAGAAACGAAATTACGTTTGACATTTCTCGACACGTTCAAAGAATAAAAAAAAAAAAGATGAAATGAAATAACTGGTGGTATAATTTATATCGGATTAATGGATTTTCAGATATTTCGACGACAGCCGTTGAATTGTTAATGTAATGTGACTTACATACTCTTTTTTTTTGACTCATATTTTTGATATAATAATTTATCTGTTAATTATTTTTAAAAATAATTATTGAGTACGATATTATTATATTTAACAATCAGATAATAATTACTGTACTCAAAATGGTACTCTAATTGATGTTAAGAACACGAAAACACGTACTGCAGAGAAATTGATTGCATACAGCGGTTATGTAATTGATTCAATCAATTTCTGCTTCTGGTAACAAGTAAAAGAATTATATCTATTTTCAAAGGAGTGTTAAGTTCATATATTATTTTTATTTCTTCAATTCTCCTGATACTTTAAAGAAAATTTATTTTTATATGAAAGTAAACATTAAGTTTGATTTATTATTGTTATTATTATTATTATTTTACTAAAATTCAAAATTAAGATCAATGAAAAGTTTAACTTGTAATATCTTCTAAACTATCATGTTTACAGAAAAACTTATGGAATAATTTTTTGTAGGAAATTAAATTTTCTACAAATTTGTTTCTATAAAATTTTATCTTATCTTTGATAGATAACTCGTAATTTTGATTTGAAGAAATTAGTTTATAATGAAATCAATAATTTGATTACATTCATAACAGTTTTTAAAAAATGAAATTACGGCTAAACTATCGAAAATATGATAAATACACACGAATACAATTTTTTTGTAAATTAAATTTTCCATAAATTTGTTCCTATAAAATTTTATCGTATCTTTGATAGATTACTCACAATTTCGATTTTAAGAAATTAGTTTATAATCAAATCAATAATTTGATCACATTCATAATAGAGTTTTTTGAAAATGCAATTACGACTAAACTATCGAAAATATGATAAATATATATGAATACAAATTTGTAGGAAATTAAATTCTCTATAAATTTGTTCCTATAAAATTTTATCGTATCTTTGATATATAACTCGCAATTTTGATTTCAAGAAATTAGTTTACAATGAAATCAATAATTTGATTACATTCATAACAGTTTTTAAAAAATGAAATTACGGCTAAACTATCGAAAATATGAAAAATACACACGAATACAATTTTGTAGCAAATTAAATTATCTACATAAAAGTTTATATAAACTTTCTTCGTAAACTCAATAGTTGCGACACAATTTAAATTTAAAGTTATATAAAACAAAATTTTATTTTTTTCTTAATTTTAGATGGAATTCAACTTAAAATAAATTGAATTATTATTATTATCATAAATTGAAGCATTATGAAAAGTGGCATTTTCCTATCGGAAATTTACTTGTCGCTCGTAACAGTTGATGGTTAAAATATTATATCGATTTTATAAGTATTCACGAGAGTGAACAACTTTTATAAAGCTTCCGTCGAAAAATTGTACTTTTACAGAAGAATCAAAACTATTCACAGACGTCTATATTTTATTATAATATATATGTATCCATATATATAGATCAGCATGCATAGTACAGTAATACGAATGTAGAATACAGAAGTAGATCATGTAAGTACAAGCGAAGCAATTTTCTTCAAAGTCATAGCCCGCGATTTGAATCAGTTTCATATTAGATATCTAATAATAAGTTTACAATCGATTGTTACAACAATATATACTTATATATGTATATGTATACTGAGTATTAAAAAGTATTGATACTGCAATTTAACATTTATTTTTAAAATCGTAATATTACTCTAGCATCGAATAAAAAAATTAGGTCGTAATTTTAAATTGCTAGAAAGATTTAAAAAAGTTTAAATAATATAACTCGACGGCATAAAGTTTCACTCAAGTAAAAGTTAATCTTTCTAGATTTATCATAAAAACAAAAAAAAAAATTTATGTAAAAAAAATGAAATTGAATTATAAATCAATTATCGCAAAGTTTAAAATAAAATATCAGTACCTTAAGTAAAATAATAAAAAAAATTAAAGTTTAATTTTTATCTTGGATATTAAAAACTGATAAAAAGTTATAAATACAATAGTTTTAATTTCCGGCGATCGATTTTAAATCACCCGACAATATTACGATGAAAAAATAGTCTGTTATTTTGTGAAATAGTATTTTATTGCACACAATAGCCAATCATCATCTCCATAATAATAACAACAATAATGACGATAATAACAATAATAATAATAGTCTGTTAACTGAGAACTTAATATCCGGCGAATCACACGGGGTATCCGTTTATATACAATATTATCATCCTTCAGTTATTTTAACAGTGCACTGTATAATTGAACAGCATTGCAGAGAGCGTAAATTAATTCCATTCCACTGATTTCATCCATCAACTCAAATAAAATTGACTATCCGGTGAAAATAAATAAACTATTTTGTGTACAGTTTATTTAAAAGTTTGCCTATTAAGAGCTAACAGGAAATATGAATTTTTTTTCCAAAGGAATAACAATAAGTAAATCTGAAAACGCATTAACATTTGAAATAAATAAAATTCCGAGACTGGATCAGAATAGACAAGTTCATTTAAAAGTTTATGTTGGTACACTACGGTTCACATTTGCATCTCTAATTTCCGACTGCTAGAGGTCTCGGTTGAGTATGCTATCTAATTGTTATTTGCAACAAAATTAACCTAGTATGCTGGTGTAGAATATATAGAGGTTTTATTCTTAGATGAAGTAATTTCAGATGCGATAAATTACAACGCAACATTATAATGAGAATTTTTAACTTCTCATTAAGAAATTTTTTAATTTTCAAAAAAAATCATAATCTAGGTCATCCAATTTCAACTTTTTCAAAATTAAGATCTATTTTGATATTTTTTAAATTTATAATTTTGTGAATTTTTTTTACAAAATTTCAAAAATCAAAATTTTCATTTTTTATGATTCGATAATTTACTTTCACTTAATTCTGATGGAAATACATTTCAAATCCGATCATTTCGAATTTGAAATCTACTCGAGTTCATAAAAAACTCAAAATCTTACAATTTTAGTTAACAAAATTCAAAAATATTCTCAGAATCTGATTTTTAATTTTAGAAAAATAATTTTTGGTGAAATCTAACTACACGGAGAGAAAATTATGGGGATGGTTGCTATAATTTTGAGAAATTTTTTCCTATACCAGTATAGGAATTACGACCATAAATTATGGGAGCAGTTCCTATAATTATAGGAGTGTTACCCATAATTATAGGAATAATTCCTATAATTATGGGAACAATACCCATAACATTATAGGAATGGTTCCTCTAATTATAGGAACCATCCTTATAATTTATAGGAAGACTTCCTATAATATTGTTGGAATCATTCCCATAAAATATAAGAACCATCCCTATAAATTATAAAATCCATTCCCATAAATTATAGAAACCATTCCTATAACATTACAGGAATGGTTCCCATAATGCAATTGGAATAGTTCCTATATTATTATGGGAATAGTTCCTATACCATTATGGGAATAGTTCCCATAATGCAATTGGAATAGTTCCTATATTATTATGGGAATAGTTCCTATACCATTATGGGAATAGTTCCCATAATATCATGCGAACGGTTCCCATATTGGTATAGGAACTATTCCCATACCATAATGGAAATGGTTCCTATAATAGTATAGGAGTTATACCCATACTTTTATGGGAATGGTTCCCATAATAGTATAGGAACCATTCCTACGATAGTATAGGTACAATTCCTATTCCATTATAGGAACTATTTCCATAATGCATAGGAAAACCTCCATAATTTTCTTTCCGTGCAGAATACAAGACTTTAATCTCGTAAATCTGAACACTTTTTAACTTCCTATTAAAAATTCAAAATTTCAAAAAAAAACGAAAAGTTATTAGTCTCGGTCCGATTTTCAAAAATTTACCTTCCATCAAATCTTGTCGTTTTGAGTCTCTCAAATCTGTCGCTAGCTCTTTCAATTAAAGCCCGTGCAAATTCGTTGACTTTTTCCAAAGATATCAGAAAAAAATTACTTTTTCAGCAAAATTTATATTTTTTCGCTCCAATCATTTCTTTATCTCCCAGAGCTCAAAAGTTTACCAATAATATTATTTTCAAGCTCTGAGTTTTTTTTTTTTCATGTATCAAAACACATTAAAGATTTATCAGAAATCTGAGATCTTTCAGGTGTTTTATTACAGATACTACCGAAAACTTTTTCCATTTAAAACATAAACCTTTTTCTCACTCAAAATGAAAAAAAAATCTATCGGATAAAAAAAATAATACATTTACAAGTATCTCATTCCGTACTGACTATTCCACTATTTATCTCTAGGCTCTATATATATATATATATATATATATATATATATTTTTGGGTTTAACAAAATATAGGATACTTTACTCACCTTTCTGTGGATATAAATGTCCGTTATACGAGAGTTACAGCTAGGACGTGGTAGATCTCATGAGTACATGCGTGTACCCGGCCATAAATGCTGTCACATTATCTAACAGAGAACGTGAGATATCTAGTTTCGTGATCCAACACACAGTAAATTTGCTGACATTCATTTTTAACAACTTTCAATATTTAATCAAACCATTATCATCATTATCTTTATAAATTTAATTCAATTTTTTTTTTTTTATAATATAGCACAGAAAAAAAAATTTTCCCAGTCCACCTAAAATTTTTTTGAGGCCAGTAAAAATTTTTTATGCCAAGAAATTCTTCTTTTCTGTGCACTCATGCACTTAAAATTTTTTTTTTCCAAATCACTGCACTTAGTAAAAAAAAAATAAAATAAACTGTGCCAACTATTAATTTTTATCTATCGATAAACGAAACGAATCGAGCTTACATCAATTTCTTTAGATCTTGGCTCGAGGCCAGATAATCTCCCAATGGATTTAACTAAAGAATTTAATATAAAAAAATAAAATAAAAGGGGATATGAAACTGTATCACTTGCACACATTCCTTTCAGCAAATTTTATTTTTTCCCTTACCTTTTCATGATCTACCAAAGGCGTTTGTAACACGCAACACACCCGTTACACTCAAAGTATTTGCGTGTTTATGAAACATAAATAAAATTGCGTGTAAGCCTTGGAATAAGTCCTAGTCTTTTTTTTGTACACATATATCTATAACACAAATAAATATAAATATATATATGTATGTATACAAAACTGTAAGGGTGCACGTGTTAAAATAAGTTGTTGAGCAAATATAAAAAATAGCTGCTGCTTAGATTATTTTTTTATCAATTGTCATCTTGAAAAAAATCAGTGTGAGTTGATACTCAAAATTTTAATAGGTTTCATTATTTATAAATTAGATTTGACCTTTCGTTACTTATGATAATTTATGTGCTATCGATAATTTGTGTAGTTGGCCAAAATTTTTTTTACGTCTTGTTTAATTTAATTTTTTTATTTTATCAATGACCTAATTTCGTAATTAGTTTAAATAGTTATGTTTTTTAAAGGAAAATTTGAATGTTTGCTGAAATTATTTTCCTTTAAATGAGAAACTAGGTTGTGATTTTCAGAGCTTTTAGTTCCGGTGCCAAGTTTCTGGGAAAAAAAAATATTTGTGATTTTTTCTTCATCTTATCTGAGTCTATAAGATAAAGATATAGATTGGGCTTGAGATTTTTTTAAGAGTAAAGAGAGATTCTTAATTCTAGATACGGAATTTTGCTGAAAAAAAATTTCAAATGATTGTGAGTCGATCGGCAAATAATAACAATAATTTTGTTTGGAACTTTTTGAAATTTCGCAATCACGGAAATTTATTCTTAAAGCTTTTGAACTTTGATCTGTATATCATAAACTTTAATTTGATACCCATATTGTAAGAAAATTATGGGAAGTGTTTCTATGCATTATGGGAATAGTTCCCATAATTGTATAGAAACTGTAGCCATACACAGAGAGAAAATTATGGTAACTGTTCCTAGTACGTTTATGAAATATCATCCCATACCGTTATGGTAATGATTACTTGGGATTATGGGATATAGACCCATACTTTCTGGGAAAAGTTTCCATAAGTATGGGAACGATTTCTATCATTATGGTAACAGATCCCATATCCCATGTGAAAGAATCATGGTAAAGATTACCATACTCATAGGAATAGTTCCCATAAGCAAATAGGAACCGATCCTATAACCACATTGTAATGGTTCCTAAGTGTGTATGGGAATAAGCCCTATACATTATGGTAACTATTCCTATAATATTATGGTAAACATAACTATCATATTATGGTAATGGTTACCCTAATTTTATGGTAATCATTTCCATAATGTATGGAAATTATTACCATGATATTATGGTGCCCGTTACCATAATATTATGGTAACGATTACCATAATATTATGGGAATAGTTATCATAATGGTAATAATTATGGTTACATAAATTATAGTAATAATATTATGGTAATCATTATCATAGTTACATGGTAAAGGTTACCATGATTCCATAGAAACTATTCCGATACCATATGGGAATCATACCCATAATTATAGGAATGATTACCATAATATATATGGGTGCCGTTCCTATAATCAACATTTGAAAAAACCGGTTACCATGCATTATGGGAACCATTCCCATAATATATTGTAACTGTTACCATAATTTTCTCTCCGTCTACTGTTATAGGAATAGTTCTTATATATTATGGGAACCACTCCTATAATAGTATGGGTACCATTGCCATACCATTATGGGAATCATTTCTATAATATTATGGGAACTATTCGTAATTCCTATACTGGTATAGGAAAAAATATCACAAAATTATGGGAACTATTCCCATAACTTTCTTTTTGTGTAGCGTGTAAATTTCGTAAACAAAAATTTTAAAAAATTAAAAATTACAGTATCGAAAAAAATAATTTTTTTTCTAATGAATTAGACCCAGACACCGTGACCTTAGTGATCTGTGACGTCACACTTAGTTTAATCATTCTTTATTTAACTCTCGACATATTTTTAAAAAGATAAATAATTTCCACACTGACGGTAAAATTTTTCTATGTCACCCGAAATATTACTTGCGACAGCTGACATTTTTATTATTTAGTTTTTTTTACTACTTTGAGTCTACTGCAAATAATAAAACAACTCTCAATTAAATGATTAAAAGCGATACTTGTTTTATCAATGGCTCTTACGCTTCAAATATTCATACTCAAGCTTTTTACTTTTTTTTTTTACTTCGAACAAAAATAAACAAAATTTTACGATCGTCGACGACTTTTTTTCGTCATAAATTAAATTATGATCAGACGTGTTTATTTTTTACTGCATCATTCATTTGTGCCTGAATAAAATATTTTATTTACTCAGTACTCGGTGATTTTTTTTTTTTATTTTATTTACTATTCATTAATACAAATTTGTAACTATCAAAATATTGTACTTTATGTTATCTTGTTTTTATTAAGAACATAAATATTTATGATGATTAAATTGGACATTATGCAGACAGTTAAAAAAAAAAAAAAATTTTTTTCTACCAAATTAAATTAAATATTTTTTTGCAAAAAATTTAATTCAATTTTTCGACTTACAAAAAAATTAGAATTAAAAATTAATTTTTGAAATATTCGAAACAATATCGACAGCTTAAAATTGAAAAAAAAAAATAGTCCGTTTATTTTTATAGTTTTACTATTTTAGACTCGACCTCAGTATAAAAGATAAAATGTAATGGGCGGTAATGAATGGGCGGTAAAAAAAAATCTAAAGATACCGGAGTGTACTCACAAGAAATTACTCGACTGTTAAATTTTATAATCTTAGAAAATTAATCAACTTTTATAAATATCTTTTCAATGACGAGTTTTTCATTAATGATTTTTCGAAGAGTCCTTCTGCAGGACGCAATAAAAGTTATTAAAAACGAATGAGACTAATTAAGTGCCCATTACGAGTTTTACTGAGTTCGCGTACTGACGTTCATGACTAAAAACAAACAGCTCAATAGTATTTTTCTGGAAATAAATAAAAATAAACCAATTGAAAAATACATCAATCACGTAAAGTGAATGGACTTCTTCCTAAAAAGGTTCTGATATATAAATTGATAATACTTTATGGACCTGGAATAGAATTTAACGTGAGTGCAAAAGCGAAAAATTTTAAAGCGAAAGTAGAGCGCACTCACTTTCGCGTGATGTCATAAAAAAAGTTGCTAAATTTAGTAAGATTTTTTTTACACCCACTATTTTTGTATAAACCATCATTTTGGTTTAGTATACTTTTAGATAAACCAGAAAAAATTATCGTAGAAATAATTTCAGAAAAAAATTTTTTTATTGAACTTTAAATTATTTTTCATTTGAACAAAATAATAAATTTTAATTTTAATTGTTGCAATCTTAAATGAATTGTTTATTTGAGAAACCCCATAGTCAAGAAGTCAAGAAAACATAATTTTTCAGGAAACACAAAAAACGTTTTTTTGGAAAAACTCACTATTGAAATAATAAATAAATATATGAAGAGAATAATGTTAGCGTTTCTGAAAAATATTCAAACAAGAAAAATTCATTTTTTTAATTGAAACTACTTAAAAAAATTATTTAAAGTTGATTGACTTATGGGGTTTCTCAACCAAACGTAAGACAAAGTTATAAAATCATTTTTTTTACTTTTTCCACTCAAATAATTTATTAAACTGAGAAAATGAAGTATATATTATGTATATAAACTCTGAAACTCAGAAATTACAAAAAATAATAATTAATTTAAGTATTTTAATTAGTCATATTTTTTTTCCCAAAAAAAGCGCGAATTTTAAATAAAAAAGAAAAAAGTATTTCTATAAAACTAAAACAGCATATATTTAATTGAAAAAACCCATCAGTTATTGACTTATGGGGTTTCTCAATAAAATGAAATTTCTGTCACCCCGTGAATTGTTTTTTAAACACTGATTCGATGGATATTTTTAGAAATTCCTATAGGGGGACATCCAAAGAACCCAAAAATACACAAAACCCAATTTCGACAAAATATTACTTATGGGGTTTCTCAAATAAACGATTCAACTGTATAACCCGTTTTCTACAGTTTTTATTGTTTACATATTTACATTACATAGTCTTTAGGTTACATTGCAAGCAATTTTAAGTCCCTATTTTCTTGGCCATCTTTTCCTCTTTTCTATTCCATATATCTCATTAGCTATCTATTCCCATTTCTTGTTCCATACTTGTTTTGCAATCACGGAGAGTTTTTTTTAAGGGACAAGATTGCAGATAGATGGCAGTGGGCGGCTATATGGAACTTGTAAAAAATAACTCATTTGCTCTCTGTGAGATTCGAACCTAAACCTGGTCAGTACTTGCGTTCGAAGACAAGAGTGTTATCCACTCCACAAGTACTGGTTTCGAACAAAATAATAATTTTCCCTATTTTTTCTGTCAATGTCAGCATCCGGAAATTACCAAGTCATTAAAATAATTACTCTCAAGACAAAATAATTTAAATGCCTCAATTAGAGGAAGGGGAGGGGCAAGTTTTTCTCTTTCTGAAAAAAAAGTGTCAATAGTTTTTTTTTAAGTATATTTTTTTAGTTCCCAAATTTTTATTAGATGTCAATAAAACCCAGTCATTAAAAAAATTAATTTTGGGGTAAAATGAGCAGCCTCTTTTTTTTTATAAGAAAAATATTGAATATTTTATGGAAAAAAAAAAATTGACCCAGTTTAACACAAGAATAATTTTGAAATTCAAAAGCGGGATTATTAGTTTGTATTATATTTGAAAATGTATAAATCGTACTTTTAAAGTATATTTATTATTAATGTCCCAATGAATGATAAATTAACGGCATCAGCGAAAAAGCTAATGGCTGTTATAGTATTATCTATGTCAGGAAGCATAGGGGGAATAGTGTGCCTTATTACTGGTAACAGAACAGGCTAGAAAGGGCGAACTAAGCCAGAGCACACATGAGAGCAGTAGATCCGATCGATACAAGAGGGAATACATTTATAGAGATAGCAGCACAGCTCTTTGAATATTCCATATCGTACAAAACTCTGCGTTTCCGGATTATATTGGCATCCTTGTATTTTCCGATGATCGTTTCATTCCTAATAAAACCGGGATATTTTTAAAATATACTTTTTTTTATCTACCTCATTTTATCTTTTCTCCATCTCATTATTGATATTTTAAACTTTTATTATCAACTTTTCGGTGGGGAAAAAATACAATGGATTAATGGATGACAAAAAATAATAATAATGATAATAAGATTAGTTGGCAGAAAGGGAAATAAAAATAAAGAATAATGTTCAGGGTTTAAAAGTTTTAAAAGGCGAAATCCTTTTCTAAAACTTTAAGCCTTTTTCATCTTGTTATTCTGTAGCCGAATGTAGTTTTCGTCCGCGTATAAAAAACATTTTTAAGGGATTATATTTTTAAATAAATCCGTTGTAAGACGTCATTTTTCGGATTAGTTAACTTACTTTGTTATAATTTTCGTTCCGTCATATTTTACGCTTATTAAAATTTTATTCTTATGACTACTTAAGCAAATTTTGGTAAAAAAAAAAAAGTGAATATTGACCCGTAAAAAAAATTTCGCGTATGATCATGTGTACAAAAATGACTTAAGATGCACAGGTATGATATTCTATTTTGTTATTTCTGATCACGTGTGATCAGGTGTTAATTTTTATATGATCATATGTGAACATAACTGATCATATTTGGTTATTTTTTTTTTCATTAAATTTTGTTAATTTCTAAAAAATCTTATAATCACACATGATCATACACAATTTCCTGGTGATCATATATGATCAGGGCCAGGATTTTTGCTTTGATTTAAAAATAACAATTTATAATTGATGGTGTTAAATTGTGGATACTGCGGCGGAAATATTGGTCGTATAAAAAAATTTTTCTTATAAAAGTTGTTCAAATTTTAATTTTTTAAAAATAATGTCTCTTATAATTTTTCCTTGGGACTAATAGGAAAGCTGTAGTTTTTAAATAAAGATTTTCATAATTGACAAAAATTTGAATCATTCATTATGAATCTTACTTTCGGAATTACGGTGAAAATATTGGCTGGATAAAAAAAATTTTCGAACAAAAGTTGTAGGTAATTTAATTTTCTAGAAAAAATGTCTCTTATGATTTTTTTATACAACTAATATTTTCCCCGTAATTTCAAAATTAACATTTTTATAACTAACAAAAATTTGAATCATTCATTATGAATCTTACTTTCGGAATTACGGTGAAAATATTGGCTGGATAAAAAAAATTTCCGAACAAAAGTTGTAGGTAATTTAATTTTCTAGAAAAAATGTCTCTTATGATTTTTTTATACAACTAATATTTTCCCCGTAATTTCAAAATTAACATTTTTATGACTAACAAAAATTTGAATCTTTCATTATGAATCTTAATTTAGGAATTGCGGTGAAAATATTGGTCGTATAAAAAAATAATAAGAGACATTTTTTTTATAAAATTAAATTTCATACAACTTTAGTTTCAACAATTTTTTTCCTAGACCAATATTTTCGCCGTAATAATAAACATTCAAACCATTCATTTCAAAATTAAAGCTAAACTAAAAATTTTTGTCCCTAGTGATCATAAATGATATCTTATAAGGCCCATATGCTACTATCGCTTCATATATGATCTCATATGTAAACCTAGGTGATCAAATCTGAATATTTTTTCAAAATAACACGAGATGATATAAGGAAAATATCTAATCATATAAGAAAAAGTATCTGATCAAGTAGTAAAATAAAAGTAATCAAAGAACTTGACTAGAAAGTAAACTTTGACACATTTCAGTTGGAATTATCTACAACTTGATTGCTAGTATAGATCACATATTCAGTGATGTTGGTACGTAGATGTTGTTATACTACTGTGAAGAGCCGCTCGATGTCGAGATACAATACTAAAATAACGAGGAGAATTTAAAATAAAATATAATATAAAAGATACGGCTTAAGGACTCGGTTTTCCATTAAAATTGGCTCTATCGATGTGCAATGCTATGCAGAAGGTCGATTGTTTTTATGTATTTTTTTTTTTAAATTTATCATTCACTCAACCGTATTTTCCTTTGATAAACAAATGTCGGAGAGCAAATAAATAATTTGGACAGTCAATTTATTTTACATTTATCGTTATTTAATAAATGTAAATTGAATTTTTTTTTTTTAAATTTATAATATCAGAATTCATATTTTGAATATTTTATAATTATTTCTATGTAAAACTCAACTTTTTTCATTGACGAATTATTTTCTAAACAATTTTGAAGGCCAAAGTGAGTATCCCAACCCTTAGTTTCTAGAAAATTTCAAAAAATCGGGACTCGCTGCCTAAGCCCAGAAAAAATTTTTTTTTCCCTGACCTATTGTCTGTAATTTTTTTTAAACCATCAATCTTAATATTTCATTAAGTCAAGCATGAAATTTTTCTATAAAAGTCATAAACTCTATCTCGAGAGAAAAAAATTTATATTTCATAAATAACAAATATGAAGTGAAAACTGTTACTTGAATTTTACCCTGGCTTTTTACTCTAAAAAAAAATATGACAGGAAAGTAATTTTATAAAATTGTCAAATAAATACATCGAAAAAATAAAAGTAATTTTTAATTGAATCACAAAATGTGACATTTACTTTATTCGACAAGAATTCCGTAAATGACATACGGGGGCAGCTTTTTTCCGACAACCTAGACCGCTGTCGATTTCTTAAAACCACTGAATTGAACGCTGACTTGGCCACTTTTCAATTTCCTTTTCATTTCATTCTGGACTACGTGTGCGATTTTAAACTAAGCTATAAACAAAAAAAATATCACTTGCTCGTCTTACTAAATGATTTACTGCCATTTTTTTTTTTTTTTTTTTTTTTTTTTTTTTTTCATAAATTTGAAACTTTATTTTAAAATAACATATTTTTCCATAATAAATATAACGATGATTAAAAAAAACTTTTCAATATTTCTACAGGTATAATATTCATAAGAATATAAGTACGTGAATTTACGTACTCATCTACAATTAACACGAGATTGCTAATGAGCAAGATAAGAGAAAGTTGTTCATAGTTATTCCAAAAGTTTCAAACCAAAGTTATCAACAAATAAAGTTTTCACGTTCCTCGCTCCACAAGCTATTCTCACAACCCTCAGAAAACCCTCTCTTTCCCAACCCCTACCCCTACCCCTATTCCTACTTCTACCCCTGTCCCTGTTCTGCTTCCTCCACCTTCTTCCTTCAATCCCCGCCCCGCTCTTTTACTCACTCAATATACTTTAACTCATCTAAGAGAAATCTAGCCGTTGTTACCTTTACACCGAACCACTCATGAGATTATATCTTCTCGGAAAAGTTATTCTATCGCTGTTGTTAAATTTGATTATTCTGTAGCACTTTGATTCTCTCCATCTATATCTATGTCATTAATAGTGTATAACTTTCCGATGCATTAACAATTATAAATAATTTACGGATAATTTTAGTTTCATTATAATTTTGTAGTTTAATTACTAAATAGTAGAAGAACAATATTTAGTTGATTTTAGTTTAATATATGAAGCCTGAAATTAGTGATAACTTTTTTAAAAATTTTAAATGGGAATCGAATCACCCGCCATTTCTTATATGAGTTACTGTATGGATCCCTACTTTTTTGTATGCACTGTAAAAAATCGGGAGTTAATTCGGAGTAATTACGAATTTTATTTAAATCTGCATTCACTCCGATTCGAAGTTTCAATATTTAAATGAACTGCGTCTTGGAGTAAATTTCACTCCGAGAGGATTAAATAAATTAAAATTCATCCACTCTAGATTTAATCTGCATTCACTGTAAATTTTTCATAGGGGATTCTTATATAATCCCAAATTAATTTTTTTGATAAAAAGTTATTCAGAATTAAATGTTTTGGCTTAGTAGTTTTTTTTAGTTGACTACGGAAAAGAAAATTTCTCAAAATTATTTACCAAATTTGAGTTCCGTCAGGTAGCCAACATGGTCTGGCTTTATTATGGCGCCATATTATTTTAAACAAGAATAATTTCTCGGTGTACTTATTGAATTTTACTATACAATTAGGGTAGAGGTAACGTTTTTGGGCACTTTGGGCCAGCTTTGGACACTCGAATAGTTCAAATAAAATAATTTGTAAAATACGCAATGACATAATTAATTTTTAGAATGTGTTCAAAGATACTTTTATCACGATATCACAATGTAAGTTTTTTTTATACTTTTCGATTAATTAAAATAAAGTATTAAATGTCCAAAAATGGAACAGTGGCCACAAAAGTTACTTCTACTCTATAGTCAATTTTATTATGTTACGATGGAGTTAAATGAAATTTAATTTTTATTTATTTTAGTTGGTATTATTATTGTTGAGTATATTGCTATTGTAAATTCCTGAAGTGTCTTAAATTCCGAATAGAAAATCATGTGGATTTATTTTTTTTTTTTGCCTTAGCCGAGTTTCGAACCCTGATCCCTGAGCGCGAATTCTATCCGCTGGCTCACGGTCCTTAGTCTCCTCTGGCTACGCCCGAATTATCTTGTAATATATATTTTTGTACTCTATCTCTGTCTATCGTTTATTTTTATCTATCTATTACAGAAAAATTAGTAAACGTACAGTAATTGGATGCTGTATAATAGTTAATATAATTCTATCCGATTAAAATAAATTAAAATCAGTAACTTTGCTCACTGTATAATATTAAATCCATAACTCGAGTATATCTTAATACTTTTACAAACTAACAATCGGTAAATCGTATTAAAATAAACCGTCAAATATATAACAATAATTCCAAAAAATTTAAATAAATTTGAGTATTCCATTTCTAAAAAAATAAGAACTAAGACAGTAATAAATTAAATAATATAACAATTGGTAAATTCTACCCGGCATTAATTACCAACTTGTAATATTTACCACACAAATAATAAATAATCCAAGCGATGCATCTATTGATCGGCTCGTACTTTTCCCATCTCTAAAATATTACCAGCATTCGAAACTCATTTCCAAGTTACACGCAAATCTATTAATCATCTATAATTATTTTCGTATATAAATTAATCAAGTATCCGTAACAGAAGTTTTATCACACGAATTATCGAACAAGAAACAAATAGAGTGATAATAATATTATTAATGAATAAATAATAATGACAAAATAGTTGTTATTTTTAAGATAAAGCTCTTTACAATTCGACTCTGTATATACTTGCACCCTATTTCGAGGGATCTCGGTCGTCATCCTCGAGGGGTTGAACTCAAACTCCGGAAAGTCGGCCATCTGGTGTGTATACAACGAATAGAAGATGGATCGTTTGTCTCTCAACTGTACTCTATATTTCTCTGCCTTCTTTTCTCATTCTTTTATTTACTTATTCTCTCTTTCTTCTTTTATTCTTCTCACTATTCTTTTACAAATTCATGTTCAGAGTGAAAGAAAATGGATCCACCTGACTGCAGTTATTACACCCATTGTTTACTGGATAAAAAAAGTATAATACTTTTAAATTATTAGCCAAAATAAATAAACTCTTTGACTTATCGTTCTTTTGACGTTTTCGAAAGCCGCCAAAACTCATTTATTTTTCCATTCATTTTAATTGACAATCAAATCAAGTAATTATCGGCTTCATTTATTAATCATTAACTATTTATTAGTTCATTAATTACTCTGTTTAACAAAAATAATTCTAACAAAAAATTTATAATTAAAACTTAAACTATTTACGATAATTAAATATTTATTGATTATCATCATTGAATAGATGGTTGTAGTAAACGTCAAAGTAATATAATATTATGAAAATAATGAACCAGAGTAACCGCAGAAACCGAGTAATCAATAAAGTATACATCTATACATCTATATATATATACATTTTCACAAGTATGAATGAATAATGATAATGATGATAAATATAAATTATAATGTAACGGAAATTCGAGTACTTAAATAATTAAATTCAAAGACGGGATTTTACATTTGATGGATTAATTAAATAAAATTCATAAGTCTCTACTCCAGGGTTCATCCAACTGGATAATATTAACCAAAATTATATATCTCTTGTTCTGCTGATTATTGTACACTTTTGTATGTACAGAGAAGCTTCTACGAAAATGCTTCGCTTAAGACTAATTCAATTACGGTATGCTTGTTTTGATTTGTATATATTGTGTTATTAACTCCAAAAAGATGTATTTTCTTATGCCCTTTTGGGTTCAAGAAGCTTCCTAGTGCCAAAAAGACGTGTAATTTTTCTTTTATTACCCTAAAAAAAAAAAGTTCGTCCTGAATAAATCAATTTATTTGTGGCTTTTTTAAAAATATTTTTTAATGACATAAATATATTTGGTACAAATAAATATGACAGTTGATTCAAATAATTTTATAATTTTACTGAAACATTTCATTTATTTGTAGTAAGTACATGATATGTTTGTGGCAAAAATGTTAAATTTGTGACGAATAATGGAAAATTTGGCTATACTTCATATATATTTTAAGCACATGGCCCAATTAACATTTATTTGCAGCAATTGAAACATTTGTTTGCCACAGTAAATTTGGGTTATCGAGATTTTGCGTTTCGGATATTTTCGGGATTTTACCCCCACTATTAAGGCCCATGCCTTAGGTATTAAATTTTGATGGTGAGGGTAAAAAACCAAAAATATAAAAAACGCAAAGCCTCGATAATCCAAATATCAATTACTTATTTCACGCAATTAAATTGCTCAATTATATTATATATTATATCTTTCTCACAATTAAATATTTATTTGGCCATATCCAAATATATGATATCTTTGGCTCAAATAAATATTTTTTTCACTGTAAAAATCGTTTTAGAGACTTATTTTATAGACCAAAATTTAAAAATAACTATTGAAAGCCAAAAGAGCATATAATTTAAATCATGCATCCTTTAAGCTTTCATAAATTTTTTTTTTAATTTTTATAGAGCTCTAGCTCTAAAATTAGTCTACCAAAGGATGAGCAATGAAATGAACATCATATGGCCTTTTGACTTTAGAAAGCTTCTTAAAGCCAAAATGGCGTATAAAAATGTCCTTTTGGAATTAGTAACGTGATATATATATAAATATATAATTATGCATACAAATGTTCGTACACATTAACAAACATATACATATATATATATATATATATATATATATATATATATATATATGTCTATGTGTTATAATGTGTGCGAACATTTGTATACACACACGTGTGTGTATGCGTGTTTTGATAGATGTACATATATGTAAATGTGTTAACTCACTAGAATCAACCATGAGTACGCTACTATATTAGTCTCTATACAAGCTTTCATTACTGACAACATCACTGTGCAGTCTGTAACTGGGATTGCACTATTTACTTTCCTTTAGATTTTCCTCTTATAATTTATATTTAATAAGCTTGTGAATATAATTATATATGCAAATACCCTTAACAATTATATATTATAACACAATTATATACTCAGAATAAATTAGCATCTCGGTTACGATTATTATTATTATCTCACAGTATGTGACCCTCCGGAAAGAGTCAGGTTTTATAAACTCTAATTACATCAAGATCTAAATTTTTTTCTTTCACAGGGACTTGAAATCTAGATGGAAATCTAAACTATTAAATGGCGGCATTTTTCTTTCAACTTACGGAAGATAGTTAAATTTTTTAAAGTGTTTCCGACACTGAAATTTTTCTGAATTGTTGAGGCAGTTTATAAATTTTCTTGAATAATTTTAAGTTCTTGACTTTTCTGAAGCTCGCAATTCAAAGTATATATTTATAAATATCCATTAAATATTTATAATGTTAAATTTTACTTTTTATTGTAAAAGACTACAAAGTTTCAAAAGAAAATGTTGCCGTTGGCTGTTTTATTTCTTACTTAAGACATCCGGGAACTGTTTGGATAAATAAGTAATAAGTTAGTACGTATCCTTAAATGCAAACAAAAAAAAAAAAACGAGCTTAAGATAAAAGCTTACGGGCAAAAGAACCGAGTCTTTATTTTACAGTTTTTTTCGATTACTATTTTTTAACTACGCGGTTTTACTTTTATAAAATAATTTAATTTTTATAGCAAGGAAATGTTTTTTTTTCACCCGATTAAATGCGTGGTTCAGTGTAATTTCGTTCCTTCAGTTTACTCTTTACTGAATTTTTATTTACATTACTGTAATTATTTATTTCGCTTAGCAAAAAAACTCCAATGACCACTGGAATGAATATAATTCTGATAAAGTCGATTAAACTTTAGTTACAGTGATTGCACTGAAAATGTGAATTCAAATGAAAATGACTAAAAAACCTTTTTCACGAATTATAAATGCTCTATTTGAGATCTATCATTTTTTTATTGATCAATTGAAAAACTATTCCAATCAAAATGAAAAAAAAAAATAATTTAATAATGGCGGAAAAAATTTTTTTAACTCAAAAAAAAAAAAAATAAATTTTTTTTGAGGAATATAAAATGAGGAATTTTAAAAATAGCTTTGAATCGAAACATTGAAATAGAAGTGACTTATTGATCTGATGGCCAATACATAACATAACTCACGGCTGATTCATTTCCAAGAGCTCTTTTGATGCAACGTTTCTCTGTTCACTAGAAAAAACTACAATCTCATGGTTTTTTGTTAGTGTCCATAACAGAGCACTTATGAAATCACTGTCCTCTGACTTTCAACAAAAGTTAAATATTCAGCCGATCATTAAATTTAATGTCGAAATTAAATATTTTATGAGCCGGATTGAAATTTTTATTGAGACCCGAGGGAAAATTATTATTATTTATTTTTTTTTTTTTAATATATTTATATTGACGATGCCCAGATGGTTATTTTTTTACTAAAAATTGAAACCTAAAAATTCATAAATTTAATTGAATTTTTACTCCAAATCCGATTTCAAATTAAATTTTTTTTTTTTTTTTTTTTTTTTTTTTTTTTTCAAATTTTTATTACGCTAATTTTTAACTTGCGTTTTTTTTGTTAATAAATAGAGTAAGAGAGGCAAAATGACCTACTCAAGCCATGTCTTTGGCCGCGTCTTTAGAAAATTAAAAATCTTTAAATTTGGGCAAACTGAGCCCCCAAAACAAAATTTTAATAATTGATTTTTTTACCCCTTATACTTTTTCTAGTCTTCTGCCATGTATTCGTAATTCATATGCTCCAAAAGTTAAAATTTGGGGCAAAATGGACCTTCTAAGGAATTTATCAAAATTTGGCTATTATTTATTTCATCTTAATAGTGAATTACGCACCAAGGGAGAAAAGTACGACATTCCAACCCTCGTCTAGAACGGTCCATTTGCCCCCTTTTTCCAAATACTTTTTCTAAAATCTATTGTCATTATGAAAAATTTCCAGTTAATTTTAAAAAATTTTCCATATCCTGAATTTTCTGAAAAAAAAAAAAAAATAAATAATAATAATAATAATAATAATTCAACGTATTGTTGTTCATAACAATAGTAATTAAAATCCATAATTACCTCACATATAAGCGGGGTTCTACTTCCTACCGTCTACGCATTTAAAAAAAAATATTTACTAATTACAATTACTTTTAATTTCATCAAATATAATAATAAACTTGACTGTTAATTAAAACAAAAATAAAAATAAAAAAAATAGACCTAGTAAAATAAATGAATAAAATAAAAATAAATTAACAATAGTAAATTTGCCTCTGAAATAAATTTGTATTAAATTTATCACTAGAGAATTGTCTAGTCCAACTTTTGCTGAGTCTACATACTAATCCCGCTAATTTCCCTTATATCTGCCTAATATGTATGTATATATATTTATATCTATGTACGAAATGTATAGAGTAGGTTATATATTAGATATCGTGGGACGTGAAAGCTTTATAATTTGATTGGTGGCTGGAAAAATTACTCAGTGAGGCGTGACGTACTCTTAATTGCTGGTGAGTTAATGGAGCGTCACTAAGGAACCCAGATATGCTGCAGTGCATCTATAAGTGGAAAAATTTAAAAAAATATATTATACATATGTTCTATACATGAAAAAAAAATAACAAATCAATTACCCAATTTTGATTTTCGAAATAAACAATTAAATGCAGCGCGTAATGTTTTTTTTTTTTTTTTTTTTGATTTATAGTATATTACATACCTAGGCCAGTAAAATAAGAAAAGTCTCAGAGCACATGTAATTGTTGGTCGAGGCTGAGAAACATGTGGTCTGAGACTTCCCTTTTTACTGGCCGAGGTGCGTATACTATTTTTCTGCTCGACGAAGCCGGAAAGTTGCAACTTCGTTCAGGGCAGCGGCCCGAAAGTTGCCACTTTCCGGCCGGAGGGCAGAAAAATATTTTTATAAAAATTGAGAAATTAGACTTTTTAATTTTTTTTAATTCTCTTCAATTCCATTTAACATACATTAAAGTACGCATTAAATTCAAGACGCCAATTATCTTAGCAACAGTACACGGTTATGCAATGAGCTGTAGTTTCAGAAAAGCTTTTTTAAAGAATTGTTTTTTTTTTACTTGTGTAACCAACACCTGTCACACTATTCAAATAAAAAAAATTATAATCATAATAATAAATGAAAGAAAAAAATACAAGTAAAAAAAAAAAAAGAGTAAAAACCACGTACACTCTTTTTACCTCTTTATTCACGAATTATCCACTCCATATACTAGCTAGCATGTTATTTTAACCCAGAAAAAACTCAAACGCTGCAATTATTTTTTAAAATAATTATTGTAATAAAAGTAAATTTATTTTAATTATTAATTTACTGGAATTCTTTTTTTTTTTTTTTTGTGGAAAAAAAGTACTAAGAGTTAATACTCAGTCTAGAGATTAGAAGAAATAAAATTTTTTCAGAAAAATTATTAGTTTTTAAAAATAACAAATTTTTCTGAGCAGCCCATTTTGCCCCATTTTGAATTTTTTATGACTGATCTGTACAAAGAGACAACACGAGTATGGGGCATTATGGGCCACAAAATTTCATGTCAACAAAAAATGAACAAGAAGTCGCGTTTTTTTGCTCCTTTTTTTCGTGTATAAAAATAAATAAAAAAAATCACAATTTTTATCTATTTTATGAGCACTACCCACATAAAAAAAAATTGCGTTGTCTTAAAAAGAATGGATGTGAGTACATTATACTTACAATAAGAGTACATAAGAAAGAAAAATAATAATCGGGCTTTCACATTTTGTTGAAAATGACAAGAGACAAGAAGTAGAGAGTGGATCATGAGAAAGGAAAGTTGGGTATAGTGGTACAGAAAAAAAAAAAAAAAAATACAAGGTAAAAATAAAAAATCCACGTACATACTGAATTGAGAGTAAGTAGTAGAAATACATCATTCGTATTCTCTAGTTCTATAATATTCAGCCTCGATCATTTGTTTCTTCTTTTCCTGTTTACAAAGTTATATTTTACAAGCATTTTAGTTTCATTACAATAAATGTATCAATGTATATACTGTAAAAAATTGGGAGTGAATTAAGAGTGATTAGAAATTTTATTTCACTCCGCATTCACTCTGATTCGGAGTAACGGATTTAAAAAAAAACAATCTGCATATGGAGTAAATGGGAGTATATTTTTTTATTGGAGTGACTTCGGAGTGATTTGATTTTTTTTTTAATCCATATTTACTCTGATCCGGAGTTTTAAGATTAACATACTCTTCTTCGGAGTGTACACCTCAAGGGGATTAAATAAATATACAGTCATCCGTTCCGCATTTACTCCACGTTCACTCTGCAAATTTTTAACAGTAGGGAAAGGGAGGGCAAAACGGGGTACCCCAAAATTTTGTAAAAAAAAATTTTATATTTTAAATAACTTTTAAACATTCCAAAATCACTTTTGTAAATATAATTGAGCGTTATTTTGAATTTTTTTTGTTAAACTTTTTTAAAAATCAATTGTTAGTTTAAAAATTTTAATGACTTTCTTATTTTGTACCCAATAATCATACAAAATATAATTTTTCTTTATGCAAATTACTTGCAAAAAAATTTAACTTAATTAAATTCATTTAAAATCCAGAAATTTTTTTTGAACTTCCCGCTTAGGGGATACCCCATTTTGCCCGCGAAAATGAAAATTTTTTTTTTTAACGGCAACTAAAAACTTTTTCTATTTACTTTGAATATCATCAAAAAAAAGATTCAGTGTATTTGAGTCCTCGAAAATTCATAAAGGGTATTACCCCCCCCCCCCTTTTTTGCCCCTCCCTCCCCCATATAAATGTATTTCTGTCCAATAAAAAATTTCACGATCGAGTCATTAAATAAATTACTGAGATTTCAAAACAATGAATTATGCTACTCATTTATTTAACGTTTGATTTATTTTAATCATATATATACATATATATTTGACTGATCATCGTTATCGGTTCAGTGATGTAGACCGATTGATTCCAACCAACGAGTCACTACACTAATTAATGATCAATATTTCCCACACACAAATTCGAAAATTTTATATAAATATACCGATAGAATAAACATACATTTAAACTACGGCAATTATATTTCAAGTCAAGTGACGGGATATATAATACATACACTCTAAATACTATTTTATTATTTAAAGTGAGACAGTATTGGATTTTATTTAAATGATACTATTTAATTCATTTCAACATTAAATACATTCAAATTAAATAGGACACTACGAAATATAAATAAATAAATTTATTTTGTTTTAGTCAGTTAATATTTTATAAATTATTATTATATATTATTTACATGACGTAAATTCAAAAAATTTTCTTGAAAATTAAATTTGATTTCGATTGAAATTCAAATTTATTATTAAACATTTGTAATTACAGCAATTAATTATTATTATTATTAATTAGCTGTCATAATTGATACTAATTTTGGTAGATGAAAGGAATTATTATAAAGTGTACTACACATATCACTGTAATGTCATTTAAACATTTATTCGCAAAAGCGAACCCAGAAGTTTAAATCCAGTTACGTTATCCCGTATTACCTTTCTCTGATTGGGCAGTTGGCAGTTGAACGTAAAATACGATTTTACTACATAGAGAATTTGATTAAACACTCATTTTAGTGCCCGCAATAAATTTTATTTCTTGAAGTCAAAAATTTTTTCGGAAAAAATTAAAAGCGTGGTAAATTATTAGTGATGATGCATCAATCTGCGAAGAAAGTTATAGAGTAGGTTAAAGGCTGCTGAATCTTCGCAACTTCTATTTGAAAGGAACTCATCGTGCCAGTGACGGGATATTGAATTTCGATCAATATTCTGTAAGCTTGATTTACAAATAGATTAGGGTTTAATAAGAAAATTTTTTCGAACTGATTAATAATTTTTTTAAAAAATTAATATCAATATTTTAACATTTTTATTTTTGTTAAAAATTTAAATGCAAAATTTTTTAAAAGTAATTTTTGAATTCACCATTTTGCCCCTTTTCTAAAATATTATAAAATAATTCAAATTTTTTTTCTAATCTTAACACAGAAAATTAAGAAATTATGGTAAATTTTTAATTCCAATCATCTAGAATGATTGAAATGTTTCTCAATGCAAAAGCAGTCATACGGAGAGAAGTAAATGGTATATTCTCCAATGTAATATAGTAATTATTACTATGTAGCATGGTAACGGAAGTTTTTTAGCCGCATTATTTATTTGACATGGTATTTTGTCCGATGTTGAATGGTAATGCTAGCCATGCTGCATTGGAATCATTCCTATGCTACATTGGAATTATTACAATTTCGATGAAGCTGCTTCCAATTGAAGGTAGTAAGGCTAATATTAAAATAAAGTTTTATAATTAAAAAATTAGGCTACTTAATTAATAATGAATAAATTTTGAACTGATTTAAAAATTTTTTTAATAAAATAATAAATAATAACATTAACATATTTTAATATGGGTTATTTTTATTAGAAAAATATTATAATAATTTAATTATTTATTGAAAATGCATTTAATTAATATTTTATTGTAAGTAAAACTATTAATTATGAATTATTAATGTAGAGGAAGTTAACAATTATCTAAATTGAAAGTAATAAATCCAGCGCTTTGGAATATACATTTTTCCGTCTACAACAGTGACGATACGTGTGGTAGAATAACATTTTAAATCAGAATACAATAGACAATGATACTTTGTCAAATACTTGACTTTCGTATGATTGATAATTTTCATTAAAATAATATTCATTGATATAAGTGGTAATTAAGATTAATATATGTACAGGTTATATTAAACGTATATACTATATAGCAGCGCTTAATATTGAAACTGCTTTCACGCTATTGAGCATGGGACTCAGTACCATTCTAGCATGGCTTTGATTACCATGCTTCAAAGTAATATTTACCAGTAGCATGATTACTATGTAATATGGTAAATATTACCAGAAGAATGGTAATCATTCCCATGCTACATAGTAATGATTCCTATGCTTTAAAAAATAGGACTGTTACCATGTAGAATGGTAATTATTACCATTCTCTTCTCTCCGTAAAGCTTTAATTTCTTTTAATAGAATTAATAATTATTGGATGATAAAATCTGCCATAAATTTTGTAACAGTTACTATCAAAATAGTAACAATTACCATCAGAATGATAATAGTTATTATCAGGATGGTAATATTTACTTCTGCAATAAATTTCGTGACAGTTACTATCAGGATGGTAACAATTACAATTTCTGATGGTAACTGTTACAATCTGAATTATAAATATAACTGTTTAGAATAATAATAATAATAATAATAATAATAATAATAATAATAATAATAATTAACTCTAGTTAATATATAGGATTGTAACAATTATCATAAATATGGTGAATATTATAATCTAGATGATTTATAGAATCATCTAGATAATATTTACTTCGGTCGGATTGATGGTCAAAATTTTTACCATAACTAGATAGTAACTTCTATTATTTAATTTTCTGAGTGTACACTTTTTTCTTAAATTTTTTCTAAAAAAATAAATCAGCCTCCATGTCTGGCCATGCATAAATTTTTCTACTTAAAAAAACTTATAATTCTAAAATTTAAAAAAATTAAATTTTCAGTGAATGTCACAATTCATAATTAATTGAATTTGATTTCACAATATAATAATAATAATAATATGTATGCATATAATATAATAATAAGTATATATATGTACATAATGTAATAATAAATATGGATATATGTATATAAATATATATATTATATTTGTAAAGGCCCTGAGTGATTTTCCAATATAATAAAAATGACACCAAAATTAAATGAATAAGGTCATCTACACCAAAAATATATACAATAATATGACTATGCGCAATGCGAAACGTAACAGAAATAATAATGATTAATTAAATACTGTACATACATATATACTCTTACACATATATATCTATACATATTGTGGTCTTGGTTGTTCGTTATCATACACACAGTACTAATTAATTTACGATATCAAATTTACATTGTATCAAATATCAAATAATTAAAAATCTGTTTTATTCTATTCCAGTGTAATGCTGCAGTTGGAGTGAAAGCATTTTTTGATATGATGCACAGTGGACCACACAAAGTAATGTTATTTGGAGCTGCGTGTACCCAAGTCACGGATCCGATTGCTAAAGCCTCTAAACACTGGCGCCTAACACAAGTAAGCTTTCATAATAATTATTATAATAATGATGATAATGATGATGATGATGATGATAAGGATGATAAACCTGCAAATCCGGTGAATAAACATTACATAGTTGTTTAAGTAAACTATTAAATATGTGGCTCAGCAGTACACGATCCAAGGTAATATCTATTCCTTCTCTTTATGCTCTTGCTTCTATATATATATATATATATAGTTAAATTTTGATATGATGCATTGTGGACAGTTGGTTGTTCTTACTCACATACATACACACGTCATACATATTATAATAACACATCTCTCTGATCCCTTTACTCTCGGCCCCTGTAACCACTTTCCCCTTCCCCATTTACTGCAAACTGACACCACATTTACATATAGATAGAATATGAATAGTATGTAGTATGTCGCCCATCCAAAACCGTCAATTCAGTTTACTTTAACCTGAATAAATTATTATTTTCATACAATCCATTTATGTAATTATAAATTATTTCATTATTTTATACTTACACCCGATTAACTATTTTTTTATATTTTTATTTATTTTCTCTCATTATAAATATCAACATTGTACATAAAATTATTTTATATATATTTGGCTATCAATCAAATTTATTCATATACAAATATTTAAAAGCAAGTGATACATTTTAATTAGAACATTTTAATTAATTAATTTAAATTTACAGACCGTCCAATTTTATTAAAAAATACATTTTTTTTTGCCTAAGTGATAACTTTTCTTTTTTTTTCTTTTTAAATATGAGTGAAAAATTTTTTTTTCAACGTCCCCATTTCGCCCGACCTCATATATAAATTTATAAATATATAAATATATATTCATATAAAAATATGTATCCAAGTTTACATAGATGGTTAGCGTAGAATTTTTTATGAGCTCTGCAGTAAAAATTCCACTATCTTGCACATGAGAAGCGCATTAAAAAAAAGTATTCTTTGTAAAAAGGATCTAAAGGGAAAGAACAAGTTTAAGTTTAATAAAAAAATAACCAAAAGCATGATCGTAATGTATACAAGCCACAACGACTTTAAATGTTGAATCAGTGTATGATAAACGAATTTCTTTGATCGTCGAGCAATTCATTCTACTCTTTTTGGGTTAACGTTAAGCATTTGTATAATTTTTAGAAGTGTGATTTGAATTTTCGGATCATTCGCTTTTGTAACTTTTCAAATTACTCGATTCGAGTCCGGAAATTCAAAACAGTATTCAAATATTCAATTTTTATTTAATGATGACCCAAGTAGCACTTGGCTTTGAGATCTATAAGATCTCAGTATTTAACAATTGGCGGGATACTAACAAAAAATTCAAATTTTTGAATTTTGAATATTAAAATTCTTTTTTCTAGTCGCGGGAAATTTTGCCCGGAATCTAAAATCCTGATAGCATTTTTTGAACAAATTAAAAATACGATTACTTTTTTTTAAGCGGGAAGAGGGAGGAAGTTTGAAAGTATTTACTACAAGTGTGCGAATAGTTAGAACTTACGAATTATTCATATCGAATCAAATAATTTGAACTTTCTCATAGATTTATGTCTGAGTTATCTCACCTCTGAAGAAATTTGAATGATAAAAAAAAAAGTTCACAATTTTAAGTTGTTCAAAAAAAATTTTCAAATTACAGTCGCGTTATAAGTCCGTCGACTTATTTTTCTGTTCAAGATTTTCCCTCTCCATAACTATAAAAATAATAATGTATACATTCACATGGTCATAAAATAGGGGAAATGTGAACACGACAGTCGAATGCTGAGCAGGAGTGAATGTATAGGAATTCTTACAATTAAATTCCCTTACACCCCTATAAGCGAATTCATAACATGACTAAACTGTACTCGAAAAATTTCAAAATTCGAATCACTTGATTTGATTCGATATCAACAATTCGAAAGTTCGAACTATTCGCACACTCATAATAATTAAAAAAATTAATTTTTGCTAAAAATTTATAAAATATTTATTGTTTGTTGTAGTTAAGTTATGCTGACACTCATCCCATGTTCACCAGTGATAACTTTCCGAATTTCTTCAGAATAGTGCCGTCTGAAAATGCTTTCAATGCGCCCAGAGTGGCACTACTGAACCACTTTAACTGGACAAGAGTTGGAACAATTTACCAAAATGAACCTCGATATGCACTTGTAAGTTCTTTTTCTTCATTTCTTCCATAATACATCTCTTTATTTTAAATTTCTTTGTACATTCAATTCATTCTCAACTCTCTTGGTATCGGTCTAGGTACACTTGAATCTCCACAAAAGACTTTCTTATTATTAAACTAAAACATTTCTCCTCACACCAATCTCTGCTTCTCATTTACTTCTTAAGAATTCATAAACTTGAGATACTGATGCTAATTTTAAATATAAATTACAAGAATATATTAATATATAAATATATTAAATTTTATTATTTAGTTTTATATTTAAACTGAGTCTCAACTCAGGGATACCGAGAAAGATTCAAATTATCCAGCTCGATTACTTAATATATTATAATTTTAACTTAACAAGTTAATGCATAATATATCAGCCAAAATAATTCATTTTTTTTATAATCACAGTATGACAATTTTTAGTGTAAAAATCATTTTTTTCAATCATTATAAGAAATGATAAATTACTATGATTAGAATATATCTTGCGGTCATCATTCAAATAATTTTTTTTTACTAAAATTTAGGGTCGAAAGATTCAAAAATAAATTTATTTCTAGAATCAAAATTTTTTCCACTACACGGAAAGAAAATTATGAGGATGGTTCCCATAATTTTGTGAAATTCTTTCCTATGCCAGTATAGGAATTACGACTATAAATTATGGGAGCAGTTCCTATAACTATAGGAATATTTCCCATAATTATAGGAATGGTTCCTATAATTATAGGATCCATTCCCATAAATTATAGGAACCTATAACATTGTAGGAATGGTTCCCATAATAGGATGGAAACGATTCCCATAATATTACAGGAATGGTTCCCATAATGTGATTGGTATATTTCCTGTATCATTATGGGAATGGTTGCCATACTACCATAAAAATATTAATTTAAAGAAAAGTGTGGAAACCACTTCTACAATACACATAAATATTATGAAACATAAAAACAAAAATTGAAACATTGAAAAAAAAAAATCGTATTTGGCAAAAAACCAAAATTTTTAACAGAAATTTTTTGTCAGCATAGAATATTCAAGAAAATTCAAATTTTGGAAATAAAAATTTTAATTTCGATAAGATCTAAAATTTGGAAAAATTTCTACACTTTTTTTGCGAAACAAATTTTTATGATATTATAGGGATGGTTCCCATAACATTATGGGAATACTTCCCATGCCATTATGGTAATGGTTTCCATATCATTATGGGAATGGTTCTCATAATGGTCTAGAAATTGTACCCATACTATTATGGGAGTTATTCCCATAATGCATAGGAATACTTCCCATAATTTTCTTTCCGTGTAGTCAAATAATTTTCAAATTAATTGGTCTAGTTATTCAAGATTTTATATGACTAATATCTAACAATATAAAATTATAAACGGTTAAATAATTAACAGCTAATACATTAGAGTATCCCGGGGCAAAATGGACTCCGTAAGAAAAAAGGCCATATATATAATATAAATGTAAACCAATTTTTTTCCCCAGGGGCCCATTTTTCCCCACCCTCCTCTACAGGATTAGAGCACGATCTGGAATTTAATGAGCAAAATGGACAGCTCCAAATTTTCGTGAAAAATTTTTTTCACTGTATTCGAATGTACAGAACTCCATTATTTCCTTAGAATGCCGTTTTACCCGCCTTTATATTTTACAATCTTTTCTCTTTGTTCGTAAAGTCTTGAGTTATTATTCTGTATAATCTTTTTGTGATAAATACATTATAAGCTGTGTAAAGAGTTTACTCTACGATAGGAATATTCAAAGTAGTCATATATATATGATATATGTATAAGGATATAATATGGTTTAAGCCAAAGCCGAAGCTCTTGTTGATGCTTATACTATACTGCAAAGCGTAGAGAATTCCATGAGTAATCTACCTGCAACATACTCATATGTGCATAATACCCACACACCATATATAATACAACAGTGAATAATTTTTTTTATTCTATATATATATACATATATATATATTGTATGCAAGCGTGAGTGAAAAATTTTTTGCTCTCACATTATTGGGTTTACACTTGAAAGTATTCTAAAATAAAATATTCACGAAAATTCTTTAAAATTTTTCAAGATGGATGTTTTGCATATATTCAGATATATATGAAATATAAAAAAATTTTGTCGGCAAAAAAAAAGACGAGTGAAAAAAAAAAATACAGAACACTCACATCTGCTATATTTCGTTATATATTTTTTTTATTTACCCTCGTCTTTTTATTTCTTCACTTTTGCCTACAGCTAAAATATTTTTATACATATCTATACATATATACAACATAAACTGTGGTTTAAATTTATGAATATTAACTTTAGCATTTCGAGAATGTTATTTTGTCGTAATTAAAATTATGGTAATTTATTTTATAAAACTTTTAAAATAGTAATAAAAAATAATTAAAATTGCGAGTGGTAATTCGTTAAAATTTAATTCAAATCGTAATATTAATATAAATATACATAAAATTTTTAAAAATATGCATAAATATTTATATGAAAAGTTTTCATATTAATAAATTGATTTTAAAGTCAAAATAAAATTATAGCGTACTGATAATTATTATTATTTTCAGTACTTTGATGTAAGTACGTGCTAGTGCATATATTAAGTACTACTTATGTTTTTTCACTTGCCTCCACGTTTGCTCTATAACTCTTTGGTTATAAGATGCATATATATATACGTATGTATGTATGTGTATATGTATATGTGTGTATATATTGTCGTATCTGGTATACTACACTACACCCTTCATAAATTAATACAACCTAGTGTTTCTAGGTCACAGACTTTAATTAAACTCAATAGTATCTTGAACGCTGGGTAAATATTATGTTTCATATGACTACAGTACTAAAACTTGTTATTACAATATTTACTTGATTAAATATTATTAAAATTTTATTTTCTGTTTATTATTACAGTTATTACTTACTTCAGTTATACACTTAAAGAAAATAAATATTTACTTTTACTTGGGTTACGTTTACTGAATGTAATTCTGGCCGCGTCCGTCAGGTGGCTTACGCTTTGAAATTTTCCCACACTTGGAATTAAATTTTTAATGTATAAAGTCACTAGTCATATGAATGTATGATTAAATAGGTTTTTAAAAAACTTTTTCCTATAAATTAAAATCAATATGATTGTTATATGTTAATATGAGTTAAATCCCAGAATAGAAATCATAAATCCAAAATCATAAAAATGACACGTTTATTTGAATTTGCCATTGAAATTTTCAATCAAATTATTTACAAAATTAAAAAATGTATGAATTAGGATAGTGGTAATTAGTATAGTATAGATTGTCATTAATGTGCCGTGAATAAAATATATTTTGTAATATGGAGTTTCTACACGGAGAAAAAAATATAGCAAATTTTACTAAAAAATATGAGAAAAATTACTAAATTTGGATAGTAATCTTGAAACGCTTATGATTTATATGGAAAATTCATAAACAGATAAGCATATTTGACAAGTCGTTTAATAATTTCTCATATACTGGCTATGGAAATCTCCTATATTGCATATTCATTTTTAGTTATATTTAGTATATTTTACTATCCCTGTTTAGTAATTTTTACTATGCTTGTAACTTTTTATTGTTATTGCTATCATTTTGATTATTATTGTTATTTATGTCATCTGTATTGGTGTTGGAGTCGATTTTTGTTTTTTTAAAAATCACTTGTTTCAACCGGGATTCGAACCCTGATCTCCTGCGCGTGAGTCCTTTCCCATGTCTGACGGCCCAATGTCTCCTTTGGACAAAAGTTTCAGAACTAGTAATACATATTTTGTATATGCTATCCCCTCCAACTTTTAATTTTATCTATACATAGTAGAATTTACTATACAGATAGTAGAAAAATATAATCGCGTTAGCAAAAAATACATTGCGCATAGTAGTTTTTAATATTTTCTATAGAAACAAATCTTATATTGTATTAGAAAATTTACTTTCTTAAATTTGTATTTATGAATAGTACTTGTAGTAAAACTTACTATACAAATAGTAAAAAATATAATCTTAGCAAAAAATACATTACGCATAGTAATTTTTAATATCTTATTATGTAATTATTACTAACTAGTAAATTTTACTAAACGTTTAGTAGTAATTACAATACAGAATCAGAATGTATTTTTTAATACCTGTTAGTAAATTTTACTGTGATATTGTAATTTTTACTATACTTTTTTCTCCGTGTACATCATACTTTTTAAATAAATTTAAATCTTTCATTCTTTCCGTATCTCAATTCGTGATTTTGATTTGATGATATTTTTTACTTGCAGTATTTTTATGGTAATTTTATAGTACAATTGAATGTAATGATTTTTCAGAATGAGTTTGATGAAATTTAAGGTTATGTTATCGCGGAAAAAATAAATATACTTCGCTATCACACGTTTGTGAATTTTCTCCCTTTTTTTTTTTTTTTCAATTCACGCATTTTCTTTTCCGTATTTACATTTTTATTATCTTGATCAATGTATCTTATCACATTATCTTAGCAAATAAATTGAATTGCAAATTTTGTAAATTTTCCAATAAGAAGAGCATGAAAATTTATGTGACTAAATTTTATGCTCCTTGAATTTTATTAGAAAAAAAAAAATAAGATACCGCATACACAATTTAGAAGTGAGGAGGGTCATATTTACTAAATTTAGTCAAATATATGAAAACAAAAATTATTTTCATATTTTTCAGAGCTATCGCATTTTGTCCGAAATGGAAAAAATAAATTTTTCAATAAGAATTGAAAATTTTTCTTA
Source organism: Microplitis demolitor (assembly GCF_026212275.2). Classification (NCBI taxonomy): domain Eukaryota; kingdom Metazoa; phylum Arthropoda; class Insecta; order Hymenoptera; family Braconidae; genus Microplitis; species Microplitis demolitor. The sequence continues at coordinate 5,038,825 of NC_068554.1, read as the reverse complement.
TTATTTTCGAGTATAAGTGAAAAGTAAAAGATTTAGTGACGACAGGATAAAAAGTGCATTTTTCCCAGGGTCTCCATTTCGCCCAGCCCTCGCCTATTGAAAAAAATAACAATAAATTATACAGAAAAAAAACGTTCATATATTTTAAAATAAAAGAATTAAATAAATATTATTTCAGCGATAAATTTAATCTTGTTTCCAATATTGTCACGATTGGAGATCGTGATGGGCGTAGGTACGATATTCGTATAAAGTATAGTGAATAAAAAGGTACTTACATTGATCAAGGACCGATCCTATGACCTGGGCTCACGTGACCAAATGCTCAGTTTATTCTATTTTATATTTAATTCGCGCCCACACAATATTGTTGAAGACAATATTGATAAAACCCAAAACGATTTCCAATTTATTATGTGACTGATCTAATTTCACAATCAAACGTCGAGCGGTAAACGTAAGATTGTGTACCCCCTACTGTGAACTATCGGTCTGAGCGGCTAGACAGGTAGTAAAATAAGGGATAAAGGAAGGTGGGTTGCCGAAAAGCCTCGTGAAGCTATTATCTCGTTGTTAAAGTAAAATTGTCTGATAAATAATGTTTTTCAAATGTTTTATGTTAACGAGTATTTATTTATTAAATGACTCAATATTCTCAAAATACAAAAGGGGTTACAAATGGCAATATTAAGAATAGTAAATATAAAAGCAAATGTTTCATGCATATGGGTTACAATTATTTCAGAGTATATAAAATAAAAATACCAAACAATGGTTACAATATTCAAAAACTTACCCTAAACAGGTTTTGGTGAGGTGTCAAGACTGTCAGCAGTTACACAGGACACTTATTCACGACGCGTTCTCGCGGTCAATTAATGTGATTTTAAATTTATCGAATTATTTATTTATTTAGTCTACCTTGTTGTAGAAGCTTCAATGGTTATGCGTTTTTAAATCTCTGTAGGTTAAATTAAAATGAAAGTCTTCGCGTCTTCGCGGTAATATAAATATTATTTAAAATCTTCGCATTTATCGCGGTAAAATATTCTTTAAAATCTTCGCATTTATCGCGGTAAAATATTCTTTAAAATCTTCGCATTTATCGCGGTAAAATATTCTTTAAAATCTTCGCATTTATCGCGGTAAAATATTCTTTAAAATCTTCGCATTTATCGCGGTAAAATATTCTTTGATTCTCCACGTTTCTCGTGGTATATTTCAATATAAAAATAATAAAATGAATGAAATTAAATGGTTTATAATAAGATGAAGATAATCAATGCTGTACCGGTGCTAAACGGTTGATATTAGTTCACGACTTACAACGATCAAGGACCAATCGTACGATCTGGGCTCACGTGATCGGATGCTATACGCTAATATCGCGTTGATTATGCTTCTGAAGCTAGTAGAAAATAATATACCGATTATACGAGTGCTTACGACGATCAAGGACCGATCCAATGATCTGGGCTCACGTGACCGAATGCTCAATCGGGATATCAATCCTCTAGCCACGAACACCGTCAAGTGTCCGGAGTTCGGTAAGGTTCAGAGTTTGATGCCCAAAAGAACTAATGAGCTAAAGTCCATGGTCTTTTTATATGATCCTCGCATATGAAAAGTGGTGGTAACCAGTTTCCCATACGAGAGGACTCGGACTCGCCCGAAAGTTCTAGGCCCATGCACACGTGTGATCCCTGGGAAACAGATTTTGACTATTAAAGTAGGCTGATGACCTGGCGTCACTCTGTCGCTGAGCATGCTCGTGTAGGAAACCATAAATTTGGAGATTTCCATTAGCTTTCTCTAATTTCCAAGAATCACATGCAGGTGCGCATGAGTTGGGTGGTCTATAATTTTAAGATGAAAAATCAAAGAAGACTACCGCTTCTATGCTTAGATTAGTTAAATGGGAACGGATACATAAATTTTAAAAGTACGTTAAGTAAAAATGATGAAATTTCCAGAAAGAGAAATATATAATACGCGTGGTCCATTAGTACAATACGACTTAATTGTAAAGCGTTGACAACGCTCAGGTAGGTATATTTGTCCGGTACGACTTCTGGCGTCAGTAAGTTGGCGTTATAAATAAAAAGGTTTACGTACAGGAGGTTTTAGTGTGTACTTATTTTGGAAGAGAGAGAAAAAAAAATTAAAAATTTTTGAATGTAGCAGCCGTGACACCTCCCCACCTAAAAATAATCATCGTCCCGATGATTTACAATTTATGCAATTATTTGCTTAAATAGTGACTTAAATCAAGCTTAATTCAAAAATTTTTTTTTTGTTATTTTACGTTCGTATTTATGAAAAGGTCTGGATAAGAGGATAGTAAAGAACATCGCTTAAAATTTACTCATCTCAAATTGTCGTGATGTCTCTTCACAATAATTTTGGTATGGTGGATTCTCAAATGTTGCAACTATTATGCATCGTAATTCGTTGATGTACTCGTACTCAAGATGATTGGTAACGTTATTATGTTGGTGAACAGACGTCGGTGGTTGAAGAACTTTATTGATGATTCCATTTTGTACGTCACAAATTGTGTTGTTCTGAGTCTCCAAATGAAGTCTTCAGTGAAAGATCGTGGACATCTGGTAAATTGGTAGTACAGTTTGATGGTTATTATTCTATGCAACAATCAACGTTCTCGATGCTCGTACTGTTTCTTATTCGTTTTGGTTTTTGTAGATAGATGATTTATCGCTGATGTTATTCATCATTTTCATGTAGATGGTCTTCAAATAGTGGTTTTATTGAGTTTCTAGAGACGACTAAATTGATGTTAGTATATATTTTCTTCTATTTCAAATTTTCTTTATAAGTTTTTTTTTTTTTTTTTTTTTTTTTTTTTTTTTTTATGTACCTTGGAGGAGATAGGATGGGGTGTAGGTAGATCAGGTAGGTAAAAACTTCTAGGGGTCAACGAACTTAGGTGTTAAATTTACCTGTACTCTAGTATTCTTGTTTAATTCTTAAGACTGAAATTTTTATCGAGATAACTGCAAAACTTGTAAGTCATCACAAATATTATTTCGATGAGTTATTTTGAATAAACAGTTTCAATTTTTTTTTCTTATTCCTTATTCACTCAAAAACAAAATATATGTTGGAGCAAAACAAAATTTGTATCTTCTCTTTTTCCTCTTAAAGGTAATTTTGTGTTCCTCCAACATATTTAATAATTTACTAGTATTTCTGAGGGTTAATAACAAAAATAAAAGGATAAAAACAAGGAAAAGTTGATGAATGAAAATTTTAACGAAACGTTTGCGTTTACAATTTTTAACACTCAGAAATCTAGTATCTCAAGCTAGACATTGTATTATCGGACTATTACGTAGTTCCATGAATGGTATATCGTGGTTTTTAATTTTATAATCTCCTGAGTTCGATGATGGATAATTATATAAAGCTAATAGATTTATTGTTCTTTGTAGATGGAGTATGTTGAGTAAAATGAGCGTAAGTAGTTGATAGTTACGTCCAACATTGTTGTGTAGATTCCCAGCTTGGATATTTGAGTTTAAGGATCCTGTCTCTTGGTTTGAAGATGGTATGATAGGAAGAATGGAAGATGCTTCCCGGTTGTCCCATGACGATTTTAAAACAGTAGACAAGCCGAGGGCCTCTTCACCTGAGGTAAACATCTCTTTTGGTGGTAAACTCACTGCAGGTAGTGGTCTGGCTTCTAAAGGTAATGAATCGGTCTTCGAAAGTAAAATTTTTCCCTCAGTAAGTGACGATACGTTATGGGGTGGTTCTGGACTTTGTATAATGGTCTTGAGGTGTAAACAATACGATGGCTTCTTTTTAGCATTAAGTAGAGAAGGCAATATGGTGCCCGGTTGTAATTTAAACATTGAAAGATTTACAATGATCTTGAAATCAAAATCACGAGAATGGTATTGTAGATTGAGGTATCGTTCGAGTGTACGATAAAGTTTTGCAAAATCTTGAACAGGATAATTGTCAAATTTTTGGTTTTCTTTAAACAGCTTAAATGAGTGTATCGTTGGGTGTTTCTTCTCCGTAATTGATTTTATCAATTTGTAATTGAAGTCTTCCTTTATCGATTGAGGTTGTAACATATTAGATATTGTTCTTGGCTTACTTGTGGTTTGGACAATTAAAATATTTAAATTAAGAGCTACGTTGAATTCATCCTTGTTGGTATAGAGTACTGAACTAGTAGGTGTGTTTATTTGAGCTTCCTTGAGTTGTTTCCTTGACTCAGGTAGAGGTTGACTTAATGGTACATTATCTTCTTTTAGTCTAACCGAAGGTTGTAATGCAGATATTTTTACAGTACTCCTAACGGCGGGGTTCTTAGTGTTAACCCGTGGCTGGTGTAATACTTGAATGTTGGTTCCTTTAAGGTTTATTTCTTTGTCTCTCGGTATTGAGTGTGAAGCGACTGATAATATCTTAGCTTCTAATTCGTTATGTAGTGTAGAGTAGGTTTTCGTATTTTCTGTGTTGATATTTTTGTTTGTTTTATGATGTGTGTCGTTTGTTAAAAAGTTAGTTTCATGCAAACCCGTAATTTGACTGGCTGGATTTTGAACTTCTGAATTAGTATTTGAAAATTCGTTTTGATTGTCAGTATTTTGGGTTGTTAGTTCGATAGGTTTTTCCGAATTATCATGGAAATTTTCAAAGTCAAACGATTGTGAACCAATAGTTAATTTGTAGTCTTTAAAAGAAATTTTCGCGATTTTATTTTGGAAGAAATCCATTCCGATGACTCCGTCAGTTGTTATACGCAATTTATCGTTGTTGAGGACTTGAAATTGTTCACGATTTGAAAAGAGAGAGATATTCGTAGATCCTTCAGTAATTAATTTATTGAATGTTATTTCAGTTAGTATTATAGCTTCATGCGCAGCTATTATGCAATTAGATTTTAGTGCCGATCGTTTTATTAAATTTACATCGGTACCGGTATCGATAATGAACCGAGCACTGCCGTTCTTAAATTCGGGTGCATCAAAAGTAACGATAGGATGGTTTCCTTGAACTGTAGTGAGTCGTGAAAATTTTTCAATACGAGGGTACGACTTTTGATTATCCGTATAACTTGAAGTTACATTAGGCTGGATGTTATCCTGAAACTCATAATAATCTCTTTCATTAGTAAAAGTAGAGTATGAATCATAATTTGAATCAGGTAGATCGTCATGGATGTAAATATTATGATAGAAGTTAGAAAAATGTGGTGGAAAGTATCCCGGAGGATAATAGAAATAAGGCATTGGTTGTGGAGGATACTGTGGATAATACCTTCCCGGAGAACTGTTCCTACCATAATCGTGTCTGTTATAATTATTTCTATCATAGTTATTTTTATAATAATTATTTCTGTCATAATAGCTTTTATCGTAATTATTTTTATCATGATTGTTTTTATTATAATGGTTTGATCTATCACGATATCTATAGTAATCTCCATTAGGATTAAATTTATTTCTGTCATTAAAAATTGGTTGCGACATTGAGTCCCTGTTGATCTTAAAAGGTACTGTCCTTCTTTGCTCCTCATCTTGAGAGCTAAAAATACGAGATGTGCGAGCAGGTATGCTCTGTTCTTTTCCTTCGGCTTGAGTGAGCCTCAGATAGTTAAAATTTCGAGCAGTACTGCATTTTAAATCTTCTTCTATTCGTAACGCTATCCTATACGCGTCTTCTAATGTTTGAGGGTCTTCAACAGAAACCCCGTAGATTAACTTGTTCGGTAGCCCGCGTTTGAATGACTCTAGAGCTAACCCGTTTAATAATTTTTTCATACCGGTAACTTCGGCAGGATCATTGAAATAATCCTCTAAAATTGATGAGGCGTTTGCTACAAGAACTTTAATTCTATTATAATAACTAAGAACTGATTCTCCCTGACGTAATCTAACAGATTGTATGTCAGCGCAATATTGTGGATATGATTTCTGACAAGAAAAATATTCTGTTAAAATGGTTTTTAATTCTTCAAAAGTATTTATAATTTTATCTGATACAGCATCACGTGCTAAATTTTTAAGTTTAGAGATGACCTTTTTAAGAAAAGAGGCTGAAAGCTCTGCAGGTATGACGTCTAGACCGTTTTGGACGTCTTCTAAAAATGATTTTAGTGGCATATTTTTGCCATCGAAGGGAGGTACCTGAAGCAATGCCCGATGTAGCATCATTGTTTCTCCCATAGTAATTAAAATTGCATCAGTTATATTCTGATGAATGGTGAGGTTACGGATTTCCTCAGCCATTTCAAATGATCTTTATTTTTTTTTTCTCTTTTTTTTTTTTCTAAAACAATTTATGTCAAATTCATATTTGAAAGAATTTGATTTGTTGATTTATTTTTATTTATTTATTTATAATTTTTTTTTCAAATTGTAGTGATTTGATCTTTATTAAAATATAAGACAATTTAAGTCTTCTATAAAATTTCGAAGTTATAATTGTATAAATCGTTTTCAAAGATAATTATCTTGTATGAAAGTTAAAATTTTCCCTTTTTTTTTTATTATTATTCTTTTCAAATATAAGACAATTTTGAATTTAACAATAAAATGATCAGCGGCATCCCACTTCTGACACCAAAATTGTCACGATTGGAGATCGTGATGGGCGTAGGTACGATATTCGTATAAAGTATAGTGAATAAAAAGGTACTTACATTGATCAAGGACCGATCCTATGACCTGGGCTCACGTGACCAAATGCTCAGTTTATTCTATTTTATATTTAATTCGCGCCCACACAATATTGTTGAAGACAATATTGATAAAACCCAAAACGATTTCCAATTTATTATGTGACTGATCTAATTTCACAATCAAACGTCGAGCGGTAAACGTAAGATTGTGTACCCCCTACTGTGAACTATCGGTCTGAGCGGCTAGACAGGTAGTAAAATAAGGGATAAAGGAAGGTGGGTTGCCGAAAAGCCTCGTGAAGCTATTATCTCGTTGTTAAAGTAAAATTGTCTGATAAATAATGTTTTTCAAATGTTTTATGTTAACGAGTATTTATTTATTAAATGACTCAATATTCTCAAAATACAAAAGGGGTTACAAATGGCAATATTAAGAATAGTAAATATAAAAGCAAATGTTTCATGCATATGGGTTACAATTATTTCAGAGTATATAAAATAAAAATACCAAACAATGGTTACAATATTCAAAAACTTACCCTAAACAGGTTTTGGTGAGGTGTCAAGACTGTCAGCAGTTACACAGGACACTTATTCACGACGCGTTCTCGCGGTCAATTAATGTGATTTTAAATTTATCGAATTATTTATTTATTTAGTCTACCTTGTTGTAGAAGCTTCAATGGTTATGCGTTTTTAAATCTCTGTAGGTTAAATTAAAATGAAAGTCTTCGCGTCTTCGCGGTAATATAAATATTATTTAAAATCTTCGCATTTATCGCGGTAAAATATTCTTTAAAATCTTCGCATTTATCGCGGTAAAATATTCTTTAAAATCTTCGCATTTATCGCGGTAAAATATTCTTTAAAATCTTCGCATTTATCGCGGTAAAATATTCTTTAAAATCTTCGCATTTATCGCGGTAAAATATTCTTTGATTCTCCACGTTTCTCGTGGTATATTTCAATATAAAAATAATAAAATGAATGAAATTAAATGGTTTATAATAAGATGAAGATAATCAATGCTGTACCGGTGCTAAACGGTTGATATTAGTTCACGACTTACAACGATCAAGGACCAATCGTACGATCTGGGCTCACGTGATCGGATGCTATACGCTAATATCGCGTTGATTATGCTTCTGAAGCTAGTAGAAAATAATATACCGATTATACGAGTGCTTACGACGATCAAGGACCGATCCAATGATCTGGGCTCACGTGACCGAATGCTCAATCGGGATATCAATCCTCTAGCCACGAACACCGTCAAGTGTCCGGAGTTCGGTAAGGTTCAGAGTTTGATGCCCAAAAGAACTAATGAGCTAAAGTCCATGGTCTTTTTATATGATCCTCGCATATGAAAAGTGGTGGTAACCAGTTTCCCATACGAGAGGACTCGGACTCGCCCGAAAGTTCTAGGCCCATGCACACGTGTGATCCCTGGGAAACAGATTTTGACTATTAAAGTAGGCTGATGACCTGGCGTCACTCTGTCGCTGAGCATGCTCGTGTAGGAAACCATAAATTTGGAGATTTCCATTAGCTTTCTCTAATTTCCAAGAATCACATGCAGGTGCGCATGAGTTGGGTGGTCTATAATTTTAAGATGAAAAATCAAAGAAGACTACCGCTTCTATGCTTAGATTAGTTAAATGGGAACGGATACATAAATTTTAAAAGTACGTTAAGTAAAAATGATGAAATTTCCAGAAAGAGAAATATATAATACGCGTGGTCCATTAGTACAATACGACTTAATTGTAAAGCGTTGACAACGCTCAGGTAGGTATATTTGTCCGGTACGACTTCTGGCGTCAGTAAGTTGGCGTTATAAATAAAAAGGTTTACGTACAGGAGGTTTTAGTGTGTACTTATTTTGGAAGAGAGAGAAAAAAAAATTAAAAATTTTTGAATGTAGCAGCCGTGACAATATCAAACTAACTATTATCACAAATATAGACTTTACCGGACGTATTATTCAATATGACAATCACACACATATCGCACAATTTACGAGTTTAAAAAAAAATACCATTTAAAAAAGGAAATTGTAAAAGTATGAAAATACTCAGTTGGATATTTTAAAATTTAAAGATAGAAATGTCAAAAGTCTGTCATGCGATATGACTTCCAAAGAACTTACGACCAGACATTTTAAGACGCAATTGACATCTTTCTCTATAACCGAAAGAAAAAAATATAAATAAATAAATAGATAAAATATGAAAGACTCAAAGGTATGATCAAGAATTGAACGACAGATAAAAAATTGAATATTGAAATGAAAGTAAATACACGGGAAAAAAATTCTAATTAAATTTACGATAATAATATCATAATTTGTCCTATTGATTATTGTAGTGGTGGACTAGACTTTGAAAATCATAATTTTTACGATGTAGCGTTGGAAATTTCATTTAAGAAATAATACTTCAGACAAATAATACCAAGTCTTAAGCTCTTTAAAATAAATTACGATGTGAATATCGTAAAATTTGAAAAGAAATTTAAAATAAAAGAATAAAACAATAATCGTTCGGACGTTGAGTTCCAATCCAAGTCCTTTCGAGTGCGAAGTGTCCGTCGCCTTGGACCACTTGGCCACCGAAAAGCCTACACTTTAAATTGTTTTTAAGTTCCATATAAACGGTTTGAATAAAAATTAATAAGTCATAAGAGCGCCTCTTGCGGAGGACGCAGTTAATATTTAAAAATTACGATACAATATCGTAATTTTTATAGCTTACATCGTATCATAACAGAGGCAGCACTGTAATATTTATTTTATTCAAAAGTACATAGAAAGATAAATATACAGTTAGAAATTTTGTGTTAAATTCAACACAAATCGTGTGTTGCAAACGGTCTACACAAATTTTTGTGTTAATTCAACACATTGTGTTTATGTTGACCTTTAACACAAATTTTATGTTAAATAAAATTGAACACATAAAATCTGTTTTTTTGACAGAAAATTTGTGTACATTTAACAGAACATTCGTGTAAATTTAACACATTTTTCGTGTTAAAATAAACTAATAAACATAAGCACATAACCTAACCAACTCAAGTATACTGATCTACCCTTAGTAGAACTTGTCAACTTAGCGAACAATTGAACCGGTTCAAAAAAATATCAAAGTTATCTAAATTTAATTGAAAAATGTATATATTTAATTGTAAATAAATTATAATCCAAATTTCCCTGCAGACAATACTTTGCTTGGTTTAGTAATTAAGAATTGCGCGGGAACGTTTAGTCAAACAACACAAATTTTGTGTCAATTTTTGAAGAAGACAAGAAATGTCTAACATTACAGATTTTCTAATCATTTAACATAAAAAATCAGTTGAAATAAAGTAACACAAACGGTTTGTGTTGAATTAACAGATTTCTGTGTTAAAAATCAACACACAAAATTTAACCAAACAATTTTTTAACACAAATACACAAAATTACTAACTGTATAGGAATAAATATAATTTTTGAATCATAATTTTTATTATTTTTTTTTTTTTTACGATGTTAAATTGTAATTTTTTAAGTAATTTTTAATCCTAAAAGTCTTTGTTAAAATTGCGATGTTAAATAGTAAAAAATATAACCCACATAGTAAATTTTGAAATAAGATATTTTAAAATTGACGCTAATAAAAGTCTAGTCGACGATTACGATATTAACATCGTAAATTTTGCTTGAATTTTCTTTCCGTATACACAAATAAAAAAAATATATGAGTTCATATGACTTAAATTTTAGTCTCATATAATTTTCTTGTGGAACTTTTAAACCGACGGAAATCCGTCTGAGCAAGAAGCTGTCTTATATATCCAAGTGAATAATAGTTGTAGATGAAAGATGAACAAGTCTTGTAGTGAATCAGACTCGTTAGCCAGACTTGCCACCGTGTAGTAGCTACAAATAATACGACATTGTGTACAGCAAACAGTAACTAGCAGTTTCAGCCGGACGTCTGCTCTAACATTTGCCGTTTCACATTGTTCGTGGGAGTGACTTCAAATAAAATACCTCTTGCTTTTTCCAAATACGTTCCTATATTTTTTAAAATTGAAAAGAAATCAGTCGATTTTTTTCACAACATATTAGAACATTTTCATAATTAATAAAAGCCGTCAGTATGTTTTTAAAAATTCCCAATTAAGTGAAAAGTTATTGAGACTAATTGAATTTTTTCCATTGTTAAAATAATTTAAAAACGTCATGTTCAAAAAGAAAAAAAATTATCTCTGTTTAAAAAAGATCACATGGCATAAAAAAATTAAATTAATTATAAAGTTGTTAGCTGAAATAATACCATAGTTTGTTGAAAAAAAACATGCATGTATATGTAGACATATATATGTATATATGCATGTATATGCATATGCATAAAATTGATTTATTGAAATTCTTGATTGGCCTCGGGAAATAGTCATTAGCTCTACGAGGTGTAACGTTACCCGACTACCGACTAGTTGACTATCAGATAGTACCAGTAGTTAGAGACGAGAACTGTGGGTACATGGGTGAAAGGTATTAATTCCCAGAATTCGGTTCTAACCTGAACATGACCACTGCGTTGGTCCAGGTAACATACCGCCCGAAACCGACGGTCACAATTTCGATTCAGCTGTGCACCTAATTTAGGAGTGTGGCTGACATACATATACTCTCCCGCATATATATATATATACATATATACATATGTAAAATATATGTATATAGGTACATAGTTGAAGAAGATTTTTAAATAAGTAGACGGTAAAAAATGGAGGAAAAAAACCCACGAACTTTTAGTGTGCTGTCGACAAAACTTTAAAGTTTAAACAGGAAGTTGAGTCACAAAAAAATTATTATGCTGCAGAATAATTATTATTGTAAGCTGGGAAAAATTATTTCTCGACGTTATTTATATTGTAGACAAACAATTCTCATTACAATTTATCAATAATTTTTAAGTGCATAAAATTTTTCGTAGACAGAAATTCTTTTTTTTCTGTGCAGTGCAGCATAGTAATTTTTGCGACTCAACTTCCTGTTTACAGTTTTGTCGACAGCATACTAAAAATTTTTACATTTTTACGTCAATTTTTTTCTTTGTAGACTAGGTATTTTAAATTAAAGTAGTATCTTATTTCAGTAATTGCATACTTTCGAAAATAGCTATCGATTTATATAATATTGCGCTCCGTGCCGATAAAACAAATAAAGTCTGCTTGTAATGAATCTTTTTACAAGAGCTATCTGCACAAAATTGCCCTACTGTGAACAACTTTTTTACTACCCTAGGGCACATTTTAAAAGGCGGGTTTTATTAAAGCGAACGGCAATATCAAAGCATTCTTTTGTAACCAATTGGAAACTGTTTTCTCTGTCAGCGTAAATCAAGTGTTACTAATTTTTAATGTAAATATATCTGTTTTTTTTTCTTACTATTTCTGTTTAAAAAAAAATTGAACGTCAATTGTACTGATTTTAAAAGTAATTTCTTATAATTTCCAATTGTCACTTACACTATAAAAAATTTGCGGAGCGAATCTGGTGGGGATGATTTTTTATTTATTTAATTCTCTCGGAGTGAATTTCACTCCGAAGGGGAGTTTCGGAAAATATTAATTATAAAAAAAATTACTAATATAGTGAGCTTAGGTCTTTGATATTTTTACATTTATATAGAACTCTGTTAATTTAACACAAACCGTTTGTGTTACTTTACTTTAACATATTTTTTATGTTAAATGATTAGAAAATCTGTGATGTAAGACATTCCTTGTGTTATTCGAAAATTAACACAAAATTTGTGTTGTTTGACTGAACGTTCCCGCGCAATTCTTAATTACTAACCCAAGCAAAGTATTGTCTGCAGGGAAATTTGGATTATAATTTATTTACAATTGAATATATACATTTTTCAATTAAATTTAGATAACTTTGATATCTTTTTGAACCGGTTCAATTGTTCGCTAAATTGACAATTTCTACTAAGGGTAGATCAGTATACTTGAGTTGGTTAGGTTATGTGCTTATGTTTATTAGTTTATTTTAACACGAAAAATGTGTTAAATTTACACGAATGTTCTGTTAAATGTACACAAATTTTCTGTCAAAAGAACAGATTTTATGTGTTCAATTTTATTTAACAGAAAATTTGTGTTGAAGGTCAACATAAACGCAATGTGTTGAATTAACACAAAAATTTGTGTAGACCGTTTGCAACTCACGATTTGTGTTGAATTTAACACAAAATTTCTAACTGCGAAATTATTTTTAAAAATTATAAGCAGCTGATAATAAAACTTTAACAAATATAATAACACTGAGTCACAAACTGTCATATGACTTATATCAACCATACCACGAGATAACATTTCATATTGTACCGAAATATAAAATATTCCCATAAAAAATATGTCACTATAGCTATTCAATAATTTAATATTTTCATTATGTATTATATATATGAAATTATAATTTAGTGAGTTACTAAAACATTTTATAAATTAAAAACATAATATTTTAAGTTTAATTATTAATATCTCAATGAATTATTTATTTAAATAATTATGTTTCTAATTAGCAGCTGTTTCTATTAAATATAAATTTATTTAAGTATTAAAACTTCGAACCGGAATGAATGCGGATTTAAATAAAATTCGCGTTACTCCGAAATCACTCTGCCTATAAAAAAATCCCTATTTACTCCGCATGCGAAATGATTTTTTTTTAAAACTCCGGAACTCCATGACAGAGTAAAGTGGGACTAAAATAAAATCCGTATTGACTCCGGATTTTTACCAGTGTAAGAATTGAAAACATCCAAGTCTCGTAAAATTATATTAATTATTAACAACAAGAATCGACAATGATAACGTTAGCGAGAAGTTAAATTTGAATATTTGACATCTTAAATCAATTATGCCGGTTCAATTAAGCTTCGGAGTTGAGTTATAATTAAATACCTACAGAATATCAATAAGCTGGGCATTGTGTGCTCACACAACTAGAATTGATATTCAAATGAAACGATCTTTGAAGTTACTTGTCGACAAGCGCATTTGTTAAAAGCAACCCTTTATATAAATACCTACATACATGTATATGGGTAAGGATATATATAATGAACATCTGGGGATTGAAAGAGACAGTCGCAAATAGTGTAAACACGATAAACAATCTAAAATAATTGTACTTAAAATAAATGCTTAATTAATCTATTGTAATTTAAACAGGCACACAACAGACTAGTTGCTGATCTCGATGATAACAAACTCGAAGTAGTGGAAACCCAAAGCTTTGCCACGGAAGTCAGTACAGCCTTGGAAAAGCTCAAACATGCAGATGTTAGAATAATACTAGGAAACTTTAATGAAGTTTGGGCCAGAAGGATATTTTGTGAAGCTCACAAGTATGTTTGTAAATGGTATTATTTATTTAATAGCATTAATATTTGGTTCCTTGTTTTTTAAGCCTCTTAGTATTATTATTATTATTACTATTGTTGATATTTCTATTGAGAAGAGAATAAAAGTCGACTTGTTGAAGTCAAAATATTATAACTATTGTTATAATAATAATAATAATAATTTACAATGTTTTGTGTAGGTTTCACATGTTTGGTAGCAAATTCCAGTGGATTATAATGGGTACATTTGGTGAAGAATGGTGGTTGAAACCTGACGG